>NC_061807.1:19934997-20542497 GCF_021462225.1 Girardinichthys multiradiatus
GATAGATAGATAGATAGATAGATAGATAGATAGATAGATAGATAGATAGATAGATAGATAGATAGATAGATAGATAGATAGATAGATAGATAGATAGATAGATAGATAGATAGATAGATAGATAGATAGATAGATAGATAGATAGATAGATAGATAGATAGATAGATAGATAGATAGATAGATAGATAGATAGATAGATAGATAGATAGATAGATAGATAGATAGATAGATAGATAGATAGATAGATAGATAGATATGGTAGTCCCCTGGTGCAACAAAATAATCCTCCTATAAATAGCTAAATATCAATTATTCAAATGCCCTCTCCTCTCTGCTATAATACAGCCCAGATGGCAGGCCGACCAATGCGCTTATATCAGGGACAGATTAGCCTTTCAAAGCCAGGGGAAAGCTGCATAAAATATGAGCCGTGAGCTACAAATATGAACGCTATTAACCACCAGATTAGGTTTAAGAATGTGGCACTGCTGGAGCGGAAAACTGACAACATAGTGATTAACATGCCTAAATCAGCGATGTTAAATAGACCTAATGCATGTTGGGAAGTGTTCTTTCTCTGAAAATGTATTTGTTTATAAATTTGTTGAGAGCTGTCTATTCATAGTATCAAAACTGGCTTGAATAAAATAGACTTTTAAGAATATTTAAAAAATACTGTACAAAAAAAAAGTACATTCTGATTCTTTTTCAACATTCACATAATAATTATAAATGTGATTAAATACAGTGAAAACAAATTCATAATTATTCTAAGCTTTAAAATAAAAAAAGAATTTCTGGTAAAATTTCACTTAATTCAAATAGTAAAAATAAACTTTGAATGCAAATAAAATTAAATGTTTTTTTTTTTAATGTACATGCAAAAAATATTTCTGGAAAGATTTTACAACATTCAGACAGTAAACGTAAGCAATCTATTTATAAAAATGCATGTTTTTTATTTTACAAAACTTAAGAAACAGATTTATGGAAAATTTACAACATAGTGAATAAATGACCTATTACTATATACAAGATTAAAGTATTAAATGTAAGTTTAAAGTCTCTACATTCACATATGTTTATTCACATAAACTCTGAAAATATATGCAATTGTTTTTATTCAAAGTAAAAAATAGTGGAACTATTTTACTACATCCACACAGTAAATAAAAACTGTGACTTATTCTAAAATTAAATATACCTTTTTGTATTTTCATATTTAAACAGTATTTCTGGAAATAGTTAAACACTTACACATAGTAAATATACACTGTAACTATATGTAAAAGTAAAACATTTTCATATGAAACATAATTTAAAAAAATATTTTCATAATATTCATGTAGCATTCAAGCATCTGAATTTAAATATATATTTTTAATATATTAATTCCAAGAATAAAGAAATTAGTACTGTTACTTCCAACAACACACACACACACACACACACACACACACACAATGTTTAAACTTTTAAATATTAATACAGCACATAATAAAGCTTGTTTGTAGTGGAAATAAATTATGGTAAAATTGATTTCTATCTATCTATCTATCTATCTATCTATCTATCTATCTATCTATCTATCTATCTATCTATCTATCTATCTATCTATCTATCTATCTATCTATCTATCTATCTATCTATCTATCTATCTATCTATCTATCTATCTATCTATCTATCGCGTTTGAAGCTTTTTGAATCCTCAGGGCGCGTGGCAACATCTGCCGGCTCTGTCACGCGACAGGAATCCGCTTTGGCCGTTCTCGCGCACCGAACTCTCAGTGTCTTTCTGAGTGCGCGCGCGCCTGCGTCCTGTGACTAATTGGCAGCTGTGAGTGAGAACTAATGTCGCATTAAGAAAAACAGATCAACACGAAGCGAGGGAGAAGCGGCCGTCCATTCTGGCTGCTATCAAAGCTGGCAACTTTAAAGGATCAAGTTTTACATTTGGAACAATTAACTCACAGAGAGGAGCTCCAGTTGTGTCCGCTCCCCGAAGCTTTTTCCACTCCACTGTCCGTGTCTGACTGCCTCCAGAACAGACACTGACCTGGACTCGGACGCCGGTGAGATCGCTGCGTCACTCCCGTTTTATTCAATCTCCGTACCCACCGAGCAGCTCTGCTGTCTTTACTCTAGTTGTGCAGTGTTTCGGGTTATTTTTTCTCCCTCGGTCAGTCCATCTATCTTTGGCCGGCATCAGCCCTGACGCGCTGCTCCCGGAGTGGAGTGGATTGGAGTGGGGCACAGTGGGCGGGCGGGCGGGCTCCAGGGCTGTCCACTTGACGGTCCGACCCCTCCCATGTTGGCATGACCCCCAGTATGAGCTCATACACGAACACATCATGCAGACAGTCGCTATAAATACCATCCTTTCTACTTCTCCTTAACTCAATTAGCTCATTTTGAATGTTAATAACAGTTATTGTTTCCGCACAGATAATGGGAAGTGTGCACCTCTCAGTTCCTTTTGAAGACCTGAAACCAGTTTAGCAGATGTCAGACTTTCTGCAGAACAGTCCCAGAGTATAAAGACGCATATTCACCTCAGAAAGTGAGCAAGTCATACATTAACAGTTTTATCTCACCGCGGGAATCCTTTTAGAGATCTAGCCCTGATATTGGACACAAAGAGCCACTGTCACACTTTGCAGCTTGTTGCTACATGTAGCTTACCATTGGAAGTTAGAGCTGCCCAGCTGTTTATAGTTCTTAGCAGAAGTTTAAAAAACACCCATCATCTGCATGGATGTCATATTAATTGTAGACTATTGATATTTAGTTTGAACTATTCTTTTTTTCCATGTAAAATGACTATATAACATACAATTTAAATCATTTTCAAAACCCAGAATTAACGCAGATTTCGTCTAATCCACATAAATTCAAAATTAAACACTCAGGTTCAAATATAAAGTGACAATGTTGCAAATATACTTTTTTACAGCAGTGTATGTTTGGTGGAATGTTTTCAAACCTATGAAAGCTATATTAACTATGCATGGTGGTGGAAGCATCATGCTGTGGGTCTGTTTCACTACCAGTGGTACTGGCGCACAGCATGGGTGAAAAAAAGAAGGAGCATTACCTGTGGTTGAGGCAAAATGATAGTTATCTAAGGCAGGGGTTCCTAAAGTGGGGGTAAGGACCCCCCCAGGGGTCCAAAACATCAAAATGATTGTCATAGTTATTGTGATTTGACTGCTGAGGTGTAAGGAGGTCCAAAAGGGACAAATTAAATAAATTAATTTATCATAAAATAAATTAATGTACCATGAAATAAAGAAATGTACCATGAACTGTCCCATTAAATAATTAAATGATATATTATGAAATTAAATTATCAAATGTAATCTTTCAGAAACATTTATTCATTTTAAAATACATATAGTTATTACACCACGTATTTTATTTTGGTACCCCTGATCTAAGTAATAATGTGGATTTATGTATATATTTAGGTCTCTAAGTATGCTTTTGACCGTGTTTGGTTTCAGGAAAATCCACAATAGATTTAAACTCATACAACCAGTTCTTGCCCATACAGTCAATTGAAGTTTGTTTTTTGTAAATACAATCCACCCTGAAAAAACGCACGTTACATTTATGTAAATTACTGCATTGTATTTGCCCTTATAGTTCAATCCTATTTATTTATTTATTTATTCAACTGTACGTTTTGTTTTATCTGACAATCATTTCATTTTTTTAGTTTAGTTTGGTTTTTGTTTTACTTGCATGCATTTTCTAAAATAAAATTGCTTTAAGACTAGTTCATTTTCTGACTATAAAGATAGAATATCTATAGTTAATTTTGTATTATTATAAGAAATATATCCACCAAATCCTTTTAGATACAATTAAGCTATTATATGGGATCCCTCAAAGTTGTGTTTTGGGGCCACTTCTGTTAAAGCACTTGCATAATCCCTGAAACAACATCTCTAACCCCTAATATGCAGATGATATTCCTCTGTACTCTGCTTGAAGAGTTGAGTTACACAAAATGTAAACAATTCTTCTTTCTTTTTTCTTTTTTGTTTTTTTTTATTTACATTGTTGGTTTATAGTTGTATGTTTGTGTTGGGTATCTGGAGGACCACAGTGGAAATAAACTTTTTTCTTTCTTTTGTTTTTATCCTCATCGATGATATTTGACTGTTGTCATGAAGCTAATGTTGCTCGTTTATGTTAACATCAAATCATTTTTTATTTCATTCAAATTCTTACAGAATCCAAACTTCTATTTGAGAATCGGTTAAGAGATAACAGTTAAGTTAAACTGCTTAGCGAATTTCAGTTTTACTTTCCCACCTGAACTAAGAGGACCTGTGTCAAATCATACTTGACATTTGATTATATATTATTATCTCTCTTCTAATTGAAATTATTGTAAAGCCATTTTTACTGATCATGATAAAAAAAACCTTGATTATCAGCAAACACTACAAAATGCTGCAGCACAGCTCTGAAAAGAACATGACTCATGTTTTATAACCTTTTCAGTCAGTACCTTTTTTTTTTTTTTTAAAGTAATTTTATATTTAGCTGGGAGCTTGAAGGGCTTTGCAGAGTCAAGCCCCTTGGTGCATTTCTGCTCTTTTAAACAGAGATGTTTTTACGACCATATAACATTTTTATAATATTTAGATTCGCCCAACCCAAAAAATAGTTGGATTTTTCCAATAGTTGTAATGTTTTGAGTGATTTAACTGTAGTAATATCAATATAAGGTAATGGGAAAAATATTTTCCTTAATTCTCAATACAAACATGGGAAAAATTAAGTACACCCTTGCTGCTTTGCATCCTCAGCAAATGTATGACTACCTCATCAGCAGCTACCTTAGGGAAGTAACCACTGCTGCCGAATAATCTCGGTCGGCTTGTGGGGATATTTCCAAATCATAGTGTCTTTTTTCACTTTCATCCATCTTAGTTTTCATAGAGTGTATTATATGTTGAAGATTATCAATGAAAATTTATATCATGATAAGGAAGTATGTTATCTGCTTTGCCACACTGAATAAAACTGTGCTGAAAACTGGGAGCACCTCAAGGACACTTGAGGTACCACAATCAGACAAAACTGTCTTGAAGTTTTTTTGTCATCCTCTGAATGGTAAAACTATGTTTTTGAAGGCAGTATGCTGGTCTGGAGCCAATAGGTGTAAGTTAACACCTCAACAGTGGCCTTAGAGGAACATCATTCCACAATAAGAAACATTATCCACAAGTGGAAAACATTCAAGATAGATGATGATCGTTTTAGGGATGGACCTCTCAGGAAATTTAGCCCTGCATCAGAGGCAATACTCAAGAGAATGCAAGAGGCCTAAGAGACCCATCTCAGACTCTACAAGCCTCGGTTTGCATGTTAAATATTAAAGATCAACTTATTGAATTCAGGTGTTCCAGACACTTCCTTGGCCATACGTTTATAAAATCCAGCTCCCTGCATGTATATATTTGTATAAACATCTGCATGCTCAGTAATTTCCAGTGGGATGCCATGAAAGGATGCCACTAATACAATATGCCCAGTCATGAGAACAAATAGGAAACAATTGGGAAGGACAGCCACTCCAAAAAGTGGTAGGCAATAAAAAAATCGCAGGGTTGAGTCAGTGGTTGCAGGTTCAGTAGCGACAGACTTCGACACTTCATGTGGCCTTTAGATGAGCTCAACTAATGACGCATAGAAAGCTTCATGGAATGGGTTTTCAGCTGCTTCCACACCATACATCTCCTTGGCGCCATAGCTCAAGTGAAACAAACTCTGATGCAGCATACCAAGACGTTTTAACCCCTTCCTGTTTCCACATAACTAAGCACAAGTAAACAAAACAAGAGCCATAAACACAAGGATGAGTGGAAAAACTTGACAGATCTCTACAGAATCCTGACCTTAAACCGCATGCACTTACAAAGTGTGAATAATCAATGCTGTAGTGTTATCCGGTGGGAAAACATTTGCAGAAAACAGTAGCGGTCCAGTTGTTTCAGGTGTTGCAGGTCAGCTCAACATCACGTCCTAATTATTCCTTAGCTAAGTCATCTTTTCCAAGCACATCACATTCCATGCCTCCCCACTCGCTCAGCTGGCTGCCTTCTCAGGAGTTAAACATGCATCTTCTTTTCCATAAGTTGCTGTCTATTATTCTGATTACCATGGAAAAATTATCATAGCTTATAGGACCAAAACCAAACTTAGTTTGGCTGGAGTGAGTGAGGCGTAGCTTTAGCGTTGCCATTGTCAAAATAAAACTTGGTTGTAACAGTTAAGCAGAAAGTCTCTTCTTGCTAAAAACAATATAACTACACTGCCTGACCAAAAAAAAGTGTCACCTAGATTTAACTAACCAAATAGGTACGAACCTCCCATTGGATAATTACTACATGGGTGATTATGTTTCAGCTCGCAACAAGTTATTTAACCCCAACTGGTGCAATGAGTTGCTTCACACTTCTAAAACAACCATGTCCAAAGATACATCCTGTGGTCATGGAAAAGATGTCAGTCTGTTTCAGACAAGTCAAATCATTGGCATGCATCAAACAGAGAAAACATCTAAGGAGATTGCAGAAACTACCAAAATTGGGTGAAGAACTGTCCAACGTATTATTAAAAACTGGAAGCATAGTGGGGACCATCGTCTTTGAGGAAGAAATGTGGCCAGAAAAAAATCATGAATGATCGTGATCAGCGATCAATTAAACGTTTGGTGAAATCAGATCTAAGAAGAACAACAGTAGACCTCCGGGCTCTGTTTAATAATGAAAGTAAGAGCATTTCCACACGCACAATGCGAAGGGAACTCAAAGGATTGGGACTGAACAGCTGTGTAGCTTTAAGAAAACCACTAATCAGTGAGGCTAACTGGAAAAAAAGGCTTTAATTTGCTAGGGAGCATAAAGATTGGACTCTGGAGCAATGGAAGAAGGTCATATGGTCTGATGAGTCCAGATTTACCCTGTTCCAGAGTGATGGGTGCATCAGGGTAAGAGAGGCAGGGGAAGTGATGCACCCATCATGCCTAGTGCCTACTGTACCAGCCTGTGGGGACAGTGCTGTGATCTGGGGTTGCTGCAGGTGGTCAGGTCTGGGTTCAGCAACAGTATGTGTTCAAAGAATGAGGTCAGCTGACTACCTGAATATACTGAATTACCAGGTTATTCCATCAATGGATTTCTTGTTCCCTGATGGCACGGGCATATTCCAAGATGACAATGGCAGGATTTATCGGGCTCGAACTGTGAAAGAGTGGTTCAGGGAGCATGAGACATCATTCTCAGACATGTCTTGGCCTCCACAGAGTCCAGACCTTAACCCCATTGAGAATCTTTGAGGTGTGCTGGAGAAGGCTTTGCACAGCGGTCAGACTCTACCATCATCAATGCAAGATCTTGGTGAAAAATTAATGCAACACTGGGTGGAAATAAATCTTGTGACATTCCAGAAGCTTATCGAAACAATACCACGGCGAATGTGTGCCGTAATCAAAGCTAAAGGCGTTCCAAGGAAATATTAGAGTGTGTGACCTTTTTTTTTGGTGGCGACTATTTTTTGGGCCAGGCAGTGTGCTTTCCAATGTTGAATTTGAATTTACAGTGAGACATCTGGAAAAATGTCCCAATGCTTGATTACAAACATGTTTGGCCTTAATGCACATCGCCAATTTTGATGAAAACCACGAACCAGAAAATCCCCACAGACACCGTGTACCCATTGTGAAGCACGGTAGTGGAGGGGTTATGATTTTGACTTGCTATGCAGCCCCAGGACCTGTGCACCTTGCAATCAGGTGGACCAGGGGCTCCTCTGATTTACTGTGTCACACAGTGTTATTGGACACAGCAAAGGAAACCTACCCTGTTTGGTTATCTATCCAGGTCTTTTTACAGCTGCCCTTCACTCGCCTTGTCTTTGTTGATTTAATCATGCAGACCCCCCAATTCCAGGAAAACAGATGCTTAAACATCAGTGGCTTGTATGTACTGATAATACCCACAGTAAACTCAAACAAAACTCTTCCAAATTCGCAGATTAAACCAAGGCCACTTTCCATACCTCATACTACCTCGTCTCTTTTTCACTCTGAGGATCATTTGTTTTGCTCACCAATTTTAGTGCATCTCCTGAGTAATGTTACCCTTTTCAAATCCACCCCCTCTCTGCCTCTCTACTTCTGATTAAAAATGGTTATGCACTGAGTGAAAGGTCGCAAGTTGTTATGGAAACAAGGCTGCTAACAAAAGCTGGACACATGGGTACAGAAAATGGGGAGAAGGGAAAAACAGAGAGGGAGATGTGCCTGAATAAATATGCAAAGAGGGGCACGGAAAAAGAGAGTAAGAGGTTTGAATAAATAAAAACATATGCAGAGGGAGGAGGAGGAGGAAAGAGAGGCTGCCAGGTCACGAAATGATGGCTCCATCTGCGATAATGAATAACAAAAGATAATGTCGGGTTTTATCATTCTGGGAAGCAGGTCGAGGAACAAAGGTGGGTGTCCATGTGGACAGTGGGAGAATGCAACAGATAATAAGTGCGGCGCAGCTTGGAGGATGCTAAAAAGCGCAAATTGTACATGGAAAAACTGACATAAAAAGCCTAAAATTATCTATCTGTGCATGTGTGTTTGAGTGCCTGAGCATCATCATCCCTTTGAGGACTCAAATTATGTTAACCACTCGGACTAACATCAAACACTCACACACACATGCTTCAGTGGAGGCATGGGGGTGCCAGCCATATAAAAAGGATATCCCACAGTGAGAGATATGAAGAGAAAGGGACTGACAGAGAGAAAGGGGGAGAAACTAGATGATGTATTCATGGAGTGAGAAAAAAGGAGGCAGGAGAGAGAGTAAAGGGGAGACAAAGGGAGGGGGTGAGGACAGATGGATGTGAAAGGATCAATAAATGGCATAAAGTGTATGTTTATTGATTTACTAAAATGGAAGGGAAAGAGGGAGTGAGATAACGGGGGAAGAGAGGACAGTTGAAGCTGGAAGTTATTACTATTACTGTTAGAGCCACCAACAAGCCTCTGGCATAATTCTGGCTGAATATTTGACCAATCTTATCTGTAATGGTAAAGTTTATTTAAATTGATTGGGTTCCTGGTACGCTGCCTATAAATGTCCAATGGGGTTGAAGCCAGGGCTATTGCCATGTAACTTGGTGTGTGTTTGGGTTAACTGTCTCATTGAAACACCTACCTGTGTTCAAATTTCAACCGTCTAGCATTTCATTTGACCAAAAGTTGATCATTTCCATCCACTTTGACCCTTGCCCTAGACTCACAGCATGATGCTGCCACCACCATGCCTGACAGTTGGTAAAATGTCCTGAGGTTTGAAACACTTACCTTAATTCTTCTAAACATACTTCTGGACATTGTATCCAGTTCACTGAATATTTGTCCTTTCTGACCATGAAACGTTTCTCTTTTGCCATCAGGTCAGGGCTAAAGGTTAGAAGCTAAAGGTTAGCCTGCTTCATCCATTCCAAAACTACTTCTGATGTGAGTTTAGGACAATATGGATCCAGAGCCACATGTTGCTCTTTTTTTCCTCCAATGCGGCCTTTTGAACAAACATTATACAGAACTGAACAATAATTTTATATGTAAAGACAACTTTAAAGAATTGTTTTAGCAGCTCTATGTTTATGTTTATGAAAATCTGAAGATACATTTTCCTTCAGACCATTTATTATGTTAGGGTGAATATTGTGTCCTTTAGTTTGGGCTATCATCCATAAAAATGTAAAGAACTCCACCAGCATCAAAGAATAGGTTTTTTTTCCCACATGACATGATGCTGCCACCGCCATACATCTCAGTTGGGATAGTGTTCTCAGGTTTGTACACTTCCCCCTTTTTACTCCAAACAAAACGATGGTCATTGAGGCCAAACACTACAATTTAAGTGTCATCAGACCATAGGACATGTAATCAAAACTTGAGGTATTTGTCCCTGAGTGCATCTGCAAACTGTAGTCTGGACTTTTCACGTTGATTATGGAGAAATGACTTCTTCCTCACTGAGTAGCATTTCAGGCCATGCCAGTAAAGAACTGGTTTCACTCTCTTAACAGCCACAGCCACCATTTTGTTGATTAGTTATTAATTTATGTCAGTTGTTCTAAATGTTCCTTTCCTTTTTTAAAAACTAAAGACTATTTTTGCAACAGAATTGCATGTAAATTTGTTTTTACATGCTGTTTAACACTCATCATGGCAACTAAATGACACAAGCCAATTATTTTAGATTGCTCCTTTAATTTTCAGAGTCGTCAGAGATGCTTCGGATAGCATAGTCGTCAATTAATATTAAGCCCCACAGCAACAGACAAAGAGACCCTGAGAGGCTGATAACATATGTCAAGACTGACTGTAAGAGAGAGGCAAGCTGCAACAGAGCGCAGGGCTGACAGACAATAGACAACGAGTGTGTTTTATGTGAGTGTGTGAGAGTGAGATGAGGCGGGGGGAGACAAAAGTGTGCTCGAATAGCTGGGGGCAAGGTGACAGAGGGTGAAACGACTGGACGGGGAGGGATAACAAGCTCACAGAGGAGGGGGTACTCTGTTTGTGTGTGTGGTGGAATAAAAACAAGGAGGAAGGGTTGAGAAGGGGAGAAGAAGTTGATGGAATGAAAATAAAAACAGAGAGAAAAGCAGGTGTGCTGTTTGGTTCAACCCAGTGGCCATTTGTGTCATAACGGTCTGTGTCTCCAAGCTGTAACTGTATCTGTGCATGAGTTAGTGTTAGTTCTGAGTGTGAAGCGGGTCTACTGGAGCACGTTGGAGAGCGCGTTCAGTTCAGAGGTTGGAGAAGCAGTTTTTCTAGCCGTCAGGACTCACACACCCTCATCTGCACCCACACATGCTTTTTTCTTTTCCTGCACACCAACAGCCGCCCCCCTGTGTCATACGTGCACACTTAATGCACCACGTGTGGCACTAAATTATGCACGGATACACACATCTCTGTCTTTTGATCTCTCGTGATAATACACACACGCGTGGAGAAAAGCCATTATGCTCTCAGGCTGGAGTGTTTGGATGGTATAATTGCAGTGACCAGTGAGGAGAAAGAGACAGAGGGAGGAGGGATGGAAAGAGGGATGATAGAGAAGAGAGAAGAGTGCTGACACTCTCAGCATGCTAATGTTGTTAGGCTGTAGCCCCCCTTCATCTCTTTGTTTCTGTCTCTTTCTGCATTTCACAGGTGGACCACTAGAATGAGGGGGTAGATGGATTAAAAGGTAGAGAGAAAGAGGGATATAGAACAGGATGTAGCAGTGTTATCTCTCTTTCGCTGCCATCCCTCCATCCTCTTCAAGCACCCCACAGTGGTCAAAACAAAGCTAAAGAGAGAGAGACAGAGAGTGATAAAGGGGGGGGGGAATAGAGGAAGAGGGAGGGTCTGCTTTTTTCCATCCCTTCAACAATGGACGGATCATCTCTACTTATCCTCTAATCTCATCCCTTCTTTTTTCCTCTCCTCCAGCCTCTGTTATCTCTCATTCCCCATGACCCCTCGTTTTCTCATCTGGTTGGGGAAATGGTCACCCCTCCATCTGTTTCCAGTCCTCCTTTCATCCTCTGTCTCTCCAGAGAAGAGCTTCTGTTGTTTGCTTTCTCTTTTTCTGCATCCCACTTCCTCTCTCCCCCCTCTTTAACTTTCCATCCATGCAGAAACTACAGCAAAAATAACTTATTTATATACCAAAAAATATGTTTGATTATCTCTCTATGTGCTGCGTGACAAGTGTGCTGTGCATTTGTATTCAGCTCCCCTGAGTTCATACTTTGTAGAATCATTTTTGCCTGAAATTACAGCTGCAGGTCTTTTGGGGCTTTGCACATCCAGACACTGACATGTCTGCCCATTCTTTATTGAAAATTAGCTCAAACTCAGCTGGGTTGGTCTGAGAGTATCAGTGAACAGCAAAGTTCACGTCACAGATTCCCAGAAGGATTTAGGTCTGGACTTTGACTGGGCCATTCTAACATGTTAGTTATGCCTTGATCTATACCACTCTATTGTAGCTCTGGCTGTATGTCTTGGCTTGCTGTCCTGCTAGAAGGTGAACCTGGGCCTCATACTTGTTCTGTCTTCATATAATGGATTGAACGGAGCTCTGTGAGATGTTAACGGTGGCGATATTGTTTAATAACTGACCCTGCTTTAAACTTCTCCACAATTTATCACTGACCCGTCTGCTGTGTTCCTTGGTCTTCACGATGCTGCTTCTTCATTAATGTTCTCTAACAAACCGCTGAGGTCTTCGCAGCACAGCTGGATTTACACTGGCGACTTCTAATGGCGATTGGTTGGACTGGATTTTATTTAGGCGTGCACGGGTGAAGATGGCTAAAAACAAATGTTCACTCCATTTTCTAGATTAATTTTTTTCTTCCACTTCCTAATCACGCACTACTTCATGCTAGTCTCATAAAATTTAAATAAAATACACAGATGTTTGTGGTTGTTGTGCGACAAAAGGTGAAAAGGTCCTGGGTATAAATACTTGTAAAATAATATAATAAAAAAAAAAGCAAATTTTGTTTTATTTAAGTAAATCAGGGCAACATTTGGCAATCTGGGGGCCACTACTTTGAAAGTTTGCAGCATTGGACTAGATGATTACAGACTACGAGAGAGGTTTTGGGGCTTTTAAAAAGGACATAAGCTGTGACTAGATCACATCGCTCTCTAAAAATAAAAAAAAGTAATATTTTAAAATTGATTCTGTAACATATCGGCTGTAAACATTAACACTAAAACAGATGAGACGTGCTCTCTGTCTCTTGTGTTTTTTAGCAACGTTCTCTGTTGATGGTAAACAGAATCCTTCCCTTTTAAAGACCTACAATAATTTATTCTTTTCTCCTTCCTTCTATTAAATATAGCATGTTTAATTAACTGCTGAGCAGGTAAAATAATTCATTTATAATAAAATTGGTTTGTTGTTGTTTTAACAGTTTTTAATTTATTTTAAAGTAGTAAAAAATACAAAACAAAGCTGGTGCACCAGGTGTAGCCATGGTACAAGCGGAAAAGTAAAAACAGAGTTTTTAATTGGCCTCTGAGTACTTTCAACTTGGCAATTTTGGACAAAAGACTTGGACACCCCCGATTAAAGACATAGAAGTCAAAGTTGAGACAGTTATGAGTATTATGTGAATTAGATTAACTCTGCTTATCATAAACAACCAGCAGCTGTTTTCCTCCTTTAATCCATTAGTCTCTCCGTCCAGGACGTGTTCCTGACTTTAAAATGAGCAACAGCGCCTCTTACAGGAATTGCATAGCTACTACAGCAAATCTGCCTGAGAACCAGACAACACTGCAAGGTTTGAACACCTTATGTGTAAACTATAATCCTATGATCAGAAGCCATACGCTTCCGGTTTACATCGGAACAGTTGAAATAAATATATGTAAAATAATAGTTCTGATAACAGCAGGTTTGCTCAGTGGGATTTTTATTTGCGCAACAGTTCTGAGCCTCAATATTTACAAACATTTTCAGTAGACAACTATATGCAGAAATTTGTTTCGATTCTTGAAGATCTCTTATAGCTATTACACAGTATAGAAGATGAAGCTCCAAATGTTGTTTAAAATGTTGTCACAGAACAGTAAATTTATGGACGACCTCCAGATCTTAACTCCTGAAAGACTGAAAGCACAGCTGGGATATTCATTTTATACCCAGAAATGTTTCTGCTTTTAGCCCAAAGGTCATAGTGAGATCTAACAACTGCTTGCTTTTAAGCATAATTCAACTTTTTGTTGTGGTTTGTATTCCCCCCCTTTTTAAATTGGGATTAAGATGGGCTCATAACAACAATGTTAAAGGACATAAATTTACCAGCATTCTTCAATCAATCACATGTGCAAAGTTTAAACTATGTTCTGGTTAGATGACTGAATACACTCGTTATAAGTGTGAATACATTTAGAGCTTATAAATCACTTAAACTGCTCGTTGAAAGGGTCCAGCTTTATATGTTTAATACAGATTAGCAGGGTGCTAATCAAGCCTCTTCTCGAGGATTAGTCTGCTCCATTCGTTCCAGAACCGGTTCTGAGTGTTTTTGGCATCATCATACTGTTGTAATTTCTAATCGTGTCCAACTTTCAACCCTGCTGATTTGAGGTAAAGTTGAAGACTTTGAAGGTATTCCTCCTACAATATTCCACTGAATTTATACAACCTACTAGGTTCACTTGCAGCAAAGACTTCCCTGAGCATGATACTGCCACTACTTTAACAGCTGGTGTAACGTTCTTAGGTTTCTAAACCTCACGTTGACTCCTTTAAACATAGTTCTTAGAAAGCCTGTCAAGAAGAGTGGTCAAATATCCGGCCAGAATTATGTCAGAAGGCTGTTTGTGGCTACAAAAAGCTTGTGGCAAAGGTTCTACATGCTAAGTGATGGTTAACCAAGGATTACTTCAGTCTGTTTGCGTAACTTTGACACTGAACAAAAGCAAGTCAGACTCACCTACCCACTTCTTGGTTTTAAAAATCACTGAAGTGATATCGTTGCATGATCAGAAATAGTAAAAAAAAAAAAAGATTATCTGTTCGACCAAACATTTGCTCAGCCACATAAAGAACTGAAAAGTGTTTCAGTGTTAAAGTTTTATTAGAACCTGTTTTCAAGCTACTTGTTCTTACAGAACATTAAAGGAAACATCTTACCCACTTAAATTAAAATCAAATTTATTAACAAAACATTGTGCAAAATGCAAAATCACTGATGTACAGAGACATTAACTTATTACAGATATCAACAATATAAAAGGAAAAAACGATTATATATGTCTCTAAAGAACCAGTGTACAGTGTATTGTGTGCCTCATTACTGGAGTATTAACCAGCCAAAAAGGGTTTTTAACCGTGAATGGAAACTGTTTTAGTATTGTCTTTTGTTTTCAAACCTATAAAACACTCCGTTGGCTCCATGAACCTGAGCTGCTTTGCCTTCGCGTTTCAGTACCTTTAGGCTGACCTTGTGTGTCAGTTTGCATCTATGGGTGCTGTGCGTGTGTGTGGGCAGCTGTGTGAGTGTGACTGGGTGAAGTGTGCTGATCGACCAGCATCTCAGCGTGCTTCAGGTACTGGGCCGTCCTTCTCATCACAGACTCCCTGCGGGCTGGATCTGGGTCTCCTGCAGCACATGAAAACAGATTAAAAAAACTCTCATCAAACTTTACTTCCTCTGTCCTGGTTGTAGTTTCTTTTTATTTTTTTAAGGTCATATTTAGGTTGAAAAGGGAAAAAAAACAACAAATGTCTTGGCAGCAGTGGGATTCAAACCCACACCCTCAAAGAGACTGGAGCCTTAATCTAGCGCCTTAGACCGCTCGGCCACGCTACCACGTGTCAAGTCTATATCGACACTCTGCAGATGACTCAGTGGGGCAGGTCTGAGAATGTTGCCAATGACACATTTCTTGTTTGTTTGGTTTGACAGACATTTTGATTATTCATTAGTTTTACCATAAAAAGCCAATAAAGACACAACATACACCTTTTATTTTAAGTCTTGCATCTATAGACTTCTCACACATGTAAATAAAATGTAAAGCCAAAGTAAAAGCATTTTTACATGCAGCCCATAGCAGCTTGATGTAAACCAACACCTGAAAAGAGTCTATATTGTAAATTTAGCAACATAGACAATTCTCCCACGGTTAAGGGGAAAGGACAGGGTCCAGCACTGCAGCAATACCCGCAATGAATCAATACAAGGTTCACAAAAAGGCTGATAAAGCACTGATACACATACTGTAAGCATTTCATTTGAATATAGTCCCTCATAGCTCACCGCTAACTTTGGTGGTCATACGTCACAAGATATTAACTGCAAACTTAGGATATAAATGTCATCATCTGAAGTGGTGCACATGTTTTCCTGTGAATTACTTGGCACACTGCAAGCTGTTGTGAAGAACTGGACGTATGCATCAGTAGTGAACAAGAGTTGTGAACCTTTGGTTAATTATGATCTACTGAAACACAATTAATTAAAGCAAGCATATAGGCACATCTCAATAAACTAGAATACCCTTAAAAAGCTAATTTATTTCACTGATTTAGTCAAATAATTTGCAGCCATATGTAGATTAATCACACATACAGAGTTTAATTCTCATAATTTGTTAGATTCACAGAGTGCTGCAGTCAAATTCAGTCTTTCTGGAAAGAAAAGGTGCGCTCAAGTTACAGCCATGAGAGGAAAGGGGGAGAAATTCAATGTGTGGACTGCAGATGGAGTCACAGTTTCAAGATCCACCACAAGCAGACAGATCCATCCAGGTCTTGGGCTACAACTGTCACATTTCTTCTGTTAAGTGACTCCCGAACAAGAGGCAATGTCTGAAAACATCTTACCAGGAATTTACTGTTGCTCAGTTGTCTAAAGTCGTCCTGTCAGATGAAAACATTGTGAAGTTTCCACAGTCAGCGATGATTTAGGGTGACATGTCTTTTGCTGGTGTTGGTCCACTGGGCTTCCTGAAGTCCACAGTCAACACAACCATCTAAAAGGATATTTTACAGCATTTTACTTCATGCTTCCTTCTGCTGGCAAGCTTTATGGAGATTTCATTTTCCAGCAGGACTTGGCACACTGCCAAAAGGTACCAAAAGCTGGTTCAGGGGCCATGGTGTTACTGGGGTTGAATGGCCATCAAACTGGCCTGACCTGAGCCCCGTAGATAATCTATGTCTGTATCTGAGGTACCATCAGGACGAAGATCACCAGACCCAACAATGGAGATGACTTGACGGCCGCTATCAAACCAATCTGGAAACTTGTAACTAGCAATCCTTAACTTCATGTTTTCTTGGGGAATTAAGACGATGAAACATTTCCTGTAAATGATTAAAAGAACATAGCTACTCATCTTAACGTTCTCATATTTATAGTCAGAACAGTAATAAAAAGGTTTAAAGGAAGTAAAAATGTGACACACAAGCCCGGATGAAGACCCGAGTCTATCTTGCCACCATGCACAGTGAAGAGGATGGTAAGAGAGGTAAAACTTCTCAGAAACCTTCTAAGCTGCAGCAAATCTTTCAGTGTGGGACTGTGCTACCGGTGGGGGCTGGAAGTGTACAAAGTATATTATAACAATAAAAATTTTGCGGCACGTTAGAGAAGAACTAGTCAGACGCTGGCACACTGAAAAGTTGTTTTTCTGTTTCTTGATGATTAATAACGAATAAAAATTTAAAAATTATTTCAAAAATCCCTAATTTCCTTCTACAGAAATGTCTTCAGTAACTTTAGGCCATTGAGGCTGGTTTTGAAAATGTAATCGAATATAAAATCTAATATAAATTAAACAACACAGTGACAGGAGAACCGTCGTTACTGGACTGACCTGTTGAGTTGTCCTTTACTAAGTGAACAACTAACAGCCAGAAAACATCTTGGCTGTTAGTGCTGCTTCTTCCCAAGATGTCACATGGACCATGTGCTTCTGATTTTGCATATCTAATATATTTAGTTGCACAGCAGCCAGTGAGGAGAAGGTCAATTAAGCACCAGAGCTTGACTTTAAATGCTCTAAACTGTTTTTCTTTTGCACATGGGGGACTATAACATAATCTGCAGATTATACAGCAGATCTAGTACCTTTAGTTGAAAATGCTAGATTTAAAGAAATGCTTTAGTTGACTGAATTGAAGCTACTTTTATGTTACCCTGGACTCCAGTGATCAGTATGTCCACCGCTGTCCTGTATCCACGAATGGCAGAACTGAACTCTCCCTCCTTCTCCCTCTCCATGGCAGCCGTCAGCTCCTGGGCGGCTTGGTTCAAGTAACCAGCGTCTCCTCCAATCAGACTGGCCGGTGGCAGCGAGAACAGTTCAGAGTGGTCACTCGAGGAGTCTGATCTTTCTGCAATACGACAAGAAAACAACAACAGATTTTTATTTTAGGTTTAAGAAGAAAGCAGGTCTGAAAATGATGAAAAAAATGAAAAGTATGTTTCCTAGAAGACGTTTCCAGCGTCTAACGTTAAGCAAAATTGTATGTATCACATACAGTTCTCTAAAAGTTTTGAACCATCTCTTATTTCTTTAGACTTTGCCTTCAAGCAGCCAGACTTTCTTGTAATATTTTGAAGGCGTCTTGATCTTCGGCTTTTCTTAGAATCAAAGTTTTGCCTTGGACTTTGGCTGCTTTATAAATCACTTTCTGCACAGAGGACAGATCAAGCACAAAAGAAATAAGTTCAGGTCTAGAAATAGTTACCTACAACAGATCAACAGTATCTAAAGTTCAACTAAAGTTTTTTTTTTTTTTTTACAGACAACTTTTAACATAGAGCCCAAAGATCCAGCTTAAATATGTCAACAAAACACAGGCGTATACCTTAAGTTTGGTAAATTTTGAATACCTGAATGATTCATAGGTCAGTTATGCTACTTAACAAATGAATCAACATTCCTCTGAAAACGGGTAGTTTAAGCTGATTTCTGTTTCATACCATATGTATCTATTTTGTGTAAATGTAGAGCTGCAAAAGATCATAATCCTAAATGTATTCCGTAATTTCTTTATTTGCAAAATAAAAAGCAAATCTGCTCAGCATTTGCCATCAAGGAAAACACCTGTGTGCATGGTCTCCAGAACCTCTGCGACCAGCCCGTCTCCAAACAATCAGAGAAAATTTATAGCAAATATTGGAAGTTTCTGCACCCCCACCATCAGTCTCAGCATCAGTGTTTTCATCAGTTTATAAGCTGCATGGTAGGTTGATTGGGGTTTTTTGTACAGAGCTCAGTGCACGGTCAAGTGATCTGCGAGAATCTATTAACTAATATATCGTTCTGAACTGATCACACCGAGGCTCAAAAGTCTAAAGATGTTCGTTATCAGTTACGCAACGATTAGTTTAAGAGCCACTGCTGTGACTTTCTTGCACTTCCAGGAACCTGAATATGGGCAATTTGGAGGTGTGCGGGTTTTTCTCTAGTCAGGAGCCCTATTCTGAATTCTTTAAATTCTGTTGTTTAAGCCACCTTGTTTATAGCAGGGATCAAAGACAGCCAGGTCATTTTCAGACAGAGGCGGGGGTCCTTCCTCCTTAGGAGACAGGAATTGCTCTTCTACCACTGGGTCAAACAACAAATCGAATTCTTCCTGGGTCTCCTCTGACTGGTGGTGTCTTGTTAAAGATAGCTCAGGAGAGGATGCTGGACACAAAGGTAAGAGAAATTATGTAAAAAAAGAAAAAAAAATCAGAAACACCTTGCAAATTCTAAGAGTTATACCTCGGTCATCCAGTTCTGTATCGCTGAGGTCCTCCTGTTCTTCTTCTGTCGGAGATCCTCCGATCTCATTGTAAGCCTCTGCCGCCACTTCCGGTTCCCCGAGCTCCAAGCTAATGTTGGTGCCCAGGTCTTGTGGTAAGGTGGGAGCCTCCCTCCCCTCCTCCTCTTCGGCAGGTTCACAGTCTGAGGCCCTCCTCTTTGGCAGGGGAATGAGAGGAGGAGGCAGAGGCCCGGCTGAGGACACAGGGGAGGGATCCAGAGGTCTTGTGACTTCACCACCCTAAAATGAACAAGAAACAACAGGAGGGGAAATGAAACAAAAAGGAGGTGAGCTTTTAGAGTAAGTGGATAACAAACAAAATAAAATGAAATAAATATTTATAATAGAGGCCAATATTAGGGTTTTGCAAAGGTTTTTCTGTGTCCATGTTCTCACTCTGAAGAATTCCTTGAGCTGTGGGCTGTTGTAGAGTGCAGATATGCTGGTGGTGAACACAAGCATGCTCTCTGCTGCCTTCCTCCTCTCCTCAATCACAGCTTCATCAAACCTTCCTAAAATAAATGCACACAATAGCCAACGATGAAGCAGATTACAGTGCTGAAAGGGGTTTGAATAAAAGGATAAATACGAGGGCCTTGCAATTAGAAAAAAACAAATAACCTATGCAAAAGTCCTACAAAGTCTAAAAGTGTCTGGAATGGAGTTTGTGTTCTGATCCAGCCTGGTAGGATGATTCTTCACTGCCATAAAAACGTTCACTTTGAAGTAAGACAGTTTATTAGTATAGCTGTTTTGCGTCGCTGTATAAATACACCTATATTCAGCTGGTAGTCTCATCCAGGCTAAGATCATCCGAAGTTGCATATTCCACGATCACCAGTTCAAACAACTGCACATGAGTACAAGTTATTGGAACGTGTCCTCACTTTGGCAAGATCTAGAAGGAGACCCAAACTGTAAACTGCTGGAAGACCAGCGTTACTGTCCGCAGCAAAGCAAGGTTTACGTCTCAATGCACAAAAAAAGCCTCTCTTCCAAAATCCAAACCATCAAGCTTGAGTGAAATTTGCAGCTGCCGATATGGAAAACAACAGTCTTCTGGAGAAAGGTCTGCTGGTCAGACAAAGATTGAGCTACTTGGACACAATGACAAGAAAAATGCTTGAATGAGTCAATGTGAGGATGATTTAAATCACCTTACGTCCATCTTTTATATAGCTTTTTAAAGTTGGATAGTATTTGACTTTATTTAACCCAGAAAAATAAGTTGATAACCTGACTTATTTACCCATAAATCCACATTTATCAAGAAGAACATGTTGAAAGTCAGCCTTGGTTAGCAAGTTACATCAACCGGTGTTTAAGCACAATTCAACATTGTTAAGATGGAGGACAACATTGTGTTTATGCCTAATCTCAACAAAATATTTGTTTAGGGGGTGGTGGCGGTGGTGGCAGAATCATGCTGAGGGTGTGTTTTGCTACTGGTTTTACTGGTGCTTTGGACAAACTGGAACAATAAAGGAAGACTGTCTACAAATACTTCATCTTCACCACAGAACAATAATCCCAAACACACTTCAAAAGTCATTTTGGAACAGATAAATCTGGTTCACATTACTCTTCTGGAATATCTCCAACCTCATATCTGTTAAAAATGTATGATCAATAATTAAAAGACAGGTCGATACCAGAAACAGCCAGTTTAAATTAACTGCATTGGCTCAACTAATCTTAATAATAATCAAAAATCCAGCCAGAATTATACCAGAAGTTTCTTGATGGCTACAACAACTGTGTAGTTGAGGTGCAACTTGCTAAGGGACATTAGGCAAACATCAATGTGAGGTGTGTGTATATATTTGAACCTGTATGTCAAAATGCTGAGCCTGTTTGGCTGAGAGAAAAAAAAAAAAAAAAAAACTTGTGCACATAATTTTTGTGCCAAACTAAATCATTCTAGTTGACTGTTGTATATTCAATCTACCCTGGAAAAAGAGCTGTTAAACAAAAGCTTTTGACTGTATTATATATAAACCATTAAGAAGAAAGATGTTTACAGACAAATCTGAACAAGCAGATCTTTACATGAAATGCCTAAAAAACATGTGAAAGTTTCCACCTAGGTGAAACACCAGCAACTCAAATTTTGCAAACCTTTCTGAAGCGTAGTATGATTAACCTGTTTTTATACTAGTAACAGTTAAAATAACCAGATGAGTAAGCTAAGTCTGAGTGAAGCTTTTGCACAACACACCAAACACTTGTGCAGGTGGAAAAGCTGGAAACTCCTCCTGTCTCCTGAACAGGTTCCTGTGAGTGTAGGCCAGCTCTCCGTGGAGCTTCTTCAGCTCGGAGAACCTCTTCCACACCACCACCTCCTTCACATCGTCCGGATGACGCTTGGACACAAACTGCAGACCAAGAGTGAGACATAAAAAAAGATGTATTTCACTCAGACCAACATATTATTGTGTCTGCAGAGATCCTCTGAGCTGTCTCTTAAAAGTTAATGGAAGTTGATGAAG
The DNA here is from genome assembly GCF_021462225.1 of Girardinichthys multiradiatus. NCBI lineage: Eukaryota > Metazoa > Chordata > Actinopteri > Cyprinodontiformes > Goodeidae > Girardinichthys > Girardinichthys multiradiatus. The sequence goes on from NC_061807.1 coordinate 19,956,852, forward strand.
TCTTAATAAATCCTTTTTAAAGGAGCATTAAAGTGGTCATAAGGCTACTGGAGCACATGAACAGAGTCACAAGTCCTGCCTTTGTTTCCATCCAGCACTCGCAGTGCTTCACAACCTTTAAAGAAACCCCCCTTTGTGTCTATATGTTTATATCTAGACAGATATCTGACGTTACACCATTAGCACACTTGTTTTTGTTTCGTGTAGCAGAAACCAAAATATTTTATCTGTAAACAGAAGCAATATTTCAGACAGCTGAACATGTATTCAGTATAATAACTGTAAAGTCATTTTTGTATAAATGAAATAACAACCAAACAGTAAGCTGTCACTAACCCTGGCTGTCACTTTGTACTCCGTGTGCCCCTTCTCGTGGTTCCGCGGGTCGGAAACAGAGAAGAACCGGTGATATTCTTCTATGGGTTTCCGTGACATGTCCTGAAATAAATTAAAGCAGCAACACGAAGCAGAACTGTCTGTGAAAGGCTGCCGTGAACTGCTCTGCTGTGACTCTTTACGCGCTTTGCTCTGTGGACGTTTCCTGGTTGATGACGTATGTCAATGCGTGCCTACGTAAAGAACAGTAGACGCCGCTTCGGCAATTATTGCTATAGCAACCATCCGTCTGCGAGGCCACCATATTGTGAGTGGCAGGTTCATCTCACAGGTGTGCATTGAAACGAGATACAAAAGTTTAAGTTGAACTAATGCTATAATTGTTTTATATATAGGAATGTATGTTGGTTTTATTACTAATAATTATGATAGCTGAGACAAAAATAAATAATACGTGCAACTTAAAAATAAAAACCACAGCCAAACAGACATTACACCCTCCTTTGATCGACAGCTTTCCTGTCACACCTCAAATAATTTATATTCCACCTCAGCCATGTAAAACCTAGGTATCATAAAACTAACATACATCTGTAGTCCTTCATTTATAATATCTACAGGGGTTGGACAATTAAACTGAAACACCTGGTTTTAGACCACAATAATTTATTAGTATGGTGTAGGGCCTCCTTTTGCGGCCCATACAGCGTCAATTCATCTTGGGAATAACATATACAAGTCCTGCACAGTGGTCAGAGGGATTTTAAGCCATTCTTCTTGCAGGATAGTGGCCAGGTCACTACGTGATTCTGGTGGAGGAAAAGGTTTCCTGACTCGCTCCTCCAAAACACCCCAAAGTGGCTCAATAATATTTAGATCTGGTGACTGTGCAGGCCATGGGAGATGTTCAACTTCACTTTCATGTTCATCAAACCAATCTTTCACCAGTCTTGCTGTGTGTATTGGTGCATTGTCATCCTGATACATGGCACCGCCTTCAGGATACAATGTTTGAACCATTGGATGCACATGGTCCTCAAGAATGGTTCGGTAGTCCTTGGCAGTGACGCGCCCATCTAGCACAAGTATTGGGCCAAGGGAATGCCATGATATGGCAGCCCAAACCATCACTGATCCACCCCCATGCTTCACTCTGGGCATGCAACAGTCTGGGTGGTACGCTTCTTTGGGGCTTCTCCACACCGTAACTCTCCTGGATGTGGGGAAAACAGTAAAGGTGGACTCATCAGAGAACAATGCATGTTTCACATTGTCCACAGCCCAAGATTTGCGCTCCTTGCACCATTGAAACCGACGTTTGACATTGGGATGAGTGACCAAAGGTTTGGCTATAGCAGCCCGGCCGTGTATATTGACCCTGTGGAGCTCCCGACGGACAGTTCTGGTGGAAACAGGAGAGTTGAGGTGCACATTAAAAATCTGCCATGATTTGGGCAACCGTGGTTTTATGTTTTTTGGATACAATCCAGGTTGGCACCCGAACATCCCTTTCAGACAGCTTCCTCTTGCGTCCACAGTTAATCCTGTTGGATGTGGTTCGTCCTTCTTGGTGGTATGCTGACATTACCCTGGATACCGTGGCTCTTGATACATCACAAAGACTTGCTGTCTTGGTCACTGATGCGCCAGCAAGACGTGCACCAACAATTTGTCCTCTTTTGAACTCTGGTAAGTCACCCATAATGTTGTGTGCATTTCAATATTTTGAGCTAAACTGTGCTCTTACCCTGCTAATTGAACCTTCACACTCTGCTCTTACTGGTGCAATGTGCAATCAATGAAGACTGGCTACCAGGCTGGTCCAATTTAGCCATGAAACCTCCCACACTAAATGACAGATGTTTCAGTTTCATTGTCCAACCCCTGTATATATTGGCTGGATCCCAAACGTCATCAGACAGTGGAGCTAGGGTCTTATAGGGAGTGCTCTACAAAAACCTATTGTAAAAGCAGAAAGTAAACAGGGGCTTTAGGTTGGAAAGAAATGCAAGTTGCCTTTAATCGTATTTTTCACATTTCTTTCACGTTTTCCTCACTTGACTTCAAAAAGTCTGTATTTATTTTCCACCCCAAAAAACAAAGAGGACCCTGAAACAAGAAAACCGGACAGATGTACTGAATATACCTCGTTTGACACAATGGAACAAAAAGATGAAGAACAGAAATAACTTCAATGGAGAGGAAGCTCCTTGTTGTTTGACACGTAACCTTTTACCAGCATTCCCAGTGTGTCCATATGGTGAAGCCAGCAGAACTGACTTTCCCCTAACAATAGCAGCCTCATAAGAAAAATTAATCTGGAAAAATATATTAAATATCCTCATTATTAAAACCTGTTTATGAGAGTTTATCTCCAGCAGACTGCTGGTCAAAGGTTTATCATTGCTGCTGCTCTCGTTGCCGGTTAAATTGAAGGGAAATTGAGACCCAAAATTAGGTTAATTATTAATCTAAAGTTGTCATGCTGTCCAGCATTACTGAATTTCAAAAGACAGAATTGAAAGCGACTGGGCTGATGCTACTATATTCAGATACAACATAAGCTGTGACATCACTGGTACTCAGAAAATAGCAGAGGATGGTTTCGATCCATCGACCTCTGGGTTATGGGCCCAGCACGCTTCCACTGCACCACTCTGCAGCATGTTGGGGTTGCAGAAGTGCTTCATCACTCTAATGTGCTGTTTCACATTCAGTTCACACAGGGGTTTCTTACATAACACGGAGCCATTGTTTGCAAGGCAGCTACACAAAGAGGAGCTCAAAGGAGGATTTAAGGAGGCTCAACACATGCATACTGAATAAACCGTTTACAGTTATATACAGTTTATACAGTGCCTTACAAAAGTATTCATGACCCTTGAACTTTTTACGATTGGTCACATAACAACAACAAACTTCTACATATTTATTTTATGGTGATTTTTATGTGATAAATCAACATTAGTGCATAATTATGAAGTGGAAGGAAACTGATTTAGGTATTTACTGAGCAAAATCCGAAAAGAGAAGCGTCCATTTGTTTTCTGCCCCCATCCCAGTCAATGCTTTTTACAACCACCTTTTCCTGCAGTTATATCTGCATGATATAACTTGTAAATAAACATATGTTGCCCTTTTGCAAAATAGCTTAACAACAGTCAGATCAAATGGAGAACATCATTGTTAACATCAATTTTCAAGTTTTGACACAGATTCTGGATTGTATTTAAGTCTGGACTTCGACTAGGACACTCTAACACATGAACATGTTTTGATCTAAATCGTTATTCCATTGTTGCTCCGGTTGTATGTTAAGGGTTGTCTTCCTCCTGGATGGTGAACCTCCACCCTAATCTCAAGTCTTTTCCGACCTCTAACACCTTTTCTTCCAGGACTGACCTGTATTTAGCTTCCCATCATCTCTGACCAACATCATGATCCCTGCTGAAAAACTTTTCTACAGCATTATGCTGTCACCACCTTACCTCCTGTGTTTCTTGGTCTTCATGAAACAGTTTATTCTCTAAACCTCTGAGGCCTTCATACTGAAATTAAAATACACACAAGCGCACTCTAATCACTAAATCGGTGACTTCTGTAGGCAACTAATTGCACTGGATTTTATTTAAACATATCAGAGTATACACAAATACACAACACATTTTCAGATTTTTATTTGTAAAAAATTGATTTTAATGCACATATTCGTATCATTGCACTTCACAGATATATAAAATACATTGAAATATTTTTTGTGCAACACCAAAAGGTGAAAAAGTTCAAAAAGGATGAATATGAATGCAATGTGCTGTAAGTGTTGTGGCTTAATGCTGTACATGTATGCTCTTGTGTGTTTGGATATTCATTTATAAGTTCGTGGGCATATTTGTGAAGGGAATGTACAGATGTGGTGACCGCATTAGGTTCTGCTGGTTTCAACCCTGAACAAGCTAGGCTTGCTGTGAGAGAAAACTAGGACACCTGTCTTAAAAAGCAAATAAAGATCAGCAGATGGAAATGTTTTATTTAGAAATAAATGCAACAAGAACAAGATTACTAGAAGAAAAATGGTTATATCAATGGGTTAATATACACCTACAAGATAGAAATTATATCAGTAATACATCAGTAATTGAACAACACAACTCAAAGTCCAGGACTAAATTATAGAGTACTGTAGGAGCTTCTAAAATGCTGCACACCCAGCTTTAACTCTCCAAATAATTTTAAATCATAGATATACAGTAATATATATTGACTGGACTTTAGATGAGGTCCAAACTTTAGATGAGGTCCAAACTTGAGGAAAGATGAAGCAAATTTAGAAAGTAAACACCTCAGCATCTGTACTCTGCTGAGACTAAAACAGCTCATTGTCTGAGTCAGATATCTGTATGTTGAGTGTCTGAAGGAACATGGCAGAGATCCTGAAACAATGAGATGAAAAGCAGGCATCCTCAGACAGACTGGTCTGAACTGGTCTGGGTTTGTTTTGCTGTGCTTTGCGTTTTCCTTTTTTTTTCCCGTCGAGCACATGCCGTCTCACAAAATAAACTCTCTCACGGGGGATCAGACTTGGATTTGTTGTGAGGCTGCACCTCTGCCTGTGTCTGTTTTTATTCAACTTTAACACTTTCTTTTCTGAGTTCCTTCACTTATGAAAGCTGGAATGAAACTTTTTCTTTTTAGATTTACTTTTACATATTCAAATTGCTTGTTTTCTTTTTTACAGCAGCAGTGGGATATTTTGTCTCGGTGTAAACAGCGACCCTGAGCCAGATGTGTTATATAATGTACAACAATGACAGGTTCTGAACCAGAGAAAACAGGAATTGTTGGCCTGCAGTTTGAACCTCATTTTCCTTTGTCTGTTCACAAGACCTCAAAAACTAATGAACTGATACATTTAACTCCTTTCTTGTCAAAATACTCCAAATGCATGAACTTATCTCTGTTTCTTGGGATCAGGGCTCAGAAATCATTAGTGGAACCCCCCCCCCCACACACACACACACACATATAAATATATATATATATAGTTCAGTATTGTGTCCCATTTTTAACATCATTTTGAAATGTCTCTGCTTGTCAGCTTATAAACATGTTTACAGGTCCTCCCTACTTCCTTTAGTTCTCACTGCATGCCCTTTCCCCTTATTTATCCAACTCCTCCCCTCCATCTTACTTCCCCTGACTGGGCAAATTTTCTTTTCATTTTACCAAGTTTCCTGCTGTTAGAAAGCAGTGCCTGAAAAGATGACTAAAGTGAGTGGAAAACATAGAGCCCATTTGCTATTTTATCTCTTGCCTTATATGCTGCAGATCAACAGCACACTGTGTTCACATCAATCAACACTCAGCAGCTCTGTTACAACCTGACTCTGTGTACACGTGATCCTCACGCAGAGATAAAAAGAGAACCAGATGGTCCGACTGAGTGGAGAGAGAGGTGTTCATAACTATATCTCTGTCTGGATAATATATGCAGGGCCTTGTGTTAATGCCCCTTTAACTTTTGCACATTTGGTCATGTTACAGCCACAACTTTCAGTATATTTTATTGGTATTTATGTGGTGCATGATTGTGAAGAGTTTTTTTTTTCACATTTTAAAATCTGAAAAGTGCGTCTTGTATATGTGGGATAAGTATTCTTTGACGGATCCATTCTGGCACATAAACATGTTTTGATTTAAACCTTACCACTGTAGTTCTGGCTGTATGGTTAGGGTCGTTGTCCAGCTGGAAGGCAAACCTCTGCCTTAGTCACATGTCTTCCAATAACTTTTCTTCCAAGGAATTTCCTGTATTTAGCTCAGTCCCTCTTCCCATTAACTCTCACCAGCTTCCTTGACCCTGCAGAAGAAAAGCATCCCATAAGCATAATGTCTCCACTACCATGTCTCACTGTGGGGGTGGACTACTTCCAGCTTTTTTTTGAAAAAGTGGCTTTCTTCTTTCCTTGTTTGCATAAAGGTCCAATTTGGAGAGTACACAACTAATGGTTGTCCTGTAAACTGATTACCCTCCCTGTGGATCCCAGCAGCTCCTCCAGAGTTACCATGGGCCACTTGGCTGCTTCACTGAATAAGTTCTCCTTCTCAAGCCTTTTAATTTATGTGGATGGTCATGTATTTCTAGGTATACAGTTGTACCATTCTCTTTCCATTGTCAGATAAAGGATTGAACAGTTCTCTGTGAGATGTTCAAAGGTTGGAATATTGTTTTATAACCTAACTCTCCTTTAAACTACTCTACATCTGTATTACTGATCTGTCTGCTTTTTCTTTAGTCTTCATGATACTGTTTATTTACTAATGTTCTCTAACAAAGCTATGAGGTCGTCAGAGTACAGCTGGATTTATACTGAGACCTATTTACTGATGTCTGAAGGCAATTAGTTGCACTAGATTTTATGTAGGGGCATCAGAGTAAAGAGGGCTGAACAAAAATGCTTTCCATCCTTTTGTTTTCGGAAACTGCATCATTTTTGTTCCACTTCTTAATTATGCACTACTTTATGTTGGTCTATCACAAATAATCCCATTAAATCATATTTAGGCTTGTAATTCTAACAGAACCAAATCTGGAAAAGTTCAAGGGCTGTGATTAGGAAAGCAATGCATGTGGCTCTCACGTCTATATAAGGACATGTACCTGGCAAATGCTTTGTTCTGGGTAATAATAACATTTGCTCTGGGTCAAATCCTTCATTCCTGCAGCTCAGTGGGATCGTGCCGAGACACTCTCTGGTCTGACCCAATAACTGAGGTTTTAAATGTTGCTGTGTCACAGGAACCAAAATAGATACAAACACATTTGAGCCAAGACCCAAATAGACAGTTCGTCGCACTGCTGAATGAGAAGCTGGAGTACAACTTTGTATTTTTATACCTCATGGAAATATAGGTCAACTAGGATTTGTTTAACTTATAATATTGGAGAAAAAGAGTGTTTGTACTCAAAGTAAAGAGAATCTGTGTCAAACCAGATTCACCAAACACCATTATACAAAAACATATAAACAGAGTAAGCACTTGCTTGCAGAGGTACAGTCACGTGAAGGGAGTGTAGGTGAGCTTGTTCCTGCAGTTCTCTGCAACTTCACAAAGTTGCTGACTTGTTTTTCAATAGTAGAGAGACAGAGTGAGACAGAAAGTCTGCCTGAAAGGTCAGGTATAGATCAAATACAGTGAGGAGCAACAATGAGTCCGTGTGAAAATAAAAACATACCAAAAAGTGTTCATTTTCCATTCACAAATCCTATCAATTTAGTTATGTTGATGGTACACTTTAATAATTTAAATGATTGTTGAATTAAAAGTTCACCTTAACACCTTTGTTGCAGGAAACCAAGCTCTCCAAGCATTCAGGCAGTACTGATTAACAACCTTGTACGGTAAACCAGACAAATAACACTGGAAGCCCCAGTGGATTGTGTGCATGAAACATTTTCTGAGAACTATGCTATTACTGTAGCTCAGTGAAGGTCAACAACAGCTGGGAAATGTGTCAGAGCAGAGGCAGCAACAGGAGGACGACGTTGTTTTTCAGATTAGATCACAGAAATCGGCTCTACTGTAACATAGGCTACATTTTGAGTTCCGTCATCAGTGAAGTTCAGATCAAATTAAAATAAAAGGGTTCACATGAAAACAAAACAGCAGCGAAGTACACCGCAGATATTTTAGATGAAAGAGCAGTTATTGTACCTTTACCAAGAAAAGTCTTTGTGTAAATCCTAGTAGAAGGCAGGAAAATAAACTAAAAAAAGAGAAAACATAGCAAGTTTACACAAGCTTTCTGGCTCCGAATACCCCTTTATATTTTAGAGTCTCTCTTTGCAAGACAATCAGTGCCTTGCAAAAGTATTCCCACCACTTGAACTTTTCCACCTTTTGTTGAACTGAACTCAAAATCGTCAGTGTATTTTGTGGGGGATTGTATGTGACAGGCACAAATTAAAATCAGAAAGACCAGAATTTGTGTTTAACACTTCTTAGACAATACTTTCTTGAAGGCTCAAGCTCAGTGAGACTGGATGGATACTGTCTGTTAAAATGATTTTGCCAGGCAGCTCTGGCATTTGGTTATGATCACCGAAAGGCTTGTGGCAAACGACAGCTTTCTTTCAACAATCGGTTTCTTCTTGATACTTTTTTATTAAAACCAGATTTGTGAAGGACACATCTGATAGCTGCCTTGTCAACAGTTACCTCCACCAGAGGTGGATGTCTGCAGGTCCTGAGGAGTTTCCATGGACTATTCTGCTTAATGCTATTACTATTATAATGCAAAATCCTATTAAAGTTTGGTGGTTGTAACATGAGGAAATACAGAAAACTTGGGTGTGTAAATACTTTTGCAAGTCAATGAATAAACTTGTTTTTTCACAAACATTTTTTTTTATATGCATGAGAAACCCTATAACAGACAGAGCTTTCTTTTTACCTTGACTGTTGCCTGTGAATCAAAGAAGGGAGCCTTTTAAGACAGACATGATGATTTAATTAGACCTGTGAGAAACAGAAAGGTCAATCATCTTCAGGTCAAAGGTTCAAAGATTTTTGTTAACTACAATAGCTGCTAAATCAATCATCATGACTAATTACACTAGTGATATAATCAGAATTTTGCCTATTTTAACGGATTTCTCCATTTCAGAGTTGGAGAACATTCGGATTATTCATATCCTCAAAAAGTACAGTCTGTACTTTGTGTATTTCTTCAAAACGGTCAACATCAGTGTGACGAAATAAGATGGAAAACCAGCAGCTTACATATGACTACAAAGCTGGTGAACAAGAAATATATTTATATATAATTATTTTGTTATATTCATGATTTGTGGTGCGAACGGAGAGAATAAAACAGACGGGATTGGTTGGTCTCTAAGTGGGCGGGCCCAAGACTGAACTACAAATACACGCCTGTCCTACCGGCTTTTAGGCGAAGATCAGGGAGACACGGCATAAACTGGAGCTATAAACCCCGACGGACATTTTACTGCTTTTAACAGGTAACAATGGACCTATTCAGAGGGATGTTTCTGTTACAAGAGCGCCGTGTAGTTAGCGTACATTTAAGATATGATATTAATCTCGAGGGGAAATGTAAGCTTTTTGCACGTGGATCCGCGCCTGAAGTAGGTCGATTTCATCATCTTTAAAGAAGTCGGAAGCTAGAATATTAGACAGTAACTTTAGCTTATTGTTGGTGTAAGATGGTATTTACAATCTGGTTTACGAATATAAAAAAGAAAGTGGTGTTCACGTTTTTCCTAAATCTGTTAAATATTATTTATTTTTTTTAAGATAAAAATGGATTAACGTGAACCTAAATAAACTTGTCTGAACGCCGGTTGGCACGACTTCCGGTTCGGCAAATTAACATCTCGATTTACATTTACTATTTTACGCTACAACCCCTATGATTAGCACCATATTGTGACGTGTACTGCTTTTTAGTAAAATAATTTTTTTATTTTTTTTTAAAACGACACGCCTTTTTTATTATGAAGGTTGTCAATGTTTCGGCCAATTTTGCAATTCAGCGAATCTGTTTCATCAGACAACTGTTGAACACGTAACTGTTTAAGCTGATGGGTTTTTAGCAAATAAACACATCTAACCTAAAATATAGGGGTCCAAAAGTACCACAATTCATTTAAATCAATATTTTTAAAATGGAAAACATTTAATATGTCAAGCTACGGTCTAGACAAGTTGTTTAACTACTTATTCAGTTATTTCATGGTTTTTACTGCAACACACCATGAAATTATTTTACCGGTGAGTTTTGTCCTCCAGAGTCTGTGAGCAGGTCTCCCAAAGTTCTAGCTAGTGCAACTGGTCTGAAGTTAACTTTGCTTTGCAGGTCACAAGCCACAGTGTTTCTGTTATTTCATGGTGCACCGCTGCACAGGAACCATGGAGGAACACTTTTACTGCAAACAGTAGAGGAGACCGCAAATAACCTTGACAGGTCCTTTTCCCTCATTATCTATCCTTAAATCAGATTCAACCATGAGTAAGGACACAGAGATCGACATGGAGGAGGTGAAGCTGAACGAGGTGGACCAGGAGAAGCAGCCTATGACTGGAGACGGCCCTAGTCCTGCTGGAGAAACGAACGGCAGCGTGAAGCTAAAGGTCCCTGATGATGTTGTTACGTTCACTGGCCTGTCCAAGGAGGAGCTGATGAAGGTTGCTGGCACCCCAGGGTAAGAGCTGACACAAATACAACTTTATTAATTTTCATCTCCATCTGTAGGTTGTTATTCAAGCGGTCTCCAATCTTCTATGTTTGTTGCTTCAACATGTAGGTGGGTGCGAACCCGCTGGGTGCTGCTTGTCCTGTTCTGGCTGGGCTGGATCGGCATGCTGGCCGGGGCCATTGTGATCATTGTCCAGGCCCCTCGCTGCAAACCCATCCCTGAGATGAACTGGTGGAATGAAGGACCTCTCTACCAGATCCCAGACCTCGAGGCCTTCTCCGGTGGTATGAAAGGTAAAGGGTTTTTAGAGATTAGAATAAAGTGTATCTGTCACTTTGCATGATATGTTAAAGTCGTATTTTAGGCAGAACATTGTCTTAAATGTTTCAGCTAATTTACACAAGGGTAGTCTTGTGACAAAGTCTTGTGTAGTTGGATAATAAACTGCTGACTTGGCTGGAACTGTGTGACTAAAGGCCAAAGGGATGTAAAACACGATTGAGTCACTACTTTCATATCTCTCAATCAGATTTAAGGTCATGCTAATCTTCACTACGTATCCTTTCAGTGTAGTTTTTTTTTTTTTTTTTTTTAAAGCCATTCATTGATTTTATTTTATTTTTTTTAAACTTCTTGCTGTTCCAGTTTGGTTTTTATTTTGGCGATGGGTCAAAAGGACAGAATGTCCTGTACTCGCTGCAAATTAGTGGGGGACACTTCCAGCAGGCTTCGGGAAGCATTCCAAAAACCACATGTGACTTTATTGTTCTCTCATAGAGATCCCCCCTTGTGCTCAGACTTCACATGGCTGGCAGAGGGCGTGGGTGTGCTTGTTCACATACTCCTGTGTTAGATCAATACTGGTCTGTTATTTCACATGTTTGCTTCTCCTAAAGTGTGTCTCTGAGCTCTCCTATAAACCCCCTTCACAAAGATGTGCAACGTTTTACACGCCCGTTCTAGGTCGTCTTTTCGCGACGTGAAATTCACATTAAGGAATCATTCTATGTCACCTGTAATCTGTCCTCTGGCAGGTCTTGAGGCAAAGTTGGATCAGCTGACCCAGATTAAGGTCAAAGGCCTGATTCTTGGTCCGCTTCACACTGTCCAGGCTGATTATGTAGACACCCTGAATCTTAAAAAGATCAACCCACTCGTAGGTTCAGATGAAGACTTCGAGGCCGTGTTGACAAAGGCTCACAAGAAAAGTAAGTTATTTTAGATATTTGGTTCTATTTAAAAGCTCAAGTTTAAATTTAAAATAAGTAAAAAATTACTGGGACTGTTCAGTGATGTCTTGTTTGGCTGCTTGCCTTTCTCTCTTTAAGGTATTTCAGTGATTCTTGATCTGACTCCAAACTACAAGGGATCTGATCCATGGTTCACTGGCAGTGATGAAGTAGTGGAGAAACTCATTGTAAGACATTGTTTTAAATTTTTCCAATTGTCATGTGTGCTTTGGGCCTAGCTTCAGTGGCTTTGTGCCATCAAACCATTCCAGCTGCTGTGCCTGAGGTGGTGTTGCTCTCTTCCAGGATGCAGCAGAGCACTGGATTAATCTGGGTGTTGATGGCATCAAGGTATCTGCCCTAAATATTGCCTCTGGCTTCGCTGACTGGCCAAAACTGAGGGCTGCTGTCCAGGGCAACCGCACTGAGGACGCCAAGAAGAGGTGACTGAATCGGTTTTCTGACTGCATGTGGTTCAGTGTAGCAGAAAATAACAGCAGAGAAACTGGGTAGAAGTCTAATATTGCCTGCAGATATGGGGGAACGTGATTTTGGGCAGAACACTGACCATAATTTAGCATTTGAATGGGTAACTTTCAGTGAATTTGCTATGAAACAGCTGACATTTCAAACTGAGGGCTTTGAGATCAAAGATATTTAGTGTGAGGTATTATGCAGAAAAAGGTCAGCAAGAAAGCAAATGGATTAGGTTTTTTTTTTTTTAAACACTGTCATGGTAGAGTGACCCCCAGTGGTGAAATTTTATATAACCCTTTTTAAAATCAGATGTCAATGTTTAACTGAACAGTGTTGTTCACTTGCTGTGAAGTGACTGGCCTAATCTTTTTTTCCAGGGCGCTCATGGGTGTGGTAGCTGGTATTCCAGCTTTGCAGGTCTCACAATTGGTTAACGTCTCTGGTGTGGATCTTGTCCTGCCCGACCTTCTCAGCACCAACGTTGATGGTGGGTTTAGGCTGTCTTGAGTTAAACGCGTGCGTATGCGTGCATTTCTGCTTGGAGTTCTGATTGTTTTTACCTGTGGGTTTGCAGGTGTGGAGCGCATCAAAGCTGTGGACACCCTCTACTCTCAGCAGAGTAGTGTGGGCTGGGGTCTCGGTGCGAGTAAACTGGAGCCTTTGTCTAAAGTGGCAACGACTCCGGACCTGCAGCATCTCTACCAGCTCCTGCTGTTCACCTTGCCTGGAACCCCGGTGTTTACCTACGGAGATGAAATTGGCCTCCTGCCAGTAAATGTAAGCTCCGAACTGATGAGATGTTTAGTAAAAATGCACCAATTGACAAGAGATCAGACTCTGCCAATTTTTCCTTTTATCAGTTGTGATCTGTGCTTGGCATGTTGAATCTGAGTTGTTTTTCTTCCTAGTTATTAAATGCATCAAATCGTAGGACTCCCACCATTTTCAGTCTATAAATACATCATGTTCTTTGTGTCAGCTGAGTTTAGTTGTCATAAAGCTTAGAAAAAAATCTAAATTGGTCAAAATTGCAATCAGCAGGTAAGACCTCAGAGGAAAAACATAAATCTGTATCTGCCAGAAAAAACCTAATCTGTGGCCATTTTTGAAACTTCAGTATGAGTAATATAACCTTTTTACTTTTGTTTTCAGGGTACAGAATCACCCATGATGATTTGGGACACGGATGAAGAATCTCCTAATCTAGATGAGGCTGCTAAAGTAAGTGTGTTCAGTCAGTTATGATTTATTTCCCCTTAAGAAAAGGGACATTCATTTGCTTTTCTAAGTTTGCTAATTGTTTTGACCGTCCTTACATCTCATGTATGCAGGCTAACCGGACAGAACGCAGCAATTTGAGGTCCTGGTTTAAATCCCTCAGTGAACTGCGAGGCAAAGAACGCTCGCTGCTTCACGGTGACTATTACCCTCTCGACTCCTCTACCTCCTCCCTTGCTTTCCTTCGTGTGTGGGACCAGAGCGAAAGATACATAACTGTTGTTAACTGGGGAGCAAAACCCTCAAAATTAAAACTTACCCTGCCTCCTACAGGTAAGTTAAAGTTCAGATGGTATCCAGTTACAATAGCAAATCAGTAATGTAAATTAACAGTGTTCTATATATGTATATTCCTTGAACCTTTTTATTTCAATTTTGCTCCTACAGAAGGTGTAATTTTGCCAGAAACGGCCAAAGTGATGATGTCAAGAGATAAAAACCTGGCAGAGGACTCTTCAGTCAGCCTGGACATGATCACTCTAGGACCTGAAAAAGCAGTGATCCTGCAGTTCCCCTTTACCGGCTAAAGATGGCGCCAAACTTACAGCACAGTTATCTGCAGATCAGATTTATTTTGTAGAAGATGCTCAAGTAAGCCGTGCTAAATCTTAGGAGTTGGATCAAACTTTAAAAAGAGTCAGGAAATGTATTTTGCTACCATAACAGAGCATTAGTTGAGTCGGTATGTGTTTGGTGAAAAAACTGTGGCCATTTTCAACTTTTTAAAATATCTTTCAAAAAAATACTTTTAAGTTGACTCTACTTTGTTCAGATGCGCAAGACATTCCATCTATGTATTTTTTTGGACATTCCTATATTGGTTCTGTTTGGTTCTTGATTTTTAAACCAGTGTTTTTAGTGGGGCATTGCATGGTACAGTTGGTAAAGCAGGTACACTGTGTGCAGAGGCTATTGTCCTGTGTTTGGTTCCTGATACTGAGAATCAAATTCACCCTCTCCTATCAAATTACTGTTCAACGAAGGCCACTAGTCCCCAAAAGTCTTGAAGAAACAAAACTGTTTTAGTGACTGGTTTAGCTCTTTCTTTTTCTTTTTTTTTCTCCTCTGGAAAATATTTTTAATTTGAACACATGTGACTCAGTCTTTTGGAAATGAAGTTTAAAAACAAGTAAACTGTTCTGTGCTGACTCTTGTGTACGCTTCATGTTTTTTTTTGAACATTACTTATTTACGCTGTCTTTGTGTCTAAGCCAAAGATGATATCAGAAAATGTTTTTCAGTCTATACAGGTGTGAAACTGTGTCACAGATGTTCAGAGGAAGCGTCTCTACATTCTTACCAACCTAAGATTTAGAGGTTCTCTTGGTGCATATTTTACTACACTGATAAATACGTTGCTCACTTGGTATAGAGTTAATGTGTATCAAACATCTGGCTCAAAGTGATTTTATTTAAACTATCAATTTGACATTTGGGTAAATTTGACTGATTCTGCTTTGCTATGATCATGAGCCAAAAATTCAAATGCCTTGAGATTTGAGCATGCTTCAAGTGCCATCATGGCTGACATTTACTCTGAACAAACCGCTGGATATAATTCTCACCTACCTAAATTTAGATGTTAAAGGAACTTAACTCAAACACAGCTATACTTCTAAGTGAAAACTTGTGATGCTCAGTTAAGATTTTTGTGAATCGTTTCAAGATGAATGAAGCCTTCTGTTCCGACAGAAATCCTGAGTTCTAGATGAACCGAACCAAATCATTTAGTTTTAAAAAAGTATTTATTCAGTTCATATGTTTTTGTCTGAAGTTTTGGCTTTTCTAGTTACAGCGATGAAATGGATAACGTGAGGTAAGAAGGTGTATTTTGGCATAAGCCTTGGTGGTTTTCTCTAAAAATAACTTCTTGTTTTTTTTACAAAAACTGACATTTGTATCTTGGTGACACTAGAATTAATACTCTTAACAGTTTTTAAAATTTTAAATATTGATTAGACTGATGTTTGTGCAATGACAATAAACTAAACTTAAACCATAGCGTATATACAGTAAACTGGCCAGCTTTGGTTTTTATATAAGGTCAATAACATTAGTTTATTGGTTTAAATGTATCAAGAGTCTCACTATATATGCATATATAGAGTGAGGGTTATTTTATTCAGAAATGCTACATTTAAGATGAAACAAACGATCAAAATTTATGCACAGATAAGCTTTGTCTAGAGCATTAACTTCTTCAGTTAGATGGGAAATGAGAACAAAGGCTACCCCAGTTTAAGTTACCAACATTGTTTCTGCTTCTTTTGACAAAAGGCATTGTGGTTTTCACTCTACATTGGCCTGAAATGACTTGTACTATAAGATTAAAAATAAAAGCATGACATAACTGCATTTGGTAACACCTGGGAAATAAAAGCTTTACATTATAAATATTTTAAAAAATAAACATTGATTAGACATTAAGCATTTTGTAGCATCATAGGACTGAGGATTAAACCACCTATATTTACCAAAAAAACGAGTAGCTTTGGAGAAATCATTTGAGTGTCTGACATATGGGGGAAATTTACTGCCAAAAATCAAGACCACTTATTTTCAAATGTGAGAGCAGAATTTCACTCTGCTTGTACTCAAACTTAGTAATGCTTGCACTCAAAAGCCCCGCTTTCTTTCAAATATACTCTGTTCTCTCTCAAATCTTTGTTTCTGGGCTATGATCTAAAGCTTCTTGCATTGATAATTTCTCCTCCTGCTTGCTTCATCCTCCAGGCGTGGAAACTTGCTCTGCTCGGATCAAAACTGCTCTCAAGTTTCTTCCCTGCTCGCAAAATCTTTTTAGCTCTCTCCCCGGTCCTCCTACCGGTTGGCCTCCCCAGTCAAGGGCCTCGAAGCAATTCTGGCAAACCGTCCGGCGCCTCAGGAGGGGGAAGCAGTGCTTCACCAACACTATTTACAGTGGGGTGGGAGGCTGCTGACCTCAACTGGGGACATTATCGGGTGGTGGAAGGAGTACTTCGAGGATCTCGTCAATCCTGCCATCACGCATTCCCTGGTGGAAACAGAGGCTGGGGACTCGGGGCTGGACTCTTTCATCACCCAGGCTGAAGTCACCGAGGTGGTTAAAAAGCTTCGCGGTGGCAAGGCTTCGGGGGTGGATGAAATCCGCCCTGAGTACCTCAAATCTCTGGATGTTGTAGGGCCGTCATGGTTGACGTGGCGGTTGGGGACAGTGCTTCCGGACTGGCAGACTGGGGTGGTGGTCCCCCTACATAAGAAGGGGGACCGGAGGGTGTGCTCCAACTACAGGGGGATCACACTCCTCAACCTCCTTGGTAAGTCCTACGCCAGGGTATTGGAGAGGAGAGTCCGGCCGATAGTCGAACCTCGGCTTCAGGAGGAGCAGTGTGGTTTTCGTCCCGGCCGTGGAACACTGGACCAGCTCTATACCCTCTACAGGGTACTTGAGGGTTCATGGAAGTTTGCCCAACCGGTCCACATGTGTTTTGTGGACCTGGAGAAGGCATTCGACTGTGTCCCTCATGATGCCCTGTGGGGCGTGCTCCAGGAGTATGGAATCAGGGGCCCTTTACTAGGGGCCATCCGGTCTCTGTACAAGCGGAGCAGGAGTTTGGTCCACATTGCCGGCACTAAGTCAGACCTGTTCCCGGTGCATGCTGGACTCCGGCAGGGCTGCCCTTTGTCACCGGTCCCGTCCATAACTTTTATGGACAGGATTTCTAGGCGCAGCCAAGGGCTGGAGGGGGTCTGGTTTGGGAACCAGTGGATTTCGTCTCTTCTATGGCAGATGACGTGGTCCTGCTGGCCCCCTCTAGCCAAGACCTACAGCATGCACTGGGGCAGTTCACAGCCGAGTGTGAAGCGGCTGGGATGAAGATCAGCTCCTCCAAGTCCGAGGCCATGGTTCTTGACCGGAAAAGGGTGTTTTGTCCTCTTCAGGTTGGAGGGGAGTTCCTGCCTCAAGTGGAATAGTTCAAGTATCTTGTTCACTAGTGAGGGAAGAATGGAGCGGGAGATCGACAGACGGATCGGTGCGGCTGCCGCAGTAATGGGGGCGCTGTGCCGGTCCGCTGTGGTGAAGAGAGAGCTGAGCCGAAAAGCAAAGCTCTCGATTTACCGGTCGGTCTACGTTCCTACCCTCACCTATGGCCATAAACTTTGGGTCATGACCGAAAGAACGAGATCCCGGATACAAGCGGCTGAAATGAGCTTCCTCCGTAGGGTGGCCGGGCACTCCCTTAGAGATAGGGTGAGGAGCTCGGCCATCCGGGAGGAGCTCGGAGTAGAGCCGCTGCTCCTCCACATCGAGAGGAACCAGTTGAGGTGGCTCGGGCATCTATACCGGATGCCTCCTGGACACCTTCCATGGGAGGTGTTCCAGGCACGTCCCACCGGGAGGAGGCCCAGGGGACGGCCCAGGACACGCTGGAGGGACTATGTCTCTTGGCTGGTCTGGGAACGCCTTGGGCTCCCCCTGGAGGAGCTGGAGGAGGTGTCTGGAGAGAGGGACGTCTGGGTGTCTCTACTGAGTCTGCTGCCCCCGCGACCCGGTCCCGGATAAACGGAAGATGACGACAATGACTGCTGGTGATTTGTTTTAGCCATAGTGTACATTAACTGAGAAAAAACATATAGCTTTGGAGCAACCATTGCAGTGTATGGCTTTAGGTTAATACCTTTAGTTTAACAGAAAACTCATTTATTAAAAAACAATCTTTACAAGTAGCTAATTGAACAGCCTGAGAATATAAAAGTCCAGAGTCATCCTATACATATAGAGGTCAGAATCAGAAAATCTTTATTCATCCAGGGGAAAATTGTTTATGTTCTAACTGCACGAAACAAAAAGAGCACCTCAAAAGACAGGAAACAAAATGAGAATAAATGAAGGAAAGCAGTAACATGTACAACATATATCTAATCAGAGATATTACCAATGCTGTCACCGTATACCATTTTTAGAAGCAGCCTTTGCGACTTTTGGTCTACATTGACCAACAAGACACCAAACACAAATATACAGTTGAAACTAGATATTTACCTATGGTGTATGAGACACTTAACTTACCTGATATTAAATCTGACCAAACGTTTACTATTTTAGGTCAGTTAGGATTACCAAAATTATTTCTATGAGCTAAAGGCAGAATAATGAGAGATCTTTATTTTTGTTTTTAAATTTGGGAGTTTACTTGCACTGGGATTATTATGCCTTTAAACAATTTAGGAAAGCCCAGCTACTAATGTCAAGGTTTTGTAAGCTACTGATAATTTAATTTAATTTGAATTTACAGCATTTTAGTTAAATGCAGACACACCTAAGGGTGTACATTCAGGAAACACCTCAAACACTTTGCTTGCTTGAGTGATATCATGAGGAAAAAAATAAGATATCAGGAAGGGAATTGTGGATCTCCACAAGTCTTTTTCATCCTTGGGTCCTTTTTCCATACAGTTGAAGGTGCCACAATCATCTGGTTAAACAATTACATCCAAGTATAAAGACCGTTAAGAAGAGCAAGAGGTGTGAATGTGCTATTTTTGCAAAATATGCATATCAACCCCAGAGCAGAAGATACTAGTTGAATCTAGTAAGGGAAAGTCATTTTGGCACTATCATGTTGTGGGAGTGTTTTGCTGCTAAGAAGAACTGGTGCACTTCAAAAAATAGATAGGTTAAGAGAAATTAACCGTATTTAGACATATTACAGCAGCATGAAAACAACACATCAGCCCGAAAGTTAAAGCCTGAGCGCAAATGGGTCTGCGAAATGGACAATGACTCCTAAATAAACTGTGCTTAGGGACAACAAAGACTATGTCTTGGAGTGGCCATCGAAAAAGAACACTCATCTTGAATCCCATAGATAATTTGTAGGCAGAACTAGAAACGTTTATGGAAGCAAGGCCTACAAACCTAACTTAAAGACAGCAGTTCTGGCAGAAGGCATGGGACGAAAATCAAGCAACTATTGTAAGAATCTTATGGAAGGATACCCAAAATGTTTGATCCAGGTCATACAGTTTTAAAAGGTGATCCTACCAAAGACTAAGAAAACGCAGGTACACTTCTGGCTCAGGGGAAATAAAAACAAATCTCTCAGTATACTGGCACTTAGCAAACAGAAATAAAATTGGCATTCACAGCTGACCTCAAAGAGGAAAGATTTTGCCTCATTTAATGTCCCACAGTGAGAAAACTGTTATTCTGTTAAAAATATTATCCATCTTTTTATACGGTGTACATAAATATCCATTTTCAACTATATATCAGACTTAGACATGAAGATGAGTATGTGTGTGAGAGAGTCTAGTTCACTCATTTTTGGATTGAAATGCTGACTGCAGGATAAACAACAAAATATGTTGTTTTCAGTTGTACAGCTGATATGTTTGTTTAAAGGATTGTTTTTGGTTTTTTTTGGTGACACTGAAAAGAACAGGTGAAACGTGGTTAACGTAACTATCACAGTAAAGCATCCTCGAGCTGTACTTTGTGGTTTACTCTGTACATCAGCCAGCAGTAACGTTCATGCATCTTCTAAAAGAAACTGCATTTTGCTGACCCCCCAGTCCCCCCAAAAATTACTTTTTGCAATAAAAGTTCAAAAAATCAACCCCCGATTAGGGGTTGATTTATGACTGTAATATCATATACCCACAACATCAACCATAATGGATTTTAACCAGAGAAAAAACTCTTTGACAGAAACCATTCCAGTGTATTACTTGATATTAAAATGCTTAGTTTATGAACCAAAAATAAATTTGTTGAAACAAAAAGTGTAACACTTTTACTTATTATATACCTGACTTGGACTAAAAAGATTCTACCCTAAATTGCTATTCAAGTATTAATGGCAACAAGTGCTTGATAAAACCATAGTAAAAGCACTTAATTGGAGACTATGTCTTTGTACTTATGTGTTTATTAATACCAGTGTAGATTTAAAGATACTTGAAGGCTTAACAGAACAAAAAGTAAATATTTATAAGTAACCGAATCACATGATAAAGAGTTATTAATAAAGCTATAGGTTATTACATATATATGATTAGTCAATACAACCCCAGCCTTGCATTTGAGTAAAAATGTGAGTTATCACATTCATTTAAAAATTTCAGTTTTTGAAAGGTACACAAATAATGTTTTGGTACATGTTGTTTGCAGCCTTTAAGATTTCAGATAGTAATGTACCACAGTGTAATAGACAAACAACTTAAATTTAAAAAACTTAATTTTATTTAACACCAGTCTGTCTTGGTGTAATTTTGATTCATAAAAACATTTTCAGCCTTCATGAGTAAGATATAAATACTGACTGGAAAAAGTCTTAATTGTGATGCTTGTGCAACTGGAAGGTTTTTCGAATTTTATTTTTCAACCTTATCCTAGTCTTACTGGAAACGGGGAAAATGTTGCCCATAATAAAAATACACAAATTAATGAAGTAAAAACGACCATCAAGCTATATTTCTTCTCTTTACTACAATGCCATAAAATAAAAAAAAAAACACTGTACTAAACCTACACATATGATAAAAATGTCAAACAGTTCATCTAACAGGTGAGACTTAACTCAGCATAGTTTCGGGGTCTGATACAATACGGTGCCGCTGTTTTACTGTGGTATCACAGGGGAGGTTTGAAGTTGATGATACCGGGAATCAGAGCCTGTCTCAGCACCTCTGAGTTCACCCCACGCCGCTACGAAACCAAACCACCGTCGTGCACACTCATGACTGACTCTCAGTCTGAGTCTGACACTGATACACTACCACCTTTTACATCACAGAAACATGACGATACATGACCTTTCTTCAGCTTTCATGGAACACACAAGACAGAAATAATAGAATAAAGTAATGTAATATCCACTGGAAAGCCTTTTACCCGAACAGATTAATCTAAATTTAAGATTAGCACTTAATCTACCTAATATATAAACACAAGTTATATATCATCAGATGTTTTTAAAACTGCATCTATTCAGCCTGACTTTCAGCTGAAGTTTATAGCTATTCATTATTTATTCAAGCTTATTATTGTATTTTAAATTTGAGCAACTTTTATACTTTCTTTTATATCTTATTATTTAATTGCTTTTAAAGTTGTTAATCCGGGCAAGTACTGATATATGTTTTAAAAATATTGTTCTTTACTGTTATAGATTTTATTGTTATTAATGTTTACAATCTATAATCTTACATTTAGTGTTTTTTATACATTTTATTTGATCATTTTACTGTTTTTTCTCCAGTGTTTTATTTCCAATCTAGTCTACAAGGATGAGGTTCCACAGTTCCTCATCATAAATAAGTGATTTATATCACTTCCTCTTTCCTTATTGTTTTATTACCAACATATATTTGTTTTATCTGTTTTGTTGATTTGATCATTTTAATAATTTAATTTGGTGGATCTCTACGGGTTTATTGCCTGTCTTTGTATAACGCTTGATTGTATAAAAAGTGCTCTAAAAATAAAGTTTGATTGATTGCTCATCAGGTGTTTACTTAACTCACATATGAAAGGATCTGATGAAGTCCTGATGAAGTCGTGTTGGTAATCCTAATGTACATCATCAGTCCATCATCATTAAAACGATCTATATATATATCACAAAAACGCTCATGGAAGTGTTGCCTCCTGGCTGCTAAAGTGAGAAGAGAAGCATCCTTAGGTTCTGTGTCTTGTTTGACGAGGATAGAGTTTTTATACGAAGTTTTTAACTGTTCAGTGGCCTCGTTTTTTTGTTGCTGTTAGAGACACAAAATTGAAGATCACGTCTGTTTAGCTACACCAAATTCCATTCAGTACAGTTTAATTCATTTCAGTTCAGCTAATATTTAGCACTAACTCAAGAAAAGTTATGTTTGGTTCATTCCGGTTCATACTCAAGCTCAATCCACTTTTAATCCAGTTGAATTTGCAGACTGTCTAGGCTTATTAAATTCCTTGTTTGGTCTATATTCTGATAACAAACAATATTTCACAGTACCTTAAACAATTTTTTCAAAAATAGATAACATCATTGACTTGCTCTTGAATAAGCAGAACACGATAGAAGGATGGATATTATACAGTGTACGTATAACCTAACAAATTTAAATCTTTTTTTTTTGTGGCAGTTGTTTGCTTTATTTTGTAAGTTGACTGACAGCGAAATGGGGTGGAGAGAGAGAGGGGAAGACATGCAACAAAGGTCAGTGGGCCGGGACTCGAACTTGTGGCAGCTGCTTCGAGGACTGTAGCCTTCGTATATGGTTTGTGCGCCCATACATTAAAATCTTTTTTTTTAAAAACAAAAACCTAATTCTTTGTGAAATATAAAACTTGATTTATGTAAATTATTTGAAACCTTACATGACAAACAAATGTTACTTCTATAAATCTTGGTAAAAGTCAGGAAAAAAGAAATATTGTCAATACTTCAGTTTTATTTCATCCCAGTTCAGTTAGGATAAAATGCATGTTGCTAGCCAGACTAACCGAGTACTAGCATTAGCACTGATTACATTGTTTGACCTTAAAATCCTAATTTTCACTTCTTTTTAAAAATGTATTCATTCATTACCCCCTTACTCGTATTACCATCTATCCACCAAAATTATTTATTTTAAGGCTTTTGTACTCATCTTTAAATGGGGTGCCAATAATTGTGGAGGATGTTGTATTTGAAGGAGAGCATCCAAGTACATTCAAGCAACTTACATTCAACTTACCAATGCCTGTTTTGTGTACTGTTTTTCAAGAATTTGAAAAAATACCCAAACCTTGTGTCCTTGGATTATTTAACATGGTGCATAAAACTAGTAGCCAAGTAGCCAAGAACCGAGAAGCACCCGAATGTGTTGTATACCGACTTGAGGTTTTGTTACATTTGTTACATATGCAATACTCTGATGAATTGATAATAGTCCCGTGCATCAACTAAAACAAAAATTACAAAAATAACACAAAAGATGAACATGATTGTCAATAATCTAGTATGAACTCCTCGGATGTATAGTTCTGCAGAAAGGAAAAGTCAAATAGAACCTTAGAGTCTGTGGGTGGTGCTGGAAGGGTGGAGGAGCAGAATACCGATAGCGTCCCCCCCCAACTACAGGTTCAGAGGCTGTTACATTTCTGATAAAACATCAAATACTTTGCAATTTATTTAGATTTTCTTAAATTGTTTTATAATATTTAAGTAAATAACTTTGAAAAGCAAATATGCCAACAGGAGATTTCCATCAACAGAGAACATGAACGTCCATGCTAATACACGTACGTTTTTAAAATCTGTTCTAAATGAGCTCCCACACATCATTACTCTGCCTGAGCGACTACTTTTGTCCAGGTACTTGTTTTTTGTAATGGCAGTTCAGACTTTTGTATGTCTTTCCACACACATTTTCTACTAAATTGAAAAAATAGCAGATTCTAAGTGGTTATTTTCAGAGAAACTAATACACACATTTATGTACCTTGGTACAGAACCAGACCAGTAGTTTCTTCGAGTTTAGAGACATTGTGCTTGTCAGATTGTGAGGTTACAGAATGCTTTGTTGTCTCACAATGTAAAAACCCTGACATGATTACATATTATCATATGGATTTATAGGAACTCCTACTACAAGAGTGAAATATAAAATACAAAATTTGACACATTGCTACAATATGTAAATCGGTTCAGACGTCGGGAGATTTATAGTCCTTTTTAAAAATGAAGTAGCTTGGGGAAAAGGGCAGAAACAGAGCACAACTAGGAGTGTTCCTTAGGATGGACTGCTTTGCAAAAGGTGACTCAAAATAGAGTATTTCATTATTTACAAGGTCAAATCTGCTAGCAAATCTAGCTTCTGGGCAGTTACAAGTCTCTCTTACCTAGAGTAATGTTTAAGTTCAAGATTGTGCTGATAGGAAAAGGCAGCGTAACAACAGTGTACATGGCAAAACATTACTGTCCTCCAGCAGTTTATCAAAGATCACATGAAAATACCAGAAATCTGCTTTAAAAAATATTTTGTCGACAGAATAAGAAACATTTTTCAGTAAATGAAAGAAAACAACACCTTGTTAACAGTGGAGCATAGGGGTGGCTTAAAGTATTATTTCTGAGTTATAATACCAAATTATAAAAGAAAATATCACGACATTCATTTGGAAAATGGGAAAGTAAGCTTGTCAAAAACGTCAGACATAGAAGTCGTTATTGTTAGCAAAGGTTAAACAAGAAAAACTCTTTATGTTTGGGAGTAGAGTTAAGTTAAAGCCTTCAAGATGGTCAATTATGTTCTAATTTAATTCTCTCCAAATATTTTGTGAATATCTTATATAATCTTAAAAGGTTATTTTGCTCCATTGCCATTTTGTACGTTTGTAGTTTTGGTCATTTCGACCACGACCACTAGAGGACATTTCCTACCAGCCTTGCTTTCATTTGTACTACCTGAGGGTTTCATTCCTGCTTTTACAACTTGTGATTTAAAGTAATTCTCTATAGTCTATTTAGTTTACTGTAAAGCATTATGATTGTCTTCAATAAATAACATTCATCAGCAGGAGTTTTTTTATTTAAGATTCGTAATTTACTATATTTCATGAGTCAACCAGTCAAAATGGACAACAGAACTGAAATGAGAATGAAATATGGTGTTATATAAAATCTTCAGAAAATATTTTACAATTATACAGGTTGTTGACCATTTGTATAATTATCAGCCCATTTCATTATAATAGTTCTTCATTTTGAAGTAACATAAAATAATAACCAAGTAGATGGGTATAAACTTGGGTGGGGATGATATGGCAACACGTGGGTACAAAATAGGGTAACAAAATGCTGAAAGAGCGGGTTCACAGGGAGCTGGAGTTAAGCTTAGCAATAAATGTATTTAAGGTAACATTAAGACTTCCAGTATTAATAGGTAAAGCTGTTTTGTACTAAGGAATGCAGTAAAAAAATCAGTATTGGGTTATTGACCCAAAGCTTCACAGATATTGGAATATTTTATTTTTCTTTCATTTGTCTGAGTTACTAAAACTAACATGTTTTAAGTTGAAGTGCTAGGTCAATTTTACCCAAATGTCCGCAATATTACTACGATTTTTAAAAGTTGGAAGCAACACTGCAGTTTGCAGATCCCCAAAGTATTACATTTACTTAACTGGATGTTAACTGGGATGTCTTCACCTTCTTATGAAGCCTTCTGTCAGACACAAAACTTATAGTTTAACAAGTTATTTTCTTTATCTTTCTCCTTTGTTTTTTAAACCAACAAGGAACTGGACTTTTCTTTGCTGTCAGCAATAAAATGCAAAAATTAGCATTTAGGAGACATGCTTACTCCGTTTACTCTGATTTCCGGTCCCCCTAAAAACTGGCAGCGAAACGTCCATTTCTGTATTTCAATGAGTTTGAGATTGAAATATGTAAATTACTAGGATGTGTGTGAAAGTGTGTTTGTGAATTTGCATATGTGTGCGAGTGTGGCCTTTTTCAAATGTAATCCAACCAACAGACACCAACTATAGAAGACAGAGAGGGTGGGAGAGAGGTGAAAAAGCCCCCACTCAAACTGAAAGTTTGTCTGAGTGTGTGTGTGTGTGTGTGTGTGTGTGTGTGTGTGTGTAAAGCCTATGCCACATATTTGGGTGTTTTTCTCGTTTTTCCAGCATCATTATGACACAGCCTGTAACACACACACACACACACACACACACACACACACACACACACAGACATGCACGAACACACTCGGTGGTGTTATGACAGGGTGGATGAGAGATCGAAAGATCAACTGAAAGAACGACAGGGCCGCTCGTCTTGGGTGAAACTTCATCTCTCTTGTTCGTCGTCTCACTCTCCTCCCCTTTTTCTCTCTCTCTCTCTCTCACACACACACACACACACACACTCAGATATACACACATGTGTACCAAGCAGCAGACCAAACACATTTCACTGCCAACTCTCCTCGTAATGACAACCTTATAGGTAAGACAACATGATTCATCCTGCTTGTTTGAACAACTTATAGTTTACAGAAATTATAACTAAAGTAATAATGACCTAAAATAACACTGACTTTACCTTGGTTGGTCCACTGGAGGACTTCTTCTCATTGTCTTTTCATAAATTTGTCCAGTGACATTTAAAATTGTGAAGGAATTTCTAGAAATATTCGCACATTATTTGTTCAGACATATTAAGATAATGAGCCTAAAGCTACAAAAGTGTACCTTCTCACAAATAAGCAGCAAATTCCAGCTGTTTTAGCTGCTACTTATAAATATGTGCCCTCTTACTTGAATGTTTTAGACCTAAATTTGATTATAATTACGAAATTAATCTAAATTGTTGCTTTAAAACATATAACCCATAAATGCAAAAAGATTTACCTTCCAAATTAAGCACTGTGAACGACAATAGCTCTAAAATAAAAATTTTCTTGTACCGTGACAGTTTTCTACAAAGTCTCAACATTACTTGTAGCATTTGAGTGTTGTTACCCACAACAGATTGGTGTGTACACCAAATAGACTCACACGCAGAGAGGCTTAAAACCACAAGCTTGACTTTGTTCATTGTGAGCATTGTTTAGCTGTCATGATATGATAAACCAGGGCCTGTCTGCCCCTGACCGAGGTACAGTCAAACAGCTAGGGTTTATTCTCCTTAAGATAAGGCCCACATGTCATTCAAAGTATTGGACGTGTCTTTGTAGAGTAAGTTTTGTCCTGCCTCCTTACTGAGGTTTTGTCCAATTTAAAGTCTTGGTCTCGTCCCGCTGTTATACTGTGCTGAGTTGCATAGAGTGGACAAAACGGTAGACAGAGGCTTCTTCATCGCTGCTGTTGCTATTTTTTGACTTCCTTCACTTTTGTGACCTTCTTTGACATCTGCAATAGGAATTGGGGCAACAACTGTGTTTGTGTTTTGTACGTTAGGAAGTAGAACTTCGGAGTTAGTGCCAAGACACAAAGGCCCATATTAAACACCATCTGTACTGAGCAATTTCATGGCTCAACTTTAAAATCAAGAGGTTGAAAAACAGTTAAGTGACGCTCTTGTCCTGTTGAAAAGGTGCCTATTTTCCACCTATTTTTTGTAATATAATATTATGCCTCTGATAGTGGAAACCTAAGAGTAGGACAGTAAGTTGCAGAACATTGTTTAACTTATTTTCACCATTTTAATTTCAGTTACCAATGACAAAAGTCTGTCACAAAAATCTTTACATGCAACATATGCTGTTGTCACATGCTTCTTTTCCAATTGGTCTTTTTTAATATGAAACATTCTTGATGGCGTAGTCCATCCCTCTGAATGGGGAGCTGATGAGTTGTGGTCTACAAGGGTGCATCTCTGCAAATCGGTAAATCAGAAGATGACTTGTTTCAGGAGTTCAATTCAAAAATTGAAGATCGCATGTTTTATGGATTCATTACACGCAAAGTGATACATTTCAAGCGTTTAGCTCTCCTAATTTTGATGATTATAGCTTACAGGTTATGAAAATCCAACAATGAATTTTCTCAGAAGTTATTTTACATAAGACCTATAAAAAGGATTTTTAATACAGAAATACTGTAAAGTAATTTCATATTCTATTTAGTACTTGCACTGTCGAGGCTCCTTTTGCATAAATTACTGCATTGGTGCAGCGTAGCACGGAGGTAATCATTCTGTGGCTCATCTGACGTCTAACAGGAGCCCAGATTGCTTTAATAGTGGTGTTCAGCTCGTCTGCATTCCTGATTCCTGGTGTCTTTTCTCTTCCCCTTGACAATACTCCATAGATTATCTTTCAGGTTTAGGTCAGATGAGTCTGCTGGCCAATCAAGTACAGTAACACCATGGTCATTCAACCAGCTTTTGGTGCCTTTGGCTGTGTAGGCAGGTGCCAAGTCCTGCTTCAAAATGAAATCAGTATCTCTATTGTTAGCAGGAGGCATCGATTGCTCTACAATGTCCTGGTAGAGGCTCCTCTGACCTTGGACTTGATAAAACACAGTGGACCAACACCAGCAGATGACATGGCACCCTAAGCCATCTCTGACTGTAGAAACTTAACCCTAAACCTCAAGGACTCTGGGCCTCTCCGCTGTTCCTCCAAATTCTGGTCCTTTTTTTCCAAATAAAATGCAGAATTTACTTTTACGTACTTTATGTACAAGTAAAATGGTTCTGAAAGTATCTGGGGTTCAAAAGTTGCATAATACAGATGCCATCCGTGTCCGGAATACATTTGTGTCCAGTGGTTCTTGAAGCTACAACTCCAGGTACAGTCCATGTCCTGTGAATCTCCGCCAAACTGTTGAATGGGCTTTGCCTCATAACCACTCAAGGCTGCAGTTTTTGCTGTTGCTTGTACACATGTTTTTTACTACGCTTTTTCCTTCAACTTTCCATTAATATGCTTGGATACAGCACTCTGAGAACAGCCAGTTTCTTTGGCAATTGCCTTTTGTGGATTGGGTCAGTGGCTGTCTGCAGGAACTATCAAGTCAGTAAACTTCCCCATTATTGTGTAGGCCATAACATAACATTTGTGTATTAAAATATTTATTTTATTGGTCTAATGCAATATTTAAATTCTCAGAGAAACAGGATTTAGAGTGTTTATTAGCTGTAAGGCATAATCATCAAAATGAACAGAAATAAACACTTGAAAGATATGCCACTCTGTGTAATCAAAGTATACAATACTAAAGTAAAAAATTTTGAATAGAATTACTGAAATAAATTCACTTTTTGACGATATTCTAATTTGTTGAGATGCATCTGTAATATGCTGTGGCTCAGGTTGTATCCAATGCTCACTGTTGATTTTTAAGACATTTTAGTTTGATGTTTAGCACCTTTCCACAATACAAACGTGCTTCTGCAGACCACAGCAGGATTTCTGCATTTCATTTATTTCACTCTTCAAACATGCTACCTAAAGCCCATTACATCATGCTGAGGGTAAGGCCCTCGGCATGATGCATGTCAGTGGATCGAGGATATGAAGTGTGTGGCTGAAAACTGGAAAGCTCAGTTTTTGCTGCAGACACACCATTCAACCTTTTTTCCACTGCGTTTCCTACACGAGTTCTACCTAAAGCGAACCTCACGTCATGTGATGTTTTTTTTTTCTGCAGCGGTTTCTTGCTTCGGCAAACTCGCTCTGCCATGAAGCATCCGGAAAGCAGTCACGCAACGTAGTGTCTCCCTCTTCAACCATGGAAACCTGTAGTTCCCTCACTGTTGCTGTGGCAGCCTCCCTCAAAATCTTCCTTGCACGATTACTTGCTGAAAACAGATTTGTGTTACGGTGTTTAAAGATTATGTTTACAGACTTTGGTGGTCAAACCACCAACTTTTTTCATGCTTCTGTTTTGGGACGCTTTCCAGAAACCGAAAATCCTAAATTACTCCTGAATCTTGTAAAATGTAAAACATGAAACCTTGTCATCCCTCCGTGGTATCTTAGTAGTTGCTCCTGTTTGATGTTTTCTGTCTTGTAACTTTGTGGTATTGCTGTAGTCATGCAAACACTCCTCAATAAGAACAACCTGCTTACAAAGGCAACATTATAGCATAGGATGATTGAAAGGCGCATCAAATCTGGTGTCAATCATCTGCAATTATACAAATAAGGAAACAGATTTATATAGCTTTGCATTCTCAGAGCAAATGCAATTCTTTTTTTTTGACGCCTGTGACGAGTCTTGAAAAAAAAAAGAGCTTAAATATCGTATTTTTAAAAAGCATCATTGTAATAATTTGGAAAGGCCTTGATTCAGTTTTGTTTATTTAAGGATGTCAATTTCTTCTCAAGAATTGTTAAAATATCATGCATATAATGCATCACGGGAGCCTACATAGTAATATGATGGTAATATGATTTACTTAATGGATATTATTTTAGCGGCATTTTAAAATTCATATGTTGATAGAGCAAAAAATACAACTACTACAAACTACATCAGCCTCCACATATTTAATGGCACTCCTGGTAAAAATGAATTGAAAAAAACGTATGTTTTATTGCAGTAGCATAATTGTACACTGATCTTTATTGAGTTGTTTTACCTCCCTCGCCATCCTCCTCACTGTGTGTGGTGGCAAAATAAATGTAGGTCCTCATCCAGCTTTGTTTGTCAGTTGCGTTATTTCTCTGACTCTAGATATGGGCATGTTTTGGACT
Organism: Girardinichthys multiradiatus; assembly: GCF_021462225.1. Lineage (NCBI taxonomy): Eukaryota > Metazoa > Chordata > Actinopteri > Cyprinodontiformes > Goodeidae > Girardinichthys > Girardinichthys multiradiatus. The sequence goes on from NC_061807.1 coordinate 19,987,555, forward strand.
TTTCTTGAAGCCATTTTCAGACTTATGAAGATCCAGGTTCACACTGAATGATCAGCGGATGTCTTAAACCATTTTTTTCTTTTGTCATGGGAGATTCGTTAGAAAATCTACGGTGTGACCGTGAAACTGTGGCGGTTCAGCGTGATTCTGCTGCAGCAACAAATCGTACAGTCTGGCATCTTCCATCGCATGGTATAACACGACTTAGTATCAAGATTTTATAATATAAAGCCTACACAGTGGGGCGTGTTGAAGAGCTGGATGATTTTTAAAACCTCGCTGTATGATCAGCATTACTTGAAAGGCATGTTTTCTTGTCTTTCCCATTTTGAAGGGTGCCTAAGAGAAATGGGACATCTGTGTGAGAGAAACAGGAAGTCATGCATTACTAATAAAACATTTCTAGACAGTGCTTTATTCAAAAACCTACATTATAAATGAAAAATGATTCTCAGTTACGTATTTTTATTTTAAAGTTTTAAGGTTGTTCTTAATCGTATTACTTGTGATTTTGACAAAAAAAAAAATTTCCTAATGTGAACATTTTTTCACTTAATAAATGTACTCAAAGTAAAGGTTGAATTTTTTTTATAAAAAATTCTACATGAGACTGTGTTGATGCTGTAAAAAATCCATTTAAGACTTTTTACCACAGGCGCCAGTAAAGTACAGAGTATAAATTTAGTATAGAGAAAAACCCAAAGATGAATATGAATATAACGTAGCGTTGGAAACCGAGTTTTGTCCTCAGTTCGGACCATCTAATTGTTTTCCACTTGCTAACCCACAGGTGACGGTCTCAGTACCAGACAGTATCTTTTATTAATGCCCGCCTGTAAAAGTAGCTGAGCGTTACACTGTAAATGAAGAGGCGGCTTTCTGCTTTTACGATGGAAATGTACTCGGTACTGTTAGAGTTGGTTGCTATTGGATCATATTGATTAAATCTACAGCTGCTGCTTTATAGGGAGAGTTTTAATAACCGATTCATGTTATAATGATTTTCCAATTTGCAATATTTAAAATATGAGGATAAAAAAAAAAAAATTTTGTGTTTCTTGCTTCGTGATGATCTTCATTTAACCTTTTTCTGTGTTTTTGAGTAGCTGTTGATTTGAAAAAAGAAATAAATCTATCATTCAAAAGTATAAATTTGAAAGAATCATCTTTGCTAAGAAATATAGAAAATTAATTTTGCCAAATCAAACAGTTAAATTTTACACATAAAAGTAGTCCAGATACAGCAGTATGATTACAGTTTCACCTCTCTGCTGTTTGACCTTTGTGACCTATATTTAAATGGAGGCAATCCAACATTAAGCCTTTTGAAACCTCCGGCTGATTGAAGACTGGTGGTCTTTGTGTTTCAGTCTCACACCCTAAATGGATCCTACTGTAACGTTACTATTGCTCTGTACCTTAATTGAGTTAATGTTAGTGTTAGAAGACGGTTTTTACTCTTTACATGCCTTATACTTTTTTTAAATTCAGATGCTTAGACATTATTCGACATTTTTGGTAGATCTGACTGAGTCTTTTTTGTATTCTTACAAACAGATTGATGCCATTGAGCTTCTGCAGAAATTGATGTATTAGTTCATTTTATGAGATAAAGGCCCATCATGTAAAGCTCCATTATTAAATTTAAACAAACATCGCCGAACACTGTGATAGCTGCTTGTTATCTTTTTGTTCTGACTCTATAATTTGCCTCAGAAATCTTAAATAATGAAAGTCAATAGAAGTCTTTAGATGTCTTCATGGCTCTGAAGCACTGGCAGAAAAGTGCAAGCGGTGGAGTCTCTGAACATTTTCTGGCTTCTGACTCGAAAACTCTTGTCAAGCAAGCTATTATGTAACTTTCAGGCTGCTTTTATCCTTTGGCGAGGAGTCCGCTTTTGAGTTTGATTTGAGGAAAACTTTAGCACCTTTCCAAACCTTAATGTTGAACAGTATGGGAGCTGTGGAGCTTTCCTGTACCTTTTTGAATTAATGCCTGTTTGCGTGTATCAAAGTGAAACCTCCACTCCAAACTGCTATGGAAATGTATGGATAAACGCTGTATTATAATGTCAGTCTGAACAAATAGTGCACACTTGTACTTATAATAAAACCTTTCTAATTTATATTTAATCAAAAGGTTTACCTTTTAAAAATCAGGTAAATACTTTAAGTCTGTTTTAAAGAATCTTAGCATCTGAAATAGTTTAACTGTAAATGTTTTAAAAGCTTTAAAAGACAACTTTGTCTCTAATTCTTCTTTTTATACAGACTGGTCTGGTTCGCAGTTTCGCTGGTGTGTTCTTTGTGTTTTAAAACTAGTTTTACGGCTTTCAGGTGTTACCGTGTCCTCGTTCCTTCCATTACACGTAAAAATATGTTTATTCCACAAACATCATTACCATGATGGCTGCTGGAAACTGAGCAAACATCAGTCAGTTAGGCCAACTTGTGTCTTTTTATAAACTCTTATTTGTTGTTTACAGCTTTCATCTTCCATTCCGTTCCACTGTTCCCGTCAGTCACTGCTACATTTCTGAGAGACGAAAGAAAGACAGACAGACGCCGACAAAAAAAAAAAGAAAAAACATTAGAGGCCCAAAAAAACCAAAAAGTCCAAAAGCGAGCGTCTCGTTCCCCCTCCTCTGCTCCCGCAGGTTTTTAAGGTGAATTTGAGAGAAAACCAGAGAAGCGTTTTCCCCCGTACCGACTCCTCCGCACTCCCCCTTCCAACCTCTCACATCCTTTTCATTCACTCATTTTTCATTCGGCTCTTTCCTCGACCTTGCCTGCTCATACAAATATGAGACTCACAGCAGGATGTGCTAAAACACAGTTGAGATAACTCTGTACTCTTTCAGTTATTTTAAATTTTTAGACTTAATAACGTAACGAGATGTGGAACGTAGCCTTTTTTAGTGTTCATTTTAGCTATCTTGAATAGATATTTAGAGTTCTTAATAGTTGCTTTATTTTCTGAGCCAATTTTTTTTTATTGGAATTAAAAATAATTTAACTTCACCAAAACCAGAACGATTTTTTCCGTGCGTCACGTTCTGGTAGCTCTGGCAAACCGTATGGTGGGTCCGGTTGCGGTGCGGCGTCAGAGACAGATTTGCTCTGCATTGGGGTAAAGTGAGATATTGCTCCTGTTTCAGAACTGATTTACTGAAGCAACGCATGACATGCCTTATGTGGTTCAGGTAGCTAATTGGACAGGCTGGAGCAAGTTTAAAATGACAGATGGTAACAGACAGAAAGGGGGAAAAAGGGTAACGGGGAACAAACCAGAACAAATCTAGATGAACATGTACAACGTTTCTGAAATCCACAGCTTCAAAAGATATTTTTTGCTGCGACTGCAAAACATCTGCAGTGAAATTCAGGTGCACTGCCTGAACCGGAGCTCAAAACACAATTAGTTTCACACATGAAAGTAGTTCAACCTCTTCACTTATACGAAAAACTTTACTCCAGAAACATACCTGCATCTTGATCAAAGCTAAAAACTAAGCAAACATCAGGCAGATAGGCCAGGCTTCTGACACACAGGGCTTTCTGTTAACAGCTCTGTAAAAAGAAATCATTCAGGTTTCCTTTACATTGTCTTGCATATATTGCATCACACGTGGTGCGACAGTCAGAAGGGATGCCCAGAGTGGAGCTCAAAACACACTCAAAACTTTTAAAAACATGCAGTAAATAATAAAAATAAATAAATAAATAATAAAGTGCCACAAACTACATCAGCGAGTCTGATCTGTGTGCATCACACATTGTGGTAATGACAGAAACTGTTTATCAATCTTGCAAGAGCTTTGATGGATTGGTATTGTTTTCTGAAGGGGATGCATTCAGACAGTTGAAGAGAGAGAGATTTGTAGATACAGAGAGTTTAGTTAAGTCGACAGGTGCAGATATCTTCCAGGACAGAAAGGTTTGTGTAATTTTTGAAACAAATTTCATAAGCTGACCCTTTTCTCAGCTGCAGATTGGTAGTTGAATCTCTCCAGGATTGCAGGAGTGGAGAGACTCTCAATGAAGCAACATCAAAAAGACAACTGCCGCAAACACAACCATCTTTGCTGTGTCTTTCTGAACAGGAAAGTCAACATTAACTGTTTGGGTTGACAAGTGAGTGGCCAGTGGGGCAAGTCTCGAGGCCGTCTCAGCAGCGCCAACACTAAGTTAATCTCTGTACGTCTTCTCTCCATGCAAACTTACTGTATCTCTGGGCATGGCCCGGGTATCATTATCAAGGCTTACCAGGTTTCTAAAAAGTTGCCGTCTCAAAGTGTTCCAGTCTAAACAGTCCTATGGTACTGGCCTTTTAAATGAAATGCTGGAATCTTTTTTTTTAACTATATAGAGTATCTATAGAGTAACTCTTCCCTTCCCCACCTGTTGCTGCACACTGCTGATAACTTCTTTATTTTCCTCTTGCTTACAAGAAAGACAAAGACAGCTGTTTGACCAATGATTGCATGAAAACTAAGGGAGCGCTGGCCGTTTGTCTTATTAAGGTAACTAAGCAGGCACGGTTGATTAAACAGCCGACTGCAGCCCCCTAACCAGAAAGCTCAGCTAGTCATCCAGCTAATATCGTTAGAATACCAGTGTAGCTTTAAGCATGTTTAATCCTCTATTACTTCTAAACTCCTCCTAAATTTAAGAAGTGTTTATTTTACATTTTCCAGCTGACACTAACTGTCTGAGCTATTTATTCTTGCAGAATGTTGCTACTTTGCTAAAATATGTTTGGATTACATTTTTTTTTAAATTCATTAACAAGGACCACATTATTTGTTTGTTTTGCTGCTTTTGTTTCCTGTCAGTGAGCAAGGTAAAACTATGAGTATCACTGTTTTATATGTGGGAAGGCAGATTTGGAACTAGCATGCTGTGGTGGGCCTGTTTGTGCAGTTTATGTCTTTTTTTTTTTTTTTTTAACCAGAGCAGGAAAAGCGATGGAAATGGTTCTTTGTATCCGAGTCCTCTGCAATGTTGAAAAGTCTCACGAAGTCTAGAATCTGATTTTAATTGTTTTCAAGTCCGGAAAGTATGGAAAAATTATTAAGCATGGAAATAAATTTGAGATTTCAGTTATCTAAAGAAAACAATTATTTGATAATCTGGGAAAAATAAAGGGCTTTTGCTTTGATTTATATTGTGATGTATTCTTTTCTTTTTAGTTTGCGACTTTACAACTTGAGCTTTTGTCTAGCTCACTGTTCATTTTGGGTTGTGGGGTTAATGCAGTCCAGATTTTTCAGTATTAAAAGTTTTTGTCCAGATCTCCAAAAAATAGTGACATTGCCCTTAATCCTGAATCGGTGGCAGCATTTTAGGCCCATTTCTAAAGTTTTTAGCGAGGAATATTTATTTCCAACTTCAGGAGCATCTACAAGCAACATCGGATTACTGAAAACTTCCAGTCTGGTTTTAAATTGTGTCACATGACAGAAATATCACTTCTTCAGAGTTTTTAATGATCTGCTTTTCACTGCAGACGTGGGGGATTCTGCTGTTCTCATCTTGCTTGATTTCCCTGCTGCTTTTGACACCGTGGAGCGTGTTTTATTATCACGTCTGGACATGTCTGTCGGTGTTGAGGAAACAGGTCTTAATAGGTTGAGAGCATGTGGAAGGCAGTCAGTACAGAATCTGGCAAACTGTTTAAACGACATTAAAACTTGCATGGAGATAAACTTTATACATGCTTTTATTACCTCCAGATTGGACTACTGCAACTTTCTTTCTTCAGGGTTAGACAACAGTCTTCTACGTCACGGGCTCCCAAAGTGGGTGTCGGGACCCCCGGGGGGTTGTGAGACACCAAGTGGAGACTCGCAAGATGATTTTCAGATTCTATGTGATTCGACCCCTGAGGAGTTTGGAGGGCCAAAAGGGACAAAATTAAATAAATAAATATATGATTTTAAAAAATGTAATATGAAATAATTATATGTATTTTAAGTCGCCAATAGGGGGTTGCCAGTCTCTAGTACTGTTATTTTGGGGGTTACAGGCTGAAATGTTGGGGAACGCTTCTTCTATGTTACCTTCAGCTGGTCCAAAACGCTGCTGCCCTTCTGCTCACCAATAACAAGCAACGAGAGCACATTACCCCATATTGTCCTCCCTGCACTGGTTGCTTGTACGTTTTAGGACTCATTTTAAGAAATTAATTTTGTTTTTTAAATGTTTAAGCTGTTTGGCACCTCCAAATTTAACAGAATTTTTGCACAAGGATGTTGCTTTGAAATGTTCCTAGGACTCGTCTTATGACCCAAGGAGACGGAGCTTTTTCTGTTGTTGCTCTCAAACATTGTAACATAATTGTCTTTCTCTTACTGTAAGGATAGCTATCGCACTGAGTGAGTTTAAGTCACTTTTAAAGACCCATCTTTTCAAGTTGCCTTTTAATTCCAGCTGAGCAGAAATGTCAGGGTGTTTTTAATTATTAGTATTTTATTTGATTTTACCTACTGTTTTTAGGTGTTTGTGTCTTATTGGACTTTTTATGTTTCTTATTTTCTTTTAATTTATGGACCTGCTCAGCACTTTGGTCACTTTGGGTGTGTAAAGTGCTCTATAAACAAAGGTTCATTGATTGATTGACTCCACTGTCCATGTCATAAAAAAAAACCATTTTATTTACTTCATTAATTTATTTAATTAATAATTGTCACCACGAGTACAGGAAATATCCGACACTGATTTTAGACAGTCACTGTCAACACACATCTGTGTTCTCTTTCTTCATTTATGTATCAAAGCAACAACAAATCAATGTATATTACAAGTTTTCTAACGGCCATCATCTATGTGTAATGTTATTTTTACAGCAGTAGGAAAAAATGGCTGCTTTTCTGTTTTTAAACAGCAAATAGATCGTGTTAAATATTAAATGGTTATTATACTATACCGGCACTGTAATGTTGTCCGTCAGTTTTGTAATTTGAAGTTGAAAAGTGGGATTTATACATCCTCTTTGTTCGTGATGGCTACCCACAGATATGTAAATAAGCCACACTATGACAGAGAAAATTGTAATGATCTAGAGCAATTAGAGCTCTTTCTTCTGATTTAAAACAGCGGTATAAAATTCTATCTGATGCAGGGAAATTTGATTCTACTTTTACGGACGAGAGATGTTAAAAACATGTGAACATGTTGCTAAATTTATCACATATGCAAATGTTGAGGTTATTCTGCCTGCACCACATTATTATCCGTAATACATATTAATGATGAGGTTTTCAGAAGTGTAGTCACACTGAATAAATGACCTAAACATTAACATAATCACCTATCCACACACTCTGATGCTCACACATCAAAAGTGATTCACTTTTGGTTTGCACTGTTTTGGATCATAAAAAAGGACAATTGGATTGCATTAAGATGAACAAATTAAAACGGCTAATCTTTCTTTTTTTTACAGAAATTAGGAAGAAAGACAGCAGTGGAGAAAAATATTTATATTTAAATTAACAATCAGGATCATTTGAATATCTGTTAGGGGGGCGGAAAGGGGGCCTAATTAAGGTTTTGAACCCATCGAAAACAGCTAAAAACGAAAGGCTGGAGGGTGTAGCACATTTATATATGAGATTGAATCTGTATTCAGATATTTACATTAAATATATGCAAAATAGGTGTGGGAAAAACTTGTATTATTAAAGTGGACCATTCCAAATCTCAATGTCCTACCGATGTCTAAAAATAGCCCAAAAAATGAAGCTCCTCACTGAAGCGCGCAATCAGCTGATCTAAAGCAAGTAAAATAAATTAGTTCACTCTAAGGATTTCTCCTCAAACCTTCTTTATCATTTAATAAAAGGTTTCTAAGGGCGAATGCTTCCCTTTTTAGCATTTTCCTTCTGTTAGGCTACAGTTAGCCAACCAGCGTTAGCAACAAGCGGCTGCTGCTGTCTTTAGGAGCTGAAGTTGGCGTATGATTTATAGCCTCTGGTTTAGCTGCTGGTTAGGCTCCGTCTCACGAACTGAACTGGAGTTGGAAGCTGTACATCTGATGCTAACTTCAATGTTGTGTTTTCCACCCCTAAAGAAAGCTGTGAACTAATTACAGTTTAATGGGAATTATGCTGTTCTCTCTGTTCTAAGGATACGCCACGTTTTGTGTTAGTAACAAACAAATGTGTAAATAAATTTTTATTCTACTCCAGATTAGACAGATTTTTACTTGTACTGAGCACACTCTAAGCACTATAATAACCAAAAGATGATCTGGTTTATAAGTATGTATTCATGTGGGCTAGTTATGTGTGAACAATATGAGTTTCTGTTTTGCTGTTAGTTATTATTGTTTATTTCTCTCATCTGCTGGAGATATACAAAAAAAATCTGTCATTAGGATAGCATAAAACTTGTAAACAGAAGGAAACCACCAAAAACATGTATGTTTTTTTCATATCAATGGGAACGTTATATCTTTTGAAGGCTTTTTATCATTTAAGTAATCTGTTTACATCCGTGGCACTGTAGCACTGTTGGCTTGCAGCAAGAAGGTCCTGGATTCGACTCCCGGCTGGTGGTCTTTCTGCATGGAGTTTGCATGTTCTCCCCTTGCATGCATTGGTTTTCTCTGGGTATCCAGCTTCCTCCCACAGTCCAAAAACATGACTGTCAGGTTAATTGGTCTTTTCAAATTGCCCTTAAGTGTGAATGGGTGTGTGAGCACGGTTAAGTGTCTCTGTGTTGCCCTGCGATGGATTGGCGACCTGTCCAGGATGTACCCCACCTCTCACCCGTAGACTGCTGGAGATCCCCCGCGACCCAGTATGGAAGAAGCGACTATAGAAAGTGGATGGATGTTTATATTTGTATCACCTTCCTAATTTAAAATGCGTTTTTACAAAATATGTAAAAACCCCTTTTCCCCACGTCTTACATTTGTAATGCCTGAGAGATTAAATTACCGGACTAAATTCTTATTAACATTGAGGAACCCAGATTGCTGTGAAGGCTGTTTTGTATGAACATCTCCTTCTGCGCCATGTTGATGGAGATTTTTGAATGTAGGAAATTGAGTAGGTCTGCTTGTATTGTCTGTTCAGACTCTGTTATGCATCAGAATTCAAAGATTACTATGTGGTTCTTTCCATCAGTTTACTGAAGTCCGTACCTGTGTCGTAAAGAGCATGATTTGCATAATTTGCATGGCATAATGGCAATGTCATGGCATAATTTGCGTCATATTTAGGAGTTTAATTTCTTGCATTTGTTGCAGCCTCTTATGGCTATCAGGAAAATATTTTACTGCAATCCTTTTGCTAAAAGTTGCATTGACGATATCAATACTTTTCTTTCTTCACCGTTAAACAATTCCCCCATCACTCTTTGTGAGCAGCTAAAAATAGACCTCGGGTGTGAGCATTAAAGGCAATAAGAGTCCATTCAAATGGCCAAATATATTATGAACATGCAGAGGGAACGCCTGAAACTTGAGATATGATATAAGGTCCTTTGCGATATTTCATACTCTGATATTGTGATGACAATTGTGATTCTATATATTGTGCAGCTCTCCAGCTATTTTTTATTTATAGTCTTCCAAATATGTAATGTAATTCAGTCCTTTGAGCTCAGGTTTAACTGCGGGTATTGATACTTTGCAGTTACTCTTCAGTCCCAAACCTTTGAAGCAAGGTCATATCTGTACAAGAAAGATCATACTTTTATTGTAATACTAAATAAACATTACTTTTATGTTAAGAGTCACTTCTTATTATACATTTTAAAATATTTTAAGGTACTTTCTTCAAAGTAACCTGATATAATACGCATATATGTGAGCTGTTACATTGGCAATGAAATTGCAAGCCTTCTCAAGCCCAAAACTAAGCTCTTCTTTACTGTTGCTAACATTTATTCCTCAGTGGTCTGATAATATCTGTGCATACCTAAAGGGAAATTCTGAAAAATTTGCAGCCCAGATCTTGGAATTCATGCTGTTTTTTTAGAAAGGCATTATGAATAGAAACTTGAAGTTCCTTCCTAACTTTTGGCCTCTATGTACGTACGTTTTATGATGTAATACAAAATATTCCTCATGAATGACAGAAATATGATGAATGAAAATGTACAGCACTGTATGCATAGTGTACACTGTAAAGATTATTATGCTGTTTTAACTGGTAGAGATTTGGACTGAACTCTATTAGCAAAAACATTTTACCACACTTTAAATTTTATTGTCAGACGTTCTCTAGAAATGAAATTTTCACTGCATGTCTGCAGAAATCTTTGCGGACTTTTAGCTGTACTGATGGAGCTGGTTTACTCTCCAGACTGTTGCAAAATCCCCTGAAATATTGACAGCCATTTGTTTTCTCCACTGAGCATTTAATGAGTAGTTGTACAAGGATCTTAAAAGTGAGCGGGAAGTTTTTTATCCCCCAAAAATAGCAGAAAGGAACTAAGACAGAGTCCTAGGTTTTTGTAAGGGCCATAAGCAAGTTTAATTTTAGTTTACGCTACGTGCAGAACAGAGAAAACTGTGAAGAAGTGTCCATATATGTTTTAGAATGGGAGAGCTGTGAATAAAATGGTTTGATGTGTTAATTTTCTGACTTCCACATTGTGGCAGTCATGTAAATCAGCATTTCCAATAGAGGTCAACAGATATATCTTTTGTACCCTGTTTGATGCCACAATGGAAAAATCTGGGTCAATAATTAGTTGTTTTGTTTTTGCTTTTTAAACCTCCTGTTGTTGGCCTGGGATCAGAGATATACAAACCTTTCTCTGTAAAACGTCAATGTTCTTGTAGGCTAAAAAATGCACTTTCATGCATCGTGTTAGCAGGTGACTGACTGGAGCTTGCTGATAACCCAGGAGCACCCAGAGAATTGAGCCCCTCTTGTTGTCTTCTCCAGGCCGCCTGCAGTTGTTTGATTGACATGTGAATATAATACATGCAACACCAAGGTCCTCACAGATTTTTCTCCTTTGTTATCAGCTAGGTATGTTCAGGCGAGACCTCTATTTAAAAAAAAATCTTAAATATTGGCCTAATTTATGGGCTGTGCAGACTCAGCGGAGTTGGGTAAAGCCAGGTTTAATGTTGTGTTTCCCAGGAAAGGATAATTGGTAATCACTTATTGATCTGCAAACACAAACAACAGAAATAATCAAATTAGCTCTAGGATTCTGACAATATCACAATTAGAACAATATTTTAACTTAACTTTTTAACTTAACGTTTTATTTGATTAGATTTGTATTTATTCCTTATTATTTGTCAGTTTTTTAATATAGTGAGCTGACAAATTTTTATATATGCATGAAATAGTGTTTTTTTGGTAAAATTATTTCTTTACATATATTATTTATATATATTATTTATTTACATATTTATTGTCAAAATAAATTCTATATAACATTATTTATTTATTTTATTCATTATTCTATATCTTTCTTATTGCAAGCATTGGACATAGAGACATGAAGACAAACTTTCAAAACCAGGACAAAAGTAAATGCAATGCAAAAACAATAAATTCAGCTAGAAACACATAAGTACCTAATGTAGGTGGTAGTGTATAAAACAATACTGGCACCTACCTGCTAAACTTTACTCAGAAAAAAAGTCCACAAACAAATTCCAATATAATGAACTAAATATTTTAGGTTCTCCTGTAAATCATTTATTAGACTGTATGAACATGCCCACCTCTACACCTGTGTGTCTGTGGTAAAGGTCACCAAATTTACTCCCTCTACATCTGGACTCGTCAGTGGTTGAACTTGAGGTTGTGTGTGTAGGTGTTTAAAGGTTTCTCTATGCTCGTTAAGGCTGACTTAACGAGCATAGAGAAACAACATGGTTACAGGTGCGCGCTGCATGTGTGAGTGGGTGGGCGAGTGGGTGGGACTGCTGGGTGTGTTAGAGGGTTCCCTGAACCTCATCGTTTGTTGCCGTCTTCTTCCTTCCTGTTTCATTCTTTTTCATTTCCTGTCAGCTGACTCAGTCCTGGAGAATCTTGATCTGGTAAACATCTGCTACCTCTGCACAGACGCATAATTTTTTAGAGTATTTAAGTCATAGGGATGGAGAAGTTACCTCATTGAGGTCAATCACAGCAGTTTATTGTATCATGGCATGTTTCACAAAAAGTGAAATTTTTCTTCTGCACTAAACTAGAAAGGTTGTTTTATTTATTTTTTGTTTTTTGTACATTGATGTTCAAAAAGATAGAAATGAAAAGAGAAAAACTGCAAATGATTTGATTTTTCACAGCATGGTTGGGTCATTTTTTTTGGACATAATAGATGAGCACATAGATTGAGAAAAAGAAGAAAGAGAGGACAGCTAACATTTGGTGAGAAAGAGAGACACAGCGATGTGGGGACGGGCAGAGAGACGGAAAGATATGCAGAGATGGAGGAGGGGGGCAGAGAGAGATAAAGATAGCTAAAAGGAGGGAGATCCGTCAGCGTTGTTTCCTCAGGATGTGGTTATCACGACAACGCAAAGGCAGTAGAGGCAACATCACTACCCGCTGGTCCTCTTTGACACCTGCAACAATGTGTAAGTATGAAAGTCAGGGTGTGTGTGAGTGTGTGTGTTTCAGTCAGCAAAAAAGGAAGATGTGTGCGGCCTCTTGTTGGTTTTGTGTCCATTATGACAGACGGTGTGTGTTTGTGAAGACACACAAATAGGAAGGACTGAAAGGTTGATAATCACTTGAGACGGCAAAGAGCTGAGGACCTGTGCTGCAATGATGAGATGGATAGTAAGAGGCCGAAAACATGAACAGCGGGAGAAGAACATATGTCAAAAGGAAATTAGGCGCCAAGGACTGGTAAAGAGAAAAACCTCAGAATGTATACAGTGTATTTGTCTCTTCATCTCTTCATCTTACTTTGTTCTTTCTCTTTCTGACTCACTCAGTGTCCTATTTAGAGCAGAATGTGGTTTCAAGAGAGAGAAAGAAGAAAAACCAGTGAGGACCTAAGTACTTAACCCGACAGGCTTAAAAAATAAGTAAATGTTTTAAATTTAAAAACTCAAGCTTTATTTGGCAACAGTGTGAACCAGTGAGGAAGCAGAGAATAAAACTTTTTAATTAAGCTGATTTGTTGAATAGAAAAGGAGGTTTGCCAGATTGCTTTGCTTTTCCCACCGTAGAACTTTGTGTAAACTCTTGTCTTATTTATAGTCACAACTGACTGTCTGTTTTATTGTTTTTCAAACTTTATTGTGTCATCTTGAAAGCTCAACTACTACAGCTAAACAAATACCTAAAATGTACATGAGCTTGATTTAAGCTGCAACAATCCTTCAAACCTGCATCTTACATCATCTCATATGATGAAAAGAGAATTAATTGGACTGACCAAAGATTTTTTGGGTGATTAACTACTCAAATAACCTTTTTTATTGTGATATTGAGAGAAAGATTATCTAACCATTTTATAAGTCTGCTGTGTAGCAGGAATCAGTGTTGAAAATGCTATGTGTCTACTGTCAGGATAATTCTCAGGATATAGTCAGGATAATAGTCAGGCTAATTCAGAAAGAAATTTGATATTTTTTTTGCTGATGATATTGTGATATACTGCTCTACACGGCTGACTGCTGCAGCAGACATTAACAGCCACAACGTAATTCTGTCTACTCAAGGTTGCTATGAATGGTGGAAAAACAAAAAAAAAACTCAAAAATTTTTATTCTATCTCCATCTTTTAATGCTTTGTGACCTCTCAGTGGTCAATATATTTGGTTTTAATGAGTCTCCTTCTACACCTCAGGTCTTGCAGCCTCGATAGTGCCTAATTGCCCAAATCCTTGCAACGTGCATATGGATCAATGACAGGCTACTACCTTGAGACCATTTAAGTTCAAATCTTATTTTAAATCTCTCACTTATCATTGCTTGCGTAAAAGTTTGGACCGATGCTCTGATTTTTTTCTGTCCTCAGATTCAATCACTTGCGTGTTCTAATGCAGCACTCATTTAGCATCCTGTCTATTAATGGATCTATATAAGTTTTTTGTTTTTGCAGGAAGAGGAAAATAAAAACTTTTTACCACTTTTCCTTATGTAACCAGGGATTATTAATATTTGCCCGATTACTTCTGTTTAGCTCCAGATCCTGAATTGCAGCTAGGGAATTTTGTTATTTCAAGTGACCTTTTGTAAAAAGAAAGTATGTCACTGACAGTACATGATCTAGTCTTTACTGGGTTCTAAACTTTATAAATTTACACAACAAAGGGTAAATAAATAAAAATGGAGCGAAAACATTTATATTTTGCGAGATATTTGTCAAGCCCCAAAAACCCCTAATCCATGTGTACTATACGTATAAAGGGGGTCTACTTTCTTTTTTCCATGACCGTATATTTATATCCATTTTCGGTGATGTTTGTACATGCTTTCCTATATTTGAATTTTCTTAATATCATTGTCGATGCTATTAATATTTGTTCAATGGCTTTTTTGTTCATTTTACATTGCTATATGAGTATTTTTGTAGAACATGACAAATGATGATAAAGGCAACTGAAATAACATTTTGTTCCAGATAAGTTGTTTTCATTCTTCTCTTAAAAGCTACATTAAATTAAATAAGCTCTGTCTAAAAAGTATTTGAGAAGCCACAGACGAACTACAACATGGGAAACTAGAGTTACTTATTTTATATTGTTATTAGTATAGTATAATATAATTATTTAATCAGACTAACAAGTAAATTTCATATATATATATATATATATATATATATATATATATATATATATATAGAGAGAGAGAGAGAGAGAGATATTTATATGTCTATCTCTATTTATATGTATATATATATGTATATATATATATATATATATATAGAGAGAGAGAGAGAGATATTTATATGTCTATCTCTATTTATATGTATATATATATATATATATATATATATATATATATAGAGAGAGAGAGAGAGAGATATTTATATGTCTATCTCTATTTATATGTATATATATATGTATATATATATATATATATATATATAAGAGTTACAGTCCGACTCCTTCATCAGTTAGGTCTTTAACAATGGAGATATAGAGTGCATAAGGTCAATTTCATGCCATATTTATCTGCACCCCTAGTAAAAACCCTTAAACATTAATTTATCTGTAACTTCAGTAGCACAATCGCATGCAGTATCACAAAGTATACTTTACTTGACTCGTGTGTCTTTTAACTTTAAAATAGTAAGCTGGGATTTTCTGTTTCCCTGGGATATAAATAAAACAATGTTAGACAGTGGTCATTTTCTCCTAACCACTCCTAAAAATGGGAAAGACAAGAGAAAATGCCATTCATGTAACGGGGATATTTGCTAATTTTACAAGTCAGCTGATTTGTTCGTATCTACAAGCAGAGTAGGGTTTTTCATAACTACAAGAACTGTGAGAAACAACGCTGCAGATAATTGTGCGAACACCCTCTGAGGAGGATGTTGAATAAGGCTAGAATAAATCTCCACAGCTCACTGTTGAAGATGTGCTGCAAATTTGTCAATGTGAGATTATGCTACTGGAATAAAATATTAATTTATTTTAAGGCTTTTTATACCTTCCTACCAATCAATGTCAATACTAAGTTTTAAAATATGTATAAATGTGTAAATACACATTTATTATGTTACAGAGGAACATTCTGTTTAATAAATGTTATTTCTATCATTGTGCATTTATACAAATCCTCAAGCTATTAAAAATGGACTTATGAGCACATGCCAGCTCTGCATTTTCAGTCCAGTTAATATATTTCTGTTCCAGCTAAATTTCTCTGGTCGTTCTGTGTTTCCCGCAGGCGTTCTAGCAAAACCAAGCCTATTATCATGGAGGGTCGTTCATCCACGCAGTCCTTCTCCAACCTCCAGCACCATCGCCACCGTCCGTCTTCTTTTCCTCTGACCCTATCTGGCTTTCAGGGCCCTGATGCTGGATACCCACCCTCACACTCTGCCCAGGACTCCCAGGACCAGCATGGAGGTAGAGGGGAGGAATCCACGGCCTCCTTCCTGGCATCAAACAGCTCTACTGGGATGAGGAGGGGGAGCAGCGGGAGTGACAGAGTCTTCCTCACCACCAGCGGGAGTAGCTTGGATGGAGATGCTGGTTTGGGAGGTCATTTTGGTGGCGACAGCAGATTGGTCGGTCACTTTGACGACTCATGGTACAGCAAAAAGGGGATATGGGACGATGGGGAGAGCGGAGGAAGCGCTGCGGATGATTTCCACAGTAAAGCAGACTGTTACAGCAACACGAACGACGTGTTTTGCACAATGAACTGTGCTCCTGAAGAGGGAGACAGGTGGAGGATCAGATCAAACTATAACAGTTATGGACAAAGTGAAGCTGTTTGTAGCAGGGAGGGCAGCATGAGCCACTTCAATAAGCAAGCTGTGTCCTACAACAGGACAGATTCAAAGATGAGCGATCCTTATGTTGGAGGAGAGGAAGATTATGGGTCCAGCTGTGGTTCAGGAGAGGATCAGCTTCACCCAGCAGAAGCTGAAGGGTCATGGCTCACAGTCTCACCCACAGGAGATGCCGAGATGAAAGGTCAAGCAGAGGGGAGGTGGAGAGGAACAGACACCCACAGTTTGGGTTCAGGATCACCTGTGGGCATCAACAGCAGGGCTTACACTCAGAAACTGGACTCTTTCTCTGAGGCTTTCCTCCCCCAGAGAAGGAGGAAATTTCAAATTCCTCTTGACAGGGGTTCTGGACAAATCTGGGAAAATGGATTAGGAACAGGAGACAGTTCTGGATCAGTCAAGTTGAGGCAAAGCTGTGCTTTTGACCCAGACACCTATCTGCATCCCTCCTCCTCCTCTTTGTTGTCTTCGTTTCCCTCCCCTCCCACATCGTCTCACCTCATGTCTTCAGTTCTGAGTCCCCCTCCCACACCACTACCTCCTTCCTCCCAGTCACCCTCCAAAGAAGACTCTCCAAGTGCACAGGGGGGCACAGGACATGTGGTTTCCCAAGGCGGAGAATCCCTGGGCGGGCTTCAGTTTTTCCCACCCCGCATTCAGTCTTCTGGGATGATTTGGAAGTTCCCCCTGCTGTCGCACTGCTTCCCACAGCTGTCAGCCGACCCCAGTGACTCGGAGTCTAGCCTGAGGTGCTCTCAAGGTGACGAGGCTGGCAACGTCACAGGTAGAAACATATACAAACACACTTTACCTATAAAACGTGGAAGAACTCAAACCCGATCTAAATAAAAGAGGTTTACACACAGGTTAATACCCGCATATAACTTTACGGGACGTGTGGGTTTTTCGTGGGTGAGCTCGTGAAGTTTCCCATTTCCCACATGCAAATTACAGTTTCACTTTTCACGTCTGACAATTTTAAAATGGTTTTACTTTAGCTGAAAGTTGTGTTTTTTTAATCACACTTTTGTTTTTCAAGTTAACACATATTTCAAGTTTAAATGTGGGTTTTGCATGAGAACAGATGAGTGTTTTGACACCTTTTTGTCTGCTAAGATAGCAGGGATGTTTCAGGAACGTTTCTGTAGCCCTTTTCTTATTTCTCTTTGTTTTTAAATGCATTTCTTTAGCCACTTGTGACATCCTTCAGTCTCCTGAACCATCATCCCTAACGCCTTCAACCCATTCCTCATCCCTCCACTCCACCAGACCGCTCTGTCCATCTAGCCGTCCATCCTTAAATGCTCCTTTCCCTCTTCCCTGTCACCCATTCTCCGGGAAGAATCACAAGATTACTGAAAAGATGTCTCCTTACAAAGTGACCCCAAAAGTAAAGAATGAACCAGTCAGTCCAGACCAACAGCATCTGCAGGTACAGTACAGTGTCTTTATCAGCACCAGTAAAATAAATTTGAAATATCAAAAGAATACTTGGATTGTAGGGAAACATTTTGTTTCCCCCAAACTACATAAAACGGGTTTAGTTTTTACAAATCCCACATGAAGGTGCAAGGTGCATTCTTAAAATAAAGATTGATTTCACAGTTCATTGTAAATTTCAAGGTATTTGATGTAACCTTTCAATATTGCTTATTCTAAGAGCTTCATGCATGTGGAATAAGTGACCTTTGTTCAGTTTGGCCAAAAGCCGCAAAAGAAAAAGCAGAAATCCCTAACCGTGATACTGCCAGCTCCATGTTTCATTGTTAAACTGATGTTTTAGTTCTTAAAAGCATCTCAAATCTGCGTCATTTATAAGATAAGGAAATAAGATTTTGGCTTTGATTGTACTTAAGAACAAGTTTGGTTGAGGGGTAGAATCAAATATTACTCCTGAATTGCCAGCAGCCTTGGGTAGACTGAGACAGAAACAGAATAGACTGAAACAGACAAGACTGAAAAATCAGGATCATCATTGAAGTTTTCAAAAGATAAGCTGTAAGATGATTAGCACAGCTGCATAGACCTGCATTAGGTAGGAAATGTTAATGAACATCCTGGCACTAAACATGCTGGTCAACATGAAGCAGATAAATGTAAGACGAAAGAGGCCGAGGAATTGTCCATGAGGTACACCACAGCTCACAACAGTCATTGAGGACATACAGCACCTTTTTTTACCTCTTATCGTTTTCCTCACTGTCCATCGTGGCAGGATAAACTTGGGTTCTCATTCAACCTTGTTTGTCCCAGTTCCAGTTGTCTTCACCATACTCTGACTGTAGATGTGGTTAAGAGTAGGACGAGAGTTGGAGTGAAACATTGCTCCTAGACTTCTAGCAGTTTTGGTGCTAAAATTAGTATCAGAATTCAATTTGAGAACCCATTTTAATTTTTCTGCAGAGACCACTATATTTTTATTTTTAGATTTTCTGGTATTTCAAAGGAGCCTCTGGAAGACAAAAAGGTCCACAGTATCACACATCCTCCACCGTACTTAAAAGAGGGCAAGAGGTTTTCTTCCACATGTTCATCCTTAATTGAGCAGCTATTTTTTGTAGCCATTTTCAAGTAGTAAAGATCAACACATATGCCTTATTTAAATAGCATGTTCTTTTGTCTTTCCCATTTTGAAGATGGCTGAGAGAAATGGACCTCAGTTTCACATTGCCAGGGATTTTGCTAAAACCAATTATTTAATTTAGTCAAATTTAAGGATGTAGTTCTAAAATGTTGAGTGTCAGATCATGCTGCAGCAAATAGAAAGTGAGTTTAATTGAATTTAATGAGGTGCTTATTGTGGAGGGTGCTGTAGATAAAACAAGAAAAATGCATAAAGTTGTAATTTTAAATATGCACCAAAGAACGGGACTACTTGAACTTGACTACTACTTGAGTTCATGTTCAGAAACATTCTTGCAGGTCACATTTTTTTCCATTTAAGCCCATGTTTGCATAATGCTATAATTTTTAATCAACTAAATGCTGTAAACAGGTTGACATGGAGGCGGGCAGAGCTCGCTGCAGCTGGAGGAGCTCTGCTTATGTTAGCTCTAACTCTACGACAGATTCCAAAACCACACTTATTTTTAGACATGTTCAATAGATGAGGAGTGTAAAGAAGAATAGTCTGTGAAATGCGTGTTTTTCAGCTCGTCGTAAGGTGGGATGTTGTTCCTGCTTTAGAAGTAGGCCCATGTAGGCACATAACGGGAACTTATCTCTGCTCTTGTTGAGAAAGGAAATGATTTTGTTTGTGCAGATGCTTCTAAGATAAGTTACCTTTTGTCTGTTGACCTATATTTAACTTTCGTTTACTTTTTCATGTGTATTTTTCCAAAAAGAACAGTGATACTGGACTAAAATATTATTTCCTTGCATTCTTGCAGGAACAGGCTTCACCCATCTACATTGGGAGGCCATTCCCTAGTATCCTTAACTCCAAAAGGGCTCAGAATCGTGGCCGCTATACCCCTCGGCCGCTTCTCAATCCTTCCCGCAGGGGAACAGGCCTCTTTTCGTCAATTTCCTCCGTTCACCACAGGGAGGAAGCAACACAATGGGCCGAGGAGGTGGAGATATGTGGGTTACCGTAAGTAAAATCCACAAAAAGGCCTTTCTGCTTTATAAAGGTTCTCACCTTGTTTTCATTGTCTTCTGGTGTCTTGTTGTGAAACAAATCTGTATTTAACAAAGCAGGAGATCAATGATTGTCATTTGAATCAGCTTTATTGTAACCTTGACAAGGGAGAACAGTTTTACAACAATCAGACATGTGTTCAAGTGGCCTGCCGCATCTCTTCTAACTAGACAAAGAAAGAGCATGCTCTTATAACAGCTTCAAGGTAATTGGTTCTCAGACATTTCGACTTGCACAATGTGGCATAACTCTTCTCTTATACTTATACTAGATGAGACATCTCTCAGTCTAAACAGAGCCATCTGTAGATCCATCAAGTCCTGATTGTAAATTAGGCCATAGATTTACAGGCAGGGTGTGGGGAGAGGTT
This sequence comes from Girardinichthys multiradiatus, assembly GCF_021462225.1. Classification (NCBI taxonomy): domain Eukaryota; kingdom Metazoa; phylum Chordata; class Actinopteri; order Cyprinodontiformes; family Goodeidae; genus Girardinichthys; species Girardinichthys multiradiatus. Next base: position 20,007,969 of record NC_061807.1, read on the forward strand.
GGTCACTTTTATCAGGTCATGCAGAGTCTCAGGTCATAACCCAAGCATTAAATTTTTATCAAAATGTCTTCTTCTTAGATATATCAACGTGGGTCCAGGTTTCCAAGCGGATCTTCCTCCTTGCATTGTGGATTGTGAGTGTTCAAGCACCTGGGTCTCAGAGGAAGACTCCCCTCGAGAGCAGCTGGTGTGGAAACCCTGGGATCATCTGCAGGAGAGCGCTCAAGTACAAAGTCAAGGTAAACTACGTTAGCCATCTCAGAGACAACTGCTTCAGTGAACATCATGTGGTTAACTTGTTTAAGATTTAAGCTTTATGAATTCTCATGCAAGCGAAATTAGTATTTTATTTGCTTGGCAAACATTTTAATGCTTTATGTGTATTTCATTTGTAGTGGAGAAGCTGCTGTCCATGTGTACTTCCAGCTGTCTACCAGGAGGGGGCAGTAACACAGAGCTAGCGCTGCACTGTCTGCACTACTGTAAGGGTAACACAATGGTAAGAAGAGATGTTTTTTCTATTATTTTTTGTATCTCAAGGTTTACCCATTTCACCCTTGCTTATAGATCTTTGCCAGATTATTTGCATCTTTACCCTTCATTCATTTCTGTTTTGTACTGCAGGCCACTGTGGAGATGCTGTTGTTTTCTCACCCCTCACCAGCAGGAGACTACCACTACTCAGGTAACCCAATAAAGGCAACTACTTACCTTCTTGATGTGCAGTTTGAGTATTTAGCAGAGACCCACAGTGTATTCCATATTTAAGCATCCTGTCTAGGTTTAGCTTAAACAAAGATGTTAGAAGTCATGCTTGGTTTGCCCATTTGATGAACCATGACAACAATATAACCACATTGACACTTTGCTTAGATGGAATGTAAAGCTGTCTTTCCTGTCTTTTCAAAAACTATTTGCTTGGGACCTAGACTTACTAGAACTTGTTAAGGTGAGCAAAGCTTTCCTGAAGCTTTCCTCTACAACTATGAAAATTGGTATGCATGTGAAAAAAGTGCTTGTAGAAACAGGAACCTTTTTCTGCTGCACATATAATGGAAGTCATTGTTGAAGGCTGAATTTCCTCCCACTTAACATCCAATCCTCTCACTCGTTTAAATCCTCAAAGAGCCAAGAACAAAGCAGACATTGTTTTGTGTCAGTCAGGTGAGTATTTTTCCTGTACACGATGGTACTCTGGCACATTTTCAGCTCTATAAAACAACATCTCATCAGTATTAAGACATCTTGTTTATTGCCCTTTTCTTATCTGTTGCCTGTAGGAAAAAGTCTAACAATGTGTGTGATCCTCAAGCAGTTGTAATTCATAAACTCACTCAACTGGTTACATTAAACACATGCAATTACAAAATTTGCACCGACGCAGAGCAAGATGGTGTTGTTCCACAGTCATGAGACCTTCGTGTTTCACCACAGGGAATCAAGTCTGCATCCCAGCATGTCATGCATGAAAGGATGACCTTTTGGTATTTATTTTCATTGTTTCTCCTGCCCTTTAACCCTCCTTCCCTCATTTCTCTCTTCCCATAGGCTGTGATTTGTGGACAGATACTGAAAAGAATCTCTTCGGTGTGGCTCTAGGGACATATGGAAAAGACTTTCCTCTCATAGAGAAGACGGTAAAAGAATGAATAACGCCAAGAAGGGGCTATGCTGCACTTCTCTAATGGTTTCCTTGTAAAATAGGTTCTGTTCAGTGTTTATTGTTACTGTAGAGTGATAATTATTTTAATTCTCAGGTACTTTACCGTGAACACATTCACTTTAAACACAATACATGATTTTAATCTGTATGTAAGCAGTTTACTGAGATAAAAACACGTTTTGGTGAGATTAATCTGCTGCACCTCTTGGCACCCCTACTGTTAATACTTTGCACAAAATCCTTTTCCAACCAGTACAGCGATTAGACTTCTCCTCTAACATTTCACAAGGTTGGAGCATATAGAGAGAGGGATCTTTGACCATTCACCTCTCTTTTGATCTCTGAGATATCTCAGACTCCACGCCTATATGTCTGGAGACTGAGACGGACATAGAAGAATATTGATTTTGGTGTATAGTGAACAGTTTCTGTGTAGATTTGGCCATATGTTTCAAATCATTATCGTGTTGAAAGACCCAGTGATGACCCATTTCTAAGTTTATTGGTTGAGTCCACCAAATTTGTATTTGAAATGTCTTTATATTTCAAAGAGCTGATGATGGCCTTCACTCGCACAAGGGTCAGAGGGCCTTTGGAAGAGAAACAGGCCCACAGCATCACTAACCCTCAACTGTACTTTATAATGGGCATGAGGTGCTATTCTACATATTTATTTTATTCAAGATCCACCAGGAGTGTTTGTTGCTGAACAGTTCAGTTATAGTACCATTTGATCAAAGCACTCTGTTCCAGTTTGTGTCTTACTGGTGTTTAGCAAACTCCACATGTTTACGTTTATAATAGCAGGACAGAAAGGGCTTTTTCTGATAATGCTCCTAAACAGCTTGTTGGTATGTAGTAGGGGTGTAACGGTACACGTATTCATACCAAAAATATCCGGTATAGCCCTGTTGGTTTGATACGCACATGTGCTGAATAAATGCAGCCTCGTTTTCTACCTGAACACATGCAGGACTATCAGGATTATAGAAATCACTTTAAAGTGACTTAAACATGTTTTAAACGTGTTTTATTGTCAAAACAAATCTCCAGTCTGTTCTATGCTGTCCACTTTTTTATATTTTAGAGCATTATAAAATTAAACTAAATTCAGATCCTTTGTTTATTGCTGTTCTAAGTAAAATAAAGCATACATTTTTATTTATTATTCTGATTTGAAACGTACTGAAAACGCACCAACCGTACCGTTAGACCCCTTGTATGTAGTCAGCATCTAATGGTGGTTATGGAGGCCTGGTGACCACGAGAGGCCACTTTTTGTGGTTCTTAAACAAAATTTAGCAACCTTGATGATAATACTAGATAGGTAGCTAAAACTGTAACTGACAAGACTGAAAGAATTAGTGTCATCATTAAATTAAGAAAAATGTTAGCACTCCCTAATTTATTGTCAGAAAACCAAGCAGTAAGAATATTAGCAAGGCTGTAGAGATCTGTTGCTTTCATAGGACTGCTTAGTACGACTATTCTGCAAAGAAATGGTAATGGACGGCATTGTTGTGAACAAGTTGGTCAAGATGAAGCAGGTAAATAGAAAACAGCGGGAGACCGAGGGCTTATCCCTGAGGTACACTAGAATCTCAATATACTCAACAGAACCCTTGAGGACACACAACGCCCCCAGAAGCATTTGCTTGGAGATTTGAACTTTGCTTTTTATCTCCTGATCATTGTGGTTAATGACAAGATAAATATCTGTACCCCTTCAGACTTGTTTGTTACATTTCCAGTTGTTTCAAGATGAGTAACTTTAGCTGAGCAGCTAGAGAAACAGGCCTGTGGGTGGTATCATATTTATACTCCTGCAAATAACTAAGTCACAGATTATTAGTTTAAAGTGTCATGACATTCTGATCTTCTTAAAAAAGTAAGCGCTTCAGTAAAATTTCAGGGAGATTCAACTTCTAATTTCATCATTAAATACATTTACTCAGATTAATGGTTTAATTTTTCTAAACTTTTTAGTGTCAAATGTTTCCACTGCAAAGAAGAGATCTTATTTTTAAGTTTTTTCACATCACCGGGGGTGCCAATAAGTTTGGAGAGTGCTGTGTAAAATAAGTAAAAAAGGACATTTTCTTTCAAAATCTAAGTCAGTTAGTTGCTATTCTGGTCATCATACTTTGGATTTGTCCTCTTTTACTCCTGGCTATGTTATTGTTTTTCATGCCTGTACCTGTTCTGTTACCTGTAGTTGAGCAAGAATTTCACTCATAACACAGTGACACATTTAGCTAAACAGGAACAAAACTACACAGTCTGACAAAGAAAACCACTGATTAAACACTGACTCTCTATTAGAGACTGACAACATGGACACTCTGCTGTTGCATGTTGCAGGTGAGGACAAAGACGGTGTCCCAATGCGTGGAGTTTTACTATCTCAGCAAAAAGTTGGTGGAAAAGCAAAAGAAACTAGAGGACCTCCGAGAAACAGATGAGAAATGCGTAAGAATCCTTTAAATGGCATAGGGGTTGTTAACTTCTATTCGAATCTTGTAAAATGTTTTTGTATGTTTTGTCTCAAACATTCAGATATTTGAAATATTACAAAGAAACCTTTGACTGTCTTATTGCGTAATGAGTTAAATGATTTGCATGATTATCCAATGTGGAATGCAACATAGCGTGTCAGTCAGAGCTTTCTAGATTATACGTGTTCATGTTTCACAGATGACGCCCATTCCCCAGCCACTAGAAAGGCCGTTTGCACTGGAAGAGGCGGTTCCTGTTCCTTCACTGCCCAGCTTCTTCCCCTGCAAGCTGTGTGGCAAGTGAGTAGGACCAGTTTTATTAAAAGAAGCTGCCAACACAAATCTCCTTGTTTTTGCCTTCGGGGCGAGTCAACATATGGTTTAGATTTTAAAAAATCTTCTTTTCATTTCTGCTTCTTTCCTTTCTCCAGAATGTTCTATAAAATCAAGTCCCGGAATGCTCACATGAAGATCCACCGCCAGCCTCAGGAGGACTGGACTGACAGGCGGCTCCAGCATCAGCTCCTCACGCAGCGTCTGGCCCTCACTCGCCCCGCCAACCTCATTCCCATCCCAGGAAGTAGTCTGCTCCCACCCCAGGCTTCAACAACTATGTCTTTTTCCTCCTCAGGCCTTGCTTCGAGCAGCAATAGCAACCCTAACAGTGTCCACAACATTATAACCAACAGCAGCACTATTACTCCTAACCAACTCCTAGATCCTAGCACAAGTGTTACTTTTAGCAACATTACTCCCACAAACTCCCATCTAATCGCCATGAACAATATCAATGGATGTAACTCAAACAGGAAAGACCCCACTGTACCTTTCCCCCAGCCGTGGAGCTCTTTTGGACACCTTCTTCCGGACCTCGCTTCTTTTTATTGCATCCCAGAAGGAAAGGAGGAGGTGGGAGCTGGGGCAGTAGAGGGAAAGGAAGCGATCAGCTGGCAGTAGTAGTGTTTAACTTTTCTAAAAGCATTACTACCATAATTCTGAATACATGTCAAACTAAGTGCTTAATTCCAACTCATTTTTTATTTAATTCGTTTTCACGTAAAAAAAAAAGAAAATTGTGAATAACTAAGTGCCCCTGTGTGTTGAGGTTTTGTTGTAAATGTTGTACTCAAATCTGTTACATATTTAAATCATTGTAATTCATCTCAAATTTCAATAAAAATGTGACGTTATTAATTCTTATTTTATGTTTTTTAGTTTAAAAACTGTTTAAACATTAGAGATGTTCCAATTAAAGATTTTTGAGTTCTGATCCCAAAATACTCGAATATGAATATCTACCAGTATTAAAACTTTTCGATCCAGAACCTTTTTGCCTAAACATACGGGGCTCTTTTTGTCCTGTTGTAATTAAATATGACATACTGTAAACACACTAACTGTATATAAACACGTTGGCTGAAAAGAAATCATGACACAGGTAAATTATTGACAAAATCTTTACATGGAGTCAAACATTAGACCTGACAGCATGCATTCAGCATGCAAGTATTGCTATTGTACCTGCAATCCTAAGTTTTGGCAACAATTAGCACAGTTAGCATTATTAGCATAACTATAACAGCAGCCTTTGTGTAATTTCTAGATTATAATTATTAATTATTCCCACCTTTACTGTGTTAAAGTCTTCCAAAAGACTGCCAACATATCTAAAGCCTTTGTTCTCCATGTTAAAAATCTAAAAAAGAAAAACAAATGCATGTATATATATCTATATAAGTCTCTCTCTCTGTGTCTATATATATATATATATATATGTACATACAGGGGTTGGACAATGAAACTGAAACACCTGGTTTTAGACCACAATAATTTATTAGTATGGTGTAGGGCCTCCTTTTGCGGCCAATACAGCGTCAATTCGTCTTGGGAATGACATATACAAGTCCTGCACAGTGGTCAGAGATATTTTAAGCCATTCTTCTTGCAGGATAGTGGCCAGGTCACTACGTGATACTGGTGGAGGAAAACATTTCCTGACTCGCTCCTCCAAAACACCCCAAAGTGGCTCAATAATATTTAGATCTGGTGACTGTGCAGGCCATGGGAGATGTTCAACTTCACTTTCATGTTCATCAAACCAATCTTTCACCGGTCTTGCTGTGTGTATTGGTGCATTGTCATCCTGATACACGGCATCGCCTTCAGGATACAATGTTTGAACCATTGGATGCACATGGTCCTCAAGAATGGCTCGGTAGTCCTTGGCAGTGACGCGCCCATCTAGCACAAGTATTGGGCCAAGGGAATGCCATGATATGGCAGCCCAAACCATCACTGATCTACCCCCATGCTTCACTCTGGGCATGCAACAGTCTGGGTGGTACGCTTCTTTGGTGCTTCTCCACACCATAACTCTCCCGGATGTGGGGAAAACAGTAAAGGTGGACTCATCAGAGAACAATACATGTTTCACATTGTCCACAGCCCAAGATTTGCGCTCCTTGCACCATTGAAACCGACGTTTGGCATTGGCATGAGTGACCAAAGGTTTGGCTATTGCAGCCCGGCCGTGTATATTGACCCTGTGGAGCTCCTGACGGACAGTTCTGGTGGAAACAGGAGAGTTGAGGTGCACATTTAATTCTGCCGTGATTTGGGCAGCCGTGGTTTTATGTTTTTTGGATACAATCCGGGTTAGCACCCGAACATCCCTTTCAGAAAGCTTCCTCTTGGGTCCACAGTTTATCCTGTTGGATGTGGTTCGTCCTTCTTGGTGGTATGCTGACATTACCCTGGATACCGTGGCTCTTGATACATCACAAAGACTTGCTGTCTTGGTCACAGATGCGCCAGCAAGACGTGCACCAACAATTTGTCCTCTTTTGAACTCTGGTATGTCACCCATAATGTTGTGTGCATTTCAATATTTTGAGCAAAACTGTGCTCTTACCCTGCTAATTGAACCTTCACACTCTGCTCTTACTGGTGCAATGTGCAATCAATGAAGACTGGCTACCAGGCTGGTCCAATTTAGCCATGAAACCTCCCACACTAAAATGACAGGTGTTTCAGTTTCATTGTCCAACCCCTGTATATATATATATATATATATATATATATATATATATATATATATATATATATATATTATTTCTCTTTGTACTCGGATGTCAGATTTTCCGAGTATCGAGTGGAATATAGAAGAAAAACCTGTTCAGCCTGATGTTGAAATTCTAGCTGGAAAAGTTGGTGCTCGCAGATATGACCTGCAGCAACATAATACCATGCTGTTTGGATCAGTGGATTAATCAGGGACCTAATGTTCAATCTTGATATCCAATCCAAGAATGACAATATCAGATCTTTATACTGACATTGAATCCAAACATTTATATAACAAGAAACTGGCAAGGTGGCTAGTATAGTTATGAGTATTTATATTGCTCAACACTAACAAACTTCAGTTTTTAGTTAACTTCAAAACAGGCCATAAACATTATGTTCATTTCAATTAATTATATACATACTCCAGAAGTCAACACAAGGATGGATAAAGGCAAGCATACATTATTTTAAGTCTGCAATTGAAAGACATTAACTGAGTTCTGAGCTTGTTTTAAGGTTGACAAAATGTGTCTGACTTGAGCATCAACACTGGGCTTAGAATAAAATATTCCTCCAAAATCCTAGCATCCTTGCTAATGTTGCAGGCTGCAAAAAGTAAAACCAACAATATTGAAAGAATCAATATCATAACTTTGTAATGTATAAAACAAACATATTCAAGTTAAGGTTTTTTTTAGGGATTTTAATAGTTGTGGTATCGATGATTTGGTTAAAGTCTTATTTTTTATCATTAAACTCATTGTTTTAATCATATTCCAACCCCTTAACCAACAATGTCTTATTTATTTGTTCTGTAGTTTTACAGTGTACTTATACTTAGTTTCAGGTTGTCAAATTATAGCAGAGCTTTGCATGGATGAACAATGTTTCCTGAACAGGCTTCATACAACCACATAATGGACCAATGTTGACTCTAGAAGATTTCATTTCTAACAGGCACCAAAGTGCCCAGAATTGCCCAGTTGATGGTTAACTTCTGTTATTGTATGCACATGATTAGTCAGAAACTGAATTGTGTGATTGTATCCTAAAAGACATGGTTTTATTATTGTTATGTAAAAAGATTTCCTTTTCCTGGATCACTGGGTTACTTATGCACATTTATGTTTGTGCTGAAATGAATTTTGCAAGCCTCTCACTGTCCTTTTGGACCTTTCTGTCATGGGTTAGTGATTATTGTGTTTGCATAGATCACAGATCTATGCATAGATCTGTATGCATGTATGCAGATTGGTGCACAAGCGTTTGCGATGCTGTGAAAAGTTGTTCCTCCTTTAAAACTCTCCCTCCCTCCTTCCAACAAAAGCCTCACATAGTTTGTCTGCCCTCCTTTCATTCAGTTTTATTCTAACAGTGCACCTCCATCCTCTGTGATACAGTGTCTCTAGCGAATGTATGTGCTACAGTAGTGGTGTCTTTTCTTTATTTTACAACTAAATCCTGTTTCTTTGATTGCAAAAAACGTCATAGTAATAGTAAGTGATTGCTAGTCATCTCTCTTGTTGGAAACTGAATTTGCACAAAGGAATGGAAACTTTGGTATTCAGTGTTCGCCTTTTCTAAAAGAGAGACAGGGAGAGGGGTTGAGGTAGAGCAGACCAGTGGGGAGAGGATAGAGGGGGTCTAGAGAGAGGATAAACAGAGAGGTTATTGAGCACTAGGCATTCACCTTTTCAATGGGAGCAACTCTTTGCCAGCTGACTGGGCATGTGCCCACCACCACAGTCCAATCCCAGCTTTCTCTTGTGTTGATGTCCTATTTTTCCCAGAAAAGGGCGTTGACTGTAAATTAAACCTGCAAGTCACTGTTGTGACATCCATGGAAATCCCTTCGCCATGCACTGTACCTCTGTGCTTTTCATGCTTTTAAACAAAAGCCATGAGATACTTTTAAGGAAAATAAAACGTTGTTGGACATGTAATGCATACAAAGTATATTTATACACCTTTAAATCTGTGTGGTTTGAATCTTACATTCCATATTAAGTTGTGTTATTGTATTTTTGATATTCAGGACCAGTTCTCTCTTCTTTTTTTCTTTTCGTCATGTTGGCAAGTTCTGTTCTGTGACCAAATCGCAGGAACAACACTGAGAGTCATCAAGTAAGGTTATGGCGACGTTGTGAAAATAACCACGAAATGTCTCAGACAAGCCGATGTTCTTATGCAGCAGATCAGGAAGCAGGTTAGAGTGGCTCAGGGTAAATGCATGCTAAAGATGGATATTTTGACATACTGTTTGTGAATGGCTCTTTATTCAAGAGTGGCAGAAGCATGAGCTGGACAGGTAAGTTGAACAAAGAGTAAAAATCATAAAAGTTTGATTAGAATCTCTTAGAATATGGTATAAGGAAAATACCTTGCTATAATTATAATTAGTGTTAACTAACACTATATATTTTTGAAAATAAAATAGATTGAACGATTGTTGATGGCTTATTATTAGATTATTTAATCTCAGCAAATGGGAGGGTTTTTTTAAAAACCGAAAAAAGTTACAGGGGTGCCCAAGTTCAAAATGATAATTACATTTCAACCTGAATTAGTGTAGAGGTGGAATAACTGTAAGCCATTAAGTCTGGTTTTGGTCTGAGTATTACATTATTTTTAAGATACAAGTTTAATATTGTCCACTGTGAAAAGCAGCAGCACAAACGATCAACTTAATTACTTATAATCAAATCTTCTCCATTTGAACTGTTTCATGATCCAGAGATAGTCTCTTCTTTCACACAGTGCTAACCCTTTTGTGGGCTTTTTCTTTAGAAACCTGCTGCAAGAGCTTATTTTTACTCTAATTATTGAGAACGTTTTGGCAAAAAGAAGAAACAAAGATGGGGAAAACCAAATGTTTTGTATAAATACATTGCGAAAGGTTTCAAGGCCATGAACACATACATATCTTGCTTTCCTTACAGGCACCTTGCATTGACTTCAATTTATGGCTATAGCCGAACAGTGACCCTTACCCTGAACCTAACTGAATTATATACCTTATCCTGCACCTAAGCTAAACTCAATTCATACTTTTGTCCTAAACCTAACCATTAACCCACATAACCCATTTCTCCTTGTGTGGACCTGCCAAAATGGCCACATAGTGGTGGTGTTCAGTGAGGGATTGATCCACACAAGGTTAGACAGACATGCGTGCACACACACACACACAAACACACACACTCTTGTTTTGCTATATGTAGTGAGGACCATCTGTTGACTCCCATTGACTTTTATTGATTTTCAGTCATTTTCAACCCTTTCTATGCCCTAACCCTGACAATAACCCTAAACCTAACCATTACCAGTGCTTACCTAACCCTAACCTTAACCTAAAGTCAATTCACACCTTAGTCCTAAACCTAACCGTTAGCAAAATAGGTCGTGAGGACCAGCAAAATGTCCTCACTTTGGTACAAATGGTCCTCAATTTGATGGTGAAATCGGGAAAATAGTTCTCACTGTGATGGCAAGACAGGAACACACACACACTCTCTTGTTTTGCTATATGTAGTGAGGACCATGTGTTGACTGCCATTGACTTCCATTGATTTTCAGTCATTTTCAATCCTTTCTATGCCCTAACCCTGACAATTCAATTCAGTTTATTTATATAGCACTAATTCACAACACATGTTGTCTCAAGGCACTTCACAAAAGTCGGGTACATACATTCCAATTAATCCTAATCATTGGACAGTGCAGTCAGATTCTGTTATTTATTGAAATTGTATAAAAAGTTTTTCTATCTAAGGAAACCCAGCAGATTGCATCAAGTCAGTGACTTGCAGCATTCCCTCCTCCTGGATGAGCATGTAGAGACAGTGGACAGTCACTGGCGTTGACTTTGCAGCAATCCCTCATACTGAGCATGCATGTAGCGACAGCGGAGAGGAAAAACTCCCTGACAATAACCCTAAACCTAACCATTACCAGTACATGCCTAACCCTAACCTTAACCTAAACTCAATTCACACCTTAATCCTAAAACTAACCATTAGCTAAATAGGTCGTGAGGACCAGCAAAATGTCCTCACTTTGGTACAAATGGTCCTCAATTTGATGGTGATATCGGAAAATTGGTTCTCACTGTGGTGCCAAAACAGGAACACACACACACACACATAAAGTGCATAACCATCTTATTGGTCATTCGGGTATTAAGCATTATCCATCAACATTTTAAAAATTCTTTCATGATATTGCCCACCATTACTTTAACGGCAGAGCCCCAAAAATGTTGCTGTTTTGTGATGAAAAATCTTTAACTATTGATTTCTTGTTGACCCGTGGACTTTTACAAAGTGATAAACTTGATTCTTTAATGTTTGTAAGACTAGATTCCATTAAATGACCCTTTTACACTCAATCATGTCATTGATCTGTTTAATGATAATCTACTGAATTATGTTATCCCAATTTATTCAACTTGTTATGATTTGGGGTTGTTTGGTTTTTGGTTTCAGGTTTTTTCTTTGTATGTTCTTCACAGCTCAAGTTTTGAATCATGCTTCTGTTTATTATTTTCCTGTTTATGCTTTTGTTTCATGTTTTTCTAGTTATAGTTCTATTAGTTTGTTTCCTTGGATTTGCATTCTGTTCAAGCCATGTTTTGCTCCTGTCACGTTGTGTTCTCATATCAAGTCTTGTTTTTTTGATCATGCCATGCCTGTCTCGCCTGCCCGATTGTTGTTTTGTTCCTACCTCCTGCTGTGAGTGAGTTTCTGTTATTAAACCTTTGCACTTACCATCACGCTGCCTGCTCGTCTGCATTCTGGGATCCTATATCTCGCAAACCATAACACAACTTAAATCCAATATCATGTGGTTATTTTTACTCTAAATAAAAGTGAACCTCTGATAGCACTCAGTATAAAGTATTGGTCACTTTCTCTTCTATAAAGGGCTATAAACCTAGACTAGGAAAAAACGACTGTAGCCTGTAAATGATTAATGAAATAATTGTGCTGGCCTTTATTGGCCTTTATTTTTATTTTTTTGACAGTAGGCAGACAGGAAGGAGAAAGGGGGAGACATTCAGCAAATGTCGCCAGGTCTGGGACTTGAACCTGGGACGGCCACTTCAAGGACTGTAGCCTCTGTATATGGTCACGCGCTTAACCCCTACACCATCAGCATTGCGCCAAGTACTGCAATTACTGTATTCAAAACCATAGATAGTTATTTACTTAAACAATGGGGTAAAGATGGAAGAAAAGGGTTTGTAACTTAAGACGTCCAGACAATTGTTATATCTTATTATGAGTATAGTTTTGAGTCTCTATATTGCTCAGGACTAGCAAACTTCAGTTTTTAGTTTAATTTAAAACAGACCATAAACTTAATGTTCATGAACTGTTTTAGGTCTGCAATTAAAATAATTTACCTGTCTTCTGAAATTGTCTTAAGGTGGACAAACATGTTTAACTTGTCCATCAAGAATGGGGTTAGAATAAAATATATCTTTTAGATTCCTAGCATCCTTGATAATATTACTTGTTATGTTGCAAAACCAAAAATCAGTAGCCTCACTGAAATAAAGAAAACATTTCAAACTCCAGTGTTTAATGTCAGAAAGAGAAGCTGTATGATCAGAAATGCTGCATCTATGGGTTTTATAGGCATATTATGAAGGCTGTCATCTGCAAAGACATGGTTTAAATGAGCTGGCCAAGAGGAAGCAGATACATTTTTAATAAAACACAATACAAGAGGGGCAAGACATCATCCCTGAGGTACACCTCAACCTAACTGAGCCACTGAGAATATTCTGTGATGTTGACAGTTAATTGCTTTTCTAATGACCACAGTTGTAAATTAACTTTGTTGATATTTTTTTTTACCTACCCCACCATTCTGCTTGTTGTATGTGGTGGCAAGATAAACATGGCCCTCACCTAGCCTCATTTGACACAATTCCAGTAAACCTTTAATTATTTCTCTTCCTGTTTATATGGACAAATTTAATAGCAATGTTCTTGTAACCATTTCCTGATTTCCTGTTATGAAGTGCATGTTTTATTATATTACCCACTTACAGGAGTTTTTGGGACAAATAGTACTCTGTGTCACATCATATTTACCCCCCAGGGATAGCTACAAGAAGAGAGGTATTAATAAAAAAATCCCCTCATGTGCAGATCGACGTCAGTTATAAACTCTAAAAGAAAATATTGTCTCAAATTAAAGTTAAAGGAATTGTTTGTGATTTTTATAATTGTGGCATTGGTGATTTTGTACAAAAAAAAAAAACACTTGATGAAATAGAAGCATGTTATTAATAGTATAAAAGTTAGCATTTTACTCTATATGAGGTGTTATGATAAAATTATGCTTTTTCGCATTGACGTTTGTGCATTATATTTTGTTAAATAAAGTAAACAAAAACAACTAACATCAAAATGAGAACCAATCTCCAGAGTGAAATGGAGGGTTGCAGTGTTTTTTTTTTTTTTGTATATAACATCACAGAATACAGCGACCCTGTATGGAAGAAGCGGGTATATAAAGTAGTGGGTATATAAAGTAGTGGATAGATGGACACTAAAAGTACCAGTAATATTTTTTAGGTATATTTTTCTTGTCATTAGGTTGGATACTCTTTGCTCTTTTTTTTTTTTTTTTTTACATCACTCCCCACAAATATCAACATCCAACAGAAAAAAATATATCCATCCTCTTTTCGCTAAGGTTTTATGCTTTTCTTTATTTTAAAACCTAAAAATAGAAATAAACTGGTGGTTCATCATTAAGGACAACGAAGTTCCTAAAGTTAATGTTTATCAAAAAATACAAGTTGTCTTTTTTTAAGATCATATAACATTTGCGGCTCTAAATAAGTTTTATTTCTTCCATTTATAAATGGCTCTTTTTGTTGTTACAGTTTGCAGACCGCTGTTTGAGTCTGACGTGACCGACGTCATGTCGGGGTGTTTAGTGATCTTTAAACTCTGCCGCTCACCTCGTGCTCTGTAGCCTCCTTTATGATTGGCTGATTAGCAGAGGAGAGGGGGCGTGCCCCCATTACGTCATGCCAAACACAGAGAGAGAGATTAAAGCTTACCGAGCGAGGGAGAGAGATTAAATAGGAGGCTAGCGCAGCAGCACAGTGCTATATCCTCCAGACGGAGAGGGACGGTACCAGCTGCTAGCTACGTTAGCCGCAGTAGGCAGTTAGCACCTAGCTCCAACAGCACTAGCTCCTTTACTGACCCATGAGGGAGTAAGCACGGAGGGTCAGAGTGACAGTGTGAGAGTCGTAGCTCTGAGTGTCCGCTCGGCTGTCCCGAACTGTCACCCTGTGCTTGCGTGAAGCTGCGTGAGCCTCAGAGATAAAGAGAGAGTTTGTGCACATACAAGCCCGCATATCTCCCTCTTCCTGCTTAGCAACGTGTCCGTAAAGGTGTGTGAGAGAGACCGCATTAGCGAGAGAGGACGAATAAACCCTGCCTGACTGTTTACACTCGGTGTCCGGTTACTTGGCAGCAGATCCACGTCGCTTACTGAGCAGCACCAGCATGTGAGTACCAACGGGAGAGAGTGTGTGCGTTTATGAATGAGTTGTGTGCGTGGGGCTTGATTGCGTTTTGCGTCAGGACGGAGCATGACTCCAGAAGGCTAACTGACCTGCATGTGTCTGGGCTGCCAGCATGGTAGCAGTAACTACACAGTTGTTACTCAGGGACATCTGCAACTTTTGGGTCTTCCTGCACCACAGAAACATGGCTTAAAAAGTACCCGTACCCATATTTAAAACCTTTTTTACATTGATTTTATCACTATTTTTAACAATACTTAACTAAACAATTAATTAACCAATTAACGGATTAATTAGGTAGTTAAATAGTTAGCTTTGTAATTTATTTATTTTATATTATTTTGAATATTTATTACTAATTTAATAATGTTACTCAACTTTGTCTTGCATTTGGGGTTTCTTTTTTAATACAGTGCCCTTTACAATTATTAGCACCCCTGGTCAAGATGTATAAAATAAATCTTTTATTGCAGTAACACAGTCTTACATTGAAAAGTCTGGAAAACTTAAAATCTTATTCCTATTAAATAAATATAGGAAAAACATATTTTAACATTTGTAATTTACTTTTTTAAATCAATCTGACTGTCTCTAGAAACGTTTAATTGGTCGGTTGCTTCAGTCTACCCTGGGGTTTAAATATGACATGACACAGAGCCCCATTTCTATTAGCCACTCTTCAAAAGGGGAAAAATCAGATGGCATGCCATTCAGTTAACTATAGTGCCTTGTGATAGCATTCATAGACCTTTGACGTTATTACATCTTGTCACATTGCAACAACAATTTTTCTGTCTTATTTTCTGTTAATATTTTATTAAGATTTTATGTAAAAGACCAATACAAAGTTGTGCATCATATAAAGTGGAAAGAAAATTATATGTGGTTTGTAAATCTTTTTTTTTACATAAAGATCTGAAAAGTGTGGGGTGCATTCATATTAAAGGCCCTCTAATTCAATATTTAGTAGGAACCACCTTCTGCTGTGATTACATCTGCAAGTCTTTTGGGCTATGTACAAATTCACACCCCACTTTCTTGATGCTTACTTAAAAGAAAAGTTGAAAGATGTCTAATTTTTCTTCCACTTCCCAGTTATGCACTATTCTGTTCCAATAAAATACATCCAAGATAGTTTGTTGTGACATAAAAACTGAAAACGTTCAAAGGTTAGGAATACTTTCTTTTTAAACTTTAGAAAGTTTGAAACAACTAGGCTGGGTAACGACCGGAGTTGATTTTGCCATCATGCACAGTGAGGAAGATAGTGAGGGAGGTAAGAAAATCTCCAAAGCTCATTGTCAGAGAACTGCAATAAAAATGGTGGTCACATGATCTCCAAGTCTCCATAATAATTTCATGCATGCCATCTGTTGGATCTAGAGTGAAACTAAGTATGTGGAAAAAAAGAATCTCAAGCCCTTTAAGTGCGGTGAAGGATGTGTGATGCTATGGTCCTGTTTCTTTTCCACAGCCACTGGGAGCCTTGCATGGGGTCATATACTCTTAGAAATGCCAGAACAATTTAGATTAACATCTGGTGGACTCTGCCAGAAAATAGACATGTTTTTTTTTTTTTCAACAGCACAGTAATCCAAGACAAATGCCACCAGACCTAGATCCTACAGAAAACATTTGGGCTGAGCTAAAGAGAAGAAAGGACTCAGGAGAAGTGAGGATTTCACAACTATTTAACTAAAGGTTTTGTACGCTTCTTTACCAGGGATGCAGGTTTGCATAAATTGTCTGCAATATCTGGCAAAAAAAGTATTTAAACATTTTAGTATCTCCAATAAATGATGTGAGTATTCACACAAGCAAAAATCAAACTTGATGAGCAATGTGGAAAAACAGTCAGTCAGTCATTTTCTACCGCTTATTCCAAAGTGGGCCACAGGGGAGCTGGTGACTATCTCCAGCAGTCTATGGGCGAAAGGCAGGGTACACCCGGACAGGTTGCTAGTCCATCGCAGGGCAACACACAAACAACCATGCACACACTCATTCATACACCTAAGGGCAATTTAGAGTGACCAATTAACCTAACAGGCATGTCTTTGGACTGTGGGAGGAAGCCAGAGTACCCGGTGAGAACCCACGCATGCACGGGGAGAACATGCAAACTCCATGCAGAAAGACCCCCGGCCGGGAATCAAACCTAGGACATTCTTGCTGCAAGGCAACAGTGCTACCAACTGCGCCACCATACAGCCCTTGTGGAAAAACAATTTAAAGTAAATCAATACCTGAATGAATGGAAAGGAAAAAGACCATTCTAATAATACCTGACTGCTTCCTGTGGTTAGAAATAAAAAAAAAAATTCTAAAAACCATTTTAAATGTCAGTTTTTAACACTTTAACTCGATGTAAAATAATTTAAAAAAAAACTAGTTTGATCACTTTTGAAAATTTTTGTGATTTATCTCTTTTAAATTTCTGTCTGGTATTAAAAAGCTAGAAAAAAATAAAACTTTTAATGGAAAATGATTAAAATAAATCACAGTTACATGACAAGATTACAAGAGCTATGATGCAAAAGGTTTTAAATATGTAATAAATCATTAGCCAAAATGTGCATTGTTTCTAAACCAAAATAAATATGTGTAAGGACATAAGGGTGTAATGACACTTTGCCATGTTGAAATTGAGATAAAAGTTTAGAACCCTCCATGTCTTGATTAAACCATAAAACACTGGTCAGGTCTACAGATGGGATCATTCAGGGTCAGTTTACTTGAAATTTATAAAGACTTAATAATAAAAACCACAGGACTGGGTAATTCCAGGAAGAAACCAATGAAAAACATGCAAATTGGGGATTGCTCCCAACACTCCCAACAAAATGAAGGGCATTAAACACTGTTACCTGAATAGCTTCAATGAATACTTAATGTTACTTTTTTGATATTTTTATAATTGGAGTTATTTTCAAATCCCAAAACTGTATGGCGTCAAGCACAGAAAAAGCAAATTTATAATCAACCTATCACCTTTGACTGCTGTCTGTACCAGCTGGAGAGGTTTCTCTTTCCACATAAAGGACAGAGAATAAATCCCAGTTCACATGTTGAAACCTGCAGAGGGCTTGACATGCTTATTTTCAATTAAGGCCACAAATTAGCTTCAGTTCTCCTCCCCAGCCCTGGAGGGCAAAATATGGTCTGATTTTTTTTCTTTATTTCCAAACCTTTGTGTATCTTTCATGGTGTTGTGTCAGAATCATTTGAGTGTTTACTCGTCCTCAAAGCAACCTTTACTCTTTACTGCAACCAAGCAGGAAAACATGCTTAACAGCTGTCTCATCGTAGAGCTCAGGAGGGCCCAGTGGGAGCTGTGCACCGATCTAGCTGAGTGCACTTAACTTTGATCAGTCATACACAGAAACCACAGTGCACATGGGTGTGAAAGAATATTTGCCATGGTTTTTGCTTTATTTTGGTCATTTTTCATGTTTTAGATCATCAAATGAATGTTTATTTTAGACAAACAGAACCTGAGTAATTACAAAGTCCCTTTCCCACACTCAGGTCTGATTACTGACCTATGAATTCACTTAATAAGGACCTGTCTGACAACATGAAGTAGGCTAAAAGACCTCAAAAAGCAACACATCAAGACATGATCTAAAGAAATTGAAGAACAGATAAGAAACAAAGTCACTGACATCTATCTGTGTGGAAAGGTTTGCAAAGCAATTTTTAAGGCAAGGCAATTTCTAAGAAACATGGAACAATGGTAAACCAAAATTACTCCAAGAGCCCAGTGTTGGCTCATCCAGGAGGCCACATTATAATAAAGGACAACACCTAAAAAACTGCAGGCCTTCAGGGTGAAATCCACTGCTGACTAAAAATAACACAAAGGCCAGTTTCACATTGGCCTGAAAACGTCATTATTATCCCTCAAGGTTTGGGAAGGATATTCTGTGGCCTGACGACATTGAGGTGGAACTGTTTTGGAATGTGGGTGTCTTGATACATGTGGTACACAACTAAAACAGCGTTTTTGTGAAACATGGTGGAGGTTGTATTATGGTGCGAAACCACTTCTCTTCTTCAGGATCTGGACAACTCGCTGGAACTGATGGAATCCACAAATTCAGTAGCAGAAAATCTTGAAGTCAGTTTTTGAACTTAAAGTTTCAGTAGGGAGTTCTGAGAAAGCTGTGGACTTGAGCCTGAAAAATTGAACTTACAGGTCCCTCCCCCTTGCTCTCTGCTGTGCCCTTCCTCAACAGCCGCTCCCCCACAGCGGAGCCCTTTGTGAACGCACAGGCTAGTAAGCAGGACCACCGATGACGGCGGATAAACAGCTATGGCATATTCACTGATAGGGACAAAACATCAACAATATGCTTTACATTGACTATGACCTGCCCATACATTTACTATAAAATTGGTCCTGAAATTATTAGCACAGAGCCATTAGCACAGCTGTAGCACACCAGCCATCTTGAGCTTGAATGACGGTATGTGCTGTGCGGGGTAGGGGTTGAGCAGTGCGTACATGAGTGTTATTGGCATTCCTAAGACATTTCTCCTGGCTCGTATTGGTTGTTTCTGACTGGGAGTGCTGTATTTCTGCAAGTGGTAATAGGACCACTGGGAGGAGCTTGATCTTTTTCACAGATTATTTGTCTCATATTGGGCTGCACGGTGGCGCAGTTGGTAGCACTGTTGCCTTGCAGCAAGAAGGTCCTGGGTTCAATTCCCGACCGGGGGTCTTTCTGCATGGAGTTTGCATGTTCTCCCCGTGCATGCGTGGGTTCTCACTGGGTACTCTAGCTTCCTCCCACAGTCCAAAGACATGCCTGTTAGGTTAATTGGTCATTCTAAATTGCTCTTAGGTGTATGAATGAGTGTGTGCATGGTTGTTTGTGTGTTGCCCTGCGATGGACTGGTGACCTGTCCAGGGTGTACCCCGCCTCTCGCCCATAGACTGCTGGAGATAGGCACCAGCTCCCCCGTGACCCACTATGGAATAAGCAGTAGAAAATGACTGACTGACTGACTGTACTGCCAGGACATAGTGACAGTTTTGATAAATATGTAAAAAATTAATGTTTACAAAAGTTACCTACTGTTCAAGCACACTTGGACATTTATCCAAAGCACACCAACAAGTCCACATCTAAAAGGCCTACTCAAAGTTCAGTTCTTAAATTCAACTGAGTTGATATGGTATGAATTAAAACAATTCTGTAAGGAAGAGTGGGTCAATATTTCTCAACAGCAATGAAGCAGACTCATTGCCAGATTTTGCAGAACCTTGATGGCGGTTGTTGGTGCCAAGAGTGGCAAAACCAGTCAGCAGGTTTGGTTGGGCAATAATGTTTTCACATACTTTTTCCCCCTGATACATGACATAATCATTTGAAAACTGCGTTTTGTGTTTATCCAGGTTATCTCTGTCTGGTTTTAAAGTTTCTTTGTTTATCTGAAACATTTAATACTTAAGTTGTTAAATTGTTGGTTTAGGTTTTAACATGTGATAGTTCTATATTGGTGAATCTGCAAACCTGAAGCAGTTTTAAAGTTTTGCTCTAATGCTGACAGGCCTTTGCAAGTAAGAAATTATCAATGAGGAAGGAGGGGATAAAGAGGCATCTTAGGTAAATTCAAGTGGAAACTAATGTATTGCAATGCATGCATGTTTTGAGAGTGGAAAGCCAAAACCAGCACAGCCTGAGGCAGAAATTACTCATGTGTGCTGTATGATGTTACCTTGTGTTTAGGGCACAGTTGTCCTGGGTAATCGAATGAAAACATGAATAAATGCATTGAGTGAATGAAAGAATTAATGAATGCATAAATGAATGGATGGATTGTTGACGCTAAATCATTTTTCTCTTTCTCAGTCAGTGGTTAAAATTAAAACTAGATCACATTTCTGTGGTCGGAGTTACACTGATTTATTTGTAATTTGTAATAATTCAACTTATAGTTTAGTTGTTAGGAAGAAAAAAATATTTAGCATCAAACCTGATACTACAGAGAATGTGTCTCTCTTTGCAACATGTATGTTTGTTTAGGGACACTTTAGATGTGATTGACTTCCTGTAATTTAGGTTTTTTATTTCATGGATAAAGATCAGTTTATGTCTTTTGTTAGTTGCTCTGTGAAATGTAAACATACTTTCTCACCACAGGGTACAGATCTTCACTTTGGACTGAATCAGACATGCTTTGAAAACTGAGGCTTTCAGTTGCTTTTCCTACATTCCTACATTTATCATGCAGCTGAAAGAAATTTTACTATTTTTGCATTTGTATAATTATTTATCTTCATAATTAATTAAAGGGGATCTCTGGATCCCCCCAGAGATCCCATAAGACACCAGAGGGTTACCCCCACAGGGCATACGCAGCCCTGGCAGGAGCAGTCTGGGTGAACTAAGGTCAGCCAAGCATAGTGAGCCTACTGCTAGCAGCCCAGAGCCCATGGACCTGCTGGACCATTCAGAACCATTTTTTGAACCCCAGGGACCAGTAGGCCTTTTAGTACCATTTTCAAGAAAATATGTCTCCAGATATTAGTAGTATGAGTATTTTTACAAATAAACCATACAAAATGCCCTCTCAATTTAGGTAAGAACAAAAACAAACTGCTACAATTGATGACTGATGGTACGAATGACAAAGGACTTAAATTTATTTCATTGTTTTTTTCCATGCAAAATATAAAACATGTCAGTTCTATTTTTTTCAGCAAAGTAAAAAAATGATTTTGTGACAAATCTAGACAAGTTGCAGCTAATTTCTGTTTAAGGAAGTCAACAAACCAGGAATTACTTCCCAGCATTTCGCTATGTCTCCTTTTATTCCCACCTGTAATCATCCTGAGCCACACCTCATTCACCTGTGTCATGTTCTCCTCCTTTGCTTGTTTATTTAAACCTCAATCTGTGCACATTTTCTTTGCCCGTTCGTCTTCGTCTCTAGTGTCAAGTGTTCCAGCCTAACTCCTGTCTTCTAGTGACTTGTGACCCAGCTTGTATGTTTTGGACTTGCTTCTGTTATGGATACCTTTTTTGGACTGGATTTTTGTGTACTGACCTTAGACTTTATTAAAGGATTGCTGAATTTATGCCACTGTGTTGAGTCTTGCATTTGAGTCCTCTCTTCCTGTGCTTTACAACAGTTTAAGTTTTTGTTAAATCTATGAAAAAACAAAAAACAAAACAATACTTTTTTTGGAGCAACAAGGGATTTCCCAAAAAAGCTATGGCATACTGTAGACAGTGAACTGAAGGACGATGCATCCTGTCCCTGCTAGATTTTCTGAAAGTCAAGACTTTTAGACACTGAAGATGGTTTTTTAGGCATTGGTTCTGGATTTGCTAAATGTGCTGAGATGTTGTTGCAGATATCGCACGCCACAGTACGTTTAGGCAACAGAAGTTGTAGCACTTTGTGTTTTCACACCAATACAGCTGCAACAAACTATTCAGTGGCTTTAAGTATGTGCATAGCTTTGATATATATATTATATATTAAAGGATGTCAAATATTTATGGTGGTGGTAATTGAGTGAACCAGGAAAAGTTGACTTCTGTTGCATAAACACTGTCAGCCAAATGTTTGTTTGAGCCAAAGTTGAGGCTGTGAAACAGGCCGTGTGTATTTGTGTGTCACAACATTGATCTTAAGGAACTTTGATCCCTGTGAGGTTAATGTGTGAGCCAGCAGACCAGTGCTCCCAGTAACCTTTAACTTCACAGTTGGGTCTTATCTGTTCGTATAATATCCTGTTCCACACACACCAAGAATTACACAAATTGCCAATAAGGTCAACATTTCAGGATACTTATTAATTCGTAATAATTCTTAATGATTCCTATTTCATTCTAAGTCAGTTTTTGCAATCCTTGAACTATCTGAAATTAGTGGTAAACGTTTTAACTGTTCAACGTTTTGGTGCAGTACTCTCGAATCCAAAAAATCTCAGTTTATTCCTAACAAATAGGTCATTCTTAGGTATTGTAACTGATTACTAATAGATTTTTAGGCATTTCTGGGCATCCTTAACACAATCAGATATTTGTGAAGAATTGTCTTGACCGCTCAGACCTATTGTACCCCCTAAAACTGTCCAGATCTCTCTTCTCCCCTTGAATAAAAAATCAGTCACTTCATTTAAAACATTTTTTTTTTAAATATATATTTATTGGCTTTTTAGTACTATAATAGACTTCCACAACATCATTCAACTCCCTTACCTACCCACCTATACAAAAACCGCACATCGTATAACAAAAGCTACACAGTCAAAGTAATATGAGATAAATTCACCACAGTTTGAAACAAAACATTCCAAAAGCACACAAAGAAACAAGGGCACACACAATACCAGGCATTAGTTCTTTGATAATTTACAATCACATCACTGGAGGGATTTTAGTACAGTGTTCCATATTTTCTCAAACATGTTTACTCTGTCCTCATTGCAATATCTCAGTCTTTCCAGATGTAAAGTGTTTGCCAGTTCTCCCAGCCACAGATCGAATGTGGGTACAAAGTCCTTCTTCCAAACTTTCAAAATCAACCTTTTAGCGATCACCATACCAAACAAAAGGGCAACTTTCTCGTATTTATTGGCTGAGGCCAAAACCTTAGGTGTTCCGAAAATGGCAACAAGTGGATCCGGGTCCCACTGTTTCCCAAAAGCTGTGGAAAGGAAATGAAAAATGTTCTTCCAGAATGTGTGAAGCTGCACACATGACCAAAAGGAGTGAAACAAGTTGCCCTTAGCAGCCTTACAACGAGTACATATTGGTGACACGTCCGGATAGAAAGTGCTTAATTTTTCTCTCGAATAGTGAAGTCTATGCATTTTTTTGAATTGTATAAGATTGTGTCTGGCATTAACCGAACAGTCATGTATATTTTTCAAACCTTCTTCCCATGTTTCATCAGATATCTGCTGCCCCAACTCATCCTCCCATACCCTCCTGATGTTAGTCATGTCCACCAATATATTGTTGAGAGTCTTATAAAAGTATGACACCGCCCCCCGACTAATCGGATCGAATTTGTTTATCATTTCTAGGGTTTTGTGTTTGGTAAAATTTCCAAAATTTGATATGTTTTTACTAACATAGTCCCTGATCTGTAGAAAACGAAAGAAACTTGACCGAGGAACATCATATACCGAGCACAGCTGAGCAAAAGATGCAAAAATACCGTCAATATATAGATCCCCTATCGCACGGATACCTTTCATTCCCCACATCTGGAAAACGGCGTCTCTGAGACCCGGAACAAAGGAATGGTTTTCACAAATGGGAGCATCAAAGTAGACTTTCGGAGTTTTTATATAATTCTGTATCTGCTTCCAGATTCTTATAGTATCGCCAATAACAAAATTATTATTATAAAGTGTTTTCCTAATTTTAGTAGGACTGTTAAGGAGGGCAATCAGGGACGTATTGTGACAATGCAGTCGTTCTAAGGATAACCAGGCTGGACAAGCATTGTTGGATGAGTGCGGGCCCTTCTTCCACCATGCTATAGCGGATAAGTGAGCTGCCCAGTAATATAATTTGAAATCTGGCAAGGAGAATCCACCTTTTGTTTTTGGTTTACATAAGTGTTTTTTGGAGATTCTGACATTTTTATAGCCCCAAATAAAAGGGACAATAATGGAGTCTAACTGTTTGAAGTATGACATACCTATAAAACATGGAACAGAGTGGAATAAATGAAGAAACCGTGGCAATACCACCATTTTAACAGCGTTAATCCTACCAGCCATTGATAGCGGGAGAGTCTTCCAAACATCAATATTCTGCTTAAGTTATAAGATTTTATTCTGCCAATTCAATTGTAGAAGCTTCTCTGGTCTCCTCGTTATAGTCACACCTAAATATGTGAAGGTGTTATGGGTTATCTTAAATGGCGCCCACTGCAAAAATGTCAGATCGTCTCCTGATGTGAGGAGCATTGCTTCACTTTTATCCCAATTAATGGAGAAACCAGAGATGCTGCCAAAGGTTTTGATAGTCTTCAAAAGGGGAGACAGTGACACCCGTGGGTCAGAGACATATAAAAGTATGTCATCGGCATAAAGCGAAATGTGATGTTTATGACTAAATATCTCGATAGGCAATATCTGGGGGTTTTGCCTAATACACGCGGCCAGGGGTTCAATAACAATTGCGAAGAGAAACGGAGAAAGCGGGCAACCTTGACGCGTCCCCCGGTGAATACCAAAGGGACAGGAGATATTTTGGTTAGTGATAACAGAAGCAGTTGGGTATGAGTAAATTATTTCAATCCATTTTATAAATAGAGGGCCAAAACCAAATGTATTAAGAGCATACATCATATATGGCCATTCAACTTGGTCAAATGCACGCTGTGCGTCTAGTGAAATAACCACGGCCTCGTCTGTATGGTTTGAGTATAGTATATTGAAAAGACGCCGTAAATTGAAAAACATGTGTCTACTTGGCAAAAAGCCAGTCTGATCTGGATGGATGATTAAACTTATGTATTCTCAGAGTCTGTTAGCTAGGATTTTCCCAAGAATTTTGGTTTCTAAAGGTAATAAGGAAATTGGACGATACGAAGAAACAACCCCCAGGTCACGACCAGGCTTAGGGATAAGCGAGATATTGGCTTTGTATAAAGTAGGAGGAAGTTTATCTACTAGCTTAGAGTGGTTAAACATACGCAGAAGTAAAGGTGATAGTTTGGGGCTGAAAGCTTTGAAAAACTCAGCGCCAAAACCATCGGGAACTGGCGCTTTATTATTGGGAAGAGCAGAGATGACTGATTCAATCTCCTGCAGAGTTATACTAGCTTCTAGCACTTCTGCTGAGTCTGACGGTAGTCTCGGCAGGATTAGGTTATCAAAGAATCTGTCCATCTTTTCAATATCTAATTTTCCCTGCGATTGATAAACCTTGGCATAGAAGTCTGCAAAGCAGTTGTTAATTTTATCTGGATCTGTGAGGAAAGTGCCATCTTCAAGCTTAATACGATGTATTGCTCTCGATGCCTGCAGCTGTTTAAGCTGTCGAGCTAGTAATTTATGCGGTTTGTCGCCCAGCTGAAACCATCTTTGTTTAACTTGTACCAGCATCTAGAAACATTTCTTGACATAATAGAATTATATTCATATCGCAGAGCTGTTATTTTCTTAAGAGTATCTGGACTCTGTTGTAGTTCATATGAGTTGTCTAGGCTAGTCAGCAGATTGTCTATTTCATTCAACCTTAACTTGGACTCTTTGTTTTTTGCCGCCTCGTACGACACTATACATCCCCTTATGACCGCTTTCATAGCTTCCCAAAGCATTGAGTCATCCACATCCCCTGTGTCATTCGAGCTCAAGTATAACTTGATTTCATTTGAGATATAAGAGCAAAATTCTTTATCCTTCAGCAGAGCGTTATTCAGTTGCCAATTGCACCTGCTCTTCTTATAATCTAGTTTAAGATTCAAACTCACAGGCGCATGATCTGATATGTGAATATTACAGTATTTACAGTCTGATACTGATGCCAGCAATCTAGAATCTAACAAAAAGTAATCAATCCTAGAATAGGATTTATGAACTGCAGAAAAGTATGAATAATCTCTCCCGGTGGGGTATAGCAGTCTCCAGATGTCAACCAAATTATGAGAGTTTAATACATTTTTAAGAGTCTCTCCACTCCTGGATACACCAGATTGAGGGCGTTGTCTATCCAAAACTGGGTCTAAGGTTAGATTTAAGTCCCCTCCAATGATTATGTTAGAGCTAATCAAATCTGGCACTGCATTAAAAAGGTTCTGAAAAAAGATGGGATCATCAAAATTGGGCCCATATACATTGATTAATGTCACTGGTGTTGAATTTAGCTGCCCGCTTACAATCACATATCTTCCCCTATGATCTGAAATTATCTGATTGTGGGTAAACGGTATATTTGTTCTTATCAATATTGCTACCCCCCTCGTGCTGAAATTTGACTGATATATATGAGAAGCCCATGAGGGGCTAAGAACCTTAGCAGCTGTTTTCTTAATGTGAGTTTCCTGAAGAAAACAAATATCGGCTTTCAAAGAATGAAGGTGCGAATATACTTTGCCTCTTTTTAGAGGACTATTTATCCCTCGAACATTCCAGCTGATCAAATTGACCCCGCCCGTGCAATACTTATATGGATTAGTTAACATTTGTTTGTGTGCAAGCTATTAACTAACTGTTACATGACTGCGAAGCTACCTATAGAGTATTCAAAATAGACCGATGTGCAAAAAACATCCCTCCCCAAAAAAAGTCTAATCCCTCCCAACCCTTCCAGAACCAGTCCAAATATTTACAACTGTGAGAAAACAGTGTTAAGGCCTATCACTACAATCATGGGAAAAAGTTAGTACACCCCATGATACAGTAGCTCGTAGAACCATCTTTAGGGCATTTTTTGTTCTGGTCTTTCCGGTTATGGATTTGTTGGTGAGGATTTGTTGGTGAGATAATTGTTCCCTTGCATGATGAAGATTGGACCTCACAAATGGCTCCAGAACATTTTAGCATACATTCACTGGCAACTCAATGTCAGAACAAGCAGTGTCTCTACCGTGCTTGACAGTAGTTGGGGTACTTGTGCTGTTAGGCTGTGTGTGGTTATGACGGCATATCTCTTTCCATTATTCCAGAAGTCTTTTGGTTTGCTCAGATGCAACTTTGCAAGCCCAAGTAATGCTGCTGTGATCTTTTTAGAGACAAGAAGCTTTCTCCTTGTAACCAAACAGGCCATACTTGTGCAGTGTTTTTCTTATTGTACTGTGATGAACTTTATTGTTTAATATCGTAACTGAAGCCTGTAGAGTCTGAGATGGACCTCTTGTTTTTAACATTTTCTTTGAGTATTGCATAGTCTGATCTTCTTGTGAAATTGCTTGTCTTAATTTTTCAAATATTGAATCATTTTTCTTGCTCTAGAATGATGGAGCTAATTGTGTTTTTATTGCCTTGTAACCCTATCTAGATTGATAGGTAGCAAAAACTCTTTAACTAATAGCCTTGCCATTGTGTTAACACACACCTGTATGCTCCAGAGAAGCACCTGCAAACCTCTTGCATTTAAAAAGGTGTTTGCACTTCATGTTTGTACAGCAGGTGTTGTTCAAGAGAATAACAAGGTAATTTCCTTAACCTGGGAACACACATGTTTTTTTTGCCCAATTTGTAGCCCCGATTCCCAATCAGAAAAAGTCTAGGTCCATCTGCAGTGGTTGGGGAGAATCAGCAGGGTGAGTTGGCACAAAAATCAGTTTCTCTGAGAGGGGTTGAAATCTGTGTCTGGGGAAAAGGGGCAACATATCCTTTAACAGGCTGCATAATAAGAGGTGGGCAACATTTCTCTCTAAGATATTGACTTGTTGAGTAATTAAAGGGCCAAACATTAAACACAGGCTCAGGATGGTTTCCACTTCTGTTAAATTATTTCAGATTTCAGAACTTCACAATCAGAGAAAGTCTGCTTTTCACTTGACATGCTTAAACAGCATGTTTTTGTGCTGACTGGTGCTGAAGTGCTCTGCAGTTATTTCACAATTAAAACTGAAAAAGCTGTTTTTTTAGACCCAATATCTGCTTCACTTTTTGTATTAAGGAGATTATTAACATTGTGCAGTATTCTTTTTAAGTGAGAGTTTTCCCTTCCATTTTCAATACTGCCAATAAACCTCACCTGAAGGAAGTAACCTCCATTTATTAATATTAGACACCTTTTTTATATAACATTTCAGGAAAAACCTTTTTAATTAGTTAAATAACAATTTGATTACTAGTATAATTTCTGAGATGCATTAGTCAGGTTTTGAATCCGATCGTTGCGCATGCACTGAAGTTTTTTAATGACCTCAGATTCAACGTGGATCAGAACAAACCTTTAGTATTGGTATCACTGGACCTTAGTTGCATCTTTTTATGCTGTTGATCACAAAAGTTTACTGACAGACTCAAGCAGATTGAAATTTATGGATCTGTCTTTGTGTGGTTCTCCTTGTATCCAGACAAAAGGCAATTCTTTATACAAATATAGGTGATGCTTAATTGAAATTGTGATGATTTATGCTGCGGTGTTCCGCATGGTTCAATTTTAGGTCCCACACTTTTTCATCCTTATATGCTTTGGTCAGTGTCGTCCGGAGACAGTATTAAGTTTCATAGTTAGGCCAACGACACTCAGCTCTGTATTGCTTGTCCTGAGCAGTTGATGCACTTTTTATGCATTTTAGTAATTTTAGTGTCATTTTCCTATGACTTAATCAGGACAAAACAGACGTTTTAGTTATTGGAACTGAACTTTAGAGAGAGAAACTCACTGCACAACAAAAATGACATGAAATAAAATGTAATCTTCTAAAGAACATTGAGGGAATTCAACCATACATGATTATTGATGCAAGCTTGTTAGTTGTTTTGATTTCTGTATAATCACTTTATGTTACATTTGACTGTTTGAGAGTGCTCTATAAATAAAGTCAGATTGGTGGACTAAGGGTATTTGATGTGTATTAATAAACATGTTTCAGATGGATATGGTGGATGACACTGAAAGGGCTTTTTCAGGTGAGCAGAAAAATTTGTTAAAATATGCAAAATTGGGATCTGTATTGAAGAGCTGGGTAGACACTAAATACAGACTGTCTAACCACAAAGTTATGGAGGCACAGGGAGATGTGGTGATTGCAGTCAGAAAACATGACTTGGATCTTGGAGAATAATGCTTTAAATTAAATGCTTTGAAGTAAAACTTGCTTAAATCTGAAACAAGAACAGCCCCTCTGTCCTAAATGTTTGGTTACACTGAACAACAGGACAAAGGTCACATTCCTGTGCCTGTTGGAAAGAAGCAGTGATATTTCTGCCAGAGGGCTTCAGCTTTTGCCTCAGATTACTCCCTGAATGGTTATATTAAAAGTTAAATGATCTCAGCTAACAATTATAATGGTAATTTAGGGTGTTTTAACACCTGAGGTGTTTAGTCAGTTTAAAAAAAACTCTGGTTCATTACCCCTCTGTAAGTGTGGTTTGTTTGCGTAGACTTGAACACAGCAATCGCACTAGGGTGCAGACTAAAAGAACCTACCGAGACCGTTTGGAGAAGGTGCTCTCAGTGCGGTTCCAAATGAACTCTGGAGCAGTTTGTTTATGATGTGAACGTGATCCAACCTTAATACAACGCAGCTGCCAGGTGTATGCTGCATGCTTGTTCCCAACACCTTCTCGTAGCTGGGTATGGATTGCATTGTGGGATGTGCTAAAAAACTCCTAAAAGACAGTAGGATGCAACTTTCAAGGTGTACTCTCAAAATCATTTGGTATACCTTCTCAATACCTTCCAATAAACAGACTGAACGTTCTTGCAAGGTTTTTTGTTAGCTTGGACTGTTTTCTGTGTGATAAGAAACCGAACCACGGGAAAAACAAATTCAACAAATGATCCGGGCCAAAGTAAATGAACTATAGGTGTGAAAAAACACTGAAATTGAGCTGTTTTGCGGCAAAGAAGAATGGGCAAAAAATTCAGTTTCTAGGCGTGCAAAGGTGGTAGAGACATGCCTGTGATTCCACTGTGTGACTCAAGGGGACTGAATACAAATGCACGCAACATCTTTCAGATAGTTCTTATATGTTAAATATTGAAATTCATGTATTATTTTCAATCCATTTCAGAACTATGCACTAATTTGTCCCAATAATAATCCCAATAAAATCCCAATAAAATGCCCCCAGGCCGCTGAATGCCTGGCCACTGTCTCTCTGTGTTGCCGACTCTTTAAAAAACAGCTTAAGACCCTTTTATTTAGACAAGCTTTTAGGTAAATGTTCTACTTATTGCTGTTCTTTTATTAGATGTCTCTGTTTTGTATTAAGCCTATATTTGAATCTATTTTATTTGCACTCTGTAAAGCACTTTGTGATTTTATCTGTGAAAGGTGCTATATAAATAAAGTTTGTTTACTTACTTACTTCCTTAAATTTGTAGTAAAGTTTTGTATATTTATTTTAAAATCAGATTAAAAAGGATGAAGAACTGAGTCTGGAAAAAGGTGGACCTTTGACATGAAGAACGTAAAGTGTCCTTATTAAAGCTAAAGGTTTTTGTTGGCTTGGTAGCACTTCTTGATCACTGTTAGAGTTAAGGAGGACTGTTTGAGCATCATCTGTAGTTTGAACAGAGTGACTGAGAAGATATGGGTTAATATTTGACATATTTGACGCAGACTCCTTGTCACCAGTACCACAGTCACAGTTTAGATCTGTGTGCTAATCTAGTCAGGGTAAATCTCTTTTCTGAGCATCCTGACGTGATAAAGCCACAGCTGTCACCAGTGTTTCACCAATACTTACAATCACCACTTTATCCCATAAAACAACGTGCATCTGTGAGTCTATGCATGGTGATTTATTATCATCGTCCTTCAGTCAAAGCCACCTTGTAACTGCTTTAGATTTTATTCAGTTTTCGATCACAGGTGATTTGGTTTGGCTTTGAAGTGCATACACGCTGTTGTGAGCTAATGTGATTTCACCCGCTTGATGGTGAGCGGACTTTGGTCTTGTTTTTGGCCAGACGATGAGGACGGTTTAATATTTGTCAGGATTTAAGAACCGTCTGTGAGATGAAGCAGGTCCCTTTGATCATGCTGAGATTACAACTGATGACAAGTGAGAACCCTTTTATTAATCATGTTCTCATGTTTGTTTGTTTTTTGTTTGTTTATTAGGTTTTTATTTTCATTCATTCATCTTCTATTTCCATAGTGGGTCACATGGGAAGCTGGTGCCTATCTCCAGCAGTCTATGGGCGGGAGGCAGGGTACACTCTGGACAGGTCACCAATCCATTGCAGAGCAACACAGAGACACTTAACCATGCACACACACCCATTCACACCTAAGGGCAATTTGAAGAGACCAATTAACCTGACATTCATGTTTTTGGACTGTGGGAGGAAGCCAGAGTACCCGGCGAGAACCCAGGCATGCACAGAGAGAACATGCAAACTCCATGCTGTTGTGATTTTGAATATGAATATATTGTTTAATATTAATACTTTAATATTTTATTAAATAATATTTCGGTCTGTTAAGGGTTGTCCTATGAATACTATCCCCTTAAGATGGTGGTGTTGGGACAAAATTGAAAGGGATGAGCCGAGCTCTGGCATTATTGAACAGCAAAACTCTGTACACACAGAATGAATTCAAACAATTTCGTAACAATCAAGAATTTATTAACAAAAATAAGTAACTGAAAGTCAAACATATTTCAATCAACATACTCTTTGCTATGCTAGAACAACCCAACTAAACTACCAATCAGAATGAAAGAATAAGGAAGACTGACGGGCTATGTAAAATATAAACAAGTTGATCACAGATGGTTGAAAATTATGACCAAAAGAGTGATGCAATATTACCATGCAATGTTATTTATGTTTGGGAACCAAGGATTATCTTGAAATATCTGGAAATGAAGTTGAGTTAGTCTTGGAACCAACTTTGGCAATAATTGGTATACCTTCAAACAGCCATTCACAATGCAAGATCAGATTAAACATTATTTTAATAAAATAACATTTAAAACAATTATTCGCTGAATAAAACCAACCTTCTGGATGACTAATTCTCAATGGTGTTCAATTAGTTGGCTTTGCCTAGTACAAATAATATTTAAGGAAATATTATTAAAGCAATGTTAAAATAATATTTAAGGAAATATTTTGAATGAGGACCAACAACTTTTCTGGGTAAATGATCTTCAGCTGACTCAAAGTGGGCGAGCACGTGTTCTTAGCCGTTAGCGGTTGGAGCAAACAAAAGAAGCTTATAGCTGGTCACCAGAATCAAACACATACCTTTAAAATACCAGTAATAAAAGGGTTCAAATGCATAAGCGTGGACGGTGCGTTATGGCCGATCTTCTGTCTTTAAAAAAAACCACCCTTTAGATAAAGTTTTTCTTAACTTCAAAAACACAACACAGAACACATCATTAGCTGAGTTTCTCAACACAAACAAAACAAACGTCATTAAACAAACTTTATTTAGATTATTTAACTCTAAACTAATCTTCTCTGCCCAAACACCACCTCTTACGTGAACCGTGCTGTGAAGAAGTTGTCCTGGGCATTAAGGAAAACATCTACGTGTTGGTAAACAAAGGATTAGCTTGCAGCTAACCTCCGTAGCTGTGGGGAAGGGCTAGTAGCTGGCCAGGCCGAACTGTACGACAAAGGCAGGTTCGGCTCCTTGAGTGGCCGCGATGTGGTGGGGTACCTGGACTTCATTTCCAGGTCGTGGGGAAATCCGCTTCAATTAGGGCTGCTTCTGGAGGTCTCAGAAGAAAAGCCAATTCAAGCTTGTCTCATTCCCCCCTTTATATGAATGAATGCCGGATACTCAAACAGCAAATCATTACTTAACTTTTTTTGCATGTGATCGTAGTCACTCTGGATCCAAGTTGAAGTGTTATGTCTACTTGCCAGCAAGGAAACATAACTGCTCTCCTGTCCGGTTCCGACTGGACTCCACATGGAGAGAGATCTGTTTGTTGGAATGAGGGGTTGTTATTCAAACAGTGACATCACGGGAAGTCTGCTGTTGCCCCTCTTGTTCCTGTTCCTGGCTGTGCTGGAAGAAGGTTTCTGTGATTTATTTTGAAAACTCCAAAAAAGATCAAATTGGCCTTTAATATTTTAATCCATGGCTGGACCCAACAATACAGAAAGACCCCCGGCCGGAAGTCAAACCCAGGATCTTCTTGCTGTAAGGCAACAATGCTATCAACTGCGGCACCGTGCAGCCCAGATTTTTGCTTTAAAGAGTGTAATTTATTCTACAGGTATGAAGCTATTTTATTACACACCTCAGTATTTCAATTTATTTTAAACTTTTGGAATAATCTTTAAGTAAAATGCAGCAATGTTTAAAACAACCGCAAACTTCTTTATACTTTACGTCCGAATAGTCAGACGTTCTTTTAGTCTTTAAAAGTTTTCTTGATTCTTAAACCTGCAGAAAGAGAGAGGAAGAAACACCACATAAATAAATGCAAATCATTGAAAAGTACAAGTACAGAGGTACTAATCGGTACAAGATGTATTTAGTGGCAACCGCAGCTCAATAGAGTATATCTGTGTGTCTGTAAACACCTGAATCCAATGTATGTGTGAGCGCACTTCTGTTTATAAGGTTTCTCCATACGAATATTCAATAGCTGGCATGAGGAACCACAGACCTACCCTGCAGGACCTAAGGCGGACACATGAGATTAGAGCCACAGACATCGAGAGGCTCCCCTCAAAGCACAGGAGACTCGGGAGGACCAGATCCGGAGCAGAACCAGTCATGGACCCAGAGACCCAGGGGCACACCACACCCAGCAAAGGCTCGGCAGAGTTTCTTTAACTCAGCCCGATTGGAGGATATTTGGGTTTAAACAACCAGCTTAAGGTCATTTCACAGCATTTCAAATTGATTAAAATCGAGACTAGTCCACCTAAGTCTTCATTTTGTTTTTTGTAGTTTGACCCGTTCAGAGGTGGACTTCGTGTTTTTCTGATCACTTTTTCGCTCCATAAATCAAGGGTGCTTTGGGCTTAAGCTCACAAACTGATGGACATTCAAGCATGTGTTGCCATCATTGCTTTAGAAATTGTGGGTTCTTATGTGACCTCCTGAATGAGTCGTTGATGCTCTCTTAGAGTACTTTTGGAAGGACGGCCACTTTTGGGAAGGTTTACGACTGTTCCATGTTTTCTGTATTTGAGGATAATTGTCTTGTTGATGGTTCATTGGAGGACCAAAAAGGGCTCTGTAACCACTTAGAGACTGACAGATGTCAATGACATTTTTTTTCATCTGTTCTTAAATCACTTTAAATTGGTGCTTCATGTCTTACCCTTTGAGATCTTTTAGCCTATTTCATGTTGTCAGACAGGTTCTACTTAAATAATCGCTTGATTCTAGTGTTCAGGCACTAATCAGGCCAAGGTGTGAGTTGTTAAATTGAGGCAAGAAAATGTGGTTCATCATAGTTGGTCTGTTTTTTGTCATCTAACCCATTTAGGCTTCGGGGTGGTAATGTCATGGAGCTTTGAACAGAAAGCAGCTTTCATTTTCACTACATTTACTTTCTCACAATTCCATAAGAAGTTATTTCTTCTATGTCATTATTCTAAGCTAATTCTGTGTTTTTGTGAGTTGTGAGAAAGACCTCTTTTCTCTAAAACGTCTAAGATGTCATGCTTTATGTCTATACTACAGTATGTCTTTACTAGTCTACAGCCCAAGTAACTGTGCCCATTTATAATGCTTGCACAGCCACTTGCTTAAGTTAGACTTTTGCTGATTTGTTTCTCAAAGCATCAAGGACAAAATGTAAAAACTCAAATATTTTTACATCTCTTGTATGTTTTGCTGGCTGCCAAGAGCCAAGAACAAGGGCGTACAGGTCCTTCTCAAAATATTAGCATATTGTGATAAAGTTAATTATTTTCCATAATGTAATGATGAAAATTTAACATTCATATATTTTAGATTCATTGCACACTAACTGAAATATTTCAGGTCTTTTATTGTCTTAATATGGATGATTTTGGCATACAGCTCATGAAAACCCAAAATTCCTATCTCACAAAATTAGCATATTTCATCCGACCAATAAAAGAAAAGTGTTTTTAATCCAAAAAAACGTCAACCTTCAAATAATCATGTACAGTTATGCACTCAATACTTGGTCGGGAATCCTTTTGCAGAAATGACTGCTTCAATGCGGCGTGGCATGGAGGCAATCAGCCTGTGGCACTGCTGAGGTCTTATGGAGGCCCAGGATGCTTCGATAGCGGCCTTTAGCTCATCCAGAGTGTTGGGTCTTGAGTCTCTCAACGTTCTCCTCACAATATCCCACAGATTCTCTATGGGGTTCAGGTCAGGAGAGTTGGCAGGCCAATTGAGCACAGTGATACCATGGTCAGTAAACCATTTACCAGTGGTTTTGGCACTGTGAGCAGGTGCCAGGTCGTGCTGAAAAATGAAATCTTCATCTCCATAAAGCTTTTCAGCAGATGGAAGCATGGAGTGCTCCAAAATCTCCTGATAGCTAGCTGCATTGACCCTGCCCTTGATAAAACACAGTGGACCAACACCAGCAGCTGACACGGCACCCCAGACCATCACTGACTGTGGGTACTTGACACTGGACTTCTGGCATTTTGGCATTTCCTTCTCCCCAGTCTTCCTCCAGACTCTGGCACCTTGATTTCCGAATGACATGCAGAATTTGCTTTCATCCGAAAAAAGTACTTTGACCACTGAGCAACAGTCCAGTGCTGCTTCTCTGTAGCCCAAGTCAGGGGCTTCTGCCGCTGTTTCTGGTTCAAAAGTGGCTTGACCTGGGGAATGCGGCACCTGTAGCCCATTTCCTGCACACGCCTGTGCACGGTGGCTCTGGATGTTTCTACTCCAGACTCAGTCCACTGCTTCCGCAGGTCCCCCAAGGTCTGGAATCGGCCCTTCTCCACAATCTTCCTCAGGGTCCGGTCACCTCTTCTCATTGTGCAGTGTTTTCTGCCACACTTTTTCCTTCCCACAGACTTCCCACTGAGGTGCCTTGATACAGCACTCTGGGAACAGCCTATTCGTTCAGAAATTTCTTTCTGTGTCTTACCCTCTTGCTTGAGGGTGTCAATAGTGGCCTTCTGGACAGCAGTCAGGTCGGCAGTCTTACCCATGATTGGGGTTTTGAGTGATGAACCAGGATGGGAGTTTTAAAGGCCTCAGGAATCTTTTGCAGGTGTTTAGAGTTAACTCGTTGATTCAGATGATTAGGTTCATAGCTCGTTTAGAGACCCTTTTAATGATATGCTAATTTTGTGAGATAGGAATTTTGGGTTTTCATGAGCTGTATGCCAAAATCATCCGTATTAAGACAATAAAAGACCTGAAATATTTCAGTTAGTGTGCAATAAATCTAAAATATATGAATGTTAAATTTTCATCATTACATTATGGAAAATAATGAACTTTATCACAATATGCTAATATTTTGAGAAGGACCTGTAATTGACTAAAACAAAATCTATATTTTCCTCCTGAGACTTACATTAAAAAAAACATTAAAAGGCACAAAAATCTCTGCAGATTTCACTGGAATTGAAATGAAGGATCTGTCGCTTCAGCACCAAAACCAAACTCCCTGAAATTGCGTGGCTCTAGCAGAGTTCTCGGACCATAATGAGGATTCTTTCTA
Source organism: Girardinichthys multiradiatus (assembly GCF_021462225.1). Lineage (NCBI taxonomy): Eukaryota > Metazoa > Chordata > Actinopteri > Cyprinodontiformes > Goodeidae > Girardinichthys > Girardinichthys multiradiatus. The sequence continues at coordinate 20,045,006 of NC_061807.1, forward strand.
TACCACAGCTTCATTCTTATCTTCATGTTCAGACATTGAACTCAGCCTGCATTCTTTCATTCACTTTATGCAAGGAGGTGAGAAGAAAAAAAAGGAGAAGACAAAAATGATAATCCTGCACAAGTGTAACCGTTTCAAGAGGAAGAAATTAAGATGTCAAATAAGTTTAAACAGATGTTTTAGGGGGACTGAATGAAAGACATGACCTTTGTCTTTTCTTATTACGTTCACTGCTTGTTTGCTTACCCTAATCGAACCTTGACTGCAAAAAAGTGGACGTGAAACATTTGTAAGACTGCCGGTTTGCAAGAATTTACAGTAGAAATGTGGGTCATAAATACCTGCAGAAGATCAGCTGCAATCGGAAAGACAGGGACACATCAACTACAATGTCTGACGTTACAATAATCAGAGATTTTTTTTTGTGATTGAATTAGTCAGAATTTGCAACCACAACTTTACACATTAACACCAATCAGGATATCTCTTTCGTCTGCTGGGGCACAGACACCCCATCAATAGATTTTCAGAGTTTTGAAGATCAAAAAGACTCTGAGATGAAAGAACAAATTTCAGATTAATCGGCATTAGAACCCACTGTGCTGCAAACTGATGGCATTTTGATATCTTTTTCACTTCTCGTCAGTACATTGCAGTGACTGATTTCCACAAAATCTTAAAGGAGACAAGTCAAACTAAGAAAGATTTTAATTTCCAGGCTAAAACAAAAATAGTACTTTGCAATAAATATATAAGAGCTGAGCACGGATTTGATTAATTTTCTCATTAGACCACATTAATTGATTTATAAACTCTTCATTGACTAATTGAGAGGATTTATTACTTGCTAGCCTACTGTTGACATATCCAACAGTGACATATCCAACTATAAGTATACACATTTTTTGGGGTAATTTTTAAAGACTATAACTGAGAAAAAACTTTTTTTAGAGGTTAATGTGCTATTAGCTCGAGATAAAAATGTTAAGCAAAAATAACAAAATAACATAAAACATTTGTTTTTCATTGATGTTGCCTGATTGTTCTAGGTTCTGTTTTGCACCGGATTTGTTTATAGTATATGTATCGTGTGTTAGCATGACCTTAAGCCCTCCAGGATCTGAATGACTGTTTGAACACTTAGTAATCAGCAAATAGGTCCTTTCACATTTCCTTATTGACTGTTTACTGTTTATTACATCTGCACTCTGTGGCGTTTTGCTATTTACATGGGAGGTTTCTGCACCCCCGCCATCAGTTTCAGCCTTATTATGGAGGATGAAGCATTATTGATATTTTTTATCAGCTGATGGACAGCATGAAAAGATGCAGATGAGAGAGTTTTCTGTAGAGTGCTGTGTACCAGTAACCCCTACCCCCCCTGTTTTGATCAATAATTTTGAATATTTTTATATCTTTAGTTTGTGGTGTAAGGAGTCATATAAGCAGAATCCAATATCTGTATTATTTCTGTGTTTTTAACTGGTCATTATGAGCTAAAGGCACTAAGTCTCTGAGGCCTGTAGTTGTTTTTTGAGTGATGCTGCCAATATTGTAAATTAATATTGTTCTTATAATGAACTGCCGCTTTTTATTCATACTTATCTTTGTCCTCCTGCCTTCTCGTCTTTAAATACAATGCCAGGGCTTCTTTTTGGCAGTATTATAAGTACATTTTATCTGAAAAGGCACCTGAAGAACTCATGACTTCCCTTGGTTTACCAGCAACATGCCTATATGTGCAGTCTTGTGGTGTGTTTGGTCCTCCACAGCTGGGACCTCAATTTATTTGGGAGTGCAATGCACACAATCCCTGTGCAAGAAGCCACGTTGCATGGATTGGTCATTTCCGAGGCTTGGTAGGAATGGCCATTTATCGTACACAGGACCTAGACAAGGTTACATTGAGACAATAAGGTACCATAACCTCATCACAGACGTTCAAATCATTCTACAGAGTGATGAATATGTTGTGTCATTGATGCAGTCCAGAAGACACTGCAGAGATCATCCTGATTTTCCTGATGTCCTGATCTGTGAGACCCTGGTTCAGTGTTTTTCCAGGGTGCGGGGGGGGGGGCATTCCTGATACCTGCTACAAAACATGAAAAACGTTTTTTCCCCCCATTAAATCAGCTTTTATGATGCTTACCGAATATTTCTAAGATACTTTTAAACCAAGAAACATGATTAGAGCTAAATAATATATCCAAGTTTGCATGTGCGGATTACTCTTATTGATTTATGCATGCAAGTAGTAGATAGTTTTTCTTAAGAACCCAAACTTTTGCTTCCCTAAGACTTTTTCTCTCTTTGTAACATCACAAAATAAAAAGCAGCTGTGCAGCAACTGAAGCCTCGTTTTTAGTATCTCTTGTTTCTTCCCTGCTCTCGTCTGGCCTTGGGAAGCTGTATCTGTTTCACTGTGACACATCGTTGCTTTTGTGTTGCAACAGTGTATTGTTACAGCCTGGCTTTCCACAGCGTAATCAAGGCTCATATGTAGTCCAAAATGACAAAACAGTGGTTTGTTTTAACACAGTTTGTTCTTCAGTGCCAGTCAAAGGCTTTAGTAAAGAAAAAAATAACTTTCTTATATTTTTGTGTAACCCAGTTGGTGTCAAATATATTTGATTTAGTGTTTCACTCTTGTAGCATGAAGAACAGCTTTTTTTAATTTTTTGTAAATAAGTATCACTCTTCTACAGAGAATTATGTGATTATATTTAATTGATTTATACATTTCTGTGAATATGCAAAAGCAGCAGTCCAAAAAAAGGTAGCTGAGTAAAATATAAAGACCCTACAGGTAGACAAGAGAATCCACTTCTGAATGAAAACAGAAACAAAACAAAAAAAATCCTGGCTTTATTTATAGACTTTGTTGCAGTGGCACCTTTAAAACGTGGCCTCTATTGGCTGCAGTACCGCTGTGTGAGCACCGGGTGGCAGCAACAGACTGCCAGTGAGGCGCTGGCTCGCAGTCAGACTAGAAGAAGACTTGTGCAATCTGTGCATGCTTCAGTGTGTGAATTTGCAAGTGTCTGCATATTGAATGAGCTGCTGAGCGACTGCTTGAGGTAGTTTTTAAACATATTGCACGCCTGTCTTTTGTTTTTTCTTAATATGCAAATTTATTACACCCTTTTTAAAGTTGTTTTGAAAGAATATTGCTGCCATGTTAGCTGTAATAATAGAATATTTCTACTTTAAAACGCCTGAAAAGACAAACTTGTTGAACCCACGCCTCCTCCACCTGCAGTAATTTGTCCTTTACCTCGAAACACTAACATTGTGCTCGTTTCTCCTGCTGTAACTTAACTTGAAAATGTGATTAATGGTGTTTTTTTTTTTTTTTTTTCTACATGGTGGGGGTGTCTGTAAGTCGTTTAATTTGCAGTCTTCATGTTGTTGCTGTAATTTGACTGGAAAAACACCACGATCACACCTGAAGCTCGTTGTCTCTAATTAGACCTACTTGCAGCTGGTAGATGGAGGAGCAGCTCATTGGCTCTCAGCTTAAAGTCTGGAGAAAAATCAGATAATAGCTTCTTGGTCCTTCTGTTTTTAGAATCTCCTTATTGGGTGAGATAACTGTCAATGTACTCCTTTTCTCCCACTACACTGGTGCAAGCAGTCTTTTTATTGTAATGCCCTTGTAAGCCTGCTAATTGAGCACCGCTCTTTCATGTAGAGGCTTGCTATGACCTCAGAAAGAGATCACTTTAATGATGGAGAAAAAAAAAAAAAGTTTGTTTTTTTTACTTTAACCCATTTTTGCTCCAACAATTTAGAGGCACTCGTTTATGGAGGGAAAAACTTAAAACTACAAACATTTTGGTATTTTAATTATTTACCATAATTGCTTATTAAACAGAATAAGAATATGCTTGAAAAGCAAAAAGGTGGAAAATTGTGTAATTTTTGTGATTATTTGTGGACATTATAGTTGAAGTACAAATTGATTGCGCAGCTCCGACTCCAGTGAAAAGTCATAATTTCATTAAAAGAAATGACTCCAAACACTGAAAATCACAAAGCCTAATTAACTTATACATTTTGTGCTAAAAGCCTCCAAATGACTAAAAAACACATTTGTTTTGGGACTTTTTATTCAAATGAAAGCAGTTTTGTTTTAGGGGAGGTCATAAAATTAAAGAGTTGGTGCTTTTAACTCTTCTTTGGTTGAATGTTTTAATATGCAGAAAAGCCTTTTGTACTTATAGTTGCCTTTTATCTTCACCCTTTAAATGCTTAATTTTAAGTGACACTTTGTTTAATTTTTGTTTAAACTTTTCAGCGAGTGGCAAAATGTGGGGGCAATCCTCAACAGTCAGCCGGGGGATAGAATGGTGACAAAACGGAGTGGGAGGAGTATTGTTTTTTTTATGGAAGGTATATTTGCTGACTGAAGAAGGTTAGAGACAACCTGCCAGTGATCTCAGGTTATTGCATTTTTAACTGCTGATGATGCAAATGAACATTAATGAAAGAAACTGAGGTCATCTGACCTTTGCACAGCCAGAACCAAAAGACTCTTGTTTTGTATTACCTATATGGTCAAAGTGGCCATCTTCTGCACAGCAGATATGAATGAGGTTTCCTGGGTAAGTCCTGCCCGATGATCCGTTTAAAAACTACACACACCTGGGTCTCTGCTGGCTTATAAATGGTGCGCTCCCACTGAAGAGTTTGGGTACCAGTTTATCGAGGGGGCATAAATATCCTAACAAAGGAAATTGTCAAAGCTAAGGGTTGTTTAAAATACTAGATGAACAATATACTGAATCATAATCAACATTGCAGTATCGATGTTTCCGAATATTGCAAAAGTATGTTTGGATGCAATATTTTCTAGGATTTAATCCATGAGGCATTTTCTGCATGCCAATAAAAATCTGGCCTGTCAGATGGGATTTCACTGCCCTTCTATCCCCATTGTGATTAAAATAATAAAAAGACGGTCAGGACAAATTTGGTCCAAAAGCAAAGTTTTTGGGTTCAAGCAGTGAATCGGTCCCAAATGTCTCCTTCAAATCCACTACAGAGACCAAAGGTCACCCTATTTTACCGTGTGACTCAACATAACAGTTGTTTGGGTGTTTAGGTCAAGATTTGATTTTAAATAATCGCTAATAAATCTACAGAGCATAGTGTGCAGTCAGCGTGTTACTCCAGAGGTGACTTTTAGTAGTTCATATATCATTAACGCTCTTCAGTCTTGTTTATGACCCAATCAACAAGAGTCGCTCTGACCTCCTCCAGCTGACATTTTCATCCCACTCTGTTGTCTCACCACTTCTACCCTGCGTATTACCTGGCTGACTGTAGAGGAGCACACCCACTGGGTCTGATGCGTTGACAAGGTGGCAGTGGGAAGCACAGTGCTGTAATTGGGGTATGTAGCTCATTTTAAGCTGTGTATCCAGTCAGACGTTTACTCACATCAGTACCATGAGCAGCTTTTATCCTGTTTCGTTTCACATTTTCCACTTTAGATTGAGTAGGTTTACACTAAAGTGTTTTAGCCGCATTTCTAAGAGAACAACATGGTCTCTGCATTCCAGGACTAGGCTCTGTTTTTACAGCCCAAGCCTCGCTCTTTGCACTTGAGCTCACTGAAATTGTCAGAAGTCTTTAATTTTCAGTGTCCAGATCATGTTTTCCAGCACTGGAATTACAAAGAAACTGTTAATCCCATGATTTTATGTGATTTAGAGAAACTAGAGCTTTTTCTAATGACACTCTCCACATACTCGGCTCTGCTGCTCAACCCATAAATACATTTCCATTTATTTAGAGGTAAACAGGTTTTCCGATGGTATACGATTTATTGGCTTGAAACATAGGTACAAAAAAGAAATAAAAACACAAACTTCCCTACTTTACGTGCTTAGTCTGCACAAGGTGCCAAATTGGTGATTCTAGACTTATTTATTTTAATGGAAAGAGACCCTGTAGTGTTAACTGCAGTATGAATCCGTCCATGGTGGCTCCTTATAGCTTTGGTCAAAAATCACTTAGAACTGAGCCATGCTTTTAAATTTAAATATAATGGGGGGGGGGGGGGGGGGGTCCTCGTTTTAGCAATATTTCTGTGTTTTCACGTAACTTCTGCATAATGTTTTTGATGCAAGGATTACTGCATGTAGGATTGCCTACTGCTCTGGAATATTTGGACATTCTGGTCAAAGGTGCGCTCACCTTTGTTCACGCGGTGAAACGCCGGAAGAGAGGGAAACGGGCTGGGGTGCTGGTACGACTTCGCCAGCGTGGACTACAAACACCGTTACCTGGAATATTTCTCTCTAACGTGCGCTCACTTCCCAACAAAAGGAGGAACTACAACTGCTGTTGGGGAAAAACAGGGACTTTTATTCATCGGCAGTTTTGTGCTTCACGGAGACGTGGCTGTGTGGATTAATACCGGACTCTGCGCTGCAGCTGGCAGGATTCCAGCTCTACAGAGCGGACAAAGACACGGAACTCTCCGGCAAAGCGAAAGGTGGAGGAATCTGTTTTTACCTCAACAGTGGTTGGTGCAACGACGTGACAGTGATTCAGCAGCACTGTTCTTCAGACTTGGAAGCCTTCATCATAAACTGTAAGCCTTTCTATTCCCCCCGTGAGTTCGCTTCGTTCATCCTGGTCGGTGTTTACATCCCGCCGCTAGCTAACGTGCAGGTCGCACAGCGCATGCTCGCCGACCAGATACTGAGTGTGGAGCGGACCAACCCGGACTCCTTAGTTATCGTCGTTGGCGACTTTAACAAAGGTAATCTCACCCACGAACTCCCCAAATATAGACAGTTTATAAAATGTCCGACCAGAGAGGACAACATTCTGGATCACTGTTACACCACCATCAGAGACGCTTATCACGCCGTCCCACGTGCTGCACTGGGCCAATCCGACCACATCATGGTCCACCTGATTCCTGCATACAGGCAGAAACTAAAGCTCTGCAAACCTGTTGTGAGGACGACAAGGAAGTGGAGCAGTGAGGCTGTGGAGAATCTCCAGGCGTGTTTAGGCTGTACAGACTGGGATGTGTTCAGGACTACTACCAACAGTCTGGATGAGTACACAGAGGCTGTGACTTCCTACATCTGCTTCTGTGAGGACAGCTGTGTACCATCATGCACCAGGGTGAGTTACAACAACGACAAACCCTGGTTCACAGCTAAACTCAGAAGGTTAAGACTGGATAAGGAAGAGGCCTTCAGGAGTGGGGACAAAGACATATACAGAGAGGCTAAGTACAAGTTTGGCAAGGCAGTGAAAGAGGCCAAACGACTGTACTCTGAGAAGCTCCAAAACCAGTTCTCAGCCAACAACTCTGCGTCTGTCTGGAAAGGGCTCAAGCAAATCACCAACTACAAGCCGAAAGCCCCCCACTCCATCAACGACCGACGCCTCGCCAACGACCTGAACGAGTTCTACGGCCGCTTTGAAAGACAAAGGGACAGTCCTGCAACCATCCCCCACGACACCCCCCAACAGCTGCAGCCACAATCCACCACCCCCATCTCTCCAACCTCAAGAGGGGCCTTGGCACCTCCAACCCCCACCCTGAAGTTCCCCCCCACCAGCCCCCTACCCACGCCGAGGACGGCTCTTTCCATCCAGGAGAGGGACGTCAACAAACTTCAGGAGACAGAACCCCCGGAAAGCTGCTGGTCCGGATTCTGTCTCACCAGCCAGCCTGAAGCACTGTGCTGATCAGTTGTCTCCAGTCTTCACAGACATTTTAACACCTCACTGGAGACATGTCATGTGCCAGCCTGCTTCAAGTCCTCCACCATCGTCCCTGTTCCCAAGAAGCCAAGGACCACAGGGCTTAATGACTTCAGACCCGTCGCCCTGACCTCTGTGGTGATGAAGTCCTTTGAGCGCCTTGTGCTCTCACACCTAAAAGACATCACCGACCCCCTCCTGGACCCCCTGCAGTTTGCCTACAGAGCCAACAGGTCTGTAGATGATGCAGTCAACCTAGCCCTTCACTTCATCCTCCGGCACCTGGACTCCACAGGAACCTATGCCAGGATCCTGTTTGTGGATTTCAGCTCTGCCTTCAACACCATCGTCCCAGTTCTGCTACAGGAGAAGCTCTCCCAGCTGAGTGTGCCCGACTCCACCTGCAGGTGGATCACTGACTTCCTGTCTGACAGGAAGCAGCGCGTGAGGCTGGGGAAGCACGTCTCTGACTCCCTGACCATCAGCACCGGTTCCCCCCAAGGCTGTGTTCTCTCTCCTCTGCTCTTCTCCCTGTACACCAACAGCTGCACCTCCAGTCACCAGTCTGTCAAGCTTCTGAAGTTTGCGGACGACACCACCCTGATCGGACTCATCTCTGATGGTGACGAGTCCGCGTACAGATGGGAGGTGGACCATCTGTTGGACTGGTGCAGCCAGAACAACCTTGAGCTCAACGCTCTAAAGACAGTGGAGATGGTTGTGGACTTCAGGCAGAACCCAGCCCCACCTGCCCCCATCACCCTCTGTGACTCCACAATTGACACTGTGGAATCTTTCCGCTTCCTGGGAACCATCATCTCCCAGGATCTCAAGTGGGAGCCAAACATCAGCTCCCTCATCAAGAAAGCCCAGCAGAGGATGTTCTTCCTGCGGCAGCTGAAGAAATTCAACCTGCCAAAGACTATGATGGTGCACTTCTACACAGCCATCATTGAGTCCATCCTCACCTCCTCCATCACCATCTGGTACGCCGCTGCTTCAGCCAAGGATAAGGGCAGGCTGCAGCGTGTCATTCGGTCTGCTGAGAAGGTGATTGGCTGCAGTCTACTGTCGCTCCAGGAACTGTACACCTCCAGGACCCTGAAGCAAGCAGGGAAGATTCTGGCTGATCCCTCCCACCCCGGTCACAGACTCTTTGAGACTCTCCCCTCTGGCAGGAGGCTGCGGTCCATCCGGACCAAAACCTCACGCCACAAGAACAGTTTTTTCCCATCTGCCACCAGCCTGGTTAACAAAGCCCGGAAACCACCCTGACACTCTCCCTTTTCCCCACACCCCCCCCTTTTTTTTTGCTGACAGGACACTTGTAACCTGTAACTCTATGCGTTACATTAACGCTCAGCTTGGACTCCTGCTTTACTTGCACAATGATCACCTGCACTGTTGTATTGCTCTTGCATCTTATACTGCTCTATATTTACTCTCACTCACTTAAAACTGCACATATATTTATATTATATTGTAGATATGTTTATACTGTTTAATTTGTACTGTATTGCACCGACTACGCCAAAACAAATTCCTTGTATGTCCAAAAACGTACTTGGCAATAAAGCTTTTCTGATTCTGATTCTGATTAATTTATTTTTTAAATCATTGGCCTAAATAACAATCAAAAAAGTGTTTCTAAATCCACCCCTTGGAAATAAGATTGTGGTTCTAAAAAGAAAATCATAAAACCAGATTTCATCTAACGGGTAGCTGTAAAATTTTATCTTTTTTTTTCAAGTGTAGATTTTGTGGCTCTAGTCAAGTTTATTTAAAAGGAGCAAAATCTGAGTTTTGGAAAGGCTGCTGACCCCTGGACTAACCCAATGTAGTTATTTAAATCGGACGCTAGTCTGTAATATTCCTCACAAAGTTTTAGTTTATTTTAACGTTTGTACATAAAAGGATTCTTGTTTAAATTGTTAATTTAAATTTATTTGTGTACTTTAATCTTACCGTGAATATGTTTTTATTTTACCTAGTTGTCAAAATAGTTACTGGCATGAAAATGTTATATGGCATGAAATCTAAATTACTATTACTACTCGGGCGGCGTATCGGTTGGTGCTTCACCATCATCATGTGGTTGATGCAAACCTATCAAACTAGATACGTTCTTGGTGAATTAAGTCTGTGAATATGATGGACAATTTGAATCCCAGGTTTTGCATTGGATCTCTTTTAGTTGGAGGATGATTTGCAGATTTATTTAGCGTTAAGGCCAGAACATTCTCTTTGATGGCATCTCTGCAATCAAACAGTGGCTTAACCCAGAAGTTTGCTTTTAAATGACCAAAAATCAGATTGGATTTAATTTGCTGACAGAGCTGCCACTGACTTGGACGTTCTGATGGCTAAATTCATCCAATTTGTGTCAAACCTAGGGGTCATATTTGATGAGGATTAAAATGTTGACAAACAAATGGCCTGTGTGGTTCGGTCTGGCTTGTACTATCTGCAGTCTATACCTGGTTCCTAGATGCTAATGTAACCCAGGCTTTCTTATAAATATAAATACAGGACCAACAAACTAAACTGTTGGCAGCTTAAAACATGTGGGAAATCTGCATTCTAATTTTGTTAGACATGTCTTCTCCTGAACCAATTAACAAACGAAGCAACACCATTGTACCTTTTATACATTAGAAGAGGACGCCTCAGGTCTGCATGGATTAGAAGAGATGCCGGGTTTAAAGAACGGTTGGCATAGAAGTGCAGAGGTTGTGTTCATATTTGATCAATTCCCCTGAAACTTCTGAGAAATCAATGTCTCATAATTTATGGTCGAAAGCAGGAGTTCCCAAAATAACAGTGCCAAGACTGACCACCCCCTAAAAATACATATAATTTTTACACTCTATTTATTTATGACATATAGATTGAAATAATTCTATGTATTTTTTATAAATTTTTTATAACATTTGATTATTTAATTTCATCGTATATTTAATGGAATGTTTCATGGTACATATATTTATTTCATATTTAATTTGTGGCCCTCCTGACCCCCACTTTGGGACCCCGTGGTCTAAGGCAGGGGGGTGCATCCTGCAGTTCTGGTGCTGCAGTTTTATTTAGCTCGACTGAGGTCAAAAATGGCTCCCAGGATTGTAAAGCTTGCAGACTGGTCTTCAATGGTTGTTTTCTACTTTCCTCCATAATATCCAAATATAACTTAACTGTTTGTGTTGATCACTGTTCTCTCTGTCCCGGTCAGGATGTTGAGGTTTGCCGTAGTCCGCGGTGGCCTCGGCCTGCTTTCCATCAGGAGGGCGTGTCTTCTCTCCCGGTCCGCCCACTCCGCCCCGCAGAGCGAGTACCGACCCATCAAGAAAGTCATGGTGGCCAACAGAGGTAAAACCTTTCAACCCAGCACTAATATTTCACTAAAGAATACACCTGGAATGGTGCCACTGAATTAAAAACTGTTAAATGCTGTTTTATGTCTAATGTAAGAAAAACTGATTTATCATCTTCCTGAGGCAGAGAGAGACTCTCTGAACATTTAATTTTAAAAGTGGTGCTGCATTAAGTTTTACTTTCTGAATGCTAATATGTAAGCAAACACAGTGGGTGGCTGCATTATCGTCCATTTTTAGGAGAAATTAAATGCAATCCAGAACAAGAAGTCGGGCACAAAAAGTGTTGTCTGAAAGTTTTTAAATGTTTTGTGGATTTAATGCTTAGATTGTTTTTTTTTTTAAACACATTTCTGTGGTAGAATGAAGGAAGGGTTGCAAGGGTTACATGGTTTCTATGGGAAGATTTATCAAGTTATTAATTTTATTCATTTGCAGAGTTTTTTTCTAAACAGCTTCTGACTTTCAATCAGGATCTCAACATCTGTGCCAAATCCTCTCTGATATTTTTACTCAAGGCTATCACTGAGAATCTCATAGCAGCCAAGTCTTCTGCTGTCCATCTGAGTACATCCTGTTGCATTTAATTGTCATCACTATACCTCAAAGTGCATGCAGCTGCACCCAAGCTGTGCACTGGGGGCAGCACAAGACAGCTCTTTAGGGATAGGCAGGTGTTTGTTGGACCCTTATGGGTGTGTTAAAATCTTCTCCACTATAACTGAGCCTCTCACCTTGGAGGAGGTAAAGATCTGGGGACCTTCTCAGGTGTGGTGGTCTTGGTTGCATTTTTACTTGCATTGAAGGCTGTTTTGATGCAAACCAATAATGAATGAATACATGAGCATTTGTCTTCCTTTTTAAACAATGATTTCGAGTGCATCCGTATCCAGGGGTGAAAGTGAGCCGGTACGGTCCGGTACTACGTACCGGGAAGAGGGAATGGCTGTCTGCTATCAAGCCCTCATCCAGAACCAGTTACGGCTGCAAAAATCCCCGAGCATATATAGATCAGATCCGCTACCAACAGGCAGTCTAAAACACAACTTAATCTATTTATAAATCTAGCTTTTTTCCCCTCATTCCAAATAGTTTCTGAACTGTTCTGTTAAGCTGGAGCCTCAATGCTCCTGCTTTGCTTCTCTCTCCTCGGAGCTCGAGGCTTTTGTAAACTGCCAGCCTTTAAAACGAGCACCGTTACGTTTAATGTCTGTCTGCTCGTTGCTAAATACCCCAGTTAAAAGCAAAGGGAGAGTAACTACTTGTGTTTCACGTTATTCTGCTGAATTACAACAACACAGTACAACTCGGAAAATACCGCTTATGACCAGAGATTTCACATATACTACATGAGAGCGCATGCACGCTTACCTCCAAAACAGAGCTGTTGCCAAGGTGATCGGTGCGTTCGATTTAATGGACTGGGAGGTTTTACACAGGTGGTGCACAGACATAAAAAACTGCTGCTTGCATTAGGACAGGACAAACGATAAATCACTTTCCATCTACAGACTTTTAAATAAAAGCCACAAAAACAACCGAACTGTCAATTTTTTATTTAAATGAAATCAAAATGCAGAGAACAATAACTTCTTTGTTCAAAAGAAAACATGGAAACTGAAGATGAAGTTATGCATTATAAAATGGTTTATCATTGTTTCATACATGGCAGTTCTTTAACAATTGAAATATATAAATATTCTACATTGTCAAGTGATTCTAATTTCTGCCTTATACAGACTACAGTAAAGTAAAATATTGATACGTTTAAATTAATTTGAGTTTGGACTTTGCTGAGAGAGAGATCTCGAAGGGGCCACAGTTGAGAGTAACACACACGTACAGTACAGACCAAAAGTTTGGACACACCTCATTCAAAGAGTTGTCTTTATTTTCATGACTATGAATATTGTAGCTTCACACTGAAGGCATCAAAACTATTAATTAACACATGTGGAATTATATAGTGAACAAAAAAGTGTGAAACAATTGAAAATATGTCTTATATTCTAGGTTCTTCAAAGTAGCACCTTTTGCTTTGATTACTGCTCTCCACACTCTTGGCATTCTGTTGATGAGCTTCAAGAGGTAGTCACCTGAAATGATTTTCCAACAGTCTTGAAGGAGTTCCCAGAGATGCTTCGCACTTGTTGGCCCTTTTGCCTTCACTCTGCGGTCCAGCTCACCCCAAACCATCTCGATTGGGTTCAGGTCCGGTGAGTGTGGAGGCCAGGTCATCTGGCGCAGCACCCCATCACTCTCCTTCTTGGTCAAATAGCCCTTACACAGCCTGGAGGTGTGTTTGGGGTCATTGTCCTGTTGAAAAATAAATGATGGTCCAACTAAACGCAAACCGGATGGAATAGCATGCCGCTGCAAGATGCTGTGGTAGCCATGCTGGTTCAGTATGCCTTCAATTTTGAATAAATGCCCAACAGTGTCACCAGTAAAGCACCATCACACCATCACACCCCCTCCTCCATGCTTCATGGTGGGAACCAGGCATGTAGAGTCCATCCGTTCACCTCTTCTGCGTCGCACAAAGATACGGTGGTTGGAACCAAAGATCTCAAACTTGGACTCATCAGACCAAAGCACAGATTTCTACTGGTCTAATGTCCATTCCTTGTGTTCTTTAGCCCAAACAAGTCTCTTCTGCTTGTTGCCTGTCCTCAGCAGTGGTTTCCTAGCAGCTATTTTACCATGAAGGCCTGATTCACACAGTCTCCTCTTAACAGTTGTTCTAGAGATGTGTCTGCTGCTAGAACTCTGTGTGGCATTGACCTGTTCTCTAATCTGAGCTGCTGTTAACCTGCGATTTCTGAGGATGGTGACTCGGCTGAACTTATCGTCCGCAGCAGAGGTGACTCTTGGTCTTCCTTTCCTGGGGCGGTCCTCATATGAGCCAGTTTCTTTGTAGCGCTTGATGGTTTTTGCGACTGCACTTGGGGACACTTTCAAAGTTTTCCCAATTGTTTGGACTGACTGACCTTCATTTCTTAAAGTAATGATGGCCACGCATTTTTCTTTACTTAGAATTTGTATTATGGCAAGAAAAAAGCAGCTAACAGTCTATTCAGTAGGACTATCAGCTGTGTACTAAATCCACCTCCTGCACAACACAACTGATGGTCCCAACCCCATTTATAAGGCTTGAAATTCCACTTATTAAACCTGACAGGGCACACCTGTGAAGTGAAAATCATTTCAGGTGACTACCTCTTGAAGCTCATCAACAGGATGCCAAGAGTGTGTGGAGCAGTAATCAAAGCAAAAGGTGGCTACTTTGAAGAACCTAGAATATAAGACATATTTTCAGTTGTTTCACACTTTTTTGTTCAGTATATAATTCCACATGTGTTAATTCATAGTTTTGATGCCTTCAGTGTGAAGCTACAATATTCATAGTCATGAAAATAAAGACAACTCTTTGAATGAGAAGGTGTGTCCAAATGTTTGGTCTGTACTCTATCTATCTTCAAACTTTTGTGACTGTTGGTTTCCTGAAATTTGAATGAGATGAGAAACTTAATCCACTGTGAAGTTCATCTGTTACTGAATAAAAGTCTTTTAAACAGAAATTATCTGAGTTTGAGAGAAAGCATGGACATCATTGTGTTAGTACATGAATTCATTGGACTCCCTCCTGTTTAGGAGAATCCAGAGAGAGTGTTGCTGCACAGTTATCTGACATTTTAAATAAATGTACTCACAAATCTGATTTAAATACCCTCTCTGTTTTTAGGCTCTCCCATTTTGTTGATCTAAAATGCTTGATTGGCGCTGCTCTAATTAAACACGTGTCTCTCCTTCATACCGGCCCCCTCTCCATTAATCCATCCCCAGTCTAAATGCTCCGGCCTCAGCTATTTAATACTAGCACACTCTCGGGGGGCTCCACCTCACCCCCATATTAGATCGCCTCATCACAGCAGACCACATCAGGTCTGCTGTGATGGACCCATCGTGTCATATCAGGCCAACTTCCACTTCACCAAGCTTGTTGCTCCTCTGCCTTTTCAGTGTTGTACTCTTCTTTTTCTTGTCTTATTTCTGCAGCACTTGTCAGATGTGATTTTGCTCTAAGCCAGTTGTTGCCTTCCTCTCTGCCCCCCTGTGACTTCACTCATTTACTCCTCTTCATTTACCTCCTCCCTCCCACTGCTTTTGTCTCCTCTAAACTTATTTGTGGCTTTATTAAAGACGCCACACTGTTCCTTTTTGATTGTCACTTCGTTAAAGAACCTATCACCTCACTATTCACTGTGATTTAAATTATCTAATCTGTTTGTCTATAAATCTCATCCTCTTTAATTTCCCCTCCCTTTGAAATGTTGCCTTTTTTTTAAGAAAGCTCTGTGCTTTTTGAAGATTTGGTTCCTGTGACAGCAAGATGATAGTTGAGGAGGGCTTTTTTTGGTTAAGGATCATCTGCTGGGCTCTTAAACTGTGCAAACATCTGTTTTTTGTATTTATAAGATCACCAAATGGGTTGTCATTGTATTTTATCTTGCAAATGTTGCCACATTAGTACAAACGTCAGTATGTTTTATTGGGATTTTATGATGGACCATCATGAAGTAGTGCATAATTGTGAAGTGGATGGAAATGAATCCTTGCTGTTTTTAAAAGTGTCGTTTCTTTTTTTACTCTGATGCACCTTTTTAATAAAATCCACTGAAATCAGTTGTCTTCAGAAGTCACCTGTACTTGGTCAACAGAGTTGTGTGGTGTACTTTGTAGCACCACCTTTTCAATTTTCAAGTCTTGCCACAGGTTCTCATTTGGGCTCAAGTTTGGACTTTGACTAGGCCATTCCAACACATGAAATGCTTTCATTTTAACCGTTCCACTGCAGCTCTGGCTGTATGTTTGGGGTGGTCTTCCAGCTGGAAGGTGAACATCCCCATGCTGCCACCACCATGCTTTACTGTGGAAATTGTGTATTCAGGCTGATGTGCAGTGTTGGTTTTAGTCACTCGTAGTATTTTAAATGTCATGCAAGTTAAATTGTGGCCTCACCTGTACAGAACACCATCTTTCCCTGGTTTGCTGTGTGCCTGATGGCGCGTCACAAACTGCAAACCGAAGTTCCAATAACTTTCTTCCATAAAGGCCCAACTGTTTCAATGCTCAACTAGTGCATGGTTCACAAGGGAAAGAATGAGATTCCGGATACGAGTGGTTGAGATGACCTTCCTCCGTAGGGTGGTCAGGTTTCACCTTAGAGAATAGGGTAGGGAGCTCTGAGGGAAGTTTCTCCTCAACACTGGAAGGGAGTCAGTTATGGCGAGTTGGGAATCTGATCAGGTTGCCTTCTGGACACCTCCCTTGGTAAGTTTTCTATAAGTTTCTACGCAGGGCGGACCATATATCCTTTCTGGATTGGTAGCTCCTTTGGATTCCCCCAAAATGATCAGGAGAATGTTGCTGAGAAGGATGTCTGGGTTTCCTTCCTGGACCAGTCACCTTCACAACCCCATCTCAGAACAGTGGAGGACAATGAATGAATAGATGGACGACTCTGAGCTGTGGACCAATGCAGCTCCTCCAGAGTTACCATGGGCCTTTTTAGCTGCTGCTCTGATTAGTGCTCTTTGCCTGGTTTGTCATGTAGGTGGACCTCCATGACTTGGTAGGCTTCCATTTGCTCTCAGATGACTGATCAGTGCTCTGAGGTTCAAAGCTTATAACATCATATTATAATCTAACCTAAACTTCTCCACAATGTTCTCCCAGAGCTGTTTGCTGTCTGCCTTGGTCTTCATGATGCTGTTTGTTCACTGATGTTCTCTAACAAACCCCTGAGGCTTTCACAGAGCAGCTGGATTTACACTGAGATTACATTACACAAAACTGGACTCTGTTTACTAATTGGGTGACTTCTGAGGGCCAATGGTTGTCCTATCAGAATAAAGTGGGCTAAATACAAATACCCACCATATTTTTCTGATCCATATTTCTAAAAATACTTGAATAAATGTAGATAATTTTCCTTCCACTAAACAGTTTTATACTACTTTGTGTTGGTTTATCAAATATAATATGTTAATTTTTGGGATTGGTTACAAAATAAAGGCAAACTTACAGGGTATAAATGATTAAAACCTCACTTATCATGATGCTCACAGTATAATAACGTCAGTTATTGTTCCTCCTCTTCATACCATCTATTTTTCCAGGTGAAATTGCTATCAGAGTGTTCAGAGCCTGCACTGAACTGGGGATTCGCACCGTGGCTGTTTACTCTGAACAAGACACTGGACAGATGCACAGGTAACAGCCTTCAGAGGTTTGAGTGAATAAATCATGATACACAGATGTCTTGTCTAAATGATGCAACCTCCAAGTAACAGCCGTAAAAGTAAAGTATCGACCCCATTTTTTTTAACTATTGGTGCTTTCATTGTTGGTTTTTGTGTGAAAATGTCAAGTCAAGTTGTTTGGCGGTTAAATGTTCAAATAATACTGTTACTTAATCCCAGTTGACAAGTTCCTAGCTCTATGTATGTCCTCCATTTTTATTCTGTTACAGAGAAGAAATCCTGATTTGACTCTAAATAAGAGGCTAAATTGATGGAAACCAACTAAATTGCAATGAGGTGCATGCCTCAGGTTTGTGTAGTGTTGCATTACTCCTCCATGTTAATGTTTTGTTTATTTTTCGGTGGTGTTTTTTCAGGCAGAAGGCAGACGAGGCTTACCTGATTGGAAAAGGCCTGCTGCCAGTTGCAGCGTACCTGCATATTCCAGACATCATCAAAGTTGCCAAGGTGAAACGTATTTACAAACGGAGATTGTATTATGATGTGTATACTCAAGCAGAACGTGGGTGGTCTTTGCAGGATCTTGAGGTCTTCTAGAAAATGTAAAAACTTTTGGAGTTGTCTTAAAATTTAAAATCTAAAATGAGACTGAACCTGCTTAAACAATTTTTTGACTTACAGTTTTGAAATGATTGGGATTCCATGTAGTGATCCAGATCTTGGTAGTGTGAAAAGTTGCTTTGTTTTGTTGCATCTGCAAGTTGAACTATTTACAGGTCCTTCTCAAAATATTAGCATATTGTGATAAAGTTCATTATTTTCCATAATGTCATGATGAAAATTTAACATTCATATATTTTAGATTCATTGCACACTAACTGAAATATTTCAGGTCTTTTATTGTCTTAATACGGATGATTTTGGCATACAGCTCATGAAAACCCAAAATTCCTATCTCACAAAATTAGCATATCATTAAAAGGGTCTCTAAACGAGCTATGAACCTAATCATCTGAATCAACGAGTTAACTCTAAACACCTGCAAAAGATTCCTGAGGCCTTTAAAACTCCCAGCCTGGTTCATTACTCAAAACCCCAATCATGGGTAAGACTGCCAACCTGACTGCTGTCCAGAAGGCCACTATTGACACCCTCAAGCAAGAGGGTAAGACACAGAAAGAAATTTCTGAACGAATAGGCTGTTCCCAGAGTGCTGTATCAAGGCACCTCAATGGGAAGTCTGTGGGAAGGAAAAAGTGTGGCAGAAAACGCTGCACAACGAGAAGAGGTGACCGGATCCTGAGGAAGATTGTGGAGAAGGGCCGATTCCAGACCTTGGGGGACCTGCGGAAGCAGTGGACTGAGTCTGGAGTAGAAACATCCAGAGCCACCGTGCACAGGCGTGTGCAGGAAATGGGCTACAGGTGCCGCATTCCCCAGGTCAAGCCACTTTTGAACCAGAAACAGCGGCAGAAGCGCCTGACCTGGGCTACAGAGAAGCAGCACTGGACTGTTGCTCAGTGGTCCACAGTATTTTTTTCGGATGAAAGCAAATTCTGCATGTCATTCGGAAATCAAGGTGCCAGAGTCTGGAGGAAGACTGGGGAGAAGGAAATGCCAAAATGCCAGAAGTCCAGTGTCAAGTACCCACAGTCAGTGATGGTCTGGGGTGCCGTGTCAGCTGCTGGTGTTGGTCCACTGTGTTTTATCAAGGGCAGGGTTAATGCAGCTAGCTATCAGGAGATTTTGGAGCACTTCATGCTTCCATCTGCTGAAAAGCTTTATGGAGATGAAGATTTCATTTTTCAGCACGACCTGGTACCTGCTCACAGTGCCAAAACCACTGGTAAATGGTTTACTGACCATGGTATCACTGTGCTCAATTGGCCTGCCAACTCTCCTGACCTGAACCCCATAGAGAATCTGTGGGATATTGTGAAGAGAACGTTGAGAGACTCAAGACCCAACACTCTGGATGAGCTAAAGGCTGCTATCGAAGCATCCTGGGCCTCCATAAGACCTCAGCAGTGCCACAGGCTGATTGCCTCCATGCCACGCCGCATTGAAGCAGTCATTTCTGCCAAAGGATTCCCGACCAAGTATTGAGTGCATAACTGTACATGATTATTTGAAGGTTGACGTTTTTTGTATTAAAAACACTTTTCTTTTATTGGTCGGATGAAATATGCTAATTTTGTGAGATAGGAATTTTGGGTTTTCATGAGCTGTATGCCAAAATCATCCGTATTAAGACAATAAAACACCTGAAATATTTCAGTTAGTGTGCAATGAATCTAAAATATATTAATGTTAAATTTTCATCATTACATTATAGAAAATAATGAACTTTATCACAATATGCTAATTTTTTGAGAAGGACCTGTATATTTAGGGATACACCAACATTTAAAAA
The DNA here is from genome assembly GCF_021462225.1 of Girardinichthys multiradiatus. Taxonomy (NCBI): domain Eukaryota; kingdom Metazoa; phylum Chordata; class Actinopteri; order Cyprinodontiformes; family Goodeidae; genus Girardinichthys; species Girardinichthys multiradiatus. The sequence continues at coordinate 20,064,790 of NC_061807.1, forward strand.
TGGCCCGATATCTGTTCTTGACCATAATATGTATCCTAATGGCTACAAGATAGTTATAAACATCAGCCATTAATTTCGGCCTAGTTTTACTTATGGCACCAACTAATATTGGCTCATACCAACGTTAAAGCAGATAGATCATGCATTCACTCTGCAATCATGCTCTGATTTACATAACCTTTATAAAAAGGCAACAAACTCGGATAATTCCGATAAATAATGCACAGATGTTTATACAGAAAACTCCAGTGTTTTCATCAAGTGAACATATGTAACACATTTGTGCATTTTAGTTAGGCTGTGGTGGTAAACCAGTCAGAGTTTGGGATGGTTTTATGGTCATTGTTCGGTGCAACAGCAAAAAGGTTTGGTATCTTTTTCCCTATTTTAAACCAAAACCCTTGTAGAAATAATCCACCGTTGTTAGTGAAGAGCTGAAAGTTTTTGGACAACAAGGCAATGTTTTTATGTTGGTACATTCAGTTTAAAAAGTAAAAAATAAAATAATACATTTTATTTTTAATGCACTTTTCTACAATTAAAACACAAGAATAAAACAACACTAGAGTAAAATAGAGATATTTAGCAGTTGAAAGCTTTCCTAAACAGGAATGTCTTAAGTCCAACTTTAAAAGAATCCAGACTCTGCTCTTCTCCCAGTTCTGGAGGGAGTCTATTCCAGAGCTGGGGTGCAGCTGAGCAAAAGGCTGTGTCCCCCATGGTTCTGAGCCTGGTAGAGGGGGACCTGGAGGAGCCGGCCGCTGGACGACCTGAGGTTGGAGGTTTGGAGTGGAATGAGTTCCAGTAGATAAGATGGACCATGGCTGCTGATCCATTGATGGGGGAGCAGGAGAATTTTAAATTGGATCTGGAATGGGACCGGGAGCCAGTGGAGGGAGTATAGGATGGATGTGATATGCTCATACTTGCATGAAGACTCTTGCAGCACTGTTTTGAATATAGTGTGATTTTTGAAGGAGATACCCATTAAAAGGTCTATTGCAGTATTCCAGTCTGGAGGAAACAAAGGCATGGATAAGTTATTCTGTGTCAGAAAAGAAGTGGACAGATTATAGAGATGTGGAGAAGGAGGTGGAACGAGGTCTTTGATAGATTCTTGATGTGGTCGTCAAAGGTGAGTTGTTGGTCAAACCTGCCTCATAGGTAATTACTGAGGGGGAGAGAGCAATGACCTGGCTGTCAAAGGAGAGCTTGGATATTAAGCAGTTGGTGATCTGGTGAGTTGTGCCAACAAGTAGTGCCTCGGTCTTACTACTGTATAGCTGAAGAAAGTTGCTGTTCATCCAGTCCTTAATCTCCTCAAGACAGGCAGCAACACGTGACAGGGCTATGGAGGGGTTGGGAGCAGTTCGGATATATAATTGTGTATCATCAGCGTAGCAGTGGAATGACAGATTGTGTCTGCTGATGACACAACCAAGTGGAAGCATGTAGATGACAAAAAGCAGGGGCCCCAAGACTGATCCTAGGGGAACACCACACGTATTGGGGAGGGGTCTGGACTTACATGATTCCAACAAAACATATTCGGTTCTGTCGGAGAGGTATGATTTGGAGATGGGAGGAAACAACGTTCTTGAGGACCTTGGACAAAAAAGCAAGTTTGGAAATTAACCTAAAGTTGACAAGGTCATCTGGATCCAGACTAGGCTTTTTGAGTACAGGGAGGATGACTGCTGCTTTCAGCACAGTTGGAAGTGATGCAGAATTAAGAGAGAGATTAACAATTTGGGTGATTGGAACTAACAGTCTAAATCATCGATTTCAACATAGCCGTTGGAATGGGATCTAAGATGCATGATGAAGCTTTCATTGCCAGTAGGGTTTCCTCAATGTGGTTGCATCGCACCTCAGTGAACAGAGCAGAGTCCCAGATGATGGTTCCAAGGCAGGGGGAGACACAGAAGAGGAAACCTGTTAAGGAGGAGTGGATCTTGCTAACTTTTACTCTGAAAAAGTTAATAAGACGGTTGCATTGCTCCTCAGTTGTTGTATTGGTACAAGGTAGCTTTGGCTTCAGCAAAGAGTTTATAGTTGAGAAAAGCTGTTTGGGGTATCCAACATTTTTATTAATAAGGCTGAAATAGAATAAGGAGCACACATCCTTCAGCAGTTTGGTGTAAGCCTCCTGATGATCATGGAAAGCAAGCTTGTGCACTGCAAGTCCACACTGGCTGTTTTCATCAGGTGCAGCTCCTTAGTGAAACAGGGTGCAGAGCGTTCAAAACTGACCTTATAGGGGCATGGAGGTCAAAAATAGCGTTCAGGGTGGAGATGTTATGGATCAAGAGTTCGTCTCACAGCAGGCAGCGAAGATGTGAAGGGCATCGATACCACCAGGTCAGAAACACCAAGATCATAGACTTGCAAGTTGTTAATGGAAGTTTGTTAGTAATGTCCAGGTCCCTAGTGTGTGTTGGTACCTTCATGAATTGCTGGAGACCAAGACAGTCCAGCAGACTCAAAGTCTTTGGCGAGAAGGCAAGAGGGGTTGTCAACATGAAAATTTGCATCGCCAACAATGACAATAGTTGACATGGAGCAGAATGAAGTGACTAAATGGTTCCTGAATGTTCACGAAACTGGAACTGAACAGTGTCCTACAGTATCTTTCTAGTAATACAAATTAGGCAAAATAAAAATGTTATTAATATCACTTGGTCAAAAAATGGATTAAACTTATACCAAAACAAACTTGGAAAAGAAAAAACATGCAAAATAAAGGCAGTATAGATCTGAATAAATCTTTCCAGTGCCAAAACCTGACACGTTGCTGAAGACTCATGTTGTGATGCCTTTCAAACACCAGGGGGCGCTTGTTAATGCTTCATGCCGTTTATTCGGTGTCTGGTGGTGCCTTGTGGCATATTTGAAGCCATTTATTAAACTAATATACCATAGAAGGCGCATCATTACATGGATATTGGGTTTGCCATATATGATTGAATGACTCAATGGAATGCCAAACCACCGTGTGTTGCTGCTGCATCACCGGAAACGTAAAACCAGTCAACAAACTTCTGGATAAAAACAAGCTGACATGTTTTCAAGAAACTTGCACATAGCGGTACCAGTTATTGTTGCAGTTTTTGGTGTGGAATGCTTTACATAGTTATGGAGACTCTTAATAAGAAGCAATGAAAACCTGTGGGAATGTCATCTGAGTGGCTATGTTTTTATATGTGAAACTCATTTTTGGATCTTGTCGAGGATGAAAACGAGAAATGTCTGAAATGTCACCTTTTCCAGTCTGCTCAGGGCCCATTTGGCTTTGTTTTTCAGTCGTTCCTTTGCACACCTGTGTCTTTTGTCGCAGTTCCTTTCTTTTATTTTCCTCCACACTCTTTTGTCTTTGTTCTTCTACCATGCCCCTCCTATTCAATCTCATTTTCCATCTTTTCTTTCTACTTTCATTTCCTGCTGCTTCCTATCGCCTTACTGATCGGATCTGCTCCTTGTTCTTCCCCTGTGCACTTTTTTTTTTCCTTCCAGCAGCAGCACTTGTTCTTAGTCGTTGTTCTGACCCGTCTCTTGTGCTGTTTTTTTGTGATTTTTTTTTTTCCCCACGTGGGCATTTGGTCGACCAGCCAAGCTGAGGGAGGCTTCACTGTCCAACCCATTTCTCACAATCAGCCTGCTTGTCCGGGAGCTCCGCCACCACATGCCAGCAAGATGTGTCTGTTTTCTTTCACGATGAATGTCGGCATATGTTTACCTGTTGTTCACACAGTCACTCCTTAATGTGTGACAAAAATACCAATGTCTGTCTAGTCTGGGTGCAGCTGAGAGCTTTGGAGCATCAGTTCTTCTGTGGATGTGTGTTTTCACCCTGGTGTGTGTGCTGTCAGCCAGTGTCTGAATCTTAATCTTCTCTACATTTTGTATGTGGGTCTTTGAACTTGCTCGTCTGTGTGTGGCAACGTGCCTCCCCCTGGCTTGGCACTGTTGGCCCCCGAACCACAGGACGGTCTAATTACAGCCCGCCTTGCGGAAAAAAGCAGGTGGCACACATGGCACCAGTGATGGCTTTATCCATCAGCCTGGACAATACTGTATCTGTCTCCGTACATATGCACGCTTTCACTGAGTAACTACTACTGATGGTTTTTGGTGATGGAGAGAATAAAACATCATTGATTCACAAACCTACCATCAGTGGTGCCTTAATTTCTTGCTGGGACAAATAGGTATGTTAAAATAGGCCAGGTTTCTTTTGTGATTCAACCTGCAGATATCCTGAGAAAATATGTCTAAAAATGATTTCATTTTTGGGGAGGCACTATTCAAACCAAGCTGGTCCTGTGTGAGTAAAGGGCCCCGGGGCCGGGAATCGAACCCGGTAGCCCTAGCATATGTGGTGCCTGCTCCACCACTGTGCCACACGGTGGTAATCGTCGAGCCACCAGAAATTAAAGAACATATCAGAAATGGTCATTGACATCTATCGGTCTGCAAAGGGTTAGAAAGGCGTTTCCTAGGCTATGGGACTCTGATTAACCACAGTGAGAGCCATTGCCCACATGCAGAGAAAACACGAACAGTGGTGAACCTTGCCAGAAGTGTCTGATATAAGAAATTACTCCCAGAGCACATCGATGGCTCATCCAGGAGGTCACAAAAGAACATCTGAACACTGCAGGCTTCAGTTGCCTTGGTAAAGCTCTGTGTTTATGATTCAACAATAAGAGACTGGCGAAAGATGAAGTCTATGGGAGAGTTCAAAGGCCAAAACCATCTATAACCTAAAAGAAAACATGTCTATGATCCCCAAGACATTTGGGAAAGTATTCTGTGGACTGATGAGACATCCTGCTGCATCTGGTCTAAAGCCAAAAGCATTTTAGTTAAAAATACCAAATGTCAAACATGTTTGGATGGTGGTGTGATTGTCTGAGACTGCTTTGCTGCTTCAGGACTTGGAGAACTTGCTACAATTGATGAATTCTTCTCTCAACCTGGAGGAGAATGTCTGGCAATCAGGATGTGACTTTAAGCTCAAGCACTTGGACTATGCAACAGGACAATTATCCAAAACACAAGTCCACCTCTGAACAGCTCAGCATAACCACAAGGGTTTTGAGTGGCCTAGTCAAAGACTGGGCTTAAATAGAATTGATGATTTGTGGTATGACATTTTAAAAACAGGGTGTTAATGCTGGAAAAACCCTCCAACATGGCAGAATGAAAACAATAATGCATAGAAGAGTGTGTCAGAATTCCTCCACAGCGATGAAAAAGACAACATTTGATGGTAGGTGTTGCTGCCAGGGTGGCACAACCAGTTGTAATAGTTAGGGGTTAATTAGTTTTTCATATATGGTCAGGTTGGTTTTGGATAGCTTTGTGTAAAGGGGCAGGGGGGCTTTTTGTCACAAGTAAGAGACTTTGAAACTTCATTTCGTCTGTCTCATGTATAATCCTCGAAAAGTAAATGAATGCACATTTCTTCCATCAGGACAACGGCGTGGATGCCATCCATCCTGGCTACGGCTTCCTCTCCGAGAGAGCAGACTTTGCTCAGGCCTGCTCAGATGCAGGAGTCAGGTTTGTTGGGCCGAGCCCAGAAACGGTCCGCAAGATGGGGGACAAAGTAGAGGCTCGCTCGCTGGCAATCGGCGCAGGTAAGGAGGAAATCAACTTTGCGGCACATTTTATAAAATAGGACCTTTTTAAAAAATCTTTTGCTTCATCTCTAGAACTGGTTTGAACAATTAAAACCTGATCTTCTGTATTCACAAATGTAAAAATAACTACATATGCATCTCTAAATATACATTTAAATCGTGGTTAATCTGGTTAATCATTAACTTTATGATTTTAAACCAATTACATGGATGAGTTTCTTATGATCTGATCCCTGCTAAGATCTTGAAAATGTATATTGCTGCTGGTAATTGACCAAATTTTAAATTCAAAGCATAAATGTTCTCATTAATGAAAGAGATGTAGTCCCCCCCCCCAAGTATTTGTTTGTTGCAAAATCATGCAACCATAACCAGAAGAGCTCCATTTGTTCTGACTGAGAAATAGTTCAGTAATTCAACCCGACGATAAGGACATCCTTTCTAACCTGGAAATTGGATGTCTGCTCCTCTTCTGCATGGTAGGTGTTCCTGTGGTCCCAGGAACAAATTCCCCCATCTCCTGTCTGCAGGAGGCGCAGGCGTTTGCCCAGACGTACGGCTTCCCCATCATCTTCAAAGCCGCCTATGGAGGAGGAGGTCGAGGCATGAGGGTGGTCAGGGAGTATGAGGTGAGCACCTTCAGGGGTCTATTTTCTTCTTACCCCAAATTTCTCCATTTTAAGGAAATTCTTATTAGACAATGGGATAGGTAAGTCTTGAAATGCAACTGTTTTTCCATAATCTTATTTTCTTTTATCAAACTTATCCAGCAATCAAATTTCATACTTTCCTGAAGCTCTTCCAGGCTGCGTATAAACCTTGTAATGACAAACTGGCGCACCTTCTTACTCATGACTGCAGGGCCATGATGTGTTGTGAAAGCTCTAACTGGCAGCTGGTTTTCAGTAGGAGGTTTGATAACCGTGTTGGTCTGGCTAGGGATTATGGGTGCTAGAAAGCTCTCTGAGGCACAAGATATTCTTATCAGCTTTCCCTGTGGTTGCTATAGCATGTCGGCCGAAAAGACGGCCTGGTAGCAGATGGTGAAAGAGTCAGAATTGCATGATTCCTTTTGGTCAGAGCTTCAGTCATTCTTCTGCTTTACCTCAGAGAATATGTTTAGCTGTTGTGATTGCTTTTCTCCTGGTTTCCAAGCAGCACAAACACATTGCAGAAGGTTACCTTCATGCTGGGAGGGTGTGAGCAGAAAGACCCAACAAGATGAACTCTTTAAAATATGAACAAAGTGGTCCCTCCAAGTGGAAAAAAGAAACGTCTTATGGATCAGTGTTGTTGAGATACGTGCTTAGGATTTATGTTGGGTTGGAATATAGAGAGTTTTAAGCTTATGAAATGCATTTTGGTTCTCTTCAGGTATTTCCTTCAGATACGATCCAAAGCGAAACGAGGCCTGGTGCTAGAACCATATCCTTACTTGATTTTCAAAGTGCCAGCTTGGAGCCATCTCATATCACTAAAAACATGTTTTTTAATTGTTTCCTCTTCAGTTTCTCCAATTTTTAATAAGTGTCGCAGGACATTGCAGCAGTTTTTTACCACAAATCCTGCATTTTTCCTTTCCTGCAGAAGAATGATCTTTAATATAAACATGTTATGCCTTTTACAATCATGGGGAAGACTGCTGCCTTGACAGTTGCCCAGCAGCCATTGACAATCCTCCACAAGTGTGGTAAGCCACAAAAGGTCACTGCTGAAGAAGCTGGTTGTTCAGGGTGCTGTATTCATGCATATTAATGGACAGTTGAGTGGAAGGAAAAAGTTTAATAGAAAAGCTGCTAAAGCAACAAGTATAACTGCAGCCTTGAGGATTGTGAGGTGTTAAATTTGATGATTCTGGCTTATAGCTGATGAAAACCCAAAGTTCACTTAAAATATTAAATGAGAACGGTGTAAACGAATAGGAAATAATGATGCAGAGATATGGACCTACTGAAAAAGTATGTCCGTGTACTGTACAATATAGGCAGTCAATACTCTGTTGGGATTTTGTGGCACTACTGGTGTCAGATCTTCCTTTTTGACAATATCATATAGATTCTCTTTGGGCATAAGGTCAGGTGAGTTTGTTGGCCAATGAATCACAGTAACACAATGGTCATTAAACCAGCTTTTGGTATATTTGGCAGTGTGGACAGGTGTCAGGTCCTGCTGGAAGATGAAATCTGCATCTCTATAAAACTTGTTGACAGAAGGAAGCATAAAGTGCTGGTAGATGGCTGCGTTGACTGTGGACTTCAGAAAACCCAGTGGACCGGCACCTTAAATCATCACTGACTGGAAGTTTCACACTGGACTTCAAGCAATGTGGGTTCTGTGCCTCTCCACCCTCCCTCGTATACAGATACTGTACATCTTTGTCTGGTGGCTCTTGAAGCATCAACTCCAGCTGCAGTCTGTGTCTTGTGAATGTCCCTATACTCTTGAGGGGACTTGGCTTCAGTCTTCAATGGTCTGTGCATCCTTTTCTACCCCACTTTGTCTTTCCATTCAACTTTCTATTAATATTGTTGGACACAAAAGTGACCAGCCAGCAATGGTGTTTTGTGGCATACCCTCCTTGTATAAAGTGTCAGTGACTGTCTGCTGGACAGCTTTAAAATCAGCCGTCTTCCCCATGATTAAGGCCATAAAATGGCCATGTCTGTATGAAAAGACCATTTTCTATGTCCTAAATGAATTTAAGGTTTTCATTAGCTGAAAGCCATCAGTTGAAAGGAAGAAAATGCATTTCTGAATCAAGTAAAAAAATGGGGTTAAAAGATCCAGCTGAAAGCATCTCTTTGCCCTGCAGTAACCAACACATACACTGTGTAGGATGATACCAAAGCCATGGGTTGCTGTCCCTCTAATCTGACGTGGAGTTAAACCTCTGTGTTTTCTGTGATCTGCGCCAAAATCAACAGACTAAAACTGTAAGATTACCAGGAGTTTTAGAAATGGTGACCACAGTGTCTAAACTGGTAATTAGTAAGCAACAACCTAATGAAGTCATTATTTCCTCTGGCTCAGCACATAGTTGTTGGTTCTTAAGCACTTTGGCAGTAGAAACAACTATTGCCAGGCAAATGCTGGTACTGTTTTGGCCCTGGAGTGGATCAGTGATTGATGTTCTGCTGTGCAGTGTTCTGTGGTTCCATTTAACATGTCAACATACTCAGGTTAGACCTTTAAACTGCTAAAATGTAAGGATTTTAGTTAACAGAAGCGGTGCATTTGGAAAAGCTTCAGAACCTCCATAAGATATTGGATGGTTCAGCTGGACTAATGGTGAAATAACACTAATAAATCATTAAAGGTGTTCTTTGTGTAATGTTTCTCTCCTAAATGTACCTGAAGCCAGTAGAATTGATCTTTTTACTTCAGTGTTGAGCTGATGATTATATCTTTGCTTCTCGTACCAGAGCTCTTGATTCTGTGGGGTGGAGCGTGTCTTTGCTGCTCTGCAGTATAAGCAGAGCTTTTCTAGGTTTACATCTGTAGGTCTTTTGGGGAACGTTTCTAGCGGCTTTCTAAAGGCTGAAATTGTATTTTGTTTTGTCACAATAATTTAAGCTCAGATTGGATTGATAGTGTCTTTGAATGATAATTTTCAATTCCAACCACAAATTCTAAATAGGATTTAAGTCTGGAGTTTGACTAGGCCATTCTAACAGGAGTATGCTTTGATCCAGTCCACTCCATTGTAGCTCTGGTCTTATCGTTGGGGACGTTGTCCTGCTGGAAGGTGAACCTCCGTCCCAGTCTTAAGTCTTTGCAGCCTCCAGTAGGTTTTTACTGTCCTGCATTTAGCTCCATCCTGCTTCCAACTCTGAACAGTTCCCCTGTCCCTGCTAAATTAAAAGCATCCCCACAGCATGATGCTGCCACCACCATGTTTCATCACAGGCTTAGTTTTTGCATGTTGGGTGTAACCACAGCACCACTGCCCACATGTCTGCAGTGTCCCTTGAATGGTTTGTGGAAAATTGCAAACGGGGTTACTTAATTCTGATTAATGCTCTCCATGAAGTTGTTCATTAAGCTGGACAGATCATGGCAGATCTCTTTCCACTGCCAGATGGCTTGAACAGTACTCTGAGATGTTCAAAGCTTGGGATGTTTTTTTTAATAACATAACCCTGCTTTAAACTTTATCTCTGCCGTGTTCCTTGGTCTTCTTGATGCCGTTTGTTGACCTTTGTTCTCTAACAAACCTCTGAGACTTGAAGAATAAGCTGGATTTGAACTGGGATCAAATTACAAACACATGGAGTTTATTCATTGAGTATCAAGGTAAAGGAGGTTGAATACATATGCACACCATACTTTTCAGACTTCTGTTAAAACATCATGATCTATTTAATTCCTCTCCACATTTAGGCACTATTTTGTGGTGGTCTATTGTATTATTATTGTAGCTGTAACGTGACGAACTGTAGAGGTTCTAGTGGGATGAGCACTTGGAAGATAAAGTTAAATATATTTTCAAATGTTAATGAACCATAAGAACTTTTAATATATTCTTCCAGAAAGTCTGTGGGCTTAACTTTCATATTAGGTGCGTCTCTCATCAGTAAACAGAGGATCCCTGAGAAATGCTTCACTGTTCTTGTTGCTGAGGGCAGGGTAATGTCTGAAACTGCAGGGCTTTATTAATCAACCTGTTGTTTAAAAAAAATGTCATTGTGGTTTCATTGTGTATCCTTGGAGCCTCTGAAGTCATGAACCGGTGCTAAGAGTGACCTTTCCTGAGTTGTTGCACAGTCTCTGATTAATTCGTTGTTGACATTTCTTCTCACCCGTTGAAGTCGCAGGGAGCCGAGCAGATATGATGTGGGGAAATTGTAAAGAGATTTCTCTGTTTTGTCGGGGCTCCAAGTAGCAATGTGTAGGGTGACTTTATATTCATTAAGGCCAGCTCGCAGTTCATTTGAATGACCAAACAGCCAAGTTGTTCAAAACCTATTATAGGACAAGATGTTTGTTTACTGATGAGCAGAGCAGCCAGGTTCCCACAGTGTAGTTTCTTGGTTGATGCGCTTTCTGAAAGAGGGGAAAATAGTGAGGCTGCATGCATCAAAGCGCCAGTGGCAAGAATGTGACAGACGGACTGGACCAATGTGAAAGAATTACAAATGGAGTTCTCCCAGTTTAGGTCTTTCAGAAGTCCTCTGGTGCAAAAATTGATTTGACAACTTTTCAAAGTCTGTTACCTTTATTTCGCTTTTCACAACACGTGTGATGCTGTTTTTGCACTTTAAAACATTTTTTTCTTCCACTCCATTCAATTCAGTGTGTTGTGAGCGTGCATGACAGGTTTTCATGGCATCTCCATGTCCTCTTATCGCCTACATGGTCTGAGTTGCTCCAGATATGACATTTAGCAAACCAACATGTACATGATGTATGTTTTAACGACCTTGATCTTCAAGCTGCCGTCAAACTCCTGTGGCATTACTGCAGGTTCAGGTTCACCTTATCTGGGTCTGTCACCATAGCAATGTCATTTATCCTGCTCTGTCACAGGAAAGGTTACCAGAGTGGAGATCAAATGTGTAAAGGCTCCACTTCTCACCCAGTTGATGCCCTGATCAGAAAAAGAAAGGAGACACCTTCACTATCCACACACCAGTGCCTGTCTCTAGGTTATAGGTTAGATTTGACTTGAGTTCAGAAACATTTAAAAGGGATATGTCCAAGCAGGCGTATGCAGAGGAAAACACTTGATTCATTATAGATTACAAACGAGAGTCCTATAACATTATGATAAATATCATAATTGTGAGCAAATTCATCCTGGTTATCAATATTATCCCCATTCTGTTCAAATTGATTAAATACGTGTTTTTACAATTGTAGGTTCGTTCACTAACAGTGAAGCCGACTGCATACAGCTAATCATACAAAACATTATGATGGTTATTATCATCAGTAGTGGTAAAACTGACACATTTGACAACTGCTCTTTAATAAATGAGGTGATGGAGGAACTTCAGTCTGCAGACAAACTGCACCCAGCTTCCAGGCTCGATTTTACCAGCATAAAGAAAATACTGTAGGGTATTTCATGGTCTTTAAAAACAGATTTCTGCATGTACTGAAAACCCAGAAACCTTCATAAAGTCTTCCTTGTGCAGTGATCAAGCCATAAAAGCGACATTAAACATTTATTTACGAATATCCCTGTTTTACTGTTAATTTGAGACAGCTGTTCAAAGGTTGGATTTTTTTTATGTTTCTCATCTATGATATAATTTCATGTTGAAAACAATATATTGGGGTGATGGGTGGTTCACCCACACCATGTGCCAAGGCATATAGTTCTCGACACAGTTGTCGTGAGTTCGATTCCCAGACTCGGGCCATTTGCTTGCTTCTTTTCCATAAATAGGTAAGAGGTGTGACAAGATCTCATAGCTTAAGATTTGTCTTCAAACTTAAGTCTGACAGCATAATTACTGTGAACATTAGACTTCATCTGGGCAAGTGCAAGCTATTATGGGAACCAGAAATTGGGCTGATCCAGTATCGACATTGGATCCAATCCTGGGGTTCTGAGAAAGGATATTGAGCTGGGGCCGACCCATCTGCTGACCCAGACACCGAAGGCTTGCCTCTTATTTTGGCAGATTTTTCTTCTGGACATTTCAGCTTTCAGCCAAAACAAATTGTCATCCGCTTGAATAAATGGCACCTGGTAATGTCACAAATTCACATATAACCTAATGTTTCAAAGCCGGCTTTCCTGGTTCACTTTGGATCATTGTTCTGCTGCATAACCCGAGTGTGCTTAAGGTCACAAACCACTGTAGAGGTTGTCCAGGTAATACAAGCAACCCCAGACCATCTATCTTTTTCTAAAATTCTTTTTCACACTAGATGTAACATGAAGCACACCTTCGGAAAAGTTGCACCTTTGTCTCGTCAGTCCAGAGTAGTCCTGAGGATCATCAAGGTGATTTTGGCAAATGCGAGATGCTTGTTTCTGTGCTTTAGTCAGCTGTGGTTTTGGAGTTGGGAAAACTCTCCCATGAAAGCCATTTTTGTACATCAATAACCCTGAACACTGACCTTAACTGAGCCAAGTGAGACCTGCAGAGCTCTACAGGTCCTTCTCAAAAAATTAGCATATTGTGATAAAGTTCATTATTTTCCATAATGTCATGATGAAAATTTAACATTCATATATTTTAGATTCATTGCACACTAACTGAAATATTTCAGGTCTTTTATTGTCTTAATACGGATGATTGTGGCATACAGCTCATGAAAACCCAAAATTCCTATCTCACAAAATTAGCATATTTCATCCGACCAATAAAAGAAAAGTGTTTTTTATACAAAAAACGTCAACCTTCAAATAATTATGTACAGTTATGCACTCAATACTTGGTCGGGAATCCTTTTGCAGAAATGACTGCTTCAATGCGGCGTGGCATGGAGGCAATCAGCCTGTGGCACTGCTGAGGTCTTATGGAGGCCCAGGATGCTTCGATAGCGGCCTTTAGCTCATCCAGAGTGTTGGGTCTTGAGTCTCTCAACGTTCTCTTCACAATATCCCACAGATTCTCTATGGGGTTCAGGTCAGGAGAGTTGGCAGGCCAATTGAGCACAGTGATACCATGGTCAGTAAACCATTTACCAGTGGTTTTGGCACTGTGAGCAGGTGCCAGGTCGTGCTGAAAAATGAAATTTTCATCTCCATAAAGCTTTTCAGCAGATGGAAGCATGAAGTGCTCCAAAATCTCCTGATAGCTAGCTGCATTAACCCTGCCCTTGATAAAACACAGTGGACCAACACCAGCAGCTGACACGGCACCCCAGACCATCACTGACTGTGGGTACTTGACACTGGACTTCTGGCATTTTGGCATTTCCTTCTCCCCAGTCTTCCTCCAGACTCTGGCACCTTGATTTCCGAATGACATGCAGAATTTGCTTTCATCCGGAAAAAGTACTTTGGACCACTGAGCAACAGTCCAGTGCTGCTTCTCTGTAGCCCAGGTCAGGCGCTTCTGCCGCTGTTTCTGGTTCAAAAGTGGCTTGACCTGGGGAATGTGGCACCTGTAGCCCATTTCCTGCACACACCTGTGCACGGTGGCTCTGGATGTTTCTACTCCAGACTCAGTCCACTGCTTCCGCAGGTCCCCCAAGGTCTGGAATCGGCCCTTCTCCACAATCTTCCTCAGGGTCCGGTCACCTCTTCTCGTTGTGCAGCGTTTTCTGCCACACTTTTTCCTTCCCACAGACTTCCCACTGAGGTGCCTTGATACAGCACTCTGGGAACAGCCTATTCATTCAGAAATGTATTTCTGTGTCTTACCCTCTTGCTTGAGGGTGTCAATAGTGGCCTTCTGGACAGCAGTCAGGTCGGCAGTCTTACCCATGATTGGGGTTTTGAGTGATGAACCAGGCTGGGAGTTTTAAAGGCCTCAGGAATCTTTTGCAGGTGTTTAGAGTTAACTCGTTGATTCAGATGATTAGGTTCATAGCTCGTTTAGAGACCCTTTTAATGATATGCTAATTTTGTGAGATAGGAATTTTGGGTTTTCATGAGCTGTATGCCACAATCATCCGTATTAAGACAATAAAAGACCTGAAATATTTCAGTTAGTGTGCAATGAATCTAAAATATATGAATGTTACATTTTCATCATGACATTATGGAAAATAATGAACTTTATCACAATATGCTAATATTTTTAGAAGGACCTGTAGATGTTGTCATGGGTTCTTCTGTGACCTCCTGGGCGAGCCGTTGGTGCACTCCTGGAGTAATTTTGGTCAGCTGACAACTGGGAAGTTTCAGAACAGTTTTTTTCAGGTGATTTGTTCTGTTTGGCATGAAGTGATCCATGCCAGCAGATAAAAGGAAACAATAAGGTGACGTCAGCATTAAAAATGCAAAGAACGTGTATTCTGCTGAGTTTTTTACACAAAGTTCCAGCTTAAACAGTCCTCAGAACTGCATGTATAATTTGAGTGGTAAATGCCTCTCTTTGTGATTCTAGGACATCAAGTCCATCGTTTCTGCTGCTAAATGTCGTCATTCATTCCTTTTATTCGGATCAGGTGTAGAAAAAAACATGTGTAAATGTATTTTTTTAATGCATTTGTTTTTGCTGGTATATCTATTGACCTTTTAAGGCTGTTGCCACACAGGCTTCTGAGAAAGTGCATTTTTACTTAAGGCTGCAGGATGACAGCTGAGGCTGTGTTTGAGTTTGCTCCGTCCCCAAAGCTCAGAGAGGAACGAGGGATAGGAGGCATGGTGTTTGTTTAATCTTTCCCCAGAGCGAGAGACTGGATGGTCATGCAGCGCATCGCAGACTGGCAAACACAGATTGAGCCGTGACCTTCAGCATGTAGGGTCGTGATCTACCAGAGATGTGTAGAACTTCTCTGCCACAGGGCTGATAAACATATGTGCCAAAAGAAATGTGGCAAGCATGGGAATGTGAAAAAGGGAGAAAAACAAAGTCGGAGTGCCTATTTGGAAATTCAAGGTTCTGTGCTGTGGCTCTGGCCTCGAACGGTTGCACCGATTCGGGCACTGATGGATGTTTTTTGTTTATCCGTGTCTGTCTGTTAGGAACTGGAGGAGAACTACCAGCGGGCCTACTCTGAGGCCCTGACGGCGTTTGGGAATGGAGCGCTGTTTGTTGAGAAGTTTATTGAAAAGCCGAGACACATCGAGGTCCAGATCCTCGGTAAGTGAACTCTTTCTGTTCCTGCTTTTACCTCCAGTTAAGTTCAAAAATATTCACACCCCTATTCATACCAGGTTTAGGCAAGTAGACTTTAAATTTTTTTTAACAAGATTCTTCTGACTGGAAGTAATAAGGTTTAGGAGCGGCCCAGCCGGAGTCTTGTCTTGAATCTGATAATCTGTGGGGAACAATTAAGATTAGCGTGATGGCAAGGAGGCCTGTCAACCTCAGAGTCTTGGAGCTCATCAATAAGTGGAAACATGCAAATGGCTGTGTGGTAATTTTGAGAACGGGTTTAATTGCTGTGTAATGTCATTGATTATTGAGAAGATCATAAATAATTGGCAATACACCATTTAGAACAGCACTGCCTAGCGCTTGTCCTAATACAAACAAGGTTCTTGGTTGAATTGGAACAATTCAAAATCTAAACCTGCCTGGGGTATTAATAGATTTGGGCTTAACTGTAATTATTTGATTTTAATCATGACAAAGCCAAATGTGTCCTTGACCTGTGAAGGTGAATGTTACTGTCCAGCAAAGAATCATCCCGTCCTCATTTCCTCTAACCGTAAATGTGTCTAACCGTATTAGACACCAGTGCTTACAGGAAGGGTGTTGGCACTTTAAACAACTGCTATCTGAATATGGAGTCATGGTAATAGGGGCCACTTGTCTGGAAGAGTTTCTGTTACTCTCTGCATCCATGTGGTTACTGTGTTCCTCAGGGCAATTTATTTTTTTAATAATCAATAACATATCTTAGCCAGCCTGCTATTCCTGTATCTTTTCAACCCCAACACACACTTCCTTTAATGTTTCCTCCATATTTACTTCTATTTTTTTACTAGTCTACAAGTCTTGGGACAGTCTGTAGACCTGTGTTTCCAGTTTGCATCCATCTTTGTTAATTTTGAGTCAGTGTGCTCATGGCCACATTCATCGTCTGTCTTGACTTTTTAAAGCCTTCCTTGATGATTATTGACATTTTCTGTTACTCTGTAAATGATTGAATTAGTTTTATTAGTAGTTGTATGTTTAGTGTCTCTTTATCCTGGTAGATGCAGTGTGTACACTGTGGGTAAACGATGCACGCGATAAAACATCCCTGGTTCTGTAAAACTGTAGAAAGGTTCCTACAGTGGAACCGTGCTTTGATTAAACTTTTAACTTCATCTTCTTTTGTTTACTAATTTTCCGTTAAGTCTTTCTGGCTCACCATGACTGCATATTGTGCAGTGTGTGCTTAGAAAACGGAGGTAAAAACTGTCAGTTGCTCCGGTATGAGCTGCATAGCGTAATCACTTCGTTATCCCCTGACTTTTTCACCTTACCTACTTTCCGTCTGTCCTCAGGTGATAAATATGGTAATGTCATCCATCTGTACGAGAGAGACTGCTCCATTCAGAGGAGACACCAAAAGGTGAAGTTCCTCGTTTTCGAATTAATCTACTGTTGTATAATGCTGGAATTTGTTTAAGATGATCTTCTTGACATTTCTCTTGAGTTGTAATGATTAGCATTAAGTGGATGGTAATGTATGTATGCATGAAGTAAAGGTCAAGGAGCAGGACACATGCCTGCGACCACCGATGTCTGCTTAGCCCTTATTATTTAGGCAAAAAGGCCAGTGTTGCCGTCACATTAAATGGTTATAAACACAGGCTAAATTCCCTAAAGTGTCTCCAATTGCACTGAGCAGCAGGCGGGTAAGCAGACTGTATTCAAATTACAATTAGTCTCTGATAAATTGATGTTTAAAAAGCATAATCCTTCAGAAAGATCAACTTGAATCAAACGTTAGTCAGGGCGGTTGCATTATCCACTCATCAGGGAGGTCGACATTCGCTAAGAAACTAGGAATTAATTTGTCTAATTGTCAAAATAACAAATGCCTTAACACCAAATTAAAGAGAGAACATTATTAGTTCTGTAATCGTAACTCAAGATAACAAAGCTTTCACCAGGGGAGGCTGATCAACATATGCTGTATTTTATTAAATACTGCCACCTCAAAGCAGTTTTAATCATGCGTTTTCAACACTTTCATCCTTTGATTTAATCAAAATATAAATGATAATCATGTTAGCGGCTCCGTTCTTGTAGGAGCTGATGCTTTTTCTTTTTTTTTATTCTGTTTGGATTAATCTGCGTTCTCCCTCTGACCTGAGATCTTTTTGAATAGTGTTTTTTGAGACGGTTCAATGACGACGCAGACACTTTTGAGAGCTTTTCATGCTCTTGCAGAGATCTTATTTTGGGATTAGATTTAATTTGCTTTGTGTTTTGTTTTTTTATCAGATCTGGATCACGTTGTTTTGAACTGTTTGAATTCTCATTTGGTTGTAAACGGATCAGCTACCAACATGGTGAACTCCACCCACCAGTGCTAAATTTAACATTGAACGTCACCAATAATGATAATTAAATGAATCTGTGGGTCAAGGACAAAAAGAGAAATTGTACAATTCACAAAATGATTAGTGGCCATTTATTGACTTTTTATTGGAAGCAGGGAATTTCTTTTTTTATTCATAGTGTGAGCAGTAACTAATAACTAGAATAATGCTGCTATTAAATATAATCAATGGATGAAATGGCAGCTTGGTGGGAATAAAGAGGCACTCTCTGTAATGGACTGACAATTGTTCACCAACTGTGAGGTCTGCTGCAGCTCCAAAGAGCATTTTAGTATCTTTCCACCCATTGTTTGGATTTTTATCACCCACATCTTTGTTGTTTGATGTTTCCCAAGATATTAACACCACAAATGAAACAGCCTGCATCTATAAGAAGGATCCTTTTTTTTTTCTTATTGCTGAAACTAATAAACTGATATGCAGAAGCTGAAGACCATATCGGTAAGGTCTTTTTGTTTTTTTAGGTTGTGGAGATCGCACCTGCCTTCCAGCTGGACCCTCACCTGAGAGACAGGCTTCATGCTGATGCTGTCAACCTGGCCAAACAGGTATGATTGAGCATTCGCTGATAAAGCCATTTAGGATGCTGGCATGCCGATCAGGATTTCTCTTCCTGTTCAGATACGGATTAGTCATTTAAGATTTCTCATTTTCCGGTACTGAGCTCCGATGGGAAGCATATCAAACCGATGCCATTTAAGTGTTTTAAAAACTCAGCAGCGTTTATGTGCTGTTAAATCATACATTTAGTATGTATTACTGTTGGGACTTGAGCAACGGAGGAACACAGAATGCAGACTAGCAGGCAGCATGATGGTAAATGACTAAAAAACAAAAACTCACTCTCAGAAGAGGCAGGAACAAAACAATAAATGGGCTGGCAAGACAGACATGGCATGACCCGAAAAACAAGACATGAGCAAGATCTGAAAATGTTTCCATGAGGAATAAACTGAACAGGTGTGTATATATGGAGAGTGAACCAGGTGAAGCAAGACAGATTAACTAGGTGCAGGTGAACCGAATAAAGATAATTGACAGACAGAACAAAACGTGACTGGAGCAAAACAGACTCTTGAATACAAACAAACAGAAACTAGAACAACATGAAACTAAAGCATACCCAGATCCAAAAACCAAACTTGACAAAACATGAAATAGAAGACAAAAACTAAAGCATGACCAGAAAAATAAACAGAAGCATGATTCAAAACTTCAACTGTGAAATAACATATAAATAAAAAAACCAAAAACCAAACAACGCCAAATCATAACAATTACATGGTCTAAATTTGTGTGATTTAGTCCCACCTAACTGACTCACTAATGATGTTCCAGATGCTGCAGTACAGCTTCTTGACAATGACAGATATTTTGTCCCCTCTGTGTTTTCTGCAAGTCAGCCATAATATGCTGTGCTAAAAATAAGTGAACTAAGTTCAGAAAGCTGCTATCATGTTTAGACATGTCCTCTTAAAGCCCATAGCCATTTGTTTCTAAAGGTACACATTGAAAACTAAATCCTTACACACTCCATAAAATAAAACAATTTTGCCTTACTTTCTGACATTACATCAGTCCAAACTTTTCAAATTCTTGGTCAGTTAGAATTACGGACCTTATTTCTGTTCAGAGAACATTTAAGTTAAATAGGTGTATTTCAATGCAACATTAACACTTTGCTTCCTTTTGTGACATCATGGAAAAATCTAAAAAAATAAATAAAATATCAGTCAGGATAAGAGGAAAAAACTGGGCAACAATGAATCTGGTTTCCTTGCGTATGTTTTACATATGCCTGTAGCTCCCGGAAATGTCCCCGATTTTACCGTTTTGTGAATGAGGAAAAAAATGCGTGTGGACTTTTACTACGGTAACCGGGGGCAGAAAGAGGGAGTAGCTGCAGCTGTGTGATGAAGAAAGGGACAAATCCGGAAACGGAATGATTAAAAAATTATTTTTAAGTGCTGCCTGATTTGGGAAAGTGGAACTACAGTGTCAACAAGGATTCGTCCAAAGTAAGATGTTTTCGAATTAATGGGTGACCTTTAGTTTATATTTTGAGATCAGTTAGGAGTTTTTTTGTTAATATTCTGTTGTGATTTGTGACTTTCAGGCGGACGCATCTTTGTCTAGTCAGTTTGGACACATGAAAGTTCCTCACAAAAAATAAAGGAGTCAGTAACGGGGAAACTGAAT
Organism: Girardinichthys multiradiatus; assembly: GCF_021462225.1. NCBI lineage: Eukaryota > Metazoa > Chordata > Actinopteri > Cyprinodontiformes > Goodeidae > Girardinichthys > Girardinichthys multiradiatus. The sequence goes on from NC_061807.1 coordinate 20,084,764, forward strand.
GAGGCAAGGACTGCATGAACCGAGAATGATGAGGAGGGAGAGATAATCACCTGGTTAAATGTGCATTTCTTCTGTTTTGACCTGGTAGCATCAAGTAAAAAATAGTTGGGGGTTTTTGCTAAATATTGCAATTTTGGCATTTCATCAGCTGAGGATATTTGTCAAATAATTAAAGAAACATTATTATTATATTAGGATTACCCTAGTTTTTCATCTAAAAATAACCAACTTCTAAAGGGTACCTGAAACAAAAATTGTATTTGTTAAATTTTAAACTTTCAGTGTATTATACCTTCCACCTGTGTGTCTCAAGACGTCAGGTGAAGAGACAACTGGAGAGACTCAATAGGAATAAGGCTGCAGGTCCAGATCATGTCAGCCCTAGAGTCCTGAAGGCCTGTGCAGAGCGGCTCTGTGGGATTCTGCAGCACCTCTTCAACCTTAGCCTGGCCCAGAAGAAGGTTCCGGTGTTGTGGAAGACCTCCTGTCTTGTTCTGGTACCAAAGAAAACTTACCCATCAGTCCTCAGTGACCTGTTGCCCTAACATCTCACATCATGAAGGTCCTAGAGAGACTCCTGTTGGCCCACCTGAGTAAGCAAACAGTAAACCATCAGGACCCCCTTCAGTTTGCTTATCGTTGTGGAGTTGGAGTTGAAGATGCCATCATACACCTGCTTCAACAAAGCAGTGCATTTAATACAATCCAACCTGATTTGCTTTGTCAGAAACTCCAGAAGACTCAGGTGGAGGCCTCAACAATCTCCTGGATCAAAGACTACCTGACAAACAGACCACAGTTTGTGAGACTGAAGGGTTGTGAGTCTAACCAGGTAGTCAGCAGCACCACAGGGGACTGTACTCTCACCATTCCTTTTCACTCTGTACACCTCAGACTTCCAGTACAAGACAGACTCCTGTGATCTGCAGAAATACTCGGATGATTCTGCAGTCGTGGGGTGGATCAGAGATGGACAAGAAGATGAGTACAGGAAGGTGGTGGACCGCTTTGTGGCATGGTGTGGAAACAATCATCTCATTTTGAACGTGACTAAAACAAAGGAGATAATTGTAGATTTTAAGAGAAACAGGAATAAGTCAAACACTATTTCTATCATGGGAGAAGAAGTGGAGGTGGTGGAGGAGTATAAATACCTCGGTGTTCACCTGGACAATAGACTAGAGTGGAGATGCAACTGTGAAGCCATCTACAAGAAGGGACAGAGCAGACTGTACTTCTTGAGGAAGCTTAGGTCCTTTGGTGTTTGCAGCAAGATGCTGCATATCTTCTATAAGTCTGTTGTGGAGAGTGTGATCTCTTCTGCCATCATCTGCTGGGGAAGCATCAGAGCCAGGGACTTAAAAAAGCTCAACAAGCTGATAAAAAAGGCTGGCTCTGTTCTGGGGACTCCTCTGGAACCTCTGGAGATCATTGTGGAAAGAAGGATTTTTCATAAAATGAAGAACATTATGGAGAACCCTGAGCATCCTCTTCATGAGACTGTCCTACAACAACAGAGTGTCTTCAGTCAAAGGCTTCTTCAGATCTGCTGTAAGACGGAGCGCTACAGGAGATACTTCCTGCCCACAGCCATCAGCATCTACAACGGCTCTTTGAGGAAACCTTCATATGAGCTACAACAACATTTAATTTCCCTTTGAGATTAATAAAGTATTTTTGAATTGAATAAGTTTTAATGTTTTTATAGGATTGTTATTATATAATATCTGTTTTAGATGAGAAAAATACTGATCGAAGAGCAGAGAGGAGGAAAATGGAAAGGGTGAAAAAGCAGAGGAAACCTAGAAGAATTAAAGAGAGAGAAGGAAAATAGACTTATAGAAAGAAGAGTAAAGCTAAGAGGAGGGAAAGAGGGTTAGACAGAAGAGTGTTAGAAAGAAAGACGAGAGGGAATTACAGACATTACAATTTATCAATTTTATTATGCTAACCTGGTGTGGATGGAGACTTTCATGCTATTACGCTTGATTTTCATTGTTTATGAATAAATATTTTAAAATAAATGAGAGCTGGGTGTGCCGCTGGTGGTGTAGGGGTTTAACTGTGCGACCCATGTATGGAAGCCTTAGTCCTTGACGCAGGCTGTCGTGCGATCGAGCCCCGACGACGTTTTCTGCACACCCTTCCCCCACTCTTTCACCATTTCCTGTCTGCTGGCTTAAAATGATAATATAAAGGCCACAAGTGCTGCAAAAATACATTAAAATAAATGAGACCATAGCTGTACCAATGTTTTCATTATCTCTAACATTTAATTTTTTAATCCCTGACCTGGAAATATCCCTGGATTTGATTACAGAAATCTGGTCACCTTCAATTATACACAAGCATCAACCGTATTAAAATGCCCTGCCATCATACTGCTCAGATGGAGACTGTTTTCAGAGATGAAAGTGGATTAAAATGTGCCAAATGCAATGGACCTTGTGAAGATGTTGGCTAGAGTTGGGAAGAGGGACATTATCCACAGTGAGGTGAATCCTGTACCAACATGGGCTGAAAGGACACTGACAAGAAGAGGCCGTTACTCCAAAAGTATATGAGAGATTGAGACTAGTAACACTAAAAACTGTTAGTCAAAAATGTACCTTGTTAAATTGTATAGTTTTTAAAGAACATTTTAATATATATAACAGCATAAATATTTTTTTAGATGTTAGTCGTGAACATTAGAAATTTAAGGCAACATCAAGTAAGTCAATTAAAAAAATGAATTTACTATTTTAGTGAAAGTCAGTTTTAAACGGGATGTTAAACATTTTCTAAATAACGTGACATTTAGCACAGTTAGCATTGCTAGCTAACTGCAGTGATTATTTATTTCATTTTTTTTAAGACGTTACGTGTGGAACTTATTACATGTAACCTTACATGTTCCAATGAATCATAACACAAAATGGCCTAAAATAGGAGTTCACTATCTTTTGTCAAATTAAGTTGAGGGGTGAAAACTTACACCAAACAGGTCTATAAAATAGAATTTGTTTGTCATTGGAATGAAGTTACACTTTTGGAGCAGACCTTTATATTTAAAAACGTTTATTTGTGATTGGTGCAGTTAGCATAATTGACTCTAAGAGTATTCTTCTGGATGTTACATGTGATTGTGACAGATCAGACATGAAACAAGATGGCGTGATAAAAGTGGAGGGTTTTAGTTGAATACTCAAAAACATGAAGACATTTTTTAACCTTCAATGGTTTATTAGCCATTAGCGCCATTAGTGTAGGTGGTATCACTCACAGTAATCTGTATTTTCTAGACATTTTATGTGTACAAGAGACTGAGAAGTAGATGGCACATAAAACCGTTCACTATTGTAGTTTAAATTGGGTCATAAACATATCTATGGAGCCATTTCTCACCTTCTTTAATGACTTGTATTAGCTATAAGTGCCATTAGGACAGTGGGCATCTCACACAGCAGTCTGATTTTTACTTTAGTCTCTCGTATACATGTAACATCTAGAAAATATAAACGGGTCAATTAAATTTAAAGTTGAAGTTACTGTTTTAGTGAATGACGTCATTATTTGATGGAATCATGTGGTTAGCAGAATTGGCACCTATTTGTCTTTTAATAACACCTTTTAATTTACAGCCTTACTGATAAAGGACTGATCGACTACTTTTGTCTGAATTTCAATAAAACCATCTCAATTATACTTAAACATCAGCATTACAATTAAAATCCACCGAAACATCAACTTCAGCTACATAGGACTTTTGCACCTGCATCAGCAGCCTCAGTCCAATATTTGATTAAAGAATGAAGATCCTATTGGTTCCCATACGACACTGGATCGCAGTTATAATCCAGCTGCTTGATATTATTATGCGGTCATTCAGTCTCTTTCAGGTTCTGCAATTTTAACCGATGAGCATGCATGTTTAGTCAAGTTGAAGGACAATTGTATTACAAATATGCATGAATAAATTAAAGTTTTTATTCACTGTGTACAAAATTAATAGGTGTAAATTTTATTATAAGATTGTAATGCAGCAGGAGGCTGATAAGGAAGCTTTTTTTTCACTTGGTTGTATTTTTCAGGTTAATGCAGGCGTCTGCATACTGAACGTGCTGTTACAGTTTCTAGCACTTGTTAAAAAATGCTGGCAGTCTTCAGGAGGAATGGCTCGCTGGAGCTAAACAGGCTTTCCTGGCAAGAACAGAATTGCTGGGTGAATGTAGGAAGTCGGAGGGTAGTCTCAGGCTAGTTCATTTTAATTTTTTTTACTCTCCTCACTCATAATTGGTTTGCAAGACAACTGGATTCTCCCCAGGAATTTTAATGCACCATCTACCTGACAGTCACGTGAAGGGAATGTTTGTTTTGCCAAGGTGGGGAAAATTAAATTAGTTTCTGAGTGGACTTGAAAAGATGCCAGCAGTATGGACTAGTCTTGGGAAAAAATTTGAGGGGCATTTATTTTGTTTTTGCCTAAAAATGCATCCTTTTAGCTGCTTTATTGTATTTTTTAAAGTATTTTTTTTTGTTTTTGTTGCCTACAAGTTTCTTCATGTATGACAGCATCACTTTAAAATCAAGCATCATTGCTTTGGGGAGATTTAAAGAAATAGCCTTTTTGGTTAATGGCCCAGGTGATGAATGGATGCAAGTGAGAAGGGAGGAGTAACATACGAGCAAAGAAATGACCTTGATGGAAGCTTAAAGTGAGCCTCATCTTACACACTTGCTCTAGCTATAAATTTTAATGTGGTCTTATAATGTGAATCCTCTGTTTTTTAAAGTGAGAAAAACTGTTCTAAGCTGGGGTAAAAGAAGAATTTCTCTATGCGTCCTTTGCAGAATAGGACTTGGGAGGCAAAAGAGAAGTTTTAACTGTAGGTCAAAATCTACCGAATGAAGTACACCACAGTTGGCTATTTATCGCTCTGAAGGCAGCCTTGTCTCTCTCATGTACAAGGACAGATTTCAGCTTCATCACCTCCTCACCCTTCTCTGTGAGGTTTTTTACATGTTTTATATATAGGAAAGCATTTTTGTTGCCAAACCTTGAATTTAAGATTGAGTGAGCGAACAATTTTTGTGTCTAACACCTGAGGTAAACTTTTGTTGTTGTAGTCAAGGTTTATGTGTAATTGGCCAGTAGGAGTGGAGTATTAACATTTTTGAAGTCTTTGTCAACAAGTTGTGTAAAGGTGTAGCTTTGGGAGCAAAAAGAGCCAAGGTTCTCTAAAACATGCATTTTGTTTTTTTTTGTAAATGGTCAATTAAACTGCATGGCAGAAATACTAAGTGAAGCTCAGCCATTCATTTTTCTTTCCATTATATGTGGAAAAATGATTAATTGTAAAATGTTGCAAAGAGCACAGGCTGCAGGCATGTAATGAGTGTTACACAGTTGTGGCAAATTATTCGTTTGTAGCAGCAGTGTTGGGTCTTTGTCAGATGTTCATATAGTATACTGTTCTTCAATAATAAATATTTTGTTGTAAGTTTGAAAGGATTTTATGAAGAAATTCATTAAATTGTTGCTGAGCATTAATACTTAGACTGTCGACCTTTCTTTTTCAATTTGCAATTTGCACGGATATACTTGACATCAGTTCTAGACCAGATCCTGACTACTTGCTTTCTGTGCCAGTCCCCTAAGCTAGTTGGTTAAAGGCCTCTATTTTGCTGGACAGAGCATCTTAAAATTGCACCTGGATTGTCAAAATTACTCTTGGAGGATGGTTTAATCCCAGCCTTAACTCATGGCATTGTTTTTAGGTAAAGCTGTGTACGAGTCCAGGCCCTTGGTTAAGAAACAACCCCTACTGGACTTTCCACTTTGTCTTCTCCGTTCAGTCTTTTTTCCTTCATCTCCAAAACGGTCTGAAAGTGGCTTTAATGGAGAAAATAACTTGACTCCAGTCCTGTGCAGTTCAGTCCTTGTAGCTCCTGCTGAGCACCAGTCTGTCTGTGACAGGGCTGTATGAAGATGGACACTTTCTGGAAATGTTCCTCAGGTTAGGATGAGTAAATGTGGTAATATTCAGAATGGGAAACTTGCTGTGGGTTTTTGACCCCTAATAAGAGTTTATTGAAATTTGTGAGGTAGTTTTAAAGTTAAACATAAATAAAATATTTAGTTAAAGGCAGTCATACATTTAATGTTTCCCATAAAAACATTAATCCCATATAAAAATATATACTTAACCAATATCATCCAAACATACTCCACTTTATGTAGACCACAGGCCGAAATATCTTGTGCTCAGTGGCCAAAACATTTGTCTAAAAATATTTTATTGCATCTTAGTCAACTTATTTAATCTAGTTTTCTCAGGAATAGAGTTTTGGATTTTTGTTATTCTGATCTTCAAAATAATTCAGATGTACTGTATATGTTGACATGAACCTGTTGGGAAACAGGAACCCTGTTCGTTACTCAAACTTGTTACACTTATTCTTAGAGCCTGAATCTTTACATATGCACATAAAAAAAACTCCATAGTTGTGAACATGAAAAAACTATTAATAAAATAAAGCATTAAAATAAATGTTAATGCACCATTTTCCCCTCCTTACTAAACAGTGAAACATTTTTCCGTGTAAATCAGCTCACACAAGGCTCACACGCCTTGGACACACTTTTCAGTGATCAAACCTGCAGCATTTGCATGTAATCAGCAGGGGTTCCACTTTCTTCTGGCCTGACGCTTCAGGTTCCCTCTTTCGGTGCCGTCTTTTTACCTCCTCTCCTCTTCCTGCGATGCGTGCTGACTGCAGATCCCACAGTCAGAGCTTCCACTTCAGAGCTGTGCCCAGCTTTCTGCAGGCTTTAAAAAGCTGCTCCCTAAAGAAAAGCATAGGATGAACTTTGGTACTTAGTTCAAGGTTATTAATGGCAGCATGTATTTTTTTTCTCTGCTCTTTTGGCATAGTGTGCATAACGGTAAATTGATGCAAAGCAACATGTATTTTTCATGAGCTCTGTGGTCCTGCTCTACAACAGTGAAATACTGTCCGATGACTTTGCATAATCCCCCCCACCCCCTCCCCACTAAAGCAAACTCGTTAAGAGTTACAATTGTAGGGAATCCCTATTAGCAAAGCGTTTAATATGCATCAGCACATGCTTATTTCTTGTTCAACCTGTTCGTTTAGTACAGTTACACTTTAGTTTTCTCCTATACTTTAGTATTATTCACTGTTTTAAAGTTGGTATAGATTTCATACAAAAATCAGTTTTTGATGCTTTAGTATTGAAACAAAACTCTAAACTCATCAATTTTGGTAGAAAAGGAAGAGGCCGCTGAAGCCGTATGTATTCATTTTGCAGTTTGCTGACTAATTAAATCAATTTGGGTTTAATTATCTCATCCATTTGTCCTGAGACCAGGCCACAATGGGAAACCTTTTTCCTTTTTGAAGTTTGTATTTGTAGAGACTGTACTCCCATTTAGATTTATCCCATCCCAGCTTTTCATTCTCTCTGCACAAGCTCACATTGAGCTGCAGAATACTTTTATTTATGTACTTTTTTCTTTTAAAAAAGCAATAATCTTTAGACACAACTTTCTATGAAGAAATAAGCTTTGTTTAAGCCAATGCATCCAGTGAGGCGGCTCCTGTAGATCAGTGCAACAGGAAAGGAGGGATTTCAATCTGTGTAAGAAGACCTCAGTAATGTTTTCCTATTTTTAAGGAAAATGTGCTTGCTTAAAGTGAGAGAACAATGGGCCCTAAACATATTTTCAGTTTAATGCAATAATACATCTAGTCAAAAAATCTGAGAAAGCTATGAGTCTCCTTCTGTACATATGATAAAAACAAACGCATAAAGGTCATATGGGAATTGATGCCTCCTGGAAATATTAGGATATAGCAAAACATTAACTAATAGGAAACATTAATGTGGGGAAAAAATAGAATAAAAAATATCTGGTAGCACCAATATTTGTTCAGCAAATTATTGACTTATTTTTGCACTGCAACAGCAAAAGCATCTGTAAAGCGAAAATGTAGTCATAAGAAAGTGCACCCCCTTTAAATGTTGTTTGTGGTACTTTGAGTTTGAATTTCTTCACTTACGGTTCTTTTGTAGGAAACAATGGGGTGGGTTCTGTGATTCTTGTTTCAGGAAAAAATGTGCCTCAAAGTCTAAATGAATTAATTTAGTTGTTCTGGGCCTTGAATTGTTGCAGTTGCTGCACCAAGAGGTTTGTGTGAAGAGCAGAATAGTTTGCTGCTGGTTGCCTGGGCGTTAATCTGTAACCTTTACTATTTGACAACAGATTGTTTGTTTTTTGCTAAGCAACAGTGTCAATATTGAAAGCACTAACGTTAAAAAGCTGAAACCTTATTAATTCTGCACCAAACGGCTGTTCCGTGATGGTAACAGTCTTTCCTGGGATTGAACCCTCTGTTTTCCCATTTTACATGTCCTGCCTAATCATCGCCTTTAAAAGCTGCATGTTTAAGATGCAAGCCATTTGGAAAGTTGAAGGTTTTCTTCTGCCACAGCGTTAACCATGTAGTTTATAAAGACTATTCTATAGCACGTTGCCTCCATACGAGGGCAGACTCAACAAGGTTCCCAAGTCTCAGCTGTTCCATTTTCTAAAAGCTGGAGGGATGGATTAAAGGAATCTCCTTTATCCCTTTCTGTTTATGTCTTGCATCATTTGTGAGTAGGACTGTACATAAAGCAGTCTGAATATGCTTTATACCAGCAACCCCTCACTGTGTAGAAGAGGAAGACGGACTCCATACAACCACGTCCCAGGGTGGCCTCAAAGTTTGGTTTGGGTTTTTATTGTTTTGAGTTGTTCTGAAGCAGCACCCAGTGGTTTGTTCAGTCTTAAATTACACCTTTTTAAACTGAAGTGCATATTGGGCCAGTGACATTTATAGACAGAAAGCATACTGCTGAACTTCAGTTAAAACACAAAGGTACCACAAGCTGCTGATGCCCTCTCAACATTTCTTCTATCAGGTTATGGATATGAACGTTTCCCCTCCACTATGAGATGCTTGTATTCTTAAATTTTATGCTAGACTTCAATAAATTGTTTTCATAAACAAGCTCTGTTCCCAAATCACTGTTCTCATGCAATATGAGGACGGATGGGTGTATGTCTAATCTTGAAGCAGATGTTGCAGGTGAGTGTTGCCTACCTGCTCCCACCACACTGCTTGCACAGTAAAACTCATTATTTCTTATTAGTTGGCATATTTGCTTTGCAGAACAGCAAAGCAGGATCAACAATCATCTTCTTAATGCACCATATGAAATTAAGTCACAACACTGTCTTGTCATCAGCTTTAAAGGCATCATTTTTGGTCACCGGACTAAAGGGTAAGGGTTAGAAATGGTTACCGGTTTTAACGGTTGCAAAGATATTAAACAATCTTAAGGTGCATTTCTTTTGCATGCAAACTGTACTGTTAAGAAAAAGCTAAAACATGACAAACATTGAACTATTCTAATGGATTTTACAGAGATACAAAGTTTTTATAGTTTGGCTCGCCTCCACGCACAGCGTGGGCTCTGGAACCCATCTCCTTGAGAGGGGCTGGACTCTCTTCTACTCTGGAGTGGGCCATGGGGAGAGGCGGTGGACTGGGGTGGGTTTGCTTGTTGCCCCCCCAGCTCTGACTTCTCGTGTTGGGGTTTACCCCAGGGGATGAGAGGGCCGCATCCCTGCGCCTCTGGGTTGGGGACAGGTCTCTGACTGTCGTTTCGGCCTACAGGCCGAGCGGTAGTGCAGAGTACCCAGCCTTCTTGGCATCCCTTTCTGGGGTGCTGGATAGTGCCCCTCCCGGGGATTCCATTATTCTGCTGGGGGACTTCAATGCCCACGTGGGAAACGACAGTGACACCTGGAGAAGCGTGATCGGGAGGAATGGCCTCCCTGTTCTGAATCAGAGTGGTGTTTCGTTATTGGACTTCTGTGCTAGTCATGTATTGTCCATAATGAACACCATGTTCAAACATAAGGGTGTCCATCAGTGCACTTGGCACTGACACACTAGGCAGGAGGTCGATGATAGACTTTGTTGTCGTGTCGTCACATCCTTCGGCCGCATGATTTGGACACTCAGGTGAAGAGAGGGGTTGAGCTGTCCACTGATCACCACCTGGCGGTGAGTTGGATCCGCTGGAAGAGGAGCAAGCCGGACAGACTTGGCAGGCCCAAGCGCATAGTGAGGGTCTGCTGGGAATGTCTGGCAGAGCCCTCGGCCAGGGATGTATTCAACTCCCACCTCAGGGAAAGCTTTGTCCAGATTCCGAGGGATGTTGGAGACATAGAGTCCGAGTGGTCCATATTCTCCGCATCTATTGTCGATGCTGCTGCCTGTAGCTGCGGCCGTAAGGTCTGCGGTGCCTGTCGCGGTGGCAATCCCCAAACCTGGTGGTGGACGCTGTCAAGCTGAAGGAGTCCTATCGGCTGAGGCAAAAACTCGGGCCTGGGAGGAGTTGGGGTGAGGCCATGGAGACTACCGGTTGGCCTCGAAGCGATTCTGGCAAACCATCAGGCGCCTCAAGAGGAGGAGGCAGTGCTCGCCAACACTGTTTAAAGTGGGGGTGGGAGGCTGCTGACATTGACTGGGGACATTATCGGGCGGTGGAAGGAGTACTTTGAGGATCCCCTCAATCCTGCCATCACGCATTCCCTGATGGAAGCAGAGGCTGGGGACTCGGGGTTGGACTCTTTCATCACCCAGGCTGAAGTCACCGAGGTGGTTAAAAAGCTCCGGTGGCAGGGCTTCGGGGGTGGATGAGATCTGCCCTGAGTACCTCAAGACTCTGGATGTTGTGGGGCTGTCATGGTTGACACGCCTCTTCAACATTGCGTGGCGGTCGGGGACAGGGCCTCTGGACTGGCAGACTGGGGTGGTGGTCCCCCTTCATAAGAAGGGTGACCGGAGGGTGAGTTCCAACTACAGGGGGATCACACTCCTCAGCCTCCCTGGTAAGGCCTACGCCAGGGTATTGGAGAGGAGAGTCCGGCCGATAGTCACACTTTGGCTTCAGGAGGAGCAGTGTGGTTTTTGTCCCGCATTGGTCCGCATTGCCGGCACTAAGTCGGACCTTTTCCCGGTCGTGTTGGACTCCAGCAGGGTTGCCCTTTGTCACCGGTCCTGTTCTTAACTTTTATGGACAGGATTTCTAGGTGCAGCCAAGGGCGGGAGGGGGTCTGGTTTTGGGGACCAGAGGATTTCGTCTCTTCTTTTTGCAGATGACGTGATCCTGCTGGCCCCCTCTAGCAAAGACCTACAGTATGCGCTGGGGCGGTTCGCAGCAGAGTGTAAAACGGCTGTGATGTAGATCAGCTCCTCCAAGTCCGAGGCCATGGTTCTCGACCGGAAAAGGGTGGCTTGTCCTCTTCAGGTTGGAGGGGAGTTCCTGCCTCAAGTGGAGGAGTTTAAGTATCTCGGGGTCTTGTTCACGAGTGAGGGAAGAATGGAGCGGGAGATCGACAGACAGATCGGTGCGGCTGCCGCAGTAATGGGGGCACTGTGCCGGTCCGTTGTGGTGAAGAGAGAGCTGAGCCGAAAAGCGAAGCTCTCGATTTACCGGTCGGTCTACGTTCCTACCCTCACCTATGGCCATGAACTTATCTCGGCCAGCTTATCTCGGGTTTCTGGGAAACTGAGCTTCTATTTAAGGTTTGTGAACACACACCTGAGAAGGTGGGATCTTAATGCTTATTATGACTCACAGGGTGTCATTTATCTTCGCAGTTGACTTATCGGTTTAACCTTGAGACAACCAGCCAAAGTTGGTTTTAGAAACATCCTGTGTAGCGGTAATTGGCAATTAATATGGATGAATGAAGTTGCATTGATGGACAGTTGGCTCTCCTGGACAAGAAAAAAGCCTTTAGGTTGTGTACAATTTTAAGTGTTTGATGTTTTGGGGTATTTTCTTTTTTGTTTTGCATATTTGGTCTTCCTCAGTCTCTTGAGGATTGGTGCCTCAAGGCACAAAGATGTCCACAACTCATCTGAAAACAGGTGAGACAGCAGCCTGAGACATGTGGCTGCATGTGTTTTAAAAATGCACCAAAGTAGCTTTAGATAAATCTATTTCCGTTTGAGTTTGATATAAAAGATATAAAAACACTTCACTGCAGAGCCGCTCTGCGTCTTCCCTGCTTTTCCTGCAACTTATCCACAGTAAAAGTAGTCTGTCAGCCTCACATAGGTTTGTGTAATGAATGGCAGGGTGTTTTTCAGAATGGACTGAATGCTCTTCCTGATACTCTTATCTGTTCTTTACAGCAGCTTGCAGCGTGAATCACAAGTGAACAAGGCTTTATTGTCTAAATGTTGTGGCTTCCTATCACCTTGAAACGCTCGATATGTAACGGGAAGCGATGGTGGCGTCTGAAGGATGCAATCTCAATTCAGGGAAGAAAAGGTTCCCATTTATCATTCTCATTGCCTCAGTCCACTGGCTTAACATTCAAACTTCAGCATGTTGACTCTGAAACAATCCCTAAACATGGGCTCTGACGGTTCTGGAACACCCAGGACAAACTGAAGTCTTAAAAGACTTGGTGGGCTTATCTGTGTCTTTGTTCCCACCTTGCGTGGTGAGTCAGGCCTCCAGCTCCTCATTCTCCTGTAAATCTGTGCTTGTGTACACACATGCACGCAGCTGTTAAGCTAGCCAGGGTGTTAAATGTGGAATTAGTTCTGCTGTCAATCACTTTGGCGACAGCGAGAGGAAAGACAACACGCTCCAGCTCGGATAAATCATGTCACCTGTAGACGGACACAAACAGACCAGGGAAGGGCTTACAAATTCAGACTGACACTGTCTGGAGGTGGTCAGTTTAATGTAAACAGTACTGTTTGGAGGCCAAGGCAGGCAGTGCAAACACTTTCTGGCCATGTTTATTTCCCAAAACGATGTCTTGTACTGCTACAAGATTTAGTGTTGAAAATGTTAAAACAATCAGTTCATATTTTGCTTCCAATAAACCTGACTTGTAACCTTTTGAATTAAAATGGTCCTCATGAACAGTTCTGCATGCTTTCTAATGATACTGAAAAGCTGCTCTTTGGACTTTGGCTGCTTCTGAACTGTCCGCAACAGATGAACATTACCTGAAAGTTGCTTCTGTAAGAAATGGGGAAAAGCATCCTGCAAAGACCTGACAAAGGACCAAAGAAGAGACTTCAGTGGATCAGCTGCTGTATACCACTGCTGCCACCACTAAATGTTTTGTTTCCAGTATTCTGGAAATTTTTTGACTTAATTTAATAGTGATTTTCCTCCAAAAAAGGCCTTTTTTAAAATTTTTACACAAATTTTGCATGTTCGGCACAACACAAAACCTTAAATCTTAAAACCAGAATTACATGAAGAGCATCTGAAATTTAGATATTTATGGCTGGCTTGTTGTCAAATAAACAATGTGCAATGAGTACCTTCAACTTTCAGTATGAGGCATTTATTCAGTATTACTGTGTTTTTGACTGTGAAAAACAGTTTAAAAGGCAAAATAACATGCCAAATCTCATCTGCACTGACAGGAAGGTACACTAAAATGCCCCCTTCAGCATGACGAAACAGATAAAATGAAGGTATTTATTATTTATGTTTTTAACCCAGAGTTGTCAGAATGCCAAATACGAGGTGAACTAGAAATTAATGTTTAATTACACCCGTTACTTGAAATAATGCTGACTGAAACATATACATGTAACTTGATAAAAGTGATGGGTTTAAACTTGATGAATTTAACTGTTAACATTTGACACATAACATGTGATTGAAGGCCGGATGAAGTGAATTTGATTTGGCCGGTTGCATGAAGGATGCACATCTTTATTAATCAAACATGACTCTAAATGTTTCCATAGACACTCAGGAAAGAAATGATGCGGCCGGACACATCTAACTTCGTAGAGCGACTGACGGAGATTGAACTAAAGGGAGCTTTGGTTTTCCTGCCATCAGTAGCTCCTGGTTATTGTCTCTTTAGCTGCTCATCATGCATGGCTGTGGTTTGCAATGAAACCTTTGAGCATCCAAACCTCCTGTTTGTCACACAAAAGGCTGCTAATAACGAAGTACCCAAAGGTGCAGTTTAAAATGGTTTTAATAATCTGTGTTGACACAGCAGTGGGTCATCCCTTGAGTTTGAGGATTTTTATGCCTGAATGAAAATCTTCGAGGTAAGTGGATTACTTTAAAAATAAACACTTGAAATCCTGTAAAGGAGCCTTTCATTGGATGAAATTATGGACTGAAACCTGAGAGAGATCCAAAAATGAATACATGAGAACATCCTTTAATTTGAAAGGATAAATAGAATAAATTTAAAAGCAGAATTCTGTTTATCTTTGTTTCTCTAATGGAGCCATTGACTGAGCTGTTGCTGCCCTTCACTCTTTATTGTACATCTTTACTGGACATAGGCACAGACAGAACTGTTCATGTTAGCTGTCTGCTTGTATCTTCAGTCCAGCAGATGGCATTACTCCTTTATTCCGTGTTTTATTTCAACTGATAAATGATAGATGATGAGCAGCTTTAGAGTTATACAGCTGATTAATTCTTCCAATTATTCCTTAGGTTGCACTGGATCCATAAGCAGGAAATGTTCAAATCAATATTTTACATTACATTTTTTATCAACCAACCTGAGGCCTACGTTTTGCTTTACAACAGCATGATTCATTTAGAGTAACTACTAAACACTGTTTAACACACTTATTTTTCTTTTTCTTATTGGGTAAACTCAGATAACAACAGAACATGTTTTTAGTAAAAATGTATTAATTAGAATAAAAAACTAATCAGTCCAGAAGTACAGGGAATTGATATCTTGACTGTTGAATCATAAGCAACTATTTCTATAGGTAGAAGTGCCTAGACAAAAGAGCAGAGGATGGCAGGACAAGAGGGTGAAGATCACTGAGCTTTTGGGAAACTGCATACAAACCTTGAACTGTGGTCTCTCCTGCAGAGCGGTCTGCAACTATAAAAAACAAAAAATTAGATTAAAAAAATGTGAAATAGTTGTTAATACTACTGCCCTGGAAAATTTGAATTGCTCTGATCATCAGTACTGCTTTTAAATATTTTTTGTTACAGGACTATGGCGAAACAGTTTATAATTAATTTCTACAATAACGTAAAATGTCACAAATGTCCAGCGAAAAATATTGTTTTGTGTTTTTTGCGGTTATTCACTTTCACCTGCCACAAATGGCCAACAGGTAACGGGAAATCCCAGAGTGACGGGCCGAGATCAGGCAGTGGTTAGTGGGGAAGTCCCAGTCCAGCTGCCGAGTTAGCTAAGCTAATAGCAGCCAGACCCGTCTGTAAACGGAGCTCTGAAAACTCCGGGAAAACATTTAAATGTAGGCTCATACTTGATTAACTGACTGCACAGATGAAGTTTTGAGTCCAACTTTCTTGCTTAAAAACACCATAAAACTTTTTTGTGACAATTTAATGGTGTAAAAATGATTTGTATACTAACCTGCGCCTTTATTAAAGCTGCTGGTGCCATGCCTCACTGCACACAACCCTGCCCCTTTAACAAATCCCAGGGAAAGCTGAAAAGACCATCTCCAGAGTAGGGTAGGATCATTTACCCATGAAAGTAAAGCCCTGGAAAAGTGAAACGACCCGGGTAAATTTGTATCGAAACACAACCTGGGTTTTAGAAATGCTTTCTACAGGCAATGGAAAAGGAGCCCTTGCAGAAAGCACCAGGATGAAGAACATGTCAGATTTTCTGTCGTTAAATCAGTAAAATAAAACACTTTTCACCATCTTCGTGTCAAACGATGAGAAGCTTTGTTCATTCTAGGGTTGAGAATCCTTAGTCTTCACATTACTAGATTTATTTACAATTTAAAAACTATGATGATAAATCTATTATTGCCGTGACTGGACAACCCCATTCATACTTGGAAATGAAGTCCCTCAGACAAACAAATTTTACTAGAGAAAACATTTTCTCAGATATGTACCAGCAGCTGTGAAGAGAGGTTGTGGACCTCTAAACACTTCACACTAACAGCTGACCCTATTCACAAGTCCAAGATATCACTTCATCTGTAAATAAAGCGACCTGACATTTCTCTACTACATTCTTGTACAGCTCATTGAAATTTAGATGCCTGTCACTCTTTCACTGATGTCATTGAACACCACAGCAACCATGCATCAGAAAATGAGCAGTTAGTGGTTTCTGCATTCCTCATATTTAAGCCATAAATATAGAGATAATTGAGTTTGTGTTTAACAGTCTGAATAGTCTGTCTGCATTTCAATGCATCGAAAATATATTTCGAGCTTCACCTCTAGTTCATTGTCCTTCATTTTTATTATGTCACCATACAATGCTACTTGCATTGTTAGAAAGTACAATTAATTACTGTTATGAAGAAAATGGTTGTTTCTGGCATGCACGTCATTAGAGTATTTTAATTATGTATTTTAACTGTTTCCATGTTTGTAAAGAAAATGGTTTTCTCGCAGGCACGTCATTAGAGTATTGTAATTATGTAATTTAACTGTTTCCATGTTTGTAAATGCAAATTTTCAAGACAAGCTTCCTGTTTGAACAAATTTAAATTTGTATTCAGAGGCTGTATTTTAGTTTTAAATTTAGCTGTACTTCTCATTTTGGGATAAACTGAGTATGGACCAAATTTGATTCAATGTAACTGGATACAAAGTGGACCTTTTTGTCTTGCAAATGAGCTTGAGATGGGATTTATTGTGAATTGGGACCATATAAATAAAGTGATCCGTTCTGATTATCTGTCTGTTTAACCTGATGTTTAATTAGCTTATGTAGCTACGGTAATCTCATTTAAATGTCCGCTGGGACCAGGACTTCAGCTTATAACTTTGTAAAGAAAATGCTCATGCTATGGTTTGCTAAATAGAACCCCAGAATGCAGACGAGCAGGCAGCGTGATGTAAGTGGAAAAAAAACAATGTATTAAAAAACAACGAACGGGCAGGCAGAACAGGCAAAAAACAGACTTGGCCAGGCTGGTCGAGACAGGCATGGCGTGACTACAGGATGAGCAATATTTGAATGTTTCCGCGATGAACAACTGAACAGGAGTGAATATATGGAGAGTAAACCAGGTGGAGCTAGGAGACAGATTAGTATGAAGCAGGTGGACCGGATAAAGATAATTAACAGACAGAACAGAATGTGGCTGGAGCAAGAACAGAGACTCTTGAATACAAACAAACAATAGCATGACCAGAACCAAAAACCAAACTTGACAAAACATGAACAAGACTAAAACATGACCAGAAAAATAATAAACAGAAGCATGATTCAAAAATATAAGAAAAACCCAGAAACCAAAAACCAAAAAACCCCAAATCATAACACAGGTAAAGACGCTAGTAAATGTCGAACCTAATAATTTTGCACCTGGACTTGATCACTACCTCACCTGATCATGCTAGAGCTTAGTCCTGGGAAGCGCAGATAGAGGAAGGGTGCCAATTACCAGGCATTGCTGGAGATGTGCAAGGGCAGAGGCAGGAAATTATTCTATGAACCCATAAAAGTGAGCTGCAGGGGATTGGCTGGTCTGTCCCTCAGCAGAGCTCCCAGTCAACTGGGCATTGCAGGGATGGCTAAAAAGAGTGCTGCAAACATTTGTCAGATGGCTGATCCCTGCTGCTGGGACAGAAGTTGGTGCCTGATCAACCCCGGATGTGTTCACTGGGCGAGGAAGTGTGATACTGAAAGACTTGAAACACCCATTGACCCCAGGTTAATCACTGATGATGCGTCCCAGGGCATCCAAGAGATGTTTCCTACAAAGTCAGAAAATGCTAATGCAGTGACACTGATAATTGTCAACCTGGATATAATGGGTACACCTTTTTATCTATTTTTTTATCATATGCTGTTCTGAGTTGCGTAAAGCCAAGATGCAACCCTCTTTCTTTAACCTCAACTGCTAATTGTGTATGCGATGGTTTTCTTTCTCCTCCAGTCTACATTAACTTGTTTTTAAGCTAAAACCAGAGAAGTCCACCCTGGAGCTACATTCTTCAGCTGAACATATTGAGATGTTTTGACATCAAACTGCTGGCGGTCAGCCCAACCGTTTGGGTAATTTCTAATTAGATTAACAAGCGACACCTTGGGCCAGAAACACATCGGTCCCTGATTGCTGCCAGAAGTGCCGGGCTACTTTTTGGCTGAGGCGTCTCTAAGACATTCAACCCTGCAATGAAATAAGCCTCACCCTGCTGTGTTTCCTTATTTTACAGTAGTGATGAGCTCGCATTACATTACTCCTAACTTGGCATCCTAATTATGTACATCAACACCAGATATGTCTAATGTTTAATGTAAAACTGCCCTGTCTTCTGCCGGCTCTGCCTAAAGATTGAGGGGAAATGAAGCCAAGTTTTCAATAGAAATGCAGAGCTTTGTAGCCACGATGTGCTGTTGCTGTTGAATAACAAGTAAAATTTGATAAGGAGTGATGAGAGTAAAAACCCTATAGGGAAATACAATTTGAAAGACTGGTTGAGATTTAGTGAGCAGTGTGTTTGTGTCTTATACAACTTCCAAACTATTCAACCGCCTCTTCACCTTTGATTTATTGCAAAATTTCAAAAGTGATCAGATATTTGGCTGTAAAAAACACAAGAACAGTTTGAAGAGTTCAATAAAACTAATATATTACAAGGTTTTTATCCAAATTCATCTCTAAATCTTACTGCAGTGATAAGTGAAGTTAGAATTGGGCCATATTAATACAGGTCCTTCTCAAAATATTAGCATATTGCGATAAAGTTCATTATTTTCCATAATGTCATGATGAAAATTTAACATTCATATATTTTAGATTCATTGCACACTAACTGAAATATTTCAGGTATTTTATTGTCTTAATATGGATGATTTTGGCATACAGCTCATGAAAACCCAAAATTCCTATCTCACAAAATTAGCATATCATTAAAAGGGTCTCTAAACGAGCTATGAACCTAATCATCTGAATCAACGAGTTAACTCTAAACACCTGCAAAAGATTCCTGAGGCCTTTAAAACTCCCAGCCTGGTTCATCACTCAAAACCCCAATCATGGGTAAGACTGCCGACCTGACTGCTGTCCAGAAGGCCACTATTGACACCCTCAAGCAAGAGGGTAAGACACAGAAAGAAATTTCTGAACGAATAGGCTGTTCCCAGAGTGCTGTATCAAGGCACCTCAGTGGGAAGTCTGTGGGAAGGAAAAAGTGTGGCAGAAAACGCTGCACGACGAGAAGAGGTGACCGGACCCTGAGGAAGATTGTGGAGAAGGTCCGATTCCAGACCTTGGGGGACCTGCGGAAGCAGTGGACTGAGTCTGGAGTAGAAACATCCAGAGCCACCGTGCACAGGCGTGTGCAGGAAATGGGCTACAGGTGCCGCATTCCCCAGGTCAAGCCACTTTTGAACCAGAAACAGCGGCAGAAGCGCCTGACCTGGGCTACAGAGAAGCAGCACTGGACTGTTGCTCAGTGGTCCAAAAAGCAAATTCTGCATGTCATTTGGAAATCAAGGTGCCAGAGTCTGGAGGAAGACTGGGGAGAAGAAAATGCCAGAAGTCCAGTGTCAAGTACCCACAGTCAGTGATGGTCTGGGGTGCCGTGTCAGCTGCTGGTGTTGGTCCACTGTGTTTTATCAAGGGCAGGGTCAATGCAGCTAGCTATCAGGAGATTTTGGAGCACTTCATGCTTCCATCTGCTGAAAAGCTTTATGGAGATGAAGATTTCATTTTTCAGCACGACCTGGCACCTGCTTACAGTGTCAAAACCACTGGTAAATGGTTTACTGACCATGGTATCACTGTGCTCAATTGGCCTGCCAACTCTCCTGACCTGAACCCCATAGAGAATCTGTGGGATATTGTGAAGAGAACGTTGAGAGACTCATGACCCAACACTCTGGATGAGCTAAAGGCCGCTATCGAAGCATACCTGGCCTCCATAAGACCTCAGCAGTGCCACAGGCTGATTGCCTCCATGCCTCGCCGCATAGAAGCAGTCATTTCTGCAAAAGGATTCCCGACCAAGTATTGAGTGCATAACTGTACATGATTATTTGAAGGTTGACGTTTTTTGTATTAAAAACACTTTTCTTTTAATGGTCGGATGAAATATGCTAATTTTGTGAGATAGGAATTTTGGGTTTTCATGAGCTGTATGCCAAAATCATCCGTATTAAGACAATAAAATACCTGAAATATTTCAGTTAGTGTGCAATGAATCTAAAATATATGAATGTTAAATTTTCATCATGACATTATGGAAAATAATGAACTTTATCACAATATGCTAATATTTTGAGAAGGACCTGTATATGGAGTGGTCCCAAATCCCTGCTGCAGTGTGTGCAAAACTGGTCAAGAACTTCAGGAAACGTCTATCTGAAATTGCAAACAAAGGTTTCTGTACCAAATATTACGTTTTGTTTTCTGCCGTATCAAATACTTAATGCAATAAAATGCTAATCAATTATTTAAAAATAACAGATTTTCTGGATTTTTGTTTTCGATTCTGTCACAGTTGAAGAGGACCTATGATAAAAAATTAAAGACTTCTGCATGCTTTGCAATTGGGAACACCTGCAAAATCAGCAGTGTATCAAATACTTGTTATCCCCATTGTAGGCTCTGATTTACTATTTGAATTTAAAAGTTTGTTTTCTTTACTTTATTTGAGGTACTAGGGATGTTTTTGGGGTGGTTAATGGGAAAACCAAAGACAAATTAGAATCTGCATGGACAAACGTTCTGCATTTTCATAGGCACAAGTTGGAAGCAAAAACTGGCATACAAACTCCTCTTTGAATATCCCCAGTCTAATTTCTCCCTATAATTTGACTGATGGGGAAATAATTGTTTAGTTTGTGGTGAAGAAAGGAAAGAAAAATATCAGTAAACAGGACTTGAACAGTTTTTATGGCTACGTGTAAATCCACAAAGGCCCAAACAGTGGGTTTACAGATCTAGCATGGAATATGTAATAAAAGTCATTACTAGGCTTGAATTAAAATTGGCTCCTAGAAAATTTAATTTTCTAAATGTGTAAATGATATGACAGGAGGCAGAAACTCTCGGGTATTCATCTTACACTTCAACCATATGGAACAAACACAGCTGTCTGTCCTTGTTTCTCTATTTTTGTTTCTTCAGCTGACATATTTCCCTGCTTTTTCTTTTCTCTCCTCTTTTCTGCATCTCAGGTTCTCTGCTCTGAATGTGTCAGATCCTGTTGTGTGGGTGTTGTCACACAAGCTACAGCCAAATCCTTCTCACTTCCCCCCTTTCTGTCTCTTTCTCACTCACACACACAGACACACACACACACACAACTGCAGTCATATTGAGTATACATTCTGGTCCAACAATGTTTTTGGAAATGTGAAAGTACTGTGAGGAGGAAAAGATGCTTGGTCTGAGAAAGCTGCTGGGAGAGGACGTAAGGAAAGGGAAAAGCTATTTTGGTCTTATTTCAGGTCTGAGTTACTGACAAATCTGTTTCACACATTTATCTTGAAACATAAGTCATTTCTAGCTCTGATCTAATCGAGACGTACGGGTGCATAGCTGTGTTCAGCTTTGCTCTTTGACCATTAGGCAGCTGTAGTTGTTCATCCTTTTCAGTACAAGCAGCTCATTATGCTTTTATGAACTGCTGACAGAGCAGAGGGGGAAGGAAAAGTGAGACCAAAAGGATTCACTGTGAAATAAAGGCCAAGTGGCAGAGATGTGTGAGGCAGGACCAGCTGACTTGCCCAGAAATGAGGAGTAATATCCATTATTAGAGATTTGAGAAGCAGATTGAGTGGAAAGTTGAATGGGATGTCAGCGGGAAGGGAAAGGCGAAGGTTAAACAAAGAGGAGGTGTTTGAGCAAATGGATGCACTAACCTGGAGGTACTAAAAGGTTTCAGGAACAAAATAAATAGCTTTGACTGACTGTAGCCCAGGCCCACCACCACCTCATCTGATAATACATCTGCAGTTAATAAATGGACTGAATTTATATAGCGCTTTTCCAGTCATACAGACTGCTCAAAGCACTTTACACTAGTGCCACATTCACCCAATTGCATTCACTAACGCTCACACATTCATACACCGATACACAGATGTGCCCAGGGGCACATCGACATATGGCAGGAGGAAGCTGGAATCGAACCCACAACCTTCTGATTGCAAGACGTCTACTCTTCCTACTGAGCCACAGTCGCCTGCGACAAAGTACTGGTTAAAAAAGCATGCATACTAAAAAACAAAAAACTGACTTGAAATAAAAATGATCATCTCTCCTGATTTTGAAATATGGGCTTCAGAGAAACAAATGTTAGTTCAATTTGATGAAGAATGACCCCCTTTTAGAACCAAGTATACCACTGATCCCTTTGAGAGCAGCTGGTTTGCAGTTAACCAGTTTGTGTACAATCTAAGAAAATACGGACAGACACTAACATGATATACATACAGTTTTATAAAGTGCCAGCACAACCGGCCAGAAGAACCTCCAGTAGAACCAGGCTCGGTATGAGCGACGATCTGCCATGACTGGTTGTGGGTTGAGAGCCA
This sequence comes from Girardinichthys multiradiatus, assembly GCF_021462225.1. Lineage (NCBI taxonomy): Eukaryota > Metazoa > Chordata > Actinopteri > Cyprinodontiformes > Goodeidae > Girardinichthys > Girardinichthys multiradiatus. The sequence continues at coordinate 20,107,356 of NC_061807.1, forward strand.
CGTTGGCAGTGCGGCCTAGAGAAAGAAGATTGTAGATGAATAGTGGATGTAAAGTGTAAAACAGAGGTCCTCCATAAGCACTGACTGCTTCCCTAAAGGTATACCAAAGATTAAAGAAGTTACTGTTTACAAATTGTAGAAAATTTCCATCATAATTTAATCCTAAGGTTGAAACGTCCTTCTAATAGGGTGCAAGAGAAAGTGCCGGAGCTTGGAATAGTGCCTGTCTCATGTGTTACTGCACACTGCCAGTCACCTGGCTGAAAGAAGGCTGCATTGTTTTTCCCTTGCTTGCAAGACAGACAAATTTAGCTGTGGGGAAAGTATTGCAAAACACAAAAATAAGTTGGTCACTTTGTTGAAACTGAAGAACCACCCATCACTCGGGGCAATACAAAGCTCTCCATGGGATGATGCATTTGTAAAATAAGGACAACTGCAAAGCTTGGACCTTGTTCATTTTTTATTTTTTTTGTATTTTCAATAAAAATGCTGGGTTTTTGACTTCGTGCTGGGTTTACACGATTTGATTCTCGGCCGTCACAAACAAAATCTTTGTTCTTGAGGTTTAATCATTGGGCTCTGGTCATTCAGTGTGAACGACGCAACAACCGCTGTTTTAGAACTAAAGTAGACCGAGGTTCTGATATTATCTGGGAAAATCGTAGGGTGGGACTGACTGTAACTGACGTCTGAATCCTGTTCTCTGTTGCGCAGCCATTAGTGTTTTGACTGCTGTCATTTTCACCCCCTCCTCTTCCTCATTTCACCGTCAGATTCTAATAAGCCCATCAACAGCTACATCGTGCTGTTGATTTGATTGCTTCAGCTTCTATTGTGCTTTATGACACAAGTTACCATCATATGGCACTCGCACAGTGTGACATGTTAAAGTGTAATGTGCCTGCTGGTCTTAATGCCTTATGCTTGCTTCAAAAGTGCAGTTTAACAGGTGATTATTACAAGCATCCAGAGCTGATAACATAAACGCATACCATGCAGTCAAGACCCTTTCTCTGTCCTACTACACCTATTTAGAAATGAAAAACCTTTTATTTAGGTTCTTGTTCCACTGTTTTGATGCTAGCAGGTCTTATAGAGACTTCACTAGTGATGCACAAGAAGCCATTATTTGTTCCCAGTCGTCAAATATTCTCCACGGCACTTCTTTCAGTTAATTTCTATTTAGAGCATAATGTGGTGAAACCAAATTTCTGATGATGGTGGGGATGGTTGTGGTTATTTGGTCTGGTTTTCAACCTGTACATGGTTAATTCAGGAATTCCTGCAAAACACTACCTTTCCTGGTACCAGTAGTAATGCATGTACCACAGCATTGGCTTAATTCGTGCCAAACACCTCAGATGATTTAAAACAAGTTCTGACCAATGCATTTGTTAATTTGTAATGAAACCATTCTCATATATTGCTCTTGGGGTCTTGGTGATAATTTAAAAACCCTTAAAGCTGACCCTGTCCTGTGGTAAGCTTTAAACCTCAACTGAAATGCCTCTACCATCCAATGATCAGTCAAAACTTCCTCTGGCTGGAAAATATTTTTCCAGGACCTTAGAAAGGCCTGAAGTTTTGCAGCTTAGAGAAGGATAAGCACACGCATGAACTCAAGTCTTTTTAAAAGGTTGGTAGCAAGATGAAAAAACTTAAAACTTTATTGTTCTGCGCCTTGGAGAAAAGAAAAATGGTGAAATAAGAGAGATTCTCTATATTTGGCCTGTAATGCATATGTAGGTTTAAGAGCATTCTCTCTACTCGAGTTGGTTTGAGTCATTTTACATCCTGGCGTGTGAGGCTCGTGGATATTACATATTGGAGTTTCCATCCCTTTTCTGCAGCGTAATGTAACTTTCCAATGACGGAAAACGTGGAAATGAGTTGTTGCTGACATTTCTTTAAAGGCCAAAGTTGAAGCGATCTGAAATCTGCAGGAAACTTTATCAAAATGTCCTGTTGGCAGATGCAGTTAGGTTGTATGGGGAAATTCTGAGGGAATAAAACAATAGTGGAATAAGATGTAAAAATAAGTCTCAGGGAAGCAGTTTATTTTGGTGCCGTTATAAAATGTGACAGTTTGTTCCTTTGCTGACAGTGAATCAGCCTGTATGAACTGTGCTGTTATTTTGGCCTACCCTTCTCACTGTCTCCTCAGTATATCTAAAGTAATAGCTGCACTTCACTTTGAGGTCCTTTTTTTCCTCTTCTTCTAAAGTAATTGATAGTACCCATCAGATTTTATGAGCGTACAGTGCCGTGATCAAATGTGAATGTAAAATTGTGTCGGGTGTTTTCTGAATTTGAAATCTGCCAGTGTTTCTTTTTATTTCACTCCTCTGTGTGCTTCCAGTTTATGGTTGCATTGTTTCTCCTCCATTACACTGCAGCTCTGTTGGCAGCCACCCAGGTCACCAGATCTATTGCTAATGCCAAGGAAATTGAGTACATAAATATTGCCAGACACAACATAGTTGATATCCAATAGTTGCAAATTCCCTTGAATCTGTTACTTTATAGCAACTTTATGGTTGATTGTTATTTAAAGCATAAGATGGATGCAGGTAGAGCCCAAAGAAATCAGTTTGTGACCATTTGCAATAAATCTGTTTTTGGAGAGACTTATTTATTTCGCAGCCATCTTACAAAAGGGTTCCTATGTAGTGTTGAACCGTCAGGGTCAAATGTTTGCTTTTAGCATTTTCCAATTTTCAAGAAAGAAAATGCATATTAAAAATTAGTATCAAGAGAATATTCCTTGTTCTATTATCTAAAAGGTTAAAAATCTGGATTTCTCATCGTAAAGGATTTTTATTTTTAATTGATATTTGTATTTCTTTGATTAGACACATAAAAATAACTTTTTTTATCCAACCTTATTGATTGGTTTTGGTTTTGAGGTAATAGAAAAACTGCAGATACAGGCACACTCATTCAGACTTTAAACAAAATAAAAGGATTAAAGATCAAAACTGACTTAAAGAAATCTTTGTTTAATGTTGGATTGTACTACCAAAATTTCTACTATACATATAAAAATATTAGAATTGTAATATCAAAGAAACCCTTAGTTAATCGCAGGTGCCCCATGTGGAAAAATGTATGGTTCCCCTTGTAAAAACAATGACTTAACCACTCTTTAATTAGTTTCACTAACTACACCAATGCCTGATTACTGCCCGACTTGTAGAATGAATAAATCACTTCAATAGAACCTGTCTGACAACATGAAAGTAGGCCAAAAGATCTCAAATGGCAACACATCATCCAGATCTGATGAGAAGTGAGGCCATTGATCTTTCATTGTGAAAAGGGGTTATGAAACTGACCTGACCTACAAACATTACTCCAAGAGCACATTGATAACTTATCCAGGAGATCACAAAAGAACCCAGAGCAACATATGAAGCACTGCAGGCCTCACTTTCCTCAGTTGAAGTCAGAGTCCAAGAATAAATAATAAGATTGAGAGGGATGAAACGGCAGAAGCATTGCTAATCGCCTGTTGTAGACCTGGAAGACTTCGCACAATTCTTGATCAATGACCAAATGGCAGAAAATCCCAAAGGAGAATGTCCAGTTATCTGTTCAGACCCTAAGATCATGAGCACTAGGGTGACAACAGTCCAAAGCACACCAGCAAGTCTACCTCTGAATGGCTCAAAACAAAAATGGGATGTTTTGGAGTGGCCTAGTCAAAGTTTGGACTAGAATCTGACTTTAGATGAAGTGGGATGACTTTAAGGAGATGGCTGATGCATGAACACCCTCCAGCTGAATTAAAACAATCCTGCAAAGAGTGGGACATAGCGCCATGTTGGCTTGAATAGCTAATAAATTATTTTATCAATGAGGTTATCTGTAGTATTTAAATCAGTTTGACCTAAAATATTGAGGTGTGACAAAATTCAAACCCAGAAGAAATCTGGAAGAAGGTAAATACTTTTTCAAAACCTTGTATTTTGCTTCCTTTTGATCTTCGTCCTCTGTTGTACTTTCTTCTTAGTACTTTTGTGACGAAACAGAGCCGTACACGGAGACACTTTACCGTCCCTCTTTTTATCTATTCTTTGGCATTTCTACTCTTGTCTGCACATCTACATTCTCTCCCTCGCCATGGTATCTTTCTCCCTTTTTTAATTAACTTTTTAAAATGTAGATGTTCTGAGAGCTTAATATCCATAAAGGTGAAATGTGGTGGAAGTAAAGTTTAAAAATGTCGCTTCGTAAGATGAGGTGGGGAAAAAAGTTGGTGTTTTCTTTTTTTTTAATAGTGAAAAGTTAAGATTTAGGAAATAAGAGCCCAAAAGGAAGATAGGAGGCGGTATATTTGTCAGAAACAAGGCGCAACCATTTCAGGAAAAAGAAAACTGTAAAGTCCCTTTTTTGTTTAGCTATTTGTCCATCCCTCAGTTTGTTGACTTCTCATCTTTTGTCTTCCATTCATCTTTTCCACTGTAGAAATATCTGCCATACTGAATTTTTCTACTTATAATGCTCTGTTACTTAGACATAAAGATGTGTGAAAACCACTGAAATGGGTCAGTTCACCGCAGTTGTAGCTGTTAAAACAAATAAATCAGATTTCAGTCATTAACTGATCAATGGAGCATAAATCCAGAGTGTTTTCTCACTGGAGTCTAAATGCTTCTGCAGGCCACAGATTTTCAGCACAGCTCGTTTAATCCCAGTCTCAAACTGAAGACCAGCTAAGAGTGCACGATGCAACGCTAATGACCAGGTTTGGCACTAGTTTAGACGTCGTCAGAGAGCATTATCTCAATCACAATTAAACACATGACCAGTAAAATGTTTAGTTATGTTGATTCTTCACTAGAACACCAGTTATTTAGCTGATAATTGGTATTGATTGCATTGACTGATCTGTGACGGTGTTCTGAGTCTTACCTCTTCAGGGAAAGACGACCAAGCCTGTCCCCAGCCCCCTCTCTCTTATATGCAACTCTGTATATGAAAAAGCACTTAGTAATAGAAAATGGATATGGAGCAGGTGTGAGGATGACCTAAATCCTGCTCCAAGGCAGAGCTTAGAAGTGGCAGCGTTACTGGAAAGAAATGAGCAACAGACCTGAAGTGCAGTTGGAATGAAGGGACAAATGAACGAAATGGGAAAACGGATGGAGAGGGGGGGATTCTCATCCATTCCCATTACAGCAGTGATGAATACAGTTGCGGTGGGTGCATGTTTGTGTGTGTGGGCGTATTCATGGTTATGGCCATAAGTTTTGCGTGGGCACGTGTTCGATATGCGTGCGCGGCTGCATACATTTGTCGGTGTGAGCTTCCCAGTGGCTCAGATTGTGAAAGCTCAGCTGCTTCGGTTTCTGCCAGCAGCTAAAGGATTAGCGAGGTGGCACCGCTGAAATGGAGCTATCTCTTTGAGAGCGTGTGTTTATTCTCAGGCGATATCGGCTATGAATCTGATGAGACATGCGAGTTGTGAGTTTGAAAGGGGATTGGATCAGATTACAGAGAATCTTGGCACCAGATTAACTGCAATCCCATCAAGAGAAGATGGAGATGAAAAGAGACAAGAACTGCAGTTTAAGTGAAACATTGTTTAAATCCAAACAGGGTACCGTGTGGGATATTATAGGATCTGCCTATATAATGTGGCGCGGGGTAACTGTGCCACTGTAGTTTTATCTTTGCATGTTGGTATTTTTAGTTTATGCTTTGTTTTTGGAGTCCTGGGGGAAAAAAATGAGTTCAATCTTTTAATTCTAGGATTTTACGTACCGGACCACAATGAAAATAATCTAAGCTTCAACAGATTGTGAAAAAAGGTTTTGTCTAATATTAAGTGTGCAAAAAATAAGAAAATACCAGGTTAGTCATGTTGGAAAAAGCTGGTTCTGTGGTTGTGGAAAACAATCTGCATTGTTTTGTTCATTTAAGAAAAATGTCCTGCTTTGTGCAGCAGTTGGTGGGCTTGTCCAGCAGGAAACCTCTGATTTTCATCAGTCCTTCTTAAAACCTTTGCAGTACTTATCTGTAAAAGCAGTTGACTGTATCCTTTAGGTAAACAAAGCTTAAATAAGGGGACAGCTTTAGAAGCAGTGGGTAAACTGAATGAATGCCATGCTAGGTTTAGTGGTTTGGAGATTAACGGGATTACATCTGAGGTGTGCTCAGAAATTTGGGCTGCTAAATTCACATTTTTCTTAAATGAACAAAATAAAGCAGCTGCATCAGAATAAACTCTAATTTCAGCAGAACTGTGGAGCAAAAATTGACAAAATATCTGTATACTGAAGGTTTATCTGGAAAAACAATAGTTACAGCTTTGTCAACCTTGTTTGTGTTTGTTTTTTATTTGAAGATTAAATTGGACTTTTTTTGGAAGAATTAAGTTTTCCAATTATATGTAGAAAAATAATTTCTTTTTAAGGTAAATTAAATTTCCCTGCAATGACAAATTGTCATAACATTTCAAAACAGTAAATTAAAATTAATTCTGCTCTGAATGACTTGATCCATTTAGTAATGAACACATTTTTCTATTTGATCTGTTTTCTCAAGTTTGTTGTAAAAGACTCTGAACAAGTTCAGAGGAACTGATTTCGACTTGAAAGCCTCTGAAAATCCGTTTTATTCCGACCTGCAGGTGAAGTCAGGTTGATAACATTTTATTAAAAATACATAAGCCACGTGCAGGTGAAAGTCCCTGACATATTGAACTGAGCCCTCTCCCTCACATGTCCTACACCCTGATCCAACCAGTCATGGCCGTTCAGCCTGTGGAGCTGATTATACCATTGATTTTTGTTCCATCTGCCTCATGATGCACATCACACATAACGCTGCAGAGCTTTGAACCACATTACTCTGTCCCTGAACCGTTCATGAACCCAGCATGTGTTGCCTTATGGCTGTGCAACATCGCATGATGGCAGGAGGAGATTATGGGTGGGAGTTTTGTGTGCAGCATGCTGTGAATGATCAATATTTCTCCTCCTCGGAGGATTTGCATGTTTAGAGAGAAATATGGCGGCATCAGCTTTTGACAGGAAATCAATTGCTGTTATTGGTCGGTCCACGGCTAAGGAAGGGAGCCGCATCTGGAGTTTGAGGGGTCGATTTAGAAATCTGAACGGCGTAAAACTGTTATACCCCGTTAAGTTAATTCACAACATCTTAGTTAATCGGAGGGACACATTTGAATGTAAATTACAGCAACACCTGAAGCACACTGCCTCCTTGTGACATCATGAAAAATAATCAAATCCAGCCACACAGGATAGAAGGAAGAGAGCTGTAGACCTCCACAAGTCTAGTTCACCCTTGGATACAAAGTCCAGATACCACAAGGAGCTGTGTTCATCTCTTCAAACAATTATAAGCCAGTATAAATGGCCTGGGAATGTCCAGCCATCATGCTGTTGAGGCAGGAGATGGGTTCTATTTCGTATAGGCTTCGCCCTTTAAGGCTATCGCTAGTGGGTTTATCCCTTCGCGCGCAGCGCAGCACTGAAAACTTTAGTCCACGCCCACCTGCTGTGTGGGCCCCACCCCGGTCCGTATAAATTACGGTGAGACCGGACAAACGGCTCCCATTTTTTCTTCAGCGACAGCTTAAGAGCACTGATTCAAGAAAACCATGGCTAGCGTCGGCACTATCCGCCTTTGCCCGGCTTGTAATACTGGCTACGTCATGAGCTATGACCTGCATGCCATCTGCGAGGGCTGCCTCGGTCCTGATGACGCTACCTTGGCCTTGACCCCTCAGTCCACCTGCCCTTCCTGCAGGCGTCTGCCTCTGGTAGCGGACCAATGCTCCCTCGATGAGGCATTGGACATCTTCGATGATGGGCGGGAATCGGACGATTCCGCCCCGGAGACAGCGACTGATATCTCCACTCCCTTCCTCCGGACGGAGGACGCAGAGGCAGATGCCAAATCAGTCCAGGCTCAGAGCCTGCCGATGTTGGCGACCACCCCCTTTCCAGCGATGGGCGCACTTGTTAGCGCGCTGCCGGACATCATCGCTAAAGTAGCTAATGCTGAAGGTGTCCCTGTTCCCGCGCCTTTAGCCCATCTCCCGACTGATGACCTGGCGGGAAAATTCGCCCCAGCTCATCTAACTCGCCAAGATCCGGTTTGGCCCCGTTTTCTGGCGGTAACCGCTTACCTGTTGGGAGCTTACCTGTGCCTCTGCTTCAGCTGGAGGCACCTTCACACTCATCAGGAGGGTGGAGTCCCTGACGGATCAGGGGTTTTCCCCAGTTCCTGCTCTGGAGCCCAGTCTGTCGGCAGTTTTAGGGGTTAGGTCGGCCTGGCGCGTCGGACGACGGCCTGTGTCCCCTCCCCCAGTGATCAGATCACGGCCAGCCTGACAGATTGCTCCCACCAATGTGCCGTTCAGGTCGCTGCGGTGACCAACAACACCGCCTTCCTGGTCTACGCCATCTCCAAGAGGGCTCGGGAGATGGAGCTGCCTCCGGAGGATGTGGAGGAATTCTGCATCCTCAACCTCTGTGCGGCGTCGGCTATGTGCTCCTCCCGCATCGCTGCCTGGCAGACCTGCTACAGCGACAGATGTGGCTTCGCCTCTTCTCCTCCATCCCTGAGGATTTTAAGAGGGAGTTACTGGAGGGACCAATCAGTCCGGATGGGCTGTTCGATCCTCATTCCCAGTCCGTGCTGGGCCAGATGCAGACCTCTCAAGAGGAACTTGAGCGGGTCAAGAGACATGGGTCTCTTAATCGCTCTGGCTTCCGGTCGTCCCATACCACTGGTCACTGGCGGGATCGCCATGATCAGCGGCAGCAGCACAGACGGTCCACGGCCGCTGCCGCAGCTCCCCGAGTTCCTCCGCCCACTGCTCTGTCTACTCAGCCGCAGCAGAGGTCGGCAGTTGGCGTGCGCCTGGTCCAACCCTCCACAGGAGCCACGGCGGAGATTTAAAAAGTGACTGGTGGGGGGGGATGTGTGTAAAACTGATTGTTTTGAGATAAAACACATACATTTCTCTAAGAGCAAGTTTCCGTTTTATTCCGGCTCAGCCAGATCGTACGATCTCGCTGTGCTTTCCTCACACACATCCTCCACTCCTAATGAGACGGCCCCTTTTAAACAACCATTTAAGAGGCCCCACGATCTCTCAGTTTCAAAGCATGACTCCACGAGAGCATACTATGCTGTTCCGGTAGAGCCACGCTCGCTGCCTTCTCCCTCCTGTCCTCCCCAGCTGTCAGTGGGTGAGATCACAGAGGATGCACAACAGCAGCTCCCTACGAAGCGGCGCATCAGTGATGCCCCCGCTCAACACCAAGTCGGGTAAAAGCGATCATGGAGAGACGTTTCCACATGCTGACAGTCAGACAGGTGATGGAGAACGTTCACCAGAACGACTGGTTCACCTCCATAGATCTGAAGGACACTTATTTTCACATCCTCATTATCCCGAAACACATCAGCTCTCAGTGATTCTCGTAGCACCCGAGCGCAAAAGTGTGCCATGGTTTCCGAGCCTGCAGCAGCTGGTGTCAGGTCACCCGTGGCAGCTACCATGGAGAGAGGATGCACTCCTGCAGGCAGGAGGGGCGATCAGGAGCGTCCCAGAGTTAGCTCAACGTCTCTGGGTCTGGCCGCTGAACGGGAGCGCTTAGAAAGGCTGGGTCCCCTGCAAGATGTGGTGCGCCCGATTCAAAGTGGGCAGCTTTTCAGCGCTGGTGCGCAGAGAAAGGCGTGGAGCCTTTTTCATGTCCATTAGGCTGCGTGCTGTCATTCCTCCAGTAGCTGATGAACAGGAATTTAGCTTTCAGCACCATTAAAACTTATGCTGCAGCTATTTCCTCCTATCATGAGGGTTTTGGTGACAGAATGGTTTTTAACCATCCACTGATGAAGCGTTTTCTGCGGGGTGTACGTAGACACCGACCCGTGTGACGCCCTCTAGTCCCTCAGTGGGATTTAGCGCTCGTCCTGCGCGCACTGGTTAAAGCCCCATTTGAGCCCTTAGATCGGGCTCCACTAAAATTTCTGTCTTTTAAAATAGCCCTGCTGTTAGCTCTTATATCTGCGAAGAGAGTGAGCGATTTATCTGCGCTCTCTGTCGCTCCTTCAAGTCTCAGAATACGAGCCGACGGCAGCTCAGCTGTGCTGCATCCTAACCCTGCTTTTACACCTAAAAGCATCACGAGTTCGTTCAGATCGAGAGTGATAACTCTGGATGGCTTTTATCCTCCTCCTCATAACTCGACTGTTGTCCCGTGGCGCGCTTTCGTGTTACGTAGCGAGCACGGCTGCACTGCGCCGCTCCCAGCGTCTGTTCGAGCATTACAGAGAAAACTCTGCAGGACGTCCTCTATCTGTCCAGCGCCTCTCACATTGGCTGTGTGAGGCTATCTCACAGGCTTATATTTCCTCTGGATTGGATCCTCCAGAGAATCTCAGAATGAGCCATTCAATCAGGGGGATTTCATCCTCCACAGCTCTGCAGGAGGAATGACAGTGGAGGACATCTGCACAGCAGCCTCATGGTCATCTCCATGCTCATTTATTCGTTTCTACCTGCGAGATGTGTCAGGTTTCTCCATGACTCATTCTGTTCTCAGGGTTCTGACAGAATGACTGTTATTTCGTTGCATTTATTATTGGGTCACCCTTCCTGCATGCAGACGCAGGGTGCCGTAATATTATTATCAGCCACTGTTCGTGACTTATGATGTTATTGTCACTGCGGCTGTATTTCATTAAGCCTCCGTGTGAACAGAGGTTATTCTTCTGTTGTGTTGTCTGGCGCACACGAGGTTGTTATGCTGCATCATTACGCATGATCCAGTTGCTGATCTGTCTCCACGTTCCCTCATGGAGGTTTTTTGACCTGCTCTGCTCATGGTTACACTGTTACAGTTCGTAACCTTCGTTTTCCTATTTACAGCAGCAAGTCTGTTATCTCAGCCTTTCCCTGACCAGATATTTTTTCTGTTCATTGTGATGCGCAAGACGCTTGGAGTGCGTCATGACGCATTCAGAAGGCTGATTTTTGGTGTCATTATGCGAGCAGATGTTCAGTTGTGGTCTGGATGGACCCAGTGAGGCATAGACTACATCCTGCTTCGCCTTTAACCCACTAGCGATAGCCTTAAAGGGCGAAGCCTATACGAAATAGAACGTTGGTTACGTACTGTAACCCCAGATTCTATGAGTATAGGCGCAGCCCTTTAAGTTCTGGGCCTCACTGGTTCCTGAATGGCTGAAGAAAAAAGCTATTTGGGAGCTGTTTGTCCGGTCTCACCGTAATTTATACGGACCGGGGTGGGGCCCACACAGCAGGTGGGCGTGGACCAAAGTTTTCAGTGCTGCGCTGCGCGCGAAGGGATAAACCCACTAGCGATAGCCTTAAAGGGCTGCGCCTATACTCATAGAATCTGGGGTTACAGTACGTAACCAACGTTCTACGTCCCAGAGATAAATGTGGAGTGAAACATGCCCTTCAAACTCAGAGGACAAAAAAAAGACCTTGTGAAGAAACTAGCCAAAGCTGGGAAGAGTGTCGATATCCAGAGGGAAAGGACTTGGCATGGGCTGAAAGCCGCTCTGAGAAGAAGAAGCCATTACTCCAAAAGCAGCGTAACAAAGCCAGATAACGCATTCCAGGGCAACGGCGCGAACTATTTTAAACACAGTAAAAAAAATGTGTGAACGCATTTTGTAAACGGCTTTCATTAGCAGTTGTCACACTTAGCTTCAGCTAACTGGAACAGCGGTCTCTGTGTCCTCTGTCTTCTGAGGGGGCAGGGGAGAAAGTTCTGGTTCTGGCAGGGATTAAAACCCAGTGTTCCTGCCATAAAGTTGAAATCATTTCCCTGCTGTTGCACAGTCAGTGTATTCGTATAATTCAACCAGACATTTGTACAGTTCATAAATATTTGATGAGTAACACCAGAAAAATGTGTCCCAACAGGGCATAAACAAACACAGCATCTGCAGCATCTTGGGACTCAGTTAATGATCCACACGGTGTTTTTTTTTGTTTGCTCAATTAGAACATAAAAGGTTTAAAAACTCCTAAAATATTACCTTGAAGGATTTATTTAATTAGGGTAGCTAGTTGAGGTGGTTTCGAGCTTTTGATCAGGATGCCTACTGGACACGTCCCTAGAGGTTTTCCTTGCTTGTCCTTTTGGGAGGCGACAGCAGGGCAGACCCAGAACTGTTTAGGGGGGAATATATATCCCTTCTGGACTGGAAACACCCTAGGATCTCTCAGATGTAGCTGGAGAGGGATTGTCTGGGTTTTGCTATTGAACCTGGCACCCCTGTGACCCAATCTTGGATAAGTGGAGGACAGTGGATGGATGGTTAGCCTCGTTCTAAACAGACGTTTTTTTTTTAGTAAAAATGAATTAGTTAACTGAAACCAATGAGCTGTGGAGCATTGTAAACTGTTGACTGAATAAACTTCAGATGCTAAGCACTCTCCCTGAATCTGAGTCCATCCAAACGTTCCTGGTAAAAGGACAAAGTACCACCCCCCTATCAGGGTCTCTGTCTGAGAAAATTTCCTACCTGGTAATTAGTTTTTCCTTTTGTAAATGCTGTGGACATGCAGGGGGGTAAACATTATCCCTGAAAACTAAACTGTTTATTGGAAAAGATTCCTGTAGTGCTAAGGTGTTTTTCTTTTTTTTTTTTTTTTCAACTTATGCAATTCCTTCCCAATTTCCTGCACCGTCAGGACTGACCAGCCGTTCAGTTTGGTTTAAAGCCGGAGTCTGTTCTTTGACAGCTATTGTAGCAAATTAATTGAAGGTTGATGCCTCCTTCAGCTTCTGTTTCAGGTCATTTTGCTCTGGATTTGTTTGTATTTCTCAAATACATTGTCTTTAAATACCGTTAACCCATTAAACAGAGTTTAAGACCTGGCATTTAATCCTGTAAAAGGAAATCTTTGTGAGGACTTCAGCAAGACTGGCGAAATATTGATCAGACCTTTTAAAAAAAAAAAAAAAAAGTCAAGATAGTCTTAGACAAATATGTGGCTGCAAACCTCAACCCGGCACTCTATTTTAGCTTTATATTCTGCCTCACTTTGAATAGAAAGCAACAAATCCTAATCGATAGTTTGTCAAAGCACTCTTTCCAGCATTGGGAGAACTTAAACGGAGACGCAACGGCCTGCAGCAGGCAGAAATACTCTGTATGCTTTTTTTAAAAAGCTTTTGAACATATCTTTGGGATGCTCCAGGCCTGCTAGCAATGACCTCTGCTGAGACTACCTGTAGACTTGGCTGCCAGACCTTGTAAAACAGTGACTACTCAATCTGTTACGGTGGCTGCTGCTTCACTCACTGACTCAGGGTGGGAGAGCGAGTTCAATATGGAGCGTCATGCTCTGGTGCACTGTATGTGGATCTGCGAGGGCTTGAAATGCATGAGGCTCTCTCTGTGCATGCACAGCAGACGGTATGCAGAGGTGATTGTAGTACAATTGCTTGAACATATAATTTGTGATTCTCTTGCAAGCATTGAGCTTGCATCAGTTACTCCAGCTGTAGCTGCTGTCTAACTGCTCAACACAGGTACAGTAGCACTCATGCACATCTTAATAATTATTTTCTGACCATCTTTCTTCATACCATGTCTGAGCAGAACTACAGAGCTGTGTGTGGGCGTCTTTTTATTGTTTACGCATGCATTTCTTGTCTGTTTTGTTGTGTGTGTGCATTTCAAGCTCATAATTTAACTGTTTTTTGTTGTTATTTTATAGAGAGGAGTTGTGCGTGTAAATCCCTGTAATGAGCCTCAACAGTGAAAGCTGTGAAAACTGCTTCATCTGTGGAGAGAAACCTCAGTGTAAATATTTTTATTCGGATAATCTTTTGTTTAGAGAATATTTATACATGAGTAGAACATGTGGGTGTTTACATGGTGCCATTTACTCCTGCTTGTCAGGCTAATTTATTTAAAAGGTACATAAGAATACTTGTTGTTTTTTTTTTTTGTCCCCAAATCATATATTTTATCATTTAAATTGAGTACCAACTTAAAAACAGACACATTTTGTGGTTGCTTTGGGTGGAAACGGTGTCATTCAGTGAGAAATTTTGATTTGCTGTGAAAATATGTTGTGTACCGGAGAGCTTGCTCCAATTATGCAAGGATCACACTTCACAGCCTTTCTGGGAAAATGTGCTGTTGGACAAAGGTGTCAAACTCCTCTCCTCAAGGATCAGTGTCCTGCAACTGCGAGCCATCGGCTTCTAGAGTCCTGCTAATGATCTAATTATTTTATTCAGGTGTGTTTAAGCAGACACTGCTAAAGGTTTGCTGATCTTTACCTTTTGTGTAGCTGCTGTGGGGGTCATGAGAGTTTAATTGTCTGGCCCCTATTGGGTTTGTGGATCTGGAGAAGGTTTAAGACTCTGCTCTCTGAGGTCATTTTTAGGGGGTGTTGTCAGGATATGGGGTGCCATGGATTCTCTTACGGGGTATTTGGTTCTTGTGAGAATAAACCATGAGCTGTTTCTGCATACTTGACACCCAGTTAAGTTTGTTGGCATTTGCCACCATTTCTGTTTGTGGCGTTTAGACATAACTTCAAGGTGTAGAGGGAGGTGAAGAGGAGGCTATCTGGTCTTTGCTTTAAGGAGGTGAAGCGGTTCTGTTGCCCATGACCTCTGGCATGCACAGGAGCGTCTGAGGCCTTGGTTCTCAACAAGAACAAGGTGGACTTTTCCCTCTGGGTTGGGGGTCAGTGTCTTTCTTTAATGGAGGTGTTCAAATATCTTGGTGTTTTGTTCATGAGTGATGGTCAGATGGACTTTGGAGAAGGCTTGATGGACTGGTGCCTCCTCTTTGCAGCAATCTGTCGTAGTTGAGAGAAAGTGGAGTCAAAAATCAAAGCTTTGATATACCGGTCAGTCTACGGGCCCACCCTCTTCTATGATCAAAGATATGAATCATGACCAAAAGAATGCGATTCTGGAAACAAATGGCTGAAATTAACTTCTTCATTGGGTGGCTGTGCTCATTGTTGGAGAAAGGGTGTTCAGGCTTCGAGTGCTCAGTTACTCAGTTGTGGTGATTTGGGAATCTGATTATAAAACCTCCAGGGTGCCTTCTTTCTGGAGGTTTCCGGGTATGTTCAACTTTCAGGAGTTCTCAGAGCAGATCCAGAACTGGAGGTTGGGACTCTGATCTTGCCTGCAAACACTTTAGGGTCCCCCACAATGAGCTGGAGATTATCACTGACGAGAGTTTCTGGGTCTTTCCTGCTGGACCTGTTAACCAGCCTCAGCTTAGCAGAAAAGATTAATTTGAAAAAATAAGACACCAATTTAGCTTTTTAATAGTTGGGAGTCTGACAAGCAGATATTAGGTTGGTTAACTGATCAGGCTTTCTGCTCAGGGAGCACCTTTGCAGTTGGTTACTTAACATGCCAATCTGCTGTAGTTTCAGAACAACATTAACTAATTTATTTTCCACACTATGACTGTCAAGTTTTTCAGTACAGAAAAAACATTCTGGTCACATTTTTTGGCTTCTCATTGGCTTTTACACTAGGAAATATATGATGGAAAAATGTTGTTGATTTTAAACTGCAAAGTTTTTGAAAATCACGGGCTGCACGGTGGCACAGTTGATAGCACTGTTGCCTTGCAGCAAGAAGGTCCTGGGTTCAATTCCCAGCCTGGGGTCTTTCTGCAAGGAGTTTGCATGTTCTCCCCGTGCATGCGTGGGTTCTCACCGGGTACTCCGGCTTCCTCCCACAGTCCAAAGACATGCCTGTTAGGTTAATTGGTAACTCTAAATTACCCTTAGGTGTATGAATGAGTGTGTGCATGGTTGTTTGTGTGTTACCCTGTGATGGACTGGCGACCTGTCCAGGGTGTACCCCGCCTCTCGCCCATAGACTGCTGGAGATAGGCACCAGCTCCCCGCGACCCACTATGGAAGAAGCGGTAGAAAAAAATGACTGACTGAGTTTTGAAAATCTTAGTTTAAATCTTGATACCAGTAAACCAGCTCGCTTCAGCACATCTTTGGACCGCAGAATGCTTTTCTGGGCGATGTGATTCCAGCAGTGTAAAAATGCTTGACGAGACCTAAATTGTTTGTATTGATTCTTGCATTTATAGTTTAGATTAAAAACATTACTTTCAACAGGCAAAAAAAGTTGGATTTCATTCCCTTATGAGTTTCTAATCGGGTTTAACAACTGTCAACATCAGGTCACAAGCTGTCATTGTTTTCCCCATACTAGAGTGTATATTAGTACTAAACCTATAAATTTAAGCCAAAGAAACATTTCTTTTCTAATATGACAATGGACTGCTCTGGTTGAAAAAAAAATAAAAAATCTGCTTAGGCCAAAACCCTAATGGGCCGACCGAACGCGATTTGAGCATCAAAAAGACGTCCAATGTCTCAAGTTGGATGCTTGTGCACTTAGAAGTCGGATGCTCTAGAGGCGCGTCAAAAACGCTCTAGAGGCGCGTCAAAAACACTCTTGAGGCGTGTCTGAGCAAAGTGTGGACAGACGTGTGTTGGGAGGAGCTGCCCTCGGCCTTGTCTCTTGTGTACAATGGCAGATGCAATCTAGAGTGGCTTGGCTTTATTTGCTGAATAATTACAGGACAGGCACAAACTGCGACAATAATACCCCTTTTTCACTAGCTCATTTTAGGAGCTGCGGCTCCGCTCCACTCGGGTGGGGGGTGGCAGGAGAAGCAGCGAGGAGAGAAGCTGCTCTCTGAACTGGTGAAGCTCCAGAGTTTGCCTTAATAAGTTCCAATTTTATGAGGATGTTTTTGTCTCAGCCATGGCAATAATAAGGACACAGACTTTAAAGTGCAAAACTGTGGACTTTTGACCACTGAAAAGTTAGTTTTAGGTTGGATATTCGTGCACTGCGGACTTCCTCCCATTTGGTCCGAAGCAGACAGTCTGATTACAGGCAGTTGCTCTCTGCCTGCACCCTCCTCCTGCAGACGCTGGTTCGCGGTTAAGGACCGTCAATAAATGTCAGAACCAAACACGCAGTTTCATGGTCATGGTGGTATTATTTTGTGGGAAATGTTTATGCGTCTGAACAACTGATTTTATGCGTGATCAGCTGGTTTAGGATGTTATTAAATACAGCGCTCCGCCTGCGTGTAATTCAGAAAGCTGATGTCTTTTTTCTTTTCTTTCAGCCTTCAGGCATGGTTTATGATTGGTAAATAGTAAAGTGGTCCTTCCCTCTCATGATAAAATATGTCACTACTTCAAATAACTGAGCTTCTCTGTCCAAAAGTCCAGATATCCCAACTCTGCGTGTGCAGCTTCGGGCGCTCGAAATGTGCGTCAAACGCTTGAAATCTCCGCAGGACCTCTCGACGCCCCGAGACGCGCGTCCACCATAGACTTTGCATGAAAACCTGACGCTCATATTGCGTTGTCTGAACCCACCATTAGACTGAACACTTTAACTTGAGGCGCACATTAGCAACAACAGCAACATGTAAAATAGGCAGAGTAAAATTCAGAGGCAACTGTGCTCTCAGTGACAGAGATGATCTAACTTTATACATCCTACTGCAATGTAAAGGAACATCTGCAAATTGTTTTGAGGTCCATTTTTGGGGCTGGTGGACAAATATGTCAAATGTTTTAAAACGGCTGCATCAGCAACATTTTATCAGATCAAAATCTAGTAGTTTTGGACTTGCTTGGAGGCACATCCTGCTGAGATGAGTTACTAAGCTGAACTCTTTGTTGTATTTGTGTATTATATTTAAAGCATTTCCTTTACTTGACACAGAGTCTGTTACCAGGTTCGAGCAGTGTTGGGCTTTTTTCCAGTAGGTGAAGAATGAATTGGGCATTTTCTGCAAAATAGATGGAAGTGGCTGAGATCTCTTTATTTTGATGTATTCTGATGAAGTTTGGGAGAAAAACAAAAACCACGAGTACGGTTTAATTTCTGCTTTGGGCCCTCTGGATAAATTAGATTCAGTCTTTTGCAGTTTGTTTGCTTTTTACAATCTTATTTCTTCAGTTTTGTACTTCTCTGCTTTTAAATGGCTATACTGGCTATATGGTTTATTAGGAATAAATAGTTTCTTTGAAACCCTGATCAATGGCTTCTGTTTAAGCAAATCAATCTGCTGTTCATAGAAATTAAAGTCTCTCTGTAATTTAGGTCCACTTTGACTTATTTAAAAATAGGATAACATTTACTTAAGACTATTTCTTCACAGAAATGACAGTGTGCTTACAGGTCCTACTGAATAAGAGATTAGCAACTATACATGGTATTCTGAGGTAAACTTGTGCCTCTAAACTTGAGGCACAAGATTAGAGTTAAGCTAATGTTCTCAGTTGTAGTGTTTTTATTTTGAATACTGCTAAACATTTGGGGGAAACAATTATGCTTTGTTGTAATCTACCTAGTCATTGTGTAGTGATGCAGACGAAGTATGTAAAAAAAAAAAAAACTTTGCCTTAGCTGTAACAAATATTGTACTCTTGGGCTGTAAACGGTACATTTGTACTGAACAGTACCAGTTTGATGTATTAAGATCAAATATCTCATGTGCCAACATTTTAATCCAGAAGAGGGTGGATGTATACATTCATTGCCTTTTTAAATTCCACAACGGAAAATGAATAGATGAAAATAGGTAGAACTCTCCACACCAAAGCAATGCAAGAGCGTTCCAGTAATCTACAGCTGCTACGGACTGACAGGGATGAATATAATGAAGTCAACTGGTCACGTATTTATGTACTTCGCAATGCCTGGTGGGTTCAGTAAATGCTGTTGAATGCGCCACCAGGCAGTTGATGAGCATCGCCTGGCATTCATAGCTTCAGCAGTGAGTGGTAGAAATTTACTTAAACTAATTTACCTTTAAGTACTAATTTGATCTTTCAGTGGCATTAACAGTTTAAAACTAAAGGGATTGAAAACAAAACACCGTTTAGGACTAATGACACAATGGACACAATGTTAAAAAGAACAATTTATTTTCTACTTCTGCACAATAAACAAACATATCACAGATTAAATTAGGCTAATGTGCTTTTTAATGTGTAATCGGCATTATAATTTGTCATTTTTGGACTGAAAATGAACACAGACCTGAAGAACAGTAGTGATCAATGTCTAAAAGTGCTGCAAAAGATATTTCATGCACCGTGTTTCACAGCTGTCACCGTCTTCATTCCACTCAGCATTTTATTCTCATGGTCCACTGGATTAGCAGATTTATTTGCTGTATTACATCTGCTACCGTTCTGTATTACACTGCCAGTCTGCTTCAGGAAGTATTTCTCTGTTATGTTTAAAGATACCCGTACAAAAGGACTGATTTAGTTTCTCTGCTCTGATCTGTTTGACTAATATTGACTTTATAGGTAGGAGACTCTTCTGTTTGGGCTCGTATCTGGTCAGTGAAAAGCCCCCTTTCTTAGTAGTAATAAAATTACTACAGCTGTAAAGACAGAGTATGCTTGATGTGCTTCAGTGTAAACGTCAAAGAACATTTTGATGCACCGATGCAATGATAAATTGTCCAGTGATTCAAATAAGCCAATGTTCTCTAAATCAGCTCTGACCGGTACTCAGTAGGTCAAATGTTTTTTGTTTTTTTTATATTTCTTTTAGTTAAATGTACTAAAACCGAAAACCTTTGTCTGTAAACACATCGATCAACAGCATCTACTTGGAGGCACGCCGTTCTGACTTTAGCAGTGAAGAATATGCTTAGAGGAAACTGTGATTGTCTACTAATTCCTACATATTCTGTTATATTCAAACCTGCAGCACTTTTTCCCTTCAGATGGAAAAACAGATTCTGAATCAGTTTAGACCAAAACCAAAAATTGTTTGCCAGTAAAACCCTGATTACCCCATCCCAATAAACTGACTCCAATAAGATGAAATAATGCTTTTTTAAAAGCTTGAGTAAACTCCATGTATGGAGTAGGTTGATGCTTTGAATGAGTGGTAGGTATTTATCCATTTAAATACTAAAAGGGTTACTTGGCAGTCCTAAAAATATAGAAAAGTATGAAATTTGCCCTGATATTTTTCAGGTCTGGAAACAAACCAAATGTTTTATACTCCTAAAGAGTTCTAGAGAATAAAAAAATTACAATAAACAAAATGTCTTTATTTCTGGATGATAGAGAAACATCACATATTTGTTCATTTCCCTAAACTTGGATTATTTTTCAACCCAATTTACTCCAGCTGTTCTCTGAAGGCTTTTTCTTCCATGTCAGAATTATGCACCTCCTATTACTACCACTACTTTTGCATGGGACTGTATTTCTCGTTTTCATTCAATATCTAGTATTTTTGTTGTGTACATGGAGCACATTTACTACTAACGGTCAAACGGCATGATAATGGCATTAAAATCCAGGCAGGTACATGTGCAACAAGGGAAGGTGTAACCTCAGTAGTCTTCTAAGTATTACGTCACCATATGCCATACAAGCCGACACCACTTTACATATAATTCTGAAACATTAACTTCATGACTGAAGAACGCATTACCTTCACGCTTCTCGTCCCGCCTTGCAACTGCCGAATGTAATACAAAAGAAAACGGAAAAAACAGAGGGAAATGTGGCCAATTGAACGAACCGATCAATTTTTGTTTGTGGGCAAAACGCCTAAACCTTCGATCCTCTCTCTTACAGTCTGCAGATGTACCCCTCTCGTACAATTTATAAAACAAGGAACTGTAATAATTGCATTGAAATTTTAATGGAAGTGGAGCAACGAAGAGGTATCTCTTTGTAATATGTGACAGATCGGTAAGTGCAGTAATGTTTAGGGCACATCTGTATTGCATCCTATCAATTAAGTAAGGTATTATCATCCTGGGCTCCAACACAGAGACAAATCACTGCGTATTTATTGTACCTGACTTCAATTGTGATTCTAATTGCATTTATTGAGCTGAGAGGTAGTGGGAAAAATTGTCTTTTGACGGTGAGATTCCAGTTACTCCTCATTGATTAATGATCTAATTTGTCTTTACATGGAGATGATGAAAAGTGGCCTTCTCTCACTGCACAAATAAAGCGCAGGGCTCATTCTTTACCCATTTCATTTGGTGATGTTCACTTGGCGAGGTTTTGTTCGTCCCTTTAGTTTCATGGTTCATTAAGATGAGTGAGTGCTGCCTCTTCATTGTTTACACAGCTAATACTAACAGCATTAGCTGAATAATTTACAGCTATAAAACTGTTATTTTTTTCCTGTGTGCTGCAGGTTGGATATGAGAATGCAGGAACCGTGGAGTTCCTGGTAGACAAACATGGAAAACACTACTTCATCGAGGTCAACTCCCGACTCCAGGTTGAACACACGGTCACCGAGGAAATCACGGAGTAAGTGGCAGATGTTTATTTGTCCAGATAGCTTTATGCCGGTGGGCAGCTGCGTAATTGTAGCGGTTGTCATTTTGCATGAGCGTCTGGTTGGCGTCGTTTTTCTGTCTGACAGGTGTGCTGCTTCAAGGTTGGAAGTTTTCCACTCGGAGAATTTGTTGGACTTGTGATTTAAAAACTGGGGAAGGTACGGAGCAGGTGTTGAGTCGTGAACAGGCTCAACATAATGCTTGTCAAACAGGAATGGGCTAAAACAAAAAAGGCGATGAAGGAGGTGTACAAGATTAGAACAAAGAAAAAGAAAGGACTGACAAGTGTTAAAGGAAAATTGTTTGAATGGAAACAATTTGGAAAGACAAGAAAAGGCCTGAACAGGTGGAGTCTGTGTGGAGAGAAGATGAAGCTTGAGGTCAGACTGAGTGAGAAACAATGGGGTGGAGAAGAACAGCATAATGGAAGTTAAAAATAGCTCTCAGCTTTGCTGATGATTTGTGTGATTTGCTCGGCTCGAACAACACAGATGTGTCTCAGATTGGTACAGAAGACAAAAACACCAACGGATAAAGCTGTAGCCCCTCAAGTTTATCACAGAACCATGGGTCTTTTTTGTTTTGGCTCATGTTTGTACATTAAGGGTTTAAATCAAATTTATAAACTAAGCTTCAATCAGAATAGATGGACCAAAGCAGTTCCAGCGTTAGACCAGGGTTGGTGCTGGAGCCGGTTCTTCAAAGGTTCCATCAAAATCTGGTTTGGTTTTCTACAGCTAGAAAACCATCTTGGTGCCATGTCGTCTTAAAAAAAATCCCTTTCAGTAAATGTTTAGTCCTGAAATCAGTGCTGGACTAAACATGACAATAACAATCATAGACATAGGCTTTAATATTCATCATTATTGAAGCATTTTGACAAAATGGAGAAAAAATGCAGGCCATCAGTGTGAACCAGATGTGTTTAATTCATGTTTATACTGAAACATCTTTCTGATCTCAGACAGAACTGCTAAGGGGTTTTATGCATCAATTTATTAATAGTTGAGAAGGGTTTTCACTTGTTTACTAGGGATACACGATATATCTGCATCAGCAGCGGTATCGGGGGATTCCGGTCATTTTTTAACATATCTATCGCTCCCATGAGCAAGGAGGGGAGGGTGATGGCTGTGTGGTGTTTGTTTGGTGACCTGCAGGACTGTGGTTGAGGAAAATCGGTTATAAGGTCATAACAGCAATATTATCGTATCGACAAAAATATTCACATGATGCATCCCTGTTTGTATTTGCAAGAAGTTAGGTTTACAGTATTTGTTCTTTAAAGGTTTAAAAACGAGAGCCTCCAAAGTAAATACAAGGTTAGGAAAAGTGACCCAGAGACCTAGCAATTGTGACAGATCATGTTGTTTTTTTAATTTGACCTCATATTTATCCAGTTGGTTGTAACAAAATGACAGTCAAGAGTAAAAACATGCTGTTCCTCTTATTTCTCAGTTGTAACAAACCTTTTCTGAAGGATCTGAGGGTCATAACACAAACATAAACCCTACCAACCACACCTAGAGCTGTATCACACACACCATCTGAGCTCTTAAAGTCCTTTTTTAAAGAAGACTTTTCCAGCCATTTTTCCGGCTCTCAGTTGGGTTTAGCAGGGTCATTGAAACTGGCAGCAGTGAGTCGTTAGTTGAATTTGTTCAGCATCAGTAGATGATATGGCACATTTAAAGTTTTAGCTGTCGAAGCAGGTTTTCATTTGAAGCTAAGGAAAAAGAAACTTTTTCCCTCCATTGACATTTTGTTAAAGAAATGTGTCGGTTTATTAGAGCTGGGAGAAAATGACAAAAGGGAAATCTGCATTGGGGTTTTATTCCAACATTATGTCCATTATTCTTGGAGCTTTGTTTCCACTCAGCTGCGCTCTCAGTCTCTAGTGTCTGAAGACGTTCATTCTTGTTTTTGTGCAGTTGAAACAGACTCTTAATAACAGACTTGTCAGTGATCTGTTTTAGGGGAAATCTTTTCTGTTCTCCAAGTTGTCTCAACATTTCCATTCCTTCTGATTTGTTCGTTTTTCTGCAGTTATTCTTCATTTTCTGCAGATTTTTCTCCCTTCTTCTTCTCCCACTATCAAACTGTTTTTTTGTATGTAGCACCAGAGAAACTGACTTTTTAAATGTTTTTCTCTTTAAACATTCCTGATTTTTATTTTTTTATTTTTCTTATGTACGTACTTTACTTTGTGGTACTTTGTTGTGAAAAATCTATTTTCATGCTGTGTTTTACTTTATTGTAGTTCATAATATAGATGCAGTAGTCTGGATCTGGATTTTATGAGTGCAGAATATTTGTGTTCTCTAAATGTGAACAAACTCAAGTTTTATATTATTTTAGTGGCTCTGTTTGTCACCAGATGTTTGAGTAGATAATGGTCATTTGGCTCATCATTGCAGTGCCTCATTTATGTTTTCAATTTCTTCTTGAGCTTCCCCTGACTGTGCTGCCTTTAAGTTATTTTATATTTCTGTGCTTATTTTCGTGTTATTTTTACTTTCTGCAATCAACCTTCGTGGGAGAGATGGTCCACTCCAGTTGTTTTAGTTTCCAATCCGATCCTTTTATCTGAATTTAAATAATGGCAGAAACTGATGTCCTCAGAACACTTTTTCTCAAACATTTAGTGTTTGTTTTAATTCTGGAGGTTGTATAACCTAATATTCTGCTGCCATTTTCTTTGCCCAAAATATTCAGTTGGATTCATATTTTCAAACATTATTAAATTACCTAAGTTTTAAAGTGACCTTTTCATGCCTATGTCGACATTCTTGTCAGCTGCAAAGCTGGCAAATCTGAGTTAAAGACCTCGGAGGTCTTCAGACTGTAATGATATCAGACTACCGATAATGTTGCTGTAACAGTCTGATATAACTTCTACCACCCTACATATTTAAATAAAACGCATAAAGGATGTTTAATCTTCCATTCAGTCCTAAAATATCCCCAAACAAGGTCATGTTGAGTAGTAGACTGTTCACTGATAGCAGGCTTCTGTAAGAGGCTCCACCGGCACGTTTAAACGTCAGCGTGTTCAACTGACAAATGCATCTATTGAAACAAATAAAACATCGGTTTATACACAATTTATAAGATTGCTTCTGTCCAACTTATTCCTGGCAGTTATGCTGAAAGATTCATTATTTTAGGGACTTCCAGTATGAAAGCAGCAGCTGCAGCAAAGCGGTTTGTTTTGGTATGTGTTAAACATACCAAATATGTTTGATATAACTGGTTTAGCTAAATTTCTTCTTTTGTATGTTACAGTAACACCACATGTCACGGCTGCACCTTTCATCAGATGAAGCTTGACCTGTGGCTACAGTTGGTCTGTGTTTAAGATGGATTATTCCTACAGTCAGGTTATTTTCCATTTGTTACCAAAAGATGAGGAATCAAGACAAAAAAAAACTACTGAAGCCACCCCCAGGTGCATCTTTATTACATGTAAGCCAAAACACAGGCAGGGTGAAAGTCCTTAGCCTTCTATTGGGCAACGACCAAACACCAGAGTAAAAACATCAGCTTCTGAGGCGGTTAAAGATGATTTTATGCTGGTTTAACTGTAACCATGTCTGGTTATAATTATTTAGTGCTTGACATTCCTGTTTTTTCAGTGTTCACAACTACTCAACCTTTCTTTTAGGAATAATAAAAACAACTAATGATATCTTAGTAATTTTAAAAGCTTAGAAAACACACATTTAGTTGTTTTTTTAGCCTCTGCTCCTGTCTGGAGCAGTGGTGTTAATAAGGCAGGTAAATAAGATGGTCAGAGTGCAATTCTTTAATTAACCTCTCCAATCTTTGAATGAGGTAGGACCTGATGAGACTATATTCTCCTGTTTAAGATGTGAAACTTGATGGCCCCATGTTTTTGTTTTTTTTTTTATCCATATTTGCTTCTTACAAAGCAAATATGTGAGATGTACCCGGTGGGATTTGTACCCGGTGAGAACCCACCGGAGTACCCGGAGCACCCACAGTCCAAACCCATGCCTGTTAGGTTGGTTGGTTAATCTAAATTGCCCTTAGGTGTATGAATGAGTGTGTGCCCAGTATCCAGGGTGTACCCCGCCTCTCGCCCGTAGACTGCTGGAGATAGGCACCAGCTCCTCCACGACCCACTATGGAATAAGCGGTAGAAAATGACTGACTGACTGCTTTGTAAGAGACCGTGCATTTACATGTAGAGAGGCTGAACCAGAAGTCGCTGAAACAGAATTCACCCAATGGTATCCCATGATCTAGAAAGAAAGTGGATATATATACGTTAACATTAGCACGCAACATCTTGTCTTTAAGTTGAAACTTCCAGGGAAAAATCTGCCAAAATACTACCTGCAGAGCTCAGGCACCCTGAACTGCCTTAGTGGCCTGCACCCCTTAAACCACAGTTGGTAGCATGGTGGTGAGAGGAGGATGTTATTCAAACTCACATCCATCATGGACATAACCTCACCCACTGCACCAGGCTGTAGAGCAGCTGACCAGCTCCTTCAGTGGCCGACTGTATTGTCACTTTAGCACAAATGACCTCCACTTTTTACTAGTAATTTTATTTTTTTTATTCTGCCATTACTACTTGTAATACATTTTTTTAATGTTTTTCTGTTTTTGTTTTTGAGCAGAGTAAACCCCAGAATGCCTACATGGAATAAAATGTAAAAACATTTGTTGATAACAGCTGGTGTCTGAAGTAATGGTTGATGGAGTGTTGTATTAAATGATGATTAGTGTACGTTAGGTCTAAAATGTCCCCCTTTTTTCCCTCAATCCCTCTTCCGTCACAGATTCATCTCATCTGTCAAATGAATTAATTCATTTCTCAGTGCCTTTATTTTCAGGCTGTTGCCTCCTCACTTCACATCCCTGTCCTTCCTGGGTTCTTTGAGACCTGTCAGGGTTCCCTTTCTGTGCGTCCACCTACCACTGACTGCTATTACCATCCCCTCATTGACATTCACCCTCATTCGTCTCTCCTCTTGCCGTTCTTTGCCTCACCTTTGCCTCATCTTCTCTGACTCATGCCTCATCTTTCCTCCGTCCTTTCATGAACTTGTCCTTTTTTGCCCTCACTTCCACCAGCATCTGCCCTCCTTCCGGCTGTCCCCCCACCATCTTTTAATGTATTAATTAGTACGGGTGCCTGACAAAATTCTATTAAACTATTGCTTTGAATTACGTTCATACAACACCAGTCATCATGCCGAGTTTTTTTGGAACAAAGAAATTGGAAGAGTCATGTTGTAAAGTCTTAAAGAGAAAGAAACGGCTCTTCTGATTGTAGCTTATTACAAACTATTAAAATGCAAACAGTAAAGTTTTCCCGTTTGTGTGGATGTGTAGGACTGCTACTAACGATCATTTTGCTAATTGATTAATCTGTTCGGCTTTTTTTTCAATAATTTGATAATCTGATAGCAAAAGGGGCTTAAGAGAGATTTTTACAGAATTTGAACCAGGTGAAGCTAAAACTATGCTACTTGAGTACTTCTGGATAGAGCATATTTGCAGAAAAAGGTTTTTCATCTAAAATGCAAAATAGATGTTTTTTGGTTTTTTTTACAATTTTGGCCTAATTAATTTCCTGAGTGGGTTGTTCTTTCAGCAAATGGCATGTTTACATGTCTCTATACTCCAGTTACTGATTATTCAATTCCTAAATAAGTTAATATTTCAGTAATCAATTAATCACGATTAATCCATTATTTGTTTCAGCCATAATGTTATAAGGTTGCCTTCATTTTTGTTAATAGTGTGATTTGTGAGACTCTTAGGTTGCAAAATAACAATGTAAAGCTTTATTTGCTTTGCCCTCTGTATAAGGCGTTTTTTTTGTGTGTTTTTTTTATTGGCAGTACGTGTAGGAAAATTTGCTGCAGCAACACCTCAGTTATTTCCAACAATCCTTCACTCTAAAGATGTTTAGATGACAGAGGGAGGCATTCACAGAGAATAACATATTTGCATAATTATTGATGCTGGATTCTTCTGAGAGGGACGTTTGGGGTTTATTTTTACTACTATAGCTACAATTTACTTCTTCACTTCGGTTACATTTGAATTGTTTACACATTTTAAAGTTCATTGTATAGGGGAGTCGGTAGGAAAGCAATTATTGGAGCATTGGTACACAATTTTTTATTTTATTTTTTTGGAAAGTTCTGCACAGCTCTTTGGAAATATTTAAAAACAATCTGTTTACCCTTCTAAATTTGCATTTATTATGTTCAGAAGATTGTAAGGCCTCTTAAGGAGTTTAAAAGCCATCAGGAAAAAAATGACCCATCTAAAACAAATATAAACATATAAAGTTCATTTTCACATGCGATTAGAGGACAATACACACCTTGCAAGAACAGAAAAATGTTTTCTCTCAGGACTTGAAAGTCTGTTTTGCAGCCCTGGTTTGGGAGTTCATGCCTTTTTTTTTTTTTCTTGAAGCATCATCTGGACAGAACTTTTTTCTTGTGTGGTTGTCTGACAGCTGTTGTATACACATGTTGCAGTGGGAGGGACCTATAAGAGCTGCCTGAAAGTTCTGGCCCCCGGTTCTTGTGAAGTATGAAATGCTCCGTCCCAAAAACAAATGATGTATTTTGGGTTATTTCGAAGCACACTTTGCAATCAGTTTAACCCTCTGCGGGTTGGCAGCTCGGGGACATTCTGGAAGTACACGTTTGCTTTCAGAACGTTAAAGATAAAATTTTTAACGGGAGATTTTTATATACACTTTCTCTTCTTTTGTTTGACACCTATTTTAACTAATTACTTCAACTTATTCTCTCTCCAGATCCAATTATATCTGTGTACCGTCTCGTGATAAATGTTCCACCTTCTCATGCATATAGTTTTTTAGAATCAGCTCTGATACTGATACTGATACTGACACTACAGTCGTGTAGCCAATGAAATTACTTTCATAACGGTCTACAGCAAGTGGAGCAGAACTCGAAACCGGCTTCAAGGAACACATGTGTAAACCGGGACTTTTTTTTTTTTATGCGCCCTCAGTGCACAATTGTGCATGCACAGGGGTTAGACAATGAAACTGAAACACCTGTCATTTTAGTGTGGGAGGTTTCATGGCTAAATTGGACCAACCTGGTAGCCAGTTTTCATTGATTGCACATTGCACCAGTAAGAGCAGAGTGTGAAGGTTCAATTAGCAGGGTAAGAGCACAGTTTTGCTCAAAATATTGAAATGCACACAACATTATGGGTGACATACCAGAGTTCAAAAGAGGACAAATTGTTGGTGCACGTCTTGCTGGTGCATCTGTGACCAAGACAACAAGTCTTTGTGATGTATCAAGAGCCACGGTATCCAGGGTAA
The DNA here is from genome assembly GCF_021462225.1 of Girardinichthys multiradiatus. Taxonomy (NCBI): domain Eukaryota; kingdom Metazoa; phylum Chordata; class Actinopteri; order Cyprinodontiformes; family Goodeidae; genus Girardinichthys; species Girardinichthys multiradiatus. The sequence continues at coordinate 20,136,112 of NC_061807.1, forward strand.
TGTCAGCATACCACCAAGAAGGACGAACCACATCCAACAGGATTAACTGTGGACGCAAGAGGAAGCTGTCTTAAAGGGATGTTCGGGTGCTAACCTGGATTGTATCCAAAAAACATTAAACCACGGCTGCCCAAATCATGGCAGAATTAAATGTGCACCTCAACTCTCCTGTTTCCACCAGAACTGTCCGTCGGGAGATCCACAGGGTCAATATACACGGCCGGACTGCTATAGCCAAACCTTTGGTCACTCATGCCAATGCCAAACGTCGGTATCAATGGTGCAAGGAGCGCAAATCTTGGGCTGTGGACAATGTGAAACATGTATTGTTTTCTGATGAGTCCACCTTTACTGTTTTCCCCACATCCGGGAGAGGTACGGTATGGAGAAGCCCCAAAGAAGCGTACCACCCAGACTGTTGCATACCCAGAGTGAAGCATGGGGGTGGATCAGTGATTGTTTGGGCTGCCATATCATGGCATTCCCTTGGCCCAATACTTGTGCTAGATGGGCGCGTCACTGCCAAGGACTACTGAATCATTCTTGAGGACCATGTGCATGTCATTCCCAAGACGAATTGACGCTGTATTGGCCGCAAAAGGAGGCCCTACACCATACTAATAAATTATTGTGGTCTAAAACCAGGTGTTTCAGTTTCATTGTCCAACCCCTGTAGCATCACTGGATGACTTTTGCAGTATTTTCCAAAACAAATCATGGCGAACCATTTCAACAATAGAAAAGTGGCATTTCTGTGTATTCCAACGTCAATAAATACAAACTAGTTACATCTATAAAATGTTTAACTGCTCAGGTTAAATATTCATAGTGTTAACTTTACAGAAACAAGAAGCTTCTGCATGTGCTCCAAAGGGTTGAAGAACTGTATCTAATTTAATTCGGGTATGCATTTTACAGGCGTTTTTAGGTGTTTTCAGGGGGACTGAAGAGGTTAAAAGAACTGCAGTTTTGTTTTAGAAAAAACATACACATAGTTTGCACCTCTTTACCTGATGGTCTGTGGGGCTAAAGCATGGTGTCCTTGGAAAATATTTCCTGTGACAAATTAAACCTGATGAAAAGAGAAGTGATTAAGTCAGATCTCCTCTACAGGAATTTAAAGCACACTGAAAAACTGAATCAGGTCCTTGGTAAGACAGAATGACTTTCACCAATCCAACGAGACGAGGTTTAGTTTCCTCTTTCTTCAAACTACACACAGATAACAATCATCAAAAACTTGGATTTTACATCTGTTCTTAGTCTTATGCTCTAGGTATCTTATTGTTTTTGGCAGTATTTGATGAGATGGTAGGCTACTGCAGGGAATATCTTTATTGAGGTTTAACATTTACATCCCCATCTAGCTCCCACTCCCCTGCCCTTTTACAGAGACTATTTTGGTGGCGGCTCGTCCTCCACTTTTTCACCATTTCAAACCTGTCACATTTCAAGGTTTTCCAAAGGGCTGCTAGCTTGACAAGGGAGTGTTTTTCTTATAACTGTGAAAAACCAACATCAAACTTGTCACTGCTTCTTGTGCCTCTCGGCCATGTAACTATAAAGGCCCTAAATTGTAATTTTAAAACCTCTTCTTTTCAACCGTGTTAAGGCTTGTAGCTCACAATTGTTCATTTTCATGGCCACAATTGACACGAGGCAGCAGGAAACGTAGCTGAAAGTTGCAGAAGAGTGATTTTACGCTTTTGCGCACTGAATTCCAACATCAATGCTTAACATAATGAGCATTCAAGGCAACAGTGGTAGCAAGGTCTGCAGCTACACTTTAAATTAAGTGAATATTTTTATGGTGATTTATTCATTCTGCAGGAATAAGCAAGGAAAAATGTTGTCTGAGCAAGAGCTTTGAGACCTAGCAAACTGGTACCCTTCCTACAGTAAAGTAAAGTAGCCTTTTTTGCCTGTTGTTCACCGAAGTGGCAAATGATCCAGTGGGACAAAAACTGTAGTTATGAACACAAAAATCTGCCATGGGCATTAGCACTTTCTTTTCTCAGGCAAACTGTCACCAGAAAACTTTGTCGTACGATGTTACTTTCCTAAATATAATTGGTTTGGTTTACTTTGATGGTCTAACAGCAGTACAGTTAAGTATCTGTCAAAATGTTAATCACTGTAGCACCACTCAAACTGTTCAGTTTTTTTCCCTGCAACATGTTGGCCATAGAGATAAACACAGATAATAAACACATAGTGGATAGGAGGGTAGTTAAATGTTCCTCCTTCCTTTGGCTCAGACACAAAGGAAAGAAATATGCTTCTGCAGCTAATTATTGGTAAAATAAAACATGTTCTTACCTGATGAACTTCATGCTCACAAACGGCAGCAGTCAACCCGGTGGCCATGCTGCTGACTGCAGTAAAGCTATGCTTGGAGGAAGAACAGTGCTATATCCTCCCCACCTCAGCTTTGGGTTGTGCTTCTAGTCAGTGCTTCCAGTTTTTTCATAATCCAGAGGCCAAAAGTGTTGCCAATGGGGAGGCTGTTTTTGATGACAGTTCACACATGGCCTCATTTTAGAGGTCTTTAAGGCATTTCTTAACAATCAGTTAATTGATTCCTTGATTCTGAGCCATTTCCATATCATGCAGTAACAGATGCTAAATCAATGTAACTAATAAGGTTGTGCTTTCTTGTTCAAATGGACATCACTCAAAATGCTTTGTATGAGAAAAGTGTTTTATAGTTACCTATCCTCTTGTTTTTTTTTTTCTTGTTTTGAGATTTATGTTTAAAGATTTCAAGACTTTTAGGTATTTGGGCTATAAAATATAATACACTTTAGGTTGGCACATGTTTTGGTAAAAAGGCAGAATAGTATTTAATATAATTATTTTATGCATATTCCTTGCATGTATGCAGAAACAAACCTCAACTTAAAAGGTTTCCGTCCAGATGCATCACTGGTAACATGACAGGGGAGTATACCATTAAGTACGAATATTGTGATTACCTGCTTAGCTTTCTTCCTACATCTCTGAAATCCCACATGAAAATAGCAGTCTGATTTTTGCTGTTTGCTACAGACATAATGTGAGGTAAATGCAAGATGTACATTTCTTATTCTGGTACACAAATCCTGTGTATGTGTGAGAGACACTTGGGCTGTAAGTGTTTCCAAAATGGAGAGACAGCCTCTACATTCAGCTCCAGCTCTGCCTTTGAAGTTCTTTCTCTCAAGGTTCAATTTGTCTGCAATTTGTCTGTAAATGATCTTTCCTTGTGTGCTGCGTGTGTTTCTCGCTGTTGGATTGTGCCCTTAGCTAGTGTGAGCGTGTGCAAGCCTGATTCTGTCATGCGACATTGAACAATTGGTAGATTGGTGGTCAGGAGTCCTTTAGATCCTAAAGTGGTGTAATTATTCCCCTTGGCTCATGCTGGGCTGTATGCACCAGAATGAAGATGGCGAAGTAAATTGTTGGTCCTTTTGTGGATGAAGTAACAAAAAAAAGAAATGTTGTCTTTTAAATCTCAATCTGAGTGGGTGCACTTCTTGTTGTGAGGAAATCTTCTTGGGAGTACTTTTTATGTTCAGCAAAACTCTTTAAAAGTTCTAGCGACAATTTCCAGCCTTTTCAGTTCCTAAAATTAGGCAGTTTTACAGTGTTGAGCTCAATAATACTAGAATTCTAATTTCCCCTTGGGGATCAATAAAGTATCTTTGAATTGAATAAAAATAAAGCTGTCATCAGTTTATGAAGTGCAATAAACTAATTTATAAACTTATCAAAGCTTGACATGTCTAATCATTATTATCCCAACCTAACCATTAGATTTAAGGTAGCTAGGGGCACAGTGCATGCTACCTGCATGGTTCACTGTGGAAAAAAAGTCACCTGGGAATTTTCAGCCTCCTAACTATAGCTGCACTGACCTATAGCGACTGGCATCTGTGGCTGATTGTTATAAAATGGAACTGCAAAGTCAGAAAAGGTTGCAATTAGATCCCTTCTGACATCTGTATCATGGCCTTTGTGGCTACACCCAACAACCCACATTATTAAACATGTATTTATAGTTCCAGCGCACCCGGTTAAATTAGGAAGCTATGGAGCTGACATTAGGCTCTTCTAATGTGCAAGTTTTCTTTTGTTGCAAATTTCTGAGCCTGTTTAAAGCTAAGGTTGACTTACATTAAAGCTGAAAGTAGGGGTGTAACCATTAGGGATGGGCCATTATGAGGTTTTTATGGTGTGACAACCTTAACTAAAAATGCCTGTTTTATGCTATTATAACAAATGTTTATCATGATTTAAGATTGCTGCTGATACAATATTATGGAGAAAACATGTGTCCTGAGAGCTTTACTACCTGAGAGCGTCAGCAATAATGGGCAGCATCCTTTAGTTTCCAGCTTTCAAGAAGCCTAGTGTGACCAGTGCACCAAAAAGGACTTTACACTGTAGGACCCTGTATGATGGAAAACATTAGCTTTTTAAAACTGTGGTGTACACTGCACACCTTTAGGCACACGCAATATCTTAAAGAAGAAGCAATGATCATACAGTGCATACATGTTTTATATAGTGGAGAATGTCAGACAAAATTACATTGATTGGCTATAAAAAGCTGGGGGTTTGAATCAGTGTATAAGCCTTAGGACCCCCCTTCATGGAGATGAAACATTACCTCACCTCTCTGCCCCAAGTTAATTTGAATTCCAGCTGGTCAGTTTGTTTTTGTTCTCTTATTTAATGTATTTATGTCAACAATGTATCATGAGGCTCAGTGCTTGCGTTAAAGCAAGCGCCCATAAATCTAGGTCCTAATTCTGTTTTACACAATGTAGCTGGCAGCTGATTTCAATTATCTAAGTCGTATTGAATAATGAAGTCCAGCTTCGACCAGTCCACATGTTGCAGTTTTTGTGCTTTTCTAGTTCTATGGTGTTCCTAATCAACAGCATCTCAAAGTTTTGCAAGAGGGTGGCCAGATGGGGGCCACTGATCTTGGCATCTTTTGGTGATGTTCCAAAACCTAAAACCATAAGAGTTTAAGGGGGGGTTATGTTGCTATGGTGGAACTTAAAATTAGGTATCGTTACTAAACAAAAAACCCATCACAGCATAAATATCTTCACTTTCTGAACCAAGTTTAGTTCTTGTGGTGCTCCATCAAGCTTCTGGCAGTTTGTAAATGATATTTTCTTTTTGTGTGTCAACTGGGGCTGCATGATTGGCTGTGCAGTAATGTATTGATGACATTTGAGGCAATAAGTACATTTTTTTCCACTCGTTTATTCGTTTTTCCAATGCCTCCAACTCTCTGCGATCCTCAGCATCTTTGGCTTTATCAGGCATGGACATCTACTGCAAAGACTCGTTCACCAGCTGTCTGTTGGAAGGAGCCTGAGGATTAAGATATATTAGTGATACATTGTGCAATACTAGTGGAAGTATTTGTTTTCACTATGCTTTTGGTTTTGTGTGCTTGAGAAAACGTGTCACATTTTTCTTCTATTTTAGTGGCTGGATGTTCGTGCAGGTGTTAATACAGCAGGCTTTTCATGAAAATGTTTGAGCTGCACCTGGTTGCCAAATTGTTTGGATTTGCTAATTTGTGTTAAATGACCCCCTCTCCATCTTCCTCAGTCTGAAAGAAGTGACAGGTAGATTGAGAATGACAACAATGCCTCGGGTTAATTGACGGAGGGTCTGACAGACAAGTTGTGGAAAGTGAAAACGAGGCGAATTTAAGCAGAGGTGAGACTTGCTGCTGCTGTGAGAATAAATGAGCGTAAATGTTGAGGTCTGCATTGGTTAGATATGTCTGAATATGCGGAGGTTTCTTGCATTAATGCATATTACTGTGAAGCCACTCTTTCATCATAGTTTTTTTAGTTTAGTCTTGAAATTTATTTAAAATCTTGCAGTATTTTTTTCTTCCTATTCTCCTCCTCTTTCGTATTTTCGTATCTTACTAGTTAAATGTTGATAAAGCAGCCAGTATCTCCAGCTCTCTGTTAGCTTTATATTTTATCTGCTGAAGACAAAGTTAAAGATTTTGCTGCCACATCAGCATTTATCACCCTTTCTTCTCCCCACTTGAGTTTTGCAAAGCCTTTTCCTTTTCTCTGAGCCTGGGAAATGTATAGAGAGCTCCAGGGACAGGTCAAATCAGGATCATTTTTCATTTGTTCCGAGCTAATGTGCTCAGTCTGGCTTTTTCCACGTTCTCTCTTTTCTTCTCTACCTTCTGTTAAAGAAAATCATTTAATCTTCCATTTTTTCCCCTTCCTGTACTGTATTTGCTTCTTTCCACCTGCTCTCTCCTCATGGATCCTGATTGTTATATGTTATGGATTTTGCTCATGGTCTGCCGGCGCTCTTATCTCAATCCGCTCAATAATCCCGTCCATTTGTGTCCCTTGAGGTGTCACAAGGAAACAGATGTAGCAGTAAACTAAACAGGGCCTCTCCTGTGGCCACATGCTGTTTTTCTCTGTCCATGGGATGATCTTTGACAAGGAAATGCTGGAGAGTTGTTTAGATGACATGCATGGATTCTCTGGTTTGAATAGGGTCGATAATTATCCGAAGCAGTAAGTTACAGTATGCGCTGTTTGTAGAAATTAGGTTTAGTGTATATCTGGGAACACAGAGGTGCACAACTGAGTCTGGGTTTGCTGTGCAGTTTGAATGTGCAGAAGTCCTGAGTGTGTGTGAGTCCGTGCACATGTAGGCGTTTTGTTTGCCTTTATGAGCACGTCATGAAATAATTTTAAGGTGATTATAATTGTGCAACAGAGCGTACAGTGAGTGATTGAGAGGTAAGCACATGAATAAGAATGAGGGATGGTTTTGCATGCTTGTGTATGTATGGGTCCCAACTCACGGGGGACATTTTTGTTTGTAGCAAAAAATTGAGGCTTCTTATGACAAAAACGAAGCTTATGATAACAATTACAGGAAGAATGTTTTTCACAGTACCATGAATAAAGGTGGCTTCCAGATTATCACATTATAATATTTAGGACTTACCTTTGATTGTTTTTAGTTTTTATTTTAGCATCCATAAGCAGTTAAGATGTATAACTAAGCAGGCAAAGTTGTATGTTGTTGCTGCTGTCATGGAACTCAGTTCTGTTGCTCATTTTTCACGTCGGTCTGGTGTTTCGTTGACACATTAGTATCAAAAAGAGCTCGTAAGCTTGACCAAACAGTATGAATTTACAGGCAGAAGCAAGTTTAAAAAAAATGTATTTCCTAAGAAGGTTAGTTTTTTTTTTGGTTTTTTTTGGAGATATGACGTTTTTGACCGACCGCAGCAATGTGCAGCCTGAGGCAGGCTTTATTCTGAGTGTCCTTGCATAAAACGTTTATTTTAGTCTGTATTCTGTAAGGATTTTTTTTTTGTGAAAGCTTTGTGATATCATCTGCAGGTTCATCTAAAAATGTTGTTGCCAATTTCCAATCTTATGCTTCTTGTAAAACTTTGCCCTGCCAATATCAATTTGGCCAAGCTATAATCACCTATAAGAACTTAACAGCATCCAAAATACTTTTTTCTAGCCTTCCAGATGTGACGTCATTGAGTTTTTGAATACTGGGAGCAGATGTGATGTCACATAAGAAAGAAAATAACCTTTCTTTAGTTTCTAATACTGCAAGTATCATGGTTAGCATGACTATAACCATCTCTATGTATTACCTAGAGAATGTAGATCCTTGCCATTACCTAATAGGCTGCGAACATTTCCAAATCTACCATATTCCCAGACAGTTGAAGGCTCAAAAGGACAAAACAGTATCTGTAATGTGTTGGGCCTTCTTGTTATCAGTTGAAGTTGTGACCTGGTGCATTTAATCATATATTAAAAGCTCAGATTTTTAAGTTTTTTTTTTTTTTGGACGGGTTTCTGTCAGGCCGATGGAGTTAAAAATTGGACAATTCTGGTCAGCAGCAGATTTCTCAGTGCATCTTTAAATGTGCTGGACTGGTTCTGGTGTTTTCTCAACTTAATCCCCTGTCCAGCTGCTCGCACGGTCAATTTGATATCGAAATATCATAGAATGATGGCTCTTGGTTGCCTTCAGCCTTTGCTTTGTTGGTCCTAAATGAAATCACTCAGAAGGCCTAAAAGCATCCAAAACCCAGCTTTGATTGTTTTCTTAAGGTTTCTTACAACTAGTTTGATTTGTAGCCAAGTCTACTAATACATTAAAGAAAATGAAAAACTGAGTCATTATAAAGGTTTCTGTGCAACACCAGTGAAAAAACCTTCCCCACTCTGGCCATTATTGTTTTCTAAAATATTTTCAGACATGATAATTCATGTTTGTTGGCGTCCAGAGTGCTGTGGTTTGTGTTGGAAAATTTTCACCCTATAAAAAAAAAAAAGTCCCAAAAAAGTGTCTGCAGTAAATGCACCACTAACCTCTGTATGTATGAACTTCACCAGACTGCACATCCATAAAGGACAGAAACCAGATAAACCCAAGACTAGAATTCATTAATTCCTTGATTTGCATGAATCACCATATCCCACGTGATAAATTAAAATGTAATTTCCATACATTTAATCCGGTAATCCCCCTTGGCTTCCTTTTAATGTCTTATTCACAGGCTTGGGGATCCGAGGCTTTAAATCGCATCAAAGATTGGAATAAACCGAAGGATTAAATATCAAAATGAGTCATGTCCTGGCCCTGGGACAGATGTACATTAGGGCATGGTTGTGGTTTTATCAAAGGTCTCCTAATGATGAAGCCAAAGTGTATTTAGATGTTGAGTTATGGTCATTCAGTAGTAGTATCTCATCCGGAAGGTCTACAAGAAATCAGTTTTATTTTGGGATCAAAAATAATTTTCTGAGCGATGAAGTCCAAAATAAGATGCATGAGTGTTTGTTTGATGAATAAGTTGTTTGTCCACACCAGCTGACTTGTGTGCTAAGCTTCACTGCCTGCTTTCAAATGGGTCTCCTACCTGTGAGTAGAAATTATTGATGGGAATCATCAGATACTGTCCCTTAGCGACATGTAAATAAACTATGTTGTTTAATGGGGCTGTGAAGAGCACAGCAGCTTTACCTGCTGGCAGATGATGCTGGGAGGATCATTGTATACATCTGGTAACTCCACTCATCTGTTAGAAGCACATTTACTGTGTGCTCTGTTGGAACGCTGGATATAATTACAAAGTTCTGCTAATCAATTAAATAGAGAAATAGCTGTTCGTTTATGTCAAACACCAGTAATGGCACTGAAGATATTTGAGGAATCTCTACATGGTTTAAAGGGTCATGTTGATAATTGGGGTAAAGCGCTCCTCCTCTGCAAAAGAGTTTTTAACCATTTAGAATCAGCTTTATTGGTCAGGTTTGTGCACACAAACCAGGAATTAGACTTGGTCTGCACTTTAATGTGCAGACATTTTAAATATGTATATAAATAAAGTGAGGTATTTATTATATAGGATGACGAGGTTGAATTAGTTTGAATTTGTATGACATACTCATAAACTGTCCACAGCTAAGCTGTAAAATTCTGCAGCAAACAGCAGAGTCTAAGTGTCCTTGAACTAGACTTAATGAAATGTGGTCCGGACTCTATGAAGGTCAAATAACTTTACGGCGATAAAATCTGTGAAGCAGATTCTAATTTTATTGCCATTAGTGGCTAATGTTTAGTCAGTCGCTGTACTCTCTGGTTCTTACAAATCGTTCATATCAAATCTGTCAGTTTTTATCCAAAATGCTGCATCACAACAATTTTTTTTTAACTAATGGACTTCAACAGCACTTTTGTAAACTAGTTTTGTCAGCCAGCATCAACTGGTTGATTGGAGATCTACTTCCTTTCTTTCTACAAAATAAGAGACTAAACCACTAGTTTTCAAGCCAGAATCCCCATAATAGATTAGATTTACTTAATTAAATAATTTTCTTCGTGACAGTAGCTGTAAATATCGTTTAGTGTCATTACTGCCACTAGAATGGCTTTGGAGGGAAGGTATAATAGAGCCTCTCCTTAGCTCTATAAAGCTCCAGAAACACTCATCAACATTTAACACTACTGAAGGATGGGCACTCACTTGGCTGGCTCTGTTCTGGGGACTGCTCTGGAATATCTGGAGATGAGCGTCCATTTGATAGAGACCACCATACAACAAGAAGTTGTATGGACATTTTCAAAGACTGGGACTTTTTTATATATCAAATTACTGTTTGAATGATGCAATGCTTGAAAAATGGTAAAGACCCTAAGGAACCAATGATGGTGCTTTAATTGTTGTCACAGCCTTCCAGGAAGCCATGTTCAAACCCTATTTTGCAGACTTTCTCTAAAGGAAACATCTTTTTTCCATTTTGCTTCACAAATTATTCTGGAACATGAATTTCTGGCCTTTTTGCATGACCGGGAAAATATATTCACACTAATAGATGAATAAACCTTGATTTTTTTTTCACTCGTTTTTTAAAAATTTGTTGGCTAATTAAATAATGGTAACTAGTAGAAAGCAACTGTTGCCGTGAGCAACACCAGTAGCATAGAGCAACAGCATACCAATATTAATAATTGCATAGTTGCCTTGAAGCAACAATGAACAGCTACGGTATCACCATGGCAACATGAAATGTTTGTTCATAGGTAAACAATGTTTGAAGGGGCTCAGCTTGACTTGGTTTAGATTTCTTTACAAATTAAAGATGAGTTTGATGTTGGTTGTACTAAAGTCTGGTTTATTCTATTACTTTAGTCTATAGTCTACCATTATAGTGACCTTTGTCTGTTGCTGGCTTATGATTTCCACACATTTTCCTCAATTTACTGAGCCTCAATCTATGTCCCATTGAAGGGAAGAAGAGTTTAGAAACTACATAGTAGTAGTAGTAAAGTAGTAAAGATAATGATGGGCAGCAAGAATGAGTACAAGGAGAAAGAACCAGGACAAGGGCAGTGAGGATTGAAGTACAGAAACGGGTATCTCTGGTATACTGTAGGATGGGCAGAGTCATTTCTACACTTGCTTTCCTTTTAAAGAAAACAAAATGAGGCTGAATTTGTTCTGTAAATGTAGGAAAATGCAAATTATAAGCCAATATAGGCACAGTTCACTGTAAATCAGGTGATGCCATAAACGGCAGAGTAGTAGCCTGAACTTTACTACAACAAACATCAAATTTCATATTGTCAAGCTGTGAAGAGGAAAACAAAATGATTACTGACCCTTCCAGACATTAATTTTCCAACAGGTTTCTCCACAATGATTCCGTGTAGCCTAAAGGTAACATTCAGACACAAAACATATTAAAAGAGCTCAGTTTATAGTACTTTTATATTTTAAATGGCATCTTTTTATAACATGTTGAAACCATTTCATATTTTACTCTTGCATATATGAAATTAATATTGAAAAGAAGGGGGGGCATTATGGAAAAATGTTGCCTACATGCAGTACATCCTAAAAACCTCCAGGAAAAGCAGTATATAAAATGTCACGAGATTCTGTTTAGTCTATTTCAAGATATAAAAGCTCTTCAGAGCTCTAAAGATGCTTATTTTTCTTTACTGGCATTATGTGTATTAAAGAACTGTGTCAGTCAGTCAGCGGTAGAAAATGACTGACTGACTGACTAAAGAACTGTGTTTAAAAATGATACCTGTTATGCTGTGGTGGAATAGGGCTGCAGCTAATGAATATTCTATTGATTATTCTGATGATAGAGTAATCAGATAAAAAATTGGAACCGTGCAGATTTTTTATACTTAAGCCTGTTTTATGAATAATATAAATACAAAAGAGAAAATGCATTAAATTATTTTAACCTAAAAAAGCAAATCGTTAACCAGATAAAATGGAACCAGTGCAGTGTTAAATGCCAAGTTACACCGTCTTGATGTTTTTAGTGCAAAAACAGAAGAAATAAAAAAGGTCCTCCAGTAGTTTTTTTTTTTTTTTTTTACAGAATTTGAAGCAGGTGAAGCTAAAGCTATGGCAATGGATGAGTTCTGGATAGAGCACATCTACAAAGGTTTTTCATCTTAAATGCTAAAATTATTTACTTTTTGTACCGTTTTGGCTGAATTACTGCTGGGTGCATTGTTCTTTCAGTTAATGGCATGTAGTAGAGTCTGTATACTCCAGTTATAGGTTATTTGATTACTAAATTAGTCAGTCAGTAATCGAATAATAACAATTAATCCAATTGTTTCAGCGTTATTGTGGAATAAATTCTGGAAGCCCAATAGATTCCCTACAAGTGGTCTGAAGAAGTAACCAAAAACCGTATGACCACAAATCATATCTAACAATGTCTTGTTAAGGAGGTTGTAAAATTAAACATATTAGGACAGCTGTGATTGCAGCACTGTAGACATCAGTGCTACAATCAATCATTATGTCGATAGATGTAGAGAAACTCTTTTCTTTGTCGAGCCCCATGGTGTTTTCTCCCAGGTTGAGGTTATTTAAAGTAAAACTAATGAGCTAAAATAAAGTGAACAGCATGGCAACAGACTACCAGTCTGAACCTGACCCTTGACATTTCCTGGTATCTTAGCAGAGAACCAGCTAAAGCTGCTTGTAACTCGAGTCCAATGAAGATGTCCGGTTCTGATCCAGTTGTGCTGTGATGAACCACCAGGGATCCTTCCAAGTCCCGATTCACTTTGCATAACATACTGTAGATTTGACCCAGTGAAGCTTTTAAGTGGGTGCTTAAATTTTGTCTCTTTGAACCAGCCAATCACAGGTTGTATTTATCTTGTCAACATAGTTGGCTTGTCACTCCCTCGTGCCAACAAGCAGACTGAGTGCCAAGCTCCAGTGCATGCATTCAAATGATTCATCAGCTGGTTAGTCATAAAGCTGCAAGTGGAATATAATGGGCTGAAATGACAGATGAAATCTCTCTGACAGATGTAAAAGAAGCCATAATGCCTCTCTGTGTTGCCTGTCATGTAGCCTGGTTACCTGTTGGGATGTCACGCTGATCATTTCTTACGAGGCTCGAATTTCAGTCTATGTGAAAAGAAAACACACCTTTTTCAATGGAGGGGTTTTACTTCTCAGGATATAAAACTGATCAGGTTATAAAATTATTTAATTTGAGTAACAAGTGTACTAAGCATCCTTCCAGCTGGAGGGACTCCCACACCTGAGGCACATCTTTAGTAGGTGGGATGCTAAAGCACAGAGGTGTGGCAACATTATGTAATGAGTCATCAATAATGTCTCCATTAAATATTTTCCTGATATCTTGCAGGCCTTCTTTAAGATGGCCAGATCCTGTGGTTACTTGACGAGCCCTAAGCATCACTCTTCCACCACTGTGCTTGACAGTTGGTAGAAGGTGTTTGTGCTATTGTGCTTTGGTTGCACTTCCAACATGGTGCTGCTCATTGTGGCCTAATATCTCTACTTTGGTTTCACCCTTCTAAATGATATACAGTAGTTCCATAATTCTTCAAGTTAATTGAGATTCAACTTTGCAAACTTTTAAGCTACCATGCTACATTATTTTAGAGAAGAGAGTTTTTCCTGAGAATCCTTCGATCTGCACCATACTTGTTTGGTCTTTTTTTGTTGTTGTACAACCTTGAACTTGAATGTTGAACATGCTTTCTGAGGCCTGTAGAGTCTGAGATGGAGCTCTTGGCTTTTTGCACTTTTTATGGGTGAATTTTCTGAGACGTCCATCCCGGGATAGATTGGCAACTGTCCAAAAGGTTTTCTGTAGTCGTTTGGAAACTCCCTTTTACTTGTCACAGATTGAGGGGGCACAATTGCTTATCTAAAGCAATTGCTGATGTCTTGCTGCCTTGGCATTGGGTTAATGCAGCTGACCAGCAAAACTAACAAAACCCCCAAAGGCAAAGAAGGAATTTATTATAGCTTTACAGTGGCTTTATAACATTAAAGCCACTGTTAGAAAATGGTACCGGGCTATAAAACGGGACCAGAAACATTCAGTCATTAGTCTCTGTTTGTAGAAGGGAACATTGGAGCAAATTTCCAAATATATTGCACTTTGCAAACGTTTCTTTAAATTATAAATGCCTATCTTCAAAAACGTTCCTAAAAATATAAGGTTGCATTGAGAAGCTGAGAATTGACGCATCAAAGTGGAACTAAACCCCATGTAAAAGAATAACTCCGCCACTGACAAATTTTGAAAAATGCCACCAAAGTGGGCGGTGCTAAGAGACACTGAAGGGCGTGGTCAAGTGTGGAGATGAGCTGAGGGGGTTAAGTGGGGGTCAGGTCAGGAGGGTGACGGAAAGTGGCAGCTGGCTTGATGATATTTTGAAACATGGAGAGTAAGCAGGCTGACGCTGGTAGTTTCACCACGGAGTTATCTTTAGAGGCGGAGGATTTTTGACTCCCCTATCACAGGAGGTTAAGGGAGGCCTTATGGAGCCCAGTAGGCCTTATCAGTTTGGGCCGCTGGCTCAAGGTGCTGACTCAGCCATGCGTGAGGGTAATGTCAGCATACCACCAAGAAGGACGAACCACATCCAACAGGATTAACTGTGGACGCAAGAGGAAGCTGTCTGAAAGGGATGTTTGGGTGCTAACCTGGATTGTATCCAAAAAACATAAAACCACGGCTGTTCAAATCACGGCAGAATTAAATGTGCACCTCAACTCTCCTGTTTCCACCAGAACTGTCCGTCGGGAGCTCCACAGGGTCAATATACACGGCCGGGCTGCTATAGCCAAACCTTTGGTCACTTATGCCAATGCCAAATGTCAGTTTCAATGGTGCAAGGAGCGCAAATCTTGGGCTGTGGACAATGTGAAACATGTATTGTTCTCTGATGAGTCCACCTTTACTGTTTTCCCCACATCCGGGAGAGTTACGGTGTGGAGAAGCCCCAAAGAAGCGTACCACCCAGACTGTTGCATGCCCAGAGTGAAGCATTGGGGTGGATCAGTGATGGTTTGGGCTGCCATATCATGGCATTCCCTTGGCCCATTACTTGTGCTAGATGGGCGCGTCACTGCCAAGGACTACCGAACCATTCTTGAGGACCATGTGCATCCAGTGGTTCAAACATTGTATCCTGAAGGCGGTGCCGTGTATCAGGATGACAATGCACCAATACACACAGCAAGACTGGTGAAAGATTGGTTTGATGAACATGAAAGTGAAGTTGAACGTCTCCCATGGCCTGCACAGTCACCAGATCTAAATATTATTGAGCCACTTTGGGATGTTTTGGAGGAGCGAGTCAGGAAACGTTTTCCTCCACCAGTATCACGTAGTGACCTGGCCACTATCCTGCAAGAAGAATGGCTTAAAATCCCTCTGACCACTGTGCAGGACTTGTATATGTCATTCCCAAGACGAATTGATGCTGTATTGGCCGCAAAAGGAGGCCCTACACCATACTAATAAATTATTGTGGTCTAAAACCAGGTGTTTCAGTTTCATTGTCCAACCCCTGTAGATATATACCAAGCTGTACCGTTTGAGCCAATAGGAAAATACTACTGCAGTAGCCACTGTTCAACCCAAAGAGGGCACCACTAAGATGGTTTAAGGACAAATACTGTAGAATTAAACAAGTTTACATCAAAATGTAAAAAAAATGCACAGTAACATAAAGATGGCACCCTTAAGGTCCAATCTATACTGGTTATCTGAAAAAAAAAGTTAATCTGGGTTTCAGTTCCACTTTACCAAAGGTTTGTTGTTTTTCTGTGGTTTTTAATCATAATAAGTATCATTATGGGCTATAAAGGGGCTCTCAAAATAATGTTTACAAATACTTCTGGTTTACTGGATAATGAAGCTGGTATTTTTATTTTTGTTCAATTAAGGCTCTATAACATGAAGTCACTCTTTCAATTCACTTCACTCTGACACAACTGCTCTAATATTTATTGCATATGATTGATGGTAAATGTTAGTTTCATTGTGATTTTCATTTATCTTGTCTAAACTTGTATGATATTTTCTGCACTGGTGCATGACTCATTGCTTTAATGCATACATTTGTGTCTAGCTTAACAGTAAAAATGCAGTTTTCTTCTTTTGCTTTTCTATCATGGGGGATTGTGGACAGTAAAGCATTGTTAGGTACATGTGTATTTTCTGTTGCATCGGTGGGTGAGCTAATTTTTTCTGTGCAATTTTCTGAGTGACTGGACTTTTAGTGCACCTTTTTGTTGGCTGGTGTGAATTTGCTGAATCTAACGTTTTGATACCAATACAATCATAATGCTTTAAATTAAAATCTTGACTCTAAGGTAAAGTGGATTCATGTTTTTAACAATTGATTTTACCCATAATGTTGTGTTCTAAAGACTTTTGTGTTTCTGAGCTACAATTCCACAATTTTCTGAAAATACAGGTCCTTCTCAAAATATTAGCATATTGTGATAAAGTTCATTATTTTCCATAATGTAATGATGAAAATTTCACATTCATATATTTTAGATTCATTGCACACTAACTGAAATATTTCAGGTCTTTTATTGTCTTAATACGGATGATTTTGGCATACAGCTCATGAAAACCCAAAATTCCTATCTCACAAAATTAGCATATTTCATCCGACCAATAAAAGAAAAGTGTTTTTAATACAAAAAACGTCAACCATCAAATAATCATGTACAGTTATGCACTCAATACGTGGTCGGGAATCCTTTTGCAGAAATGACTGCTTCAATGCGGCGTGGCATGGAGGCAATCAGCCTGTGGCACTGCTGAGGTCTTATGGAGGCCCAGGATGCTTCGATAGCGGCCTTTAGCTCATCCAGAGTGTTGGGTCTTGAGTCTCTCAACGTTCTCTTCACAATATCCCACAGATTCTCTATGGGGTTCAGGTCAGGAGAGTTGGCAGGCCAATTGAGCACAGTGATACCATGGTCAGTAAACCATTTACCAGTGGTTTTGGCACTGTGAGCAGGTGCCAGGTCGTGCTGAAAAATGAAATCTTCATCTCCATAAAGCTTTTCAGCAGATGGAAGCATGAAGTGCTCCAAAATCTCCTGATAGCTAGCTGCATTGACCCTGCCCTTGATAAAACACAGTGGACCAACACCAGCAGCTGACACGGCACCCCAGACCATCACTGACTGTGGGTACTTGACACTGGACTTCTGGCATTTTGGCATTTCCTTCTCCCCAGTCTTCCTCCAGACTCTGGCACCTTGATTTCCGAATGACATGCAGAATTTGCTTTCATCCTAAAAAAGTACTTTGGACCACTGAGCAACAGTCCAGTGCTGCTTCTCTGTAGCCCAGGTCAGGCGCTTCTGCCGCTGTTTCTGGTTCAAAAGTGGCTTGACCTGGGGAATGCGGCACCTGTAGCCCATTTCCTGCACACACCTGTGCACGGTGGCTCTGGATGTTTCTACTCCAGACTCAGTCCACTGCTTCCGCAGGTCCCCCAAGGTCTGGAATCGGCCCTTCTCCACAATCTTCCTCAGGGTCCGGTCACCTCTTCTCGTTGTGCAGCGTTTTCTGCCACACTTTTTCCTTCCCACAGACTTCCCACTGAGGTGCCTTGATACAGCACTCTGGGAACAGCCTATTCGTTCAGAAATTTCTTTCTGTGTCTTACCGTCTTGCTTGAGGGTGTCAATAATGGCCTTCTGGACAGCAGTCAGGTCGGCAGTCTTACCCATGATTGCGGTTTTGAGTGATGAACCAGGCTGGGAGTTTTAAAGGCCTCAGGAATCTTTTGCAGGTGTTTAGAGTTAACTCGTTGATTCAGATGATTAGGTTCATAGCTCATTTAGAGACCCTTTTAATGATATGCTAATTTTGTGAGATAGGAATTTTGGGTTTTCATGAGCTGTATGCCAAAATCATCCGTATTAAGACAATAAAAGACCTGAAATATTTCAGTTAGTGTGCAATGAATCTAAAATATATGAATGTTAAATTTTCATCATTACATTATGGAAAATAATGAACTTTATCACAATATGCTAATATTTTGAGAAGGACCTGTATAGGATTGGCGTTCTTTTTGGAAGTGGCTCCTTTAGTTTTTGAAGCCTTTGTGTTTAGCCTCTGATTGGGTCATCATTGGCACGAGTGTGTGGTTCAGGGTGGTTGAGCTTCCACAATGTGCTTTGCAAGAGAAACGAGGTAACAGATTAGGGTTAATAATAACTTAATTTCAATAAAGAGTAATTTAAAAAAGATGGTTTGGTTTTCGTTGAATCAACCTGACGACATTCTATAATTACATTTTTTGTGAAGGGAGGAAGACGAAAATATGTAGAAGGTAAAAAAGACCAAAAGTCTAGCCGTTTTACTAGGCACCTCCTGCTGGTAGTAGGATGGAACTACTTTTTATCTCCAGAACCGCCTCAGTTCTTTTTCATAGATGAAACCAAAATGTCGACAACATACCGCGGCTGCTTTTGTGTACATATGGACCAAAATTTCAAACAGTCTCAGCAGATTTGTGGGCTGAACATCCAGGATGAGAATCTTTGGTTCAACCACATCCAAAAGGTGTTCTATTAGTCTGAGATCTGGTGATGGTGGAGGTTGTTTGGGGCACAGGGAATTCATTTTCATGTTCAAGAAAGCAATCTGAGATGATCGAGCTTTGACAAGATGCATTACTCTGTCCACCCACGGTGCATCATCTTCTGATGGCTACTTCCACAATGTCAGCAGTGATACTTGGGTAGACTGCGGTGTTTAAATTATGCTCTATTGGTACCAGGGACTGTGTTGAAAGAAATGGTCTCCCACACCATCACACCTCCACCACCGGCCTGAACATTTGACAAAAGGCTAAATGGATCCATGCTTTCTTTTTTATGCTGATTTCTGACCCGACCATCTGATTGTTGCAACTGAAATCGAGACGCACCAGCAAGGTAGTACGATTCCAATTTTGTCGTCCAGTTTCAGTGAGCCCATGTGAATTGTAGCCTAAGTTTGGAATACTGTAACTGTTCATGGGAAGTTAAGATTGTTGAATTCTGGTAATATTTCAAACTGGAAACTTTCCATAGTAGTTTATTGGAATTAGCTGGGAGTTGGAGCTACTTTAATGAAATGAATATATCATTAATACCATACATCAGATATATTTACCTCACTATGTATTGTCTACGGACTCGGAAATGTCTCTTCACTAGCCTTGTGCTCTGGGCTCAAAATGTTACAGAAAACCTCTGTGCATGTGATGGAGGCATGTCCATTACATGTCAGGTGCATGGCCTCAATAACGGCAAGCACTGTCCTATGTGAATGTGATTGAGCCATAACAGACATAGGTGTTTGTGGCTGTTTGTTTTCAAGATTAAGCTTAGATATATCTTTCCCCAAAGTATATATTTAAAATCCTTGAGTGCGGACTGTAATTTATATATTTTTTCATATCACAGCCTTAATATCAATAATGTGCTTTCCTGTATCTGTGGTATTTTAAATGCACAATATTATAATATAGGTTTGTGTGCTATACTTTATTGTAGCATTTGCGGTTTATGGTTACAGATCTATGATGAGATTAGCAAGTATTTGTTTATAATATGTCAAAAATTGCTGGGATCATAAACGGCTGGCCACCAGGTCTGTGAACAGCATGGCAGAAAGTCCCAGTCTGGTGATAAATTATGCTCAACATGGTGCAGAAATCAGTTGTTACTCTGTTCAGAAAAGGGTTAATGATGCAGAGTAAAGACGGCCTATAAAGATGTGCTGCCAAACATTAAAGTGTTGGTTCACTGTAGGTAAATAAAAAATTCCTCTAAAATATTTATTTGTAAAATGGCAAGCAAATAATTCCCGAATTTTAAAGCAGATAGAATTAGTGTGAGAAAAGCAGCCATTAGGTTTTTGGTAAAGCTGTGGAGAAGCATCAAAACCATTATGCTGCAACAAGATCATAGTGATCATAATGTTATGCCTCATGCTTTAGCTTGCATTCACAGTGGTGAACCACATCACTAACAGAAAGCTTGGACTAAATTCAGTTAGATAGATGCAGATTTCTAGACTTTTTGGCTCCAGCGTTCATCTCAAGTCCAATTCTGAGCACAAAGTTCTCCAAGTTTGAACAAGCCGACAGCCACAAGGTGAAACTTTTATCAACCTGTGTAGTGGTTAGAGAGAGACATCAGTGCATCAATTTTACACATCAATATAGACGTTAAGCTGTAGTACTTGCACACACTAGGTCCCAGGAGAAGACCTTGAGGTACTGAGCTAGAACGTCAGAAGTTGATGTAAAAGTCAAAGAGCCTGTGAACATAAACCGGCTTCTTACAGGCTGTCCAGGTTTAAACTTTAATATCAAGGCTTACATGTCAATCTTTATTTTTTTATACAATGAGCTCATAGAAGTTTCTTAAACTTTTCTTTGATAGAAAACTTCAGCCGTAGTGTATAGATTCAGATGTTACCTGCTGAAGAAAACTACAACTGCATCTTAAGATTCTCCTGCCGTCAAACAAAAATCTCTGAATTAAGTTAAATTGGTACTTTTGTAGAAATAAAATCCCTAATAAAGAAGTTTATCTTACTTGGTTTAACAGGAAAAACAATTACATCACAATTACAAACCTCAATGTATTTCATTAGGATTTTGTGATAGACCAAGGGCTCCCAAAGTAGGAAATAAATTATAATTAAAAATAAATGAATATATAGTGAAATAATTTTATGTGTTTTTATTTTGGAGGTTACAGATTTAAATGTTTGGGAACCCCTATAATAGAGCAACACAAAGTGCTGCATAACTGTCAAGTAGGAGAAAAATGATACATGGTGTGCATTTATATTTGGCCTTCTTTACTCTGTTACCCTAAATAAAATCCAGTGGTATCTGTTGCTTTCAGAAGTCACCTGTAACCACATCATAAAGACCAAGAAACACAACAAAGAACGGGGGGAATTGATGGTCTATTGATGTGCAAAGATGGTAGACGTACCGCTGGAATTCATTTTGCAATGACAGCAACCGGTGGTTCTACACTGTATTGTCTCAGTGGGATTGAAAACAATGCACAATACACTTTCCATATAATTTGCAAAATAAATAAAAGAAAACTATAATTTTCCTTCCAGCTGGTGTAGATTCTGAGTTATCCAGGACGTGACAATCCTACTTAAGTAAGAAGGACCTGGACCACTCCTGGAAGTAACAGGCTTTTAAGTTGTAGTCAAATCAATCACTAATAGGGCCATTAAAGTCTCTAATTGGGCAACTAGGACACAAGTCACTGACCCTACCCTCTATTCAGCGCAATGTTTGGATCGTTGTTACTTGATCCAAACATATCCCTAACAATGCTGTTTGAGTTGTTTTGGTCACATGTCTCAAGGTGTGAATGGCTGAAAAACTGTCTTGGTAGACAAGTCAGGGCTGCAGAGTAGGTGTTAGAAAGATGAAATCTGAGGCCATGTCCTCTGTTTAGTGTTGGTTTGTCATGTTTAACATCGATAGTATCTTTCACTCCTCTCAAACCACCCTTCTTCCCTGTCCAATGACGGACACTCTGATTCATGACCTGATAACCTTGAAAAAGTCCAATTACTGTCTACTTAGGCACTTAGTATCATTTTCATTCCACTTAACAATTGTATGCCAAGTTGTCTTGGTCTTTCTGAATGAAACCCCCTCAAGAAAACCTGAAATGTTGAAGTTTGATCTTTTAAAATGACAAACTCTATAAAAGGTCCAAGGTGTGTGAATACTTTTGTGAGACTCTGTAAAGTGGTCGGTTAGTTACCACAGTGGTTGATCCAGTGCTGAGGACCTCCTTTAGTGGAAACGTTGTTTTGGCTTGGGCTTTTCTATGGTTTGGTGTTTTATTTTGTGGTGGGCCTGACAGCTGTGGTGCACTTGATGCTGTGAGGAGAAAGGCTGGTCTGTTGTGCTGATTATTTTCACCAGTCTGGTGCGCACTAATTATAAGCTTTTCATCTTAAAGATGAATAGCTTAAACGTCAGCACCATGTGCATCTGCATGGGTGTTATGCTGCAGCTGCACTGTGTCTAGTACTGTTAAAAATACTAGATTTTTGTCCTGTCTGTTCTCAGTTCCTGTTCTTTGTCTCCTTCCATCCATCTTCCCCCTCCTTATTAACATGCTGCAACACTGTCTCTCTCCCCTTTTGGCCTTTCTTCTCCCTGTCCTCGCTGCCTTCTGGATGCTGTGGTGGGTTTTTGCATTCCTCTGCTCACTCCTCCATCTGCTCCATAACAAGAAAAGCTAGATTTAATTAATAGGCCGATGGTGAGGCCTGAGAAAATAGGGGAGAAAATGAGCTGAAAAAGAAGAGGAAATCTAATCAGATAGGATCTTGTTTGGTGTGTGAATGTCCCCTGGGCTAATGTTTCAGTCGGTTTTCCACCCCTCATTGCCCTTATGCCCTTTCCTGCTTCACTTATGTCAAACTATTTCCCTTTTTTTGTGTATAACTTTAAAAAAAAAAATACCCTGTCATGTTCACTTATTTGGAAAAATCATTTACAGATGTATGTCCTCTGGCTTCCATCTGCAACAGGTTCTTAGAAAATAACAGTTTCTTTTAACACTGTCAAATAGTCGTCCACGTGCCATGTTTTTACCTCCTTGCCCCATATCGCTACTTCCTGTTCTCAACTTCTTGAATAGCTTCCTATTTTTGTTTTGTTTGGTGTCTGAACCCAGTCTCATGAAATTCAGACAAGCCGGCTGCCTCTGCTGTCTTTATTTGCTTCCCATCTGTCCTTCATACTTCCCTAAGTCTGTCTTTTTCCAGTCCTGTTTTTCTGTCCCTCCTTGTTTTCTTCAGTTTAGATGTTCCCTTACTATGCATTGGTGCTGCCTCTTCCTTTATACTCAGTTTTTCTGCATCTGGCCCCACTTGTTTTTAGTCTCTTATTTAACAGATTATTTCTTTGGACATGCAGTGATGTATAGAAACATTTATAATGTGTCGAGCTTCCAAGCAGGCAGATTTTTTCTCAAAACTTGTAAATGTTTCTCTATCACGAGGTCTTCGGGTCTCATGAACATCTTTGTTTTTACATTTTCTGGCCAGTTCTTGTTCCTGATGTGATGGCACAATGTGTAAAATGTGCTTCAAAATTAGGAACATACTGTATTTGAGGCTGTTTTCCTTCCTCAAAGTGGTTTTACTGATAAATCAGCGTTATGCTACAGTCAGTTCTTCTGTTTACCTGCAATTAAATTGCAAATAACAAAATAGCCTGAAATGTCAACATTCCTTTTGAAAAACTGAATATTTAATGGGTTGTCCACATTATTTCATGTCTGTAGAGATGACTCAGGCTCTTCTCTTATATTTGGAAGTTCTTAGGAGTAATAGAACTAAAGTCTTAAGAAGTGTTATACAATGCAACATAAAAAGATTAAAAGGTCTGGCTGTATTCAAGGACCTAAACATTTAAAACTAAAGACTTTAAAGCAGTATTATATTGTGTTTCGCCTTATGTATTTACACTTTATGTTACACATGTTTCACTTAGTTTTAGCAAAATGTTTCTCTTCTGCATTTTGACCACATGCCTTAAAGGCATCTTAATAAAAACTGGCATTTCCTGCAGACGACTTGTTCGATTGTGAGTAAAATATGCAAAGAAGAAGAAGCTCTCCCTGAACTCGTGTTGACTCGCACTGTAACAGTTAGAAACTCAAGTATTAACTTCAAAAGTAGGTAATGTTTTGCTTTTCACGACCGCGTATGGGAGGCGCGTTGAGACTGAAGATGAAAGAAGAATGGGAAATGAGATAAAGGAAATAGCAATGAAAGTGGGAAGCTACTATAGATAATGACGTACTTTTCCATTATCTGTCCTTGGCATTAATGCCTTTTTCTGCAGTGTCATATGTTTGAATCTAATTCTTCATCACTGTCCCCATTCTAACCCAGTTTTTTGGTTTTTATGTAACATTTTGAGGAAGCAGTTTGAATTTTGGGAAAGTAGTTTTTTGTTTTCTTGCTAAAAGGTAAAGTAGATTCAAAAATTGGGCATCATCACATCTGTAATGTCTTGTAAAATTAAATTCATCTTAAACCTTTGCACATTTTGTCACGTTACAACCTGTAATGGAAAATTCTTTTAAAGTGCTCTGATATTCCCTTCACCTCTCTCCTCTGACCTCTGTGTTTTATTAGTGTTCTGTTATTTAGAGCAGATGGACTCTAAATTCAAATGCTGGAGAGTTTTATGGTTAACACTTCCTGAAGTGTATATTTCAAGGGAAGGTAGATGGGTGCCCTCATAAATAACTTTGTTAACTCTGACCCGGGGAGGGTCTAGGGGCCATATTTCTAAAACTCTTTGCAGTTGAGATAACACTGTCATGTTCTGGTATAAATACTGTGTGTAAATGTTGATCGGGGCTCTGTTTCACTGACTAACCTCAGTGTCAGGGTCTTCAAACGCTGAATGCCTTTGAATAAAACTTATAAGACAAAGTCCGGATTTTCTCTTGTTATGAGTCAACTTCTACCCACTTTGATAAGAAAATTCCACAACAAACCACAAACTTATTTTATGCTGACTTTGGACCAACACAGCGCATAATTCTGATTTCAATGAAAAAGATGCACGGTTTCCAAATTTTATGACTAATCTACAAAGTGTGAATCGCATTTGTTTTTTGCTCCCTTTACTTCCATACCCTAAATGAAATCAACCAGTTGGCTTCAGATGTTGTCTAGTTGATTAATGTTATAATTGAATCTGAAGTTTAAATAGAGCTGTGCACATTTTATGGAGCGCTGTTTAATCCATCATCTGCAAATGGGTAGAGCACAACTATCTGCACCTCACTCTGCATGTTCACATGCATTGCTATGCTTCATGTGAACATGCAGTGTATATCTAATAACTCATAATTTCCAAACTAATGTATTGCAGTATAATCTGAATGCCGTTGCCAGTCTTTTGAAGTCTGATTGAGTTGGTGCATACCAGCATGGGTGTTGTAAGCTTTTTATCTCACCACAATGAAAGGAGTTAATGTTTTTCCTCCTAAATGTAGACTCAACTCAATTTTCCCCTCTCACTATTTATCTTTGCCACCAAAACAGCTAATGTGTTTTCCACCACTTCCTCTTTCCATAGTTTTACCATCATCCACCCTCTCCGATTCATTCCATATCCCCATACCTTCGCCCCCATCTCAATTTGACATGGATCTTCCCTTTCTTTTCACACTTTTTCATGTATTCATAATATCTCGCCTTCCCACTCCAGGCCCATCTCTCTTCCTCCTCTCTACTCTTCCTCTGCTTTCCACCCTCATATGCCTCCGCCTCCACTTTACCTCCTTTCACATTCTCCTTTAGAGTGAGGCCAAATCCAATCTCTTTCCACTCACCCACTTTTCCCACTCATTCTGTTTTTCATCCAGCTTTTTATCTTTATCCACACTCCCACACCTTCTTCTTCCCCTCGTGTAATTTGTTTTGTGCGCTTTCCTTGAGCAGGGGGAGTATAGTTGTCATTCAGCTTTCATCTCTCAATTTTGCTCATCCATCTAGATCTTAAGAGTAGCCTGGAATATTATCCTAACCCCTCTGCTTGTTTGCCATTGTCCCCTCCTCTTTTTCTCCTCTCTTATGACCACAACAAGCTGCTCCGCTCCCTCATGTGTTTTTTTCTTCTGTTCTTTGCCTCCCACTTTTAGTTCTGGGCGCAACGCCACCTTCTTCTCCCTGGCTAGCGAGCTATGAGTGAAACGACTGAAAATGATATGCAATTAGTACTCATCCTTCATGGTGTCAGAGTGTGGACATGTGGCATATTTGCACAAAGTTTTGTTCTTGTATCTTGATGTTAAGGGATAGTTTGCTTAACTTACATTAACCTGTTTGCAAAATTAACTTGGATATTTCTGACATACTTTTTTTTTCTCAGTACCCTGGTTGCCATTTTAATTTATGATGAGGTTTTTCCCTCTGGTGCAGGTGCTTCACCCTCTAGCAGAGGTCATCCTCCTATGACCTCAACCATGGCAATCTAACCTGAGCATAATTCAGGGCAGACTGGATCACTTTAATCTATTCTAATCTCATTTTAATAAAACCTTCTCTGAACTTTTTACGCCCGAGCCAACCTGACAGTTGGCTTTACAATCAACCCACTACTTCTCTGTAAATATCAGATGTATTTTTATTAAAATTACCCTGAAGTACGACCCCAGATTAGCTTAAATTGGACTGTTTTTATAAAGAATAAGCAAACGGATGCTCTAAGGCTTCATCATTAAATGTAACTGCTTGCTTGTGTCGAATGGTATCTCAGTTTGTGTAATTTTTGTTCACCAGCAAACAAAACGTGTGGATAATTAGACGGTAAAGTCGGCTGGCTTAACATTGCAGCCACTTCGTGCTAAAACTTAAATCCCCAGTAGGTTGAGTGTGAAGTGTTGCCTCAGCCTGGATAAAGCCTTTGTGCTGACGGATAAACAATATCTGCATGGCCCTGACCTGGACCTCGGATGAAAGGGTTTTACTTGATCTTTGAAGTCACTGCAGGGAGCCCTGCTGGGTTCAGATGTAGTTTAAGGTTTGTCAAGACCATGAGAGCTGATTTTTTATTTTATTTTTTTCTTGGAGTACTTTAAGGTACATCTTTAGCACTGGACCAAATAATATGAATTTTCTTTTAAGGGGCTGACTTTGAAAGCTTTTTAGACATTCACATTGCAACGGGAGTCTTTAATAGGAACTTGAGATGTACTTCATATTTGTTTGCGAGTTGGATTTTCTTTTTGTCCTACAGGATCTCATTTACAGTACTTGATCACAAAACATTAACAGTTCCTATAAAATATTGCCAGTGTTTATAAAAAGGATAACAACTGACAGTTAAAGTATTTGTCCCTTGTTTATTTCTTCTACTTATCCTTTTTTGTCACTTGTATGTTTCAGATCATCCTACATTGTATTATATTAAATAAAACCTGAGCTATAAGGCTTCATAAGCTTTATAACATATGACGTTATAAGGCTTATGAAGCCTTTACACCTTTAAAAAGTAAGGGGAATTAAAGCTGGCCTAGTCGACCAGGCCTGATTGCTCCCCGAAATGTAGAATTAAAGAAAAACACTTGAATAGAACCCGTTTAACAACTTGAAGTATTCTTAAAGATCTCAAAAATCTACAGGTCATGCTTTGATCTAAATACATTGTCAAACAGATGAGAAAGTAAGTCTGGCATCTTGGTCTGGAAAGGTTTACAAAACCATTTCTAAGGCTTTGGGATTCCAGAGAACCACAATGAGAGCCATTATCCGAGCAAGGAAAAAACATGGAACAGTGGAGAACCTTCCCAGGAGGTTGCCAGCTTACCAAAATACTCTAAGGATGCATCAATGACTCATCCAATAGATCTAAAAAGGACATAAGCAGCATCTAATGCACTGCAGGCCTCACTTAGATCAGTTAAGGCCAGTGGTCATGTTTCAGCAATAAGAAACTAGGCAACAGTAGCATCCATAGGAGAGGGCAAAAATGAAAACCACTGCTGACCGAAAACAACACACACACTCTCTCATGTTAGCCAAACAACATTGTGAAGACATGTGGGAAAATATTCTGGGGGGACTGATGGGTCAAAACTAAAGCTTTAGAAGATAAGTGTCGTATTACGTTTGGTTTTCAGAAAAAAAAACAAAGATAGTCGACCATGATGGTGGTAGTGTGATGATTTGGAGCCACATTGGTGCTTTAGGACCTGAACACATGATCGTCAGATGTTTTCAGTTCGTGAGCCTTTAGCTTGAGCGTTGTTGGAGGGTAGAGTTACAATCTTCATCTCTCAGCAGAGACATGCTTCTGCTGTTTGCAGAAGTGTTATCTTTGTTTTCAGGCAGCTGCATCTCTGTGTCAAGGTCGTTTCACAGAGCTGAAATTTAACTTCTCTCAAAGAGGAAAAATCAAGAATGCACACAATCTGAGCCAAATATGGGATTATTGTTTCATGCAACATATAAACAAACATTCATTCCAACAGAACAAACACAAAACATCCAAGACAGACAAATGGCCAAATTTGAAACTTCAAGAATTCAAATAAATTTTTAACAATCTCTTTTCAGAATATGTTTTCTCAGCCATATCTTTTAATGCTGTAATTGATCAATCTTGTTATGACAATCTTCAATATCCTTTTTAAGAGGAGTGTACATAGTCCAAAGAGATCTCAAAGTATTTAGAAGCACAGCAACAGTTTTCTCATAAATGAATCCAAATTCACTGATGCTGAAACCTTTTGCTAATTCTTTGTACTGTAACTCTGTAATAATAATAACTACAATCCTGAGAGTTATTGTTATAATTCTCTTTTTGTTTTGCTCAATTTGATCGCAGCTGCATTCAAGAATTTCTCTGCTCAGGTTAAATGCAAAGAAGTATTTTAAGCCGGCGTTGACATTTTTTTTATGGTATACCCAAACAAAAACAAAAACTGCAGTGTTTGACTTAATCAGAAATTAAGATAAGAAGCTTGACTCCAAACTGGACTTTTTCCACATAGCGTTTCAAAGGGAAGACACATATAATCTTCCTTAATTTGGCTATTTAAATTTTGAAAGTTGGGGAGAACATTATTACTAGAACTCCTCTTTAATAATCCAAATGCTGATAAATGTTCCAATATTTTATGATTTAGTAATCTGAAATCACCCTGTGTACCTTTCTACTCCTATGTATTCTTTCAATCTTTAAACCCTAAGAAATCAAACAAGGAGACTGGAGTTTGAGCCGACCATCTTTAGTATTGAGAGAGCCTTTATTTCTGTTCTTTTCCTAAAATGAAGGATTTACTTATCTTTATTCTGTTATAAAAATCCTAACTTTGGTTCCAAAACAAAACTCTTCAACCCCAATCTGTGTTCCCCAGAGTAGAAATTTTGAGTATTATTGCATTTCAAAACCACCAAATGACTGGAAAACCCTCATTGGCTTAGATCTGTTTTAATAGGTAATCGGTCTACCTTTAATTAAATATTATAATTTTATGGACCCAAAATCTATGGCTTGTGGGCTTCAGGAGTCCAGGAACCACAGGTTGAGTACTTCTGCATTGAACAATGATGTTAACTCTCTTGAAGGATTGGCTGAATATCCCCAGACCTATTAGTGTATTATTTCTGCTTGGACAATAATCAGATTAAAAATTATTAGTTCACAGCTCCTAATTTACCTCAGATCATATTTGCTCCTAACCCAGTTCATAAGAAGCTTCAGACAAACATTATGCTAAAAGCCAAAAACAAACAAAAAAACACAGATCTGTTTTAAAATAAAGAAAGCATGCTTAAAAACTTGGTACTGTGGTGGAAAATAACTCCACAGTTCTGAAGGCCTTTTCTATGCAGAGTCTTTTAGGAAACATGAGATTAGTTTAATGTTTGTGTGGTACCACTGTCCAATCAGAATCTTTCTTACCTTCAAAAATAACCCAATTTTTTCCATTCTCATTTTAAAGGTTTGTTTTACCAAGGAAAATGTGTTTATGTTTTATGCAACTTCTATCTATTATTGGAGTGCACTAAATGTGCTCCAGTTTCTAACTAGTCTTGCTGAATTATCCTATTCAGCTCATAGGTTATCATGGTGGTCTTGTTACAAATGTTATTTATAACACACTGACACCCTGACTGTTACTGATCTCACAGGCTCACAGCCTGCTCATAGCTTCACGGGACTTTTGACTGTGTTTTTAAGTTTTACCACATCTGTAATCTGGTTTTATTGAGACAGAACTCAAATAAAACACAGCATTCAAACCTTTGTGTTTTTTGCTCCGTCTTAGCTTTCTGACTCCAGAATACAATGCACAACCTAGGGACTTTTAACCCTATTTTAAGGACTCTAACCTTCTTTTACTGGTTTATGGGGACTCGAACCCCACAGAATCATGAATTCTCGTCAGAAAACATGTGGAGTTGCCAAACTGAGGAAACAGAATTTGTAGTATCTTCCAACTACGGGACTCAAACCCTTATTTCACCGGGACTTTAACCCTTTGGACTTTAACCCTTATTCAGAAGGACCTTTAACCCTTTGGGCCTCTAACCCTTTGGGCCTTTAACCCTTATTCAGTACCATAATGCATTACTTTACACATGTTAAATTTAGGAGAACATTTCACTTACTCAGACATCTGACACCAAGAATTTAGGCCTATTGACAATGCCAAAAGTGCAGAGTTCGTTTAAACAGGTTTCTGCTTACCTCGTTTTTGCTTACCTCGTAAGAAGTGCGGGGGTACCCCGGTGTCAGAGTCTTTTGGTGAAGTTCTTATTTAGCCGAAAGTCCTCGCTTTTCCCAAATCACATCGGGATCACCAAAAATGTTGGAATTATCCCTAAACTCCTGCATGCTCGTTTGTTTGGTAAAGCTAAGACCTCCTATACTGTTATTAATAAAAAACAAAGTAATAAAAGAAACACGGAGACTGCAGTCTTTAGATGCCTGTACAGGGAGAAGATCGTCCGAATCCTTCTGAAACTTCTGATTACTTCCCCAAGAACAGCAGTCTTTATTCAAAAGCCCGGCGTATACTTGTACATGAAAAAACATACATTTTAATCGATTGTCTGATTTCATATCTGGAGCTGTCTGACACCCATTCAGCTGACTTTTCGACACTTCCTGTTTTTCTACTTTTGACCTTTATTTACATATGTAGAAATATAAAAATATCTGTTGTCACTAAGCAAAAGTAAGTCTTACATACAGAAATATGTTCTTGTCGTTAGGCAGAAGATTTACAGAGACACATCCAAAAATATCTTCAGTTACTGGGCAGATGATATCTAAGTCCAACACACACAAATATAAGCCTGTTTGGAGGCCTCTAAGTTACACAATACATTTTATTTCACACATTATTAAACATACTTAAGCATAGCCATACCAATCCTATAAGCATAGCATGAATATTTTCCAACAGCGTCTTGGGTTATGCTGTAGTTCATAAATCCAAAGCTCGCCAGAAAGTTCAAATCTAAATGTTGTTGTTAAAAAGAAAAGAAAAGTCTTGAATGGGCCTAGTCAAAGTCCGGACATCTAATTAAAATCAAGTGGCATGACCTCAAACAGGTTGTTCATGCTTGAAAATCCTCAGAGTGGGTGCAAATGACCCATTGTTGCAAATGGCTAGATGGCAATTGTTGCCACTGAAGATGGGACAACCAGTTGTTTAAATGTAGGGCCAGGCTCGTTTAGACTTTTAATGAATGTCATAAATAAAACATTTGTTTACTCAGGTTAAAATTTGTTTCATCTGAAACATTTAAGCAGGGTAAAACAAAGGAAGAAACCTGAAAGGAGGCAAATAATGTTTTGCTGTACTTTGTTTATATTTTGCATCTATTTGTTGGGATGTAGCAACTTCATATGAATTTAAAACTTAAGAAGTGTGCAAGCACATAAGTAGCCTTGAGCAAGGTTATTGCCCTGACACTAGTGTCCTGTCAAAGGTGTCAGTTGACGTTTTGAGGGTATTTCAAAGCTCTTATTCCAGGCTCATTTGGTGCTTTTCAGTTTGCTTTTACGATTTTTACAGATCAAATAAACGTTTGAAGCTTTTCTGAAGGCATCAGCAAAAGAAAAAGCCAAACTGGCATCCTCAAAGATCTGGCCTGAAGACAGACACAGTGTTGGACTTAAGATATTAAAAGATGCACACTGCCTGGCCAAATTTATCACAGTATCACCCTAATATTTTATTGGACCCTATTCAACTTTGATTACAACTCTAATTTGACTCTCTTCTTTCTGTAAGCAAAGTTATTAAAACCCTTCCATCCAGAGCTGTAGTTTGTTTTTACGAAGATATGACTTTGGTGATTGAAACTTACATGAATTCTTGTCTTGCACATCAGAAACATTCTTTGGCCATTGAACAGCTCTTATAATTTGAGTATAAAGGATCTTAATATCATCATCTGGTCCATAACGTCATCATGGACTAAAAACTTTCTTGAGGGTCCTCAGGATATTTTTGTAGTTGGACTTAACAGGGACTTAACAGGGATATAACAGTCCCTGACTGTTCCATGATAAACCAGCAAACCTGAACTCCCCATCAAAGCTTCCCTGGTGGTGCTGACATCCTAACAACATGGAACTGTTATCAGAAAACCAGTGGACCATTGGGTCAGCACTCACTATTGCTGTCCAAGGCTGCCTTTCACCAGACAAGATTAGAGCACAATATAATCTAAGACTAAGGTAAACATGAAATTATAATCTAGAAATCTTAATTTATGCCCTAAACAATCATGGGGTTGACATTGATTTGGACAGTTGTCTAGCAAACAGTCATTGATATCCTCAACAAGGATGGTCAGACACAAAACGTCAGGCCATTCAGAGTGCTGAACGTGGACTGTGACTGGAGCCACTGGTTCTGCTCCTCAGTTATTCAAGTTATTTGTAGATGAAAATAAAATCTGCATTTCATTTGGAAATCAAGGCAAAGAATCTACGTTGGTCCACTGTGTTGTCTAAAGTCCACGGTAAATGCAGCCATCTACTAGGAAAATATAGAGGACTTCATGCTTCCTTCTGCTGACGAGCTCCATGGAGATGCTGATTAATTTCTTCCTGCCCTTACTCCAGAACGTACCAATACCTGATGTAATGGCCATGGTATCCCTGTGCTTGATTGGCCAGAAACCTCACCTCACCTAAACCTCATCGAGAGGTCATGGACTATTATCAAAACGATGAAATACAGCAGAACGAACGACTCAGATAAGCTGAAGGCTGCTATTAAAGCAACTTGGCTGATCCTACAGACTGATCACTTCGGTGTCGCACTGATGCAAATATTTCTGTATCAAAAATATTTTATCAGTGTTGTGTAATTGCATTATAAAATTTGATTTTAATTTCCCAAATTTAGAATTTTCATTTAGCTGTAAGACATAATAAAAAATAACCAAAATTGGCACTTGAAATACACAGCTCCTTGTGTAATGACTTTCTAGTTTGTGCTGTAATCTGTGTCTTGGATTTAGCGAGAACGGTCTGGAGTTAGTTTTTTGTTAGGGTAGTCACACATCCTTAGACATGTCCCTTTGAAGCACTGACACACCAAGCATGTCTACGTGTTGCACTCTTTAAGGCTGCACGTTTAGTCAGATGAAGCTTAATCTGTGGCTTCAACTAGTTAGTGTTGAAGATGGATTATTCCTGAGATCAGTGGATTATTTTCTATCTATACAGATGAGGTGTCAAGACTAAACAGCCTGTAAAAGTATGGATTTTAGTTGAGTTTAGTCATTGTTTAATTCTGGATAAGTGCAGAAAAAAGAATTGAGTAGGGAATATGTTTGAATAATCAGATTTCTTTATTCTTCCAAAAATACAAAAATATCTGCATTTCTAAAACTGAGTGGACATTTTAATGTGGTTGTTTTTTTGGCGTTCTAGACCCTCTTAGATCAGGCTTTTACACAGTCGTCCTTAAGCTCAGTCTGGTTTAAATAAATAAAATAAGAAAGGCACTCCATGTTGCTAGACTTTTTTTCCCAACTAGAAACCAATAATGTACCTTGATTTAAAGAACCTACTGTATATTAAGCATATGACCAGTCCAGATCTCACAAGTCTGGACAAACCTAGATCAGCTCTGCTTCACAATTTCTGACAGATGACATATTGTACTTTGTGTTGTATTTGTAAAACAGGTGATAAAGTCCGGCTTTTTTTTTCTTTTTTCTTTTATAAAAATCAAGAGACGAAAAACCGACAGGGTCATCATGACACACAAGAAAATTCAACTGCATGTAGTTTTAACCAGCAGGGCAGTAATATATGAACAGAAACAGGTGGGCCACAGCTGGGTGCACAAGAATCATGGTTCTATTAAGTTTTATTTTTAGAGTCCTTAGAGTTAAGCCCAAGCAAAAGTCTCCAACAATGCCCAAGCTCGGGGTTGTTTATTAGTTGCTTCATTTTGGGAGTGATAAAGAATCCTAAACTATTTTCTAAAGTGAATTCTCTCCACTGGTGTGAAATAATGGTAGTTTATTGTGTTTTGCTAATATTTAACCATTGCTCTTCTGTTAATTTTACATTTGCAGCTTTCTCCCATCTAGTTTTAACATACATTGTTGAGTGACCTCGTTCCTGCTGCAGGAAAAAAAATCCAGCTTTATAAATGTTATGTAAACAAATGGGAAACGGCTGTAACAAATCTAGAAAAATGAGTCGAAACGTATTAAGAAATGAAAAACATCTGTGTGCATCTTAAAGAAAACTCCTACATATTCTAAGTTGGTCCTGTTATGAACCAGTTTGAACAGTACTTTACTATTGTTTAATTAGAAAAGGTAGCACTTTGCTATCCAATTAACACATTTTAACCCAGATTAATTCAGTTTATTGCAGTGCTTCACAACAAATGTGGCCTCTGGGTATGTTAACAAAGATCTTGAAATGTTTTTTTGTTTGGGCCCAGTGAGGCTAAATGAGGCATTCAAGGGAAAGAAGGCAGGAGAAACTTCCTAAATTTGCCCATCCAGGCAGAGGGATTTGTCTGCATGCTGCTTCAACAGCCAACGTGTAGCTCTGATGCTTTCATGTGTGAATTGTTTTCCCAAAAACTCTTAAATGTTTGCAGAGTACCAAAATAAGAGCAGTTTCGTTTTTTTAATGGATTTAGGAAGTGCATTAGACTGCAAAGTCATGAACATGGGGCTAGAAGGCCTCTTAAGCTTTACATTTAAATAAATACACACTGTCCGAGCTACCGCACCCTGTTGGCGGTCAGACGTCTCGGAGCCCCTCCGGTCCTTGGTCCCCAGAAGCGATCACACTCTATCCAACTCTGACTCTTAAAGGAACGACTCTCAACCAGTTTCTAACTTTTAGCTCCTTTAATCTAAGTTAAGGCAGAGGAATGATTACAGAGATCAGCGCTGAGGCTCCCGTCTCGGACCGTCGCCGTCTGTTAGAGGATGACGAAGAGCCTCGATAAAAGGTCACATGTAGTTTTATATCTGGGACTCCAATGCAATGGATGTGCCCTCCCTCAGTGATTATCAGCAGACTATGTGTCACCATTGTGGTGTCTATCTGTTAGGTTGTGTAGTAGCGGGTGTCCATAATTAATCTAAGTGTGCTGTGGTTTTCTAATCAAACCAGTTATACCGGCTGCTCCACTATCAAAGCCAGTGCCCCAGCCTCAGGTCATTTATGACAAACCTTGGGCCATTTATCCTGGTCATGTGTGTCGATGAGCATTCTTGTCCTATTCTAACAAAAGGGAAACATTAGAACTTATATTTTATATCACTATGGTATAAATGGGAAAAACAGCTATGAGTCATATAAATAAAGGTTATTCCTAACAATACAGATGAGCCAGCTTTGATGAAAGTTAAAGCTCAGGGAATCGGAAGACAGAGTATCCAGGCTGCAGATTAATTTTCCCTCTTAAATTTGCTAATAATGCAGCACAAACATATCCCCCATACTGCTGACTGCTTGTGCACACACAGATTATAAATACATGTGACTGTAAAGGCTATCCAGATGTGTATATTTGATAAAGAAGTTTCATGCATTGTATGTTTCTCATCTTTACTTTTTATTGTCCACTGCAGTAAATTATTTCTGCTAAAGTCAGCGGTTTAGTAATTTAAGACTTTCACAGGACTGAGTTGACACTTGCAGAGCTGAATGCCATCACACTTAAGTGTCAGACATTATTTCATCTGTATAAAAAAGTGAGCCTGGAGGAAAACGTATTGGATGTATTGGGTAAAGTGGTTTTGTCATTTCTAAAGAAATGGTTGAAACACATACTGGATTCCTCTAACTATGATCCATCGGGCTTTTGTAAGAAACATTTCAGATCTAAGTGGCCAGTGACTGGTATGAGATTTAAGGCTGAACAATATAAGAAAAAACATAACATTTGGATGGGGTTGTTGTATATTGCAATAATAGTTCAGCACTAGAGTCTATATAAGATCTGGGTTCCAAGGGTAGTGAGAGTCAGAGCAACTGGCCAAATATTCAACGGGAATTGGCAATAAGGCAGGGAACCTCATGTTTCCAAGACTACCAATTGTTACACCCAAGTAGTTCTTGGCTATTGCTATATTGTACACAGTGGCAGTTCCTGCTCACAGTGGCACTTTCAGTGGCATTGACCCTCCTCACTGACTGCTTAAACCAGCAGAAATGTTATTCAGGGTCCAAATGACTGAAAAGTTAAGATTTTTTTTATCTACATATATCTTGTGTATCCCTTTCTAAAGCCACCCTTGGGAACCGCCCATATGACCAATAATAAAACTGATACATTGACATTGCAATTGCTGTTTGCTATACTGTGCAGCTCTTCTCAGGATCTGATGGTTGGATAACCTTGAGCAAACCTACCATGATTTTATGTAGAGATGCACCAATCAGTCGTTTGCTGGCCGATACGATATCAGTTTTGTTTTGTTGGATTCAGATTTTTACTGATTGAGTTTTCTGTGGATTGTAACACTAAAATGAGGAATACCATGTGCTGCAGCTTCTTTGATGGAGGTCACATTTTTTTTATTCCCACAGAAAATTAAGTATTTAAAAGATGATTTATCAATCAAGTCATCTGTTCCTCACATTTAATCAGTCTTATTACATTAACATATTTTTGTATAATTTTTATTTATTTATTTTTTATAGTATCAAGATGTTCTTTCCTTGTTGGTATTTATTTTTTTCTTTTTCTTTTGGACCTGTACAGTGCTTCGGTCACTTGCGTGTGTAGTTTTCTGCAGTTTTCTGCCAATGGTGCAGACGCTCTATAGATAAAGGTTGATTGATTAGGAAAAAGAGGTGGATCAAAGGGCATGCTGAAGGTTGATGCATTTCTCAACGGAAAACTATGGGACTTCTTAGTTTTTATGCTTTAAATCATCAGCATGACTAGTTTAATTGTATTAAGATATATTTAAAGGAAGTGATGATGATGATTGTAAATATTAAACAAACGTTAAAGTTGGGTTGACCGCTGATTTAAAAAGTCCCAATATTATAGCTGTAATATGTTTGTACGTACACACAGACACGGTAAATGAGGGAACAGTTCTGGTGAAGATTCTGTTCCGTCAGGCAGCCACTTATTTTTGTATTAGTTTGAAATAATAAAGATTGTTTAAAATTCTGCTTCATTTTAAAGTATTGAAATGTAATTGAACACATATGTACAAATTGATGGAGGAGTCACAGAATGACGAATAAAAGCCTGAGGAATATCTAGAAGTAAATAGTTTGGTAGTAGTTCTGAAGTATACTTCTACTTTATGTATCTGTTGTAGATGTACGTAAAAAAGTTTCATTTCTATATATGTTTGCTTAACAATGTCTACAAGTGAGTTAAAGGAACATTATCTGGCATCAAGGGAACTGAGAGCTTGTTCCCATCACATTGTTGCCATCAATCTAATTACCTCTGGTCTCTACCACAGTGTGGACCTGGTGCATGCCCAGCTGCATGTGTGTGAGGGCCGCAGCCTGCCAGAACTCGGCCTCAAACAAGACAAGATCAGGGTGAACGGCTGCGCGATCCAGTGCAGAGTGACCACCGAAGACCCTGCCAGGGGCTTCCAGCCAGACACGGGGAGGATCGAGGTAAGCTTCAGCTGTAAATGACACAAGGTTTGCAGGTTAAGAATTGTTTATAAAAATTATAATTATGGGTTTTATGGGTTAATGATTTTGTCCTGCTATTGGCTTCCATAACATTAAATAAGAATATGAAATCTTTACTGGATGTCAAAGGTAGTTTATTTAAAAGTTATACTTATAATACAGCCCTAGAGTGCTGAAACTGCAAGTTATTTACTGAAGTTGCTGATTTAAATTACCCAGTTCTGTCTTTTTTGTTTTATCTCCTAAACAAGAAACCATTTATAAGCCACGGTTTCTGGGCGGCTCTGGCCAAGTGATGCTTCAGAATATAGCGCAGATATTCTGGTAATGGGAAGGTTTGATGTTTTGAACTTACGTTTAGGAAGTCTACGAAAGCTTTGCGTTAATGAATGTTTCAGTGTTTTTACTGTGATATTACTATGCCTTGGCTCAGCCGAATCGGTACTTTGTAGGACCATATCTTGCTCCACATCTTTTGGCGCATGTATTTGCCAGCTTTGCACATCTAAAGATTTCATGTTTTTGCTCATTTCTTCCCCAAATGAGCTAAAATTCTATCAGATCAAATGAAGAACC
This sequence comes from Girardinichthys multiradiatus, assembly GCF_021462225.1. Lineage (NCBI taxonomy): Eukaryota > Metazoa > Chordata > Actinopteri > Cyprinodontiformes > Goodeidae > Girardinichthys > Girardinichthys multiradiatus. The sequence continues at coordinate 20,174,272 of NC_061807.1, forward strand.
ATTCAGTTATCCTTCCTGCTGTGTGTTTAGGCTCATTCTGCTGGAAGATAAGCCTTGGTCTAAATTTATAGCAATCTGTAACAAGTTTTCTTTCATTGTTGTCCTGTATTAATCTGTATTCATCCTCCCATTGACTCTAACCAGCTTCCCTGTCCTTCTTGATGAAAATTTACTGCCAAGCATAATGCTGCCATCATCGTGCGTCACTGTGGAGAGTTTGTGTGTTCTTGGTGATGCGGATTTAGTTTTACCCCACAATCACCACTCTTCTATGCATTGTTGGCTAGATTTGAAGAGTGAAAAACTGAGATTTGTCCTGTCGAATAATTCTCCCACCTGAGCTGCAGACCTCTGCAGCTTCGCCAGAGTTACCTCTCCTGGCTGCCTGTCGGCTTAATGCCAGTTTAGGTGGACGGCCACATCTTATTAGGTTTGCTGTTTATTTACCCATGTTCTTTAACAACATATGAGGCCTGCATAGAAAGCTGGATTATTACTGAGATTAAATCACACGGTTGTTCTTTCCTAATTATTTGGCAGTTTCTTGCACTTGATTAGGGGTAACGGGGACGAAAAGGGCTGAATAGAAATTCATTTTTCTGATTTTTATTTTAAAATAAAGTTAGTCCATGGATCGTTTTTGTTCCACTTCAGGATGTCCGTCACATAAAATCCCAGTAAAGGTGGTGGTTGTGACAAAATGTAAAAAAGCTGAAGGTGAATCACACTGTATGGTGAACTGTTTGTAAATGTTGGTTGCAGAGTAATCTTTCGTGTTTTAGTGATGCTTGTTCAGGCAATAAGTGTTTTGCTTAAATTTTTGGAGGACAAGCCTCTCCCTGTCAGAGTTCAAACATGAAAACACAGACTGAGGCTACGGATGGATACACACTCATAATGACCTCTGTCTACAAAGTCTTTTGTGAAAGTTTTGTAAAATTTAAATTTCCTCTGATTTGTGTTATTTTGGGAGAAATAATTGAGACTCGTTTCATTGTCTCTGACTAAAAGCATCTTTGCTGAGATTTTAGCCTTCTGAGCTATGTGGAGTGTGATGTAACAAGATTTACATTCCTGGATTTGGGGATTTTCTCCCATTCCTCGTCAGATCCTCTCGGGCTCTTTCAGGTTGGATTGAGAGGTTCTGTGTTCTGCCATTTTTAAGTCTTAAACAGAGCTGGATTTTTGGGGTCAGATCAAGGCTTTGGCTGGTAAAAGATAGTTTTTTCTTTTTAAGAGTTTTTGTCATCAGGCATATTTCTGTAATCATCTATCATATATCTCCTCCTGGAGCATATATCTATTCCTGATGCTGAATAAAAGCTTTAATTTTTGTAAAACCAATGCAATTCCTTTTATTTCTCATCTCACTTTTGTGTTTTACCATTTTGTTGACATGGAGCAGGAGATAAACAGCCTGTTTGCCTGACCTGATAATGCGAAGAATGACATTTACAGGTCCTTCTCAAAATATTAGCATATTGTGATAAAGTTAATTATTTTTCCATAATGTCATGATGAAAATTTAACATTCATATATTTTAGATTCATTGCACACTAACTGAAATATTTCAGGTCTTTTATTGTCTTAATACGGAAGATTTTGGCATACAGCTCATGAAAACCCAAAATTCCTATCTCACAAAATTAGCATATTTCATCCGACCAATAAAAGAAAAGTGTTTTTAATACAAAAAACGTCAACCTTCAAATAATCATGTACAGTTATGCACTCAATACTTGGTCGGGAATCCTTTGGCAGAAATGACTGCTTCAATGCGGCGTGGCATGGAGGCAATCAGCCTGTGGCACTGCTGAGGTCTTATGGAGGCCCAGGATGCTTCGATAGCGGCCTTTAGCTCATCCAGAGTGTTGGGTCTTGAGTCTCTCAACGTTCTCTTCACAATATCCCACAGATTCTCTATGGGGTTCAGGTCAGGAGAGTTGGCAGGCCAATTGAGCACAGTGATACCATGGTCAGTAAACCATTTACCAGTGGTTTTGGCACTGTGAGCAGGTGCCAGGTCGTGCTGAAAAATGAAATCTTCATCTCCATAAAGCTTTTCAGCAGATGGAAGCATGAAGTGCTCCAAAATCTCCTGATAGCTAGCTGCATTGACCCTGCCCTTGATAAAACACAGTGGACCAACACCAGCAGCTGACACGGCACCCCAGACCATCACTGACTGTGGGTACTTGACACTGGACTTCTGGCATTTTAGCATTTCCTTCTCCCCAGTCTTCCTCCAGACTCTGGCCCCTTGATTTCCGAATGACATGCAGAATATGCTTTCATCCAAAAAAAGTACTTTGGACCACTGAGCAACAGTCCAGTGCTGCTTCTCTGTAGCCCAGGCGTTCTGGGTGGATAGTTGTTGTATTTTGTTAGCAGTTTACGTGGCTCAGTGATCAAACTGTAAGAAACCCTCCCCCCCCATGCATTGCTGACCTACCGCCTACGCCTCTTCTTAAAATACTGTACATATTTCATATTTATCCCTGCTTCTCCTCCTTCGACCCATTTAAATTTTCCCTGTTCTCCTTTTAACCCTTTCCTCATTCTTCTCCTTCCTTCCTTCCCACAGTATCTTTACCCTGCTGCTGCGCTCTGGCACACCTAGAAAACGTAGGTCATCAGCGACGATCCCGTCCACCCCCCCAACCCCAGTATCACCATGCAATATGAATGAGCCAAACAACATGGAAAAGCTTCCCACATTTGAGGGATGCATGAATAAATGATCAGTGGAGGTCAGGGATAAAGCTATGCAGCTGAAGTGCATGATGGGAATGTTGGTCCTGTGCATACTTTGAGATGCTGCCCACGGCAAGATGTCTATTTGTCTTAAAAGAAATGAAGATGGATAAGGTTGTGAACGCTTTCTCAGAGCTCAATCGGGTGCTCTATAATATAATGGCCAGAAACATGGAGAAGACACTCAGCCTCTGGGTTTCTACAAGTTCTGGAAGAGTCTGACAGTTAATCCAGATTCTACTCCTTGTCTCATCATTTAGACGATAAATATTAGAATTTCTTGGACTTTTAACACTGGTTTTAAGATGAAGGAAGTGACATGATCCTTCATATGTTGATCCAGGTGTTTATTCACCCACCGGTCCATTTATCAATCATTCATCGTTGTCTGTCTATTCATCTATTGGTCTGACTGTCCATCGGTCTGTCCTCTACATGCATTCTACAACAACACGCATCAACACCCCATTTGAGTGTGCGGAGGTAGGCTTGGGGTCTGTCCACACCCCTGTTCGCTGTTTGCCATCTGGGGTTGGAGGCCAGGAGAAGGACCGCGGGCCTTCTAGTTGGGATCTGGGCTGGGGTTGGAAGTCGGGTCTTGGGGGTCGATTGGAGCCCCGGCTGGCGTTTCGGCTTTCTCCTTATCGTTTGGATTTTTTGGATCTCAATCCTCTGCTTCGGTGCCCTGTCCGTCGCCTGGGGGACACACCTGTTTTCTGTGCAGGGGGTCTTGGCCAGGGAATGTGCAGCGGTAATTGGAATGTGGGCATGGAAGGGTTGCAGCATGTGGAGTGAGGGGGGTGGTTGTCCTCTCTTTGGATGTGTGGTCACCAGCATTTGGATTGGCTGAGGTGTTTGTCCCATCTTGGTGCGGGGTCAGGGTGTCCAATGTGAGTATGTTGCTCGGTGGTCTCTGTTCTGTTGCGCTTGTAGGATGGGGTGGCTTGTGGCCCTTGACTTGCCGTCATGGCACGCTGTGTGGTGGGGGGCAGGTGCTGTGGGGGAGCTTGGAGCGGGTCCATGTGTGGAGCTTGTCCTGCGTGGATGTGTCTTTATCGGTTTTTCGGGGATGGAGCCCGTCTATGGGGGTGTGTCAGTGTGGGGAAGGGGATTCATGGCGTTTGGGATTGGGGACATGTGTTCGACCTGTGTCCTGGTTGGGAGTGGCTCTGTGGGGGAATTCATGCTGCGGTTTATAGGGGGTGGGGGGCTCATGGGGTTGAGATTTAAATTCATTGGGGGGTTGAGACTGTTTTGTCCTGGGACAGCTCTTGTTGGCAGACTCGTTGGACCAGGTAGAACCCGGATGGGGACGGGGGTTGTTGGGAGCTGGGGTTGGAGCGCGTGGTCAGGGTCTGAGCCGGGGTCGTTCGGGTTTGGGCGGTGCCAGCACTAGTCTGGGCTCTCGATGTCTTTGGCTCACATCTCCTCCATGTCTGCCGGGTGCAGGGGGGCAAGTCTGTGGCTCCTCACACTCGCTATTGCATATTTTTATGGAGAGACCTTATATACACAAGCACGCTCACACTTACACCCACAGGTGTTTAGATTCAGGTGTTAACAGATACACAGATGTTCTATATTGCGCCACAATTGCCACCAAAAACATCTTGCATTCATTATGACCGTGCACTTTTTGGTAACAATGTTGCTGTGATGCTAGAGAGAGATGTTTCTTTGTGTATATATGTGTGTGTGTGTCTAGGCCTCTGTCCGTCCATTTGTTCATCCGCCCATCAGTTACTGTGTCCGTCCGTCCACCCAAGCATTCCTCTATTCATCCTTTTGCCTGTTCAGCTGTCTATTCATCCCTCCATTCATCTCTCTATTCTTCTGTCTGTCCCTCCCCCCATTAATTTCTATGTCTGCCTGGGCCGCCATTCGACAGCTCATTCAGGCGTCTGTCTTTTTGTTTCTTTCTATCAGTCAGCGGATTTAATCCATCTGTCTGTCCTGCCATCTGTGTGGAGATTCATCTGTTCATCCATCAGTATTTCCGTCCATCTGTCCAGTTGTCTACTTTTTGCTGTTTCTATTTTTACAGAAAGACCACTGTAGAAATATCTACTCTAATAGTCATACTTTAAAAATGAGCCAATGAGTAATGGACATTCGAGTCTGGGATCTACTGTATTTGCACTTGAAGAATGTGAAGGAAACCTGTGGTGTGAAGCTGAAGTGGACTGAAGCTCATCTGGTGCATGGTGATGTTGAAATCGCTGTCTGTCACTTCAGTTCGTGAAAGTGCTGTAGTGTGATAGCAGGGGAGGGTTGGAATCGCACACTGTACCGGAAAGGCTATACAGTCCGTAAAGCCCAGGTCCGCTGTAAACTGTGTTAAGATTATCAGGTAATTTCAATCCAACAAAGGCATGAAAATATGACTGCAGAGCAGATGGGTAGGCTAGCTATTGGCTGTCATGGTTTTGGAGAAGGAGCCAAAGAGATTAAAGGGATGTCACAACATGAGGGAGCAGGTTCTTTCTGTGCAGAGTGAAAACCAATAGGTGGTCTGAGTGTGAAGAACATGCGTACTTCAGACTTTGTTCACTTGATTTTCAAGGAAACCTTTCTGAGAACCTTCAGCATTTTTCATCTCATAGTGAAGCTGCTATAGCAAGATATTACATTGGTAATGGGTCTTGTGCCTTTCTGTAAAAATAGATCTTGTAAATGTATAGAATAACCTTACATTTAGACATTGAAGCTATTGACATTGAAGTTATTTGGTTAGAAAATAAATGTTGGTCAGGTTTAGCTGTCAGTTTAAAATATATTCACACAAAGTGATGCATCAATTAACCACCCAGCGTTCATTATCGGCTCTTACTGGTAATTTTTTTCCTTTTTCCTTGAATGCATCAAAGCTAGAATGCTGAGTGTAATAAAAAATCTGCTAACGATTGAAATAACAATGTAGTTTATTTTCTGTTGGGTGCAATCATCAAGCCATCAACTATCAAGCAACCTGCAGAACAGTTTTATCTTTTATGATCAGTGCTTGTTCCATTTAATTTCTGAATTAAAGCCAAGCTTAAACAAATGTGTTGGTGCGCTATATAGTATATAATCAGCAGATCGGACCTAGCAGAAAACTGGTATTGGCCAGTAAAAATTTGATTGGTACTCCTTACATTTACAGCAATGAGGTGCATCTTAACCTTATCTTTTGCTCCTCTAAGACCAGTTACTGGGCATAATGCTTCTATTAAAAACATAAAATCTATATTTTTGTTTTAAAGTAAAGGTTTAAGTTTAGTTCATTTGTAATTATTTTGCTTTTGAAACTCCTTCAGGCTTTAGTGAAATTGATTTCAGAGACTTTTAAATGGCTTTGCCATTAAAGACACTTTATGCTTTTTAAACATCTAGTCAAGTGGGATTGATATGTCATTGTGACTCAGTTTTATGTCATCTTAACAAAAAATCTTCTTTCAGATGCTGACAATACTGAAGTATTTTACCCAGGGTAAACAACTGGGCTTTTTCCCAGTTCTGGTCCTTGGAGCACACTGCCCTGCTTCAACATGCTTCCATTTAAATTGATTTCACATTTAACAGGCTTCTGTTGAAACTCAGAGTTGCTAGGATATTTTTCTGTCGGATGTGTTGAGGCTGAAACAAAAAAAAAAAAGAAAAAAGCAGGACATTCTGCTCGAAGAATATTATATAAATTCATTACTCCGTCATGTTTTGTATGTTGAGAACTCGTCAAAAATGCAGACCAGAACTTGGGATAATTCTGGTGGAGGCCTGATAATTAAATTAAGCTTACACAAGGACAACAGGACATGGAGCATGGGCAGAGATCTACAGTTCAAGAGCAGGGGTCCGTGAAAGATGCATTTCCCCACAGGTCATGTAAGGGACAACAAATACGTTGAGGCAGCTCTGGTCAGAAGAGCACCTACTGGTCAAAATGAGGACAGCAGTAAGTGTCATGTTCTCTGAGGCGACAAACAAAAGCTAAATCTGTTCCTGTCGATGCCAGAACCATCAGAAACTGACCTAAACCACAGCATGGCTGCAGCTGAAGTTTGTTCATCATTTAGTGATATCTGTATGCAGTCATTGAAACTGAGGAACACATCAAACAACTAGAGAGCCCCTGTAGAGACAGATCTTTGTCCACTTCAGCAAAAGCTCTGCAGGTTGAATAAAAAGTTAATACACCATGGATAATAAAAATGTACAAATACTCATTTTAAGTTTACCACTCTGCCAACACTGTTTGGAACAGACATTAGAGTCATCCTGCCCTTGGAGAATTATGTGCTCAAAACAAAACATTATTGATGCCATGTTGACACAGTTTAAATTCTTAAATCTCTCAGGGGAAAGCTGTTTTACATAAAGTGGATGCATCTCTTACATACATTCGAGGTAATCTTAGCAAAATGTACACCAGAAGCTATTCAATCAAGGTGGTGAATCAAGTGGAAACACTAAAGTAATCCTGGCTCAAACTTAAATTCATGTGTAAAACACTCAAATAGGGTTTTATGCTTTTATAGGGTGTATGTAAAGTGGCAAAGGAAGCCAAGAGTTTAGAGAATAGGTACTAATGAGTGGTGAAGGACCTTTTTATGATGAGTAATGGCAGCAGCTCTGTCAAATGGGATTAGAACAGGGTTAGCAGTATCAAGGAGGCAAGGTGAGAGGGAGACTATTAACGCACCCCAAAACGTTTCTTTTTCCTCCTACAGCTTGTCACATTTAATGTATATCGCTCATTTAAAAAAGAATTTGCTCTATAATGAGTTAAATGTTTTAAGATGCGAAGCTGATGTTGAGCACAAGTAAAAAGCCTCCACTCCCACTGTGTGATAAGTGGATAATGAACGGCTATTTACTGAATCTTGAAGTCACGTTACTGTGATAAGATGTGGAAATATTGGGGTACTGGTCATTGCTTGGTTACCTGTAAGGACAAACTGTTGTGCAGAGGCACATGTTTGTGTTTTTCTGTGCTTCTGGTATTGCCTTCACGGGTACCACTGATTTAGGTGGTGCTGTGGTGGTTCTGTAGGTGTCTAAGCATGTTCCTCATGTTAGCCGCCATGTACAAAGATTTATTCATGTCCAGACTATCACTTTGTCACTGTTTATACTTTGTCAGGTGCCAAAAATACTGCAGCAGAACCACTTAAAACTGCCTTTTTAAATGGTGCTTTTAGTCAAACCTAGGCCTCACATGTGAGCCTTTGCCTCAACAGTAAATCCTGTTGCCTGTTGTTGCGAGATCTCGTGGCCCCAGGTCTCATTCCCAAATCCCAGGTCATAATTTTGTCATGCCAGGGGTTTCCTTCTTTAAATTTTTACCCGCTGCTGCCTTTTTTGTCTCATTTTGAGCCTCAACCTTCTCACGTCCTATCATGTTTTCCTTTCATATTTCCCATCTTTCTCCACCAACCTCTTTTTATTCATATAAAAGATCACTAATGAGGCCAAATCTGCTTCCATCTCCTCCCAGTGTTCCTATTATCTTAACTCCTACTGTTACTTAGCTCCTCATTTGATTTTTCTTCTTCGCCCCCCAACTTCCTTGATTACTTCCCGTCCTGAATCTCCAAATGAAAGAAAATGCTTCCTGTTTCTGCATCCTGAGCCACAGGCCAACTACAAACCTCACTTTGTCGTCCTTGTGTCCCTCCTTTCGTTCTCCCATCTGTCCAGCTGAGACAGTCGGAGCAGGATTTAGGTTGTGCCATTATTTGCAGCATGAATCGTTGGTCTTTCTCTCCTCAGTGTGTCATCCAGAGTTGCTGTTTAGTTCTTTTATTAGAACACATTTGCATGCGTCATTTAATGTATTAATTTGTTTCACAATGCCGCCGCTGCTGCTGTGCGAGCGCAGGGTGTTCAGAGTGTGTTTGCCTCATCTCTGAAATAATTCAGAGTTTGAAAATAGGTTGAGTCCTAATTAAAGGAAGTGTGTTAGCCTTTCATAGCATCATAAAAACCTGTTCAGCTGCACACAGTAAACATCCTCCACCCCACACTGGTTCTCCTCTATTAGACGTTTCATGCCCATTATCTTTCATTTTCCTCGTCATCATTAAGAAAGCTGTCAGTCAGATGTGTAATCAGTGCTCAAAGAGCTGCGGTTGCCTTTTATTTCTCTGGATCTGTTTGAAACTTGGATTTAATCCCGTTTTTTAACAGAGTTTCTTTTGATTTTTAATGTCAGATCCCAATAAAGTCTACACTTAAAATAAATCTGACATTTTAAAGTCTCTACCTGCTGTTATATAGAGGAGAAATAAGCCAGTCTAGTGCACTTTAAATGTGCGTTTTATTTCAATTTCATCTTAAAAAACTCTCCTATGTCTAGAACAGACAAGACTGTAAAAGTCAAGTAAGCTTCAAGTAATGGATGAATTACAATTTTTTTTTGCTTCAATTAAAATGCTGTAGCATACTGCCAATCACCAGCAGTTGTCTAGTGATTTTTTTTAAAATCCCTTGTCTGTCGTAACCAGAGTAAATCAAGGACTGTTTTTGAAAGAAAAAAATGAATTGCTTCAGCTTTGAAATGCGGCAACATGTTTTAGATTTACAGTAATATTTGTTAGCTGCTTAGTGGGTGAGTCTTGTTCAGGGGTGTCAAACATGTATCCATATTGGGCTGAATTTTAAAAACCTGGACAAATTTGAAGGCCAGCCTTTATTTATTGAAAAATGTCTGCCGTTGAGGAAGTTTTCCCTTCTTTTCAGATTTAACAATAAACGGTTTCATATGAAAACAGGCAACTGTTACAAGCACCAGAAACGTAAATAAAATTTTGAAAAATGGTCTGCCTCCTGGTCAATAACTTACTGAGCTACAATTTACATTTTATAGCCGAACAATTAAAAATATTCAATGAAAATCAAATTATTATGTGACTGGTTGTAGGAAGAGGTCAGTAATGAATATCAAAGAAGGGGGGCTTGTGAGTCCTGATTGCTGCAGCTGTGCACCAGCAGAGCATTCTGGGATTTGTATTATAAGTGTTATATTTCTAACATCGGCCAAGCTGTAGTGAAATCAAAGTCATTACTCTGTGGGCCTGAGTTTAACAGGTGTGAGATGGTTGGAATTTGCAGTCTGTGAAGACAAGATGATAAAGGTTGCGCCTTGTTTTTATAACTAAAATTTAAGTCACTTAAAATGCCTGGTCGCTCACAGGTTCTTACGGGAATTGTAATATTTTTGTTTGCTTGGTGTCATCGTTCTTGCTCCTTATTGTTTCCACAAACTTAGCTTTTTTCTGTGGCTTCTAACATAATGAGCCATTTTATTTTGGTTTAATATATTTGCTGTGGTCTAATAGCTTATTCATTTTGGTGTATTTTACTTGCTTTTAGTCTCATTTATTTCCGTTTTATTTTCAAATGTTTTGTCCAGCAGCTTGGTCGACTTGATGTTGTTGTGAATATGCTTTGTATTCAGATTGAACCGGAGTCTTAAATGTGTTTCAAGCAAACTGCAGTCATTTCTTTATGCTATAAAGCAAATCAACTTATTTGTCAAGCACGTTAGATGCAAATGAGTGTAACACTAAAAGCCCTGCAGAGTTTAAAAATGGATGGATAAAAAGCACATAGAAAATGGTTACTCTTTCATTCGTTTTACACAAACATTTGCAGCATCTGTTTCTTTTAATTATGGATTACAGCTACAGAAACCCAAAATTCAGTTACTAAGTAAATTGGAAAACTACATATAACAAATAAAAAGGGATCTTTAATAGACTATTTCATGGTCTACACAATCATTGGGAAGATTGCTAGCTTGACTGATGTCCAGGAAACGGTCACTGACACCACAAAAAGGTCATTGCTAGAAAAAGTTGGCAGTTCACACAGTGCTGTTTTCAAGCATATGAATGGGAAAGTTGGGTCGAAGGTAGAAGTGTGCTGCATAAGCAGTAGGGAGAGGATTGTGAAACGAGGCCCATTCAGGAGTTTGGGGAGATTTACAAGATTTAAACTTGGAGTCAGAGCTTCAAGAACCACCACACAGATGTATCCAGGACATGGGCTACAACTCTGACATTACTTGGGTTAGTCTCAGGCTCAGAAATTGGTTCTGTTGAAAGCATCATACCTGGGCTGAGGAATAAAAGGCTTGGACTGCTTTTAGGGCTGTACATTGTATCGCAACAAAATCTTCATCGCAGCATCCGTATGTGCAATATTCATATCGCAAATGCATGTTTTGGGTGCAATAATTGTTGGCTAATATGTTCCAAGTTTTATAAACTTGTATTTTTCATGTTAATGTAACATATATAATATAGTCTCACAGCAGCAGAGACCAGCACAAATGACATCACCCAAAATACTGCAGGTCAGAGTGATGGAAGCACAGATGAGAAAAAGAGGAAAGAAGAAAATAGGCATATATATATATATATATATATATATATAGCAACTAAGGTCATCATTATTAGCACCAGTAAGTAAATTAATAAAATGTACATTTTTATGTAAACGATTGGCTGATGAACTGAGGTGCAAACTATGTAGTGCAGAAACACAGGTAACTTAAGTTACTATTAATTTAAATCTAAAATAATTGCAAGTCCAGCACAAATGTATACACCGAATGGCCTGCAGTTGAAAGGCTGAGAGTAAAATGTTAGGAAATAATGCAATTGCAATGTATTTGTTCAGACATTGAGAAGACAATATATATTTTTAATGCACGGCTCAGAAAAATTTAAAGGAACTCTTTGAAAAAGCATAGAATGAGTAATGTGTTGGAAACAAAAGGATGCCACATCATTTGATGAAAATGAAAAATATCCCACAGATCTTAATCTGAAGACATCAGCAAATTTAAACTTAAAAACTGATGCGGCCAGTGGTCCACTTTGCCGAAAGGTCATTGCAGGAGCTCAAAATGGTAGTTTGTATGGCCCCTATGTGCTTGTATGCATTCCTGACAATGTTGCGGCATGTTTCTTATGAGATCACGGATGGTGTCCTCCCAAATCCTGACCAGGGCATCACGGGAGCTCCTGGACAGTCTGAGTCATCCCAATACCTAAAGGCAGCCAGGGTGCCATCGTTGATCCTATACAGGTCTGTTTCTACCTCTATGGACATCCCTCCCCAGACCAATACTGACCCACCACCAAACCAATCATGATGAACAATGTTGAAGGCAGCATGACTTTCACCACAGTTTCTCCAGACCCTTTTAATGTCTGTCATATCAGCTCAGAGTGAACCTGCTTCCATCTGTGAAAGGAACAGGGCGCCAGTACCGAACCTGCTCCATGGTGCTGGGCAGTGAGCACAGGGCATACTAGAAGACGTCGGGCCTTCAGACCACCCTCATAAAGTCTGTTTCTAATGGTTTGAATGATACATTTATGCCAGTGGCCCTCTGGAGGTCACTTTATAGGTTCTGGCAGTACCCATCCTGTCCCTAAGTGCACAAAGAAGCAGATACTGGTCCTGCTGATGGGTTCAGGACCTTCAATGGCCCTGTCCAGTTTTCTTAGAGTAACTTTCTGTCACCTGGAATCTCCTCCAGATTGTGCCAGAAAATACAGCAAACGTTTGGGCAATGGCATATATTGATGTGCTATCCTATGGGAGTTGGACTACCTGTGCAACCTCTGTACAGTCCATGGATCCCCTCATGCTGCCAATGGTGACACTGACCCTGGTCAAATGCAAAAATACTAAAAAACTATCAAAAAACAAGTAAGGGAAAGAATGTCTGCGGCGTCCACCTGTTTTACCAGAACAGTTTAGTTTCCATATGAAGAGGGATTAAGCCTTTTACAGGTTTTTGCACAAGTGGGTTCATGCTTTAGCAACTGACGATATCTGGTCCTCTGCTACAGTCAGAATACACTGAGTCCAATCAACTGTATCAACAAGGGGGCGGTTGATCATAAGTTTGGTACAATCATCTGTCAAGTGGCTCAAATGGAGATTAACACCACATAGGAAATGGTTTGTAATTTAATTACACCGTTCTCATTAATCCATGGAAAAAGCTGTTGGCTTAAGTTAAAGCCTTTCGCTAATTGCTGCAGCTTTTTGATCGTTTCCACTGTTTTTATGATGATGATCTTTGGTGATGAGCTTAGGTCTCAGGTGTTGGAAGACCTACTTGCCATCACCCTAATCTTTTGCTCCCTTTGCAAACATTCTGCCAGATTCAAGTCAGATCTCTGACCTGGCCACTCCAAAATGTTAATATCACTTCCGTTCAGAAGAAACACGATAAAATTAATATTTCTCAGAACTTTAGCTGTACATGGACAGTGGCAGTGGTGGTTCCTCAGTTCGACAAGGAAAAATGCAGCAAACAAATGAAGTAACCTGGAATTATGACATCAGGAACAGGTATTAAAGCACCACATACATACCTGGTGGAGAGTAAACCACCAGCACTGCAACTGTTACACACAGGGTGTAATTTCTAAAACCATCTTTGACTTTAAGAAGGTCACGCATGCTGCTCCTCTTGCAGGAGATGATTTTCTCATGCAGACTGTGTTTGTGCACAGAGTGGTTGTATGTTCTCTTGCTGAGTAAAGGAAAAGATATGGATGTCATATTTGTCCTCTGTGTGAAACAAAAACATTAAGGTGGACACACACACACACACACACACACACACACACAGTCTAAGGTTAAGGTATATTGCAATTCAGTGCGATATAGTGCAATACATTGTAGCCTCTAGTTCATCACCAAGGTAATTATGAGAAGTGACATTTCCCTCATTGGTGTTTCAGCTTCATCTTCTACTCCATTATCTGCTTGTGTGTTTGTGTTTAAGTTACAAGCTTGGGCGCTTCACAAGACTTGTTAAAACCAAACTTGGCCCTAAAGTTGGAAATCAGGATGGTTCACTTGCCAGTGGTGTTATGCAGTCTTTATCAGTCTTTCTTTGCAGCCCCAAATATCTTGAATATCTCAAGAACAGCCTTTTCATATGTTGCTTCAACATGATTTAAGGGTGACCTAAAAAATGATGAGACCATAATGAATGATATCCAAATTTATAGCACTCTCCACTGTCGCTACATACATACACAGTATGAGATATTGCTGAAAAGTCGATGCAAGCGACTGTCCACTGTCGCTACATGCTTTTCCAGGAGGAGTGAACCTGACTTGGAACCTGTATGATTAAATTAAATTGACTTTTTAAAGTGCCTTGAGACGACATATTGTGAATTGGCGCTATATAAATAAACCGAATTGAACTGAATTACAGAAAGGTATCAGTCAGGAAAAGGTGCAGGATAAAAGCACTATATACAGGGGTTGGACAATGAAACTGAAACACCTGGTTTTAGACCACAATAATTTATTAGTATGGTGTAGGGCCTCCTTTTGCGGCCAATACAGCGTCAATACGTCTTGGCATGATTGGCCTAAGGTTAGGCTATAGCAGCCCGGTCGTGTATATTGACCCTGTGGAGCTCCCGACAGACAGTTCTGGTGGAAACAGGAGAGTTGAGGTGCACATTTAATTCTGCCGTGATTTGAACAGCTGTGGTTTTATGTTTTTTGGATACAATCCGGGTTAGCACCCGAACATCCCTTTCAGACAGCTTCCTCTTGCGTCCACAGTTAATCCTGTTGGATGTGGTTCGTCTTTCTTGGTGGTATGCTGACATTACCCTGGATACCGTGGCTCTTGATACATCACAAAGACTTGCTGTCTTGGTCACAGATGCGACAGCAAGAATGCGCACCAACAATTGGTCCTCTTTTGAACTCTGGTATGTCACCCATAATGTTGTGTGCATTTCAATATTTTGAGCAAAACTGTGCTCTTACCCTGCTAATTGAACCTTCACACTCTGCTCTTACTGGTGCAATGTGCAATCAATGAAGACTGGCTACCAGGTTGGTCCAATTTAGACATGAAACCTCCCACACTAAAATGAATAAATAATAGGGTTGTGAGATGTAAAGCTTTTCTTTCAAAGAAAAATATCCAGGTCTGGAGAAGGTTTTGCGGAGTTCCTTTCCATGCTTGCATGCAATGGTGTGAAAGTATTCAGACATTGTTTTAGATTGTTTATGGAATTAAAACCTTACATTCATCTTCTCAGTGATGTATAGTAGGTTCATCTCTGACCCAATAAACACGTGGTTCTTTTTCTTGACTTTATTGTGAGTAGTTTTGTGCGTCCTCTTCTCTTGCCATATCCACCATTCTGCCTGTTTATCTGCCCTCCCTGTCTGAGTCTTCCACAATGCCCTCTTGTTTTCCTGTGTGCCTTCATGCACTGTGTGGAAGTCATGATGTGCAGCAGGTCACATAGATGTGCTGGAGACCTGCAGGTGTGGTAGAAGGTCCCTGCTGTTGATGAGCCTTCTTAGGATTTAATTGTTGTTGCTTAGGTTGTTCTTCCAGCCAATCCATGCACTCCTTCATTATTCCTCCTGTTTATCATTCCATCTTTATTTTTATACTCCCCATCTATCATTTCTCACTTCATTTCTTTCCTACAAACTTGTTTTCTTTCTAGTCTTTTTTTTAATTCACCTTGTCTTGTTTCTTATGCACCTTTTCCTTCTCTGCATCTGATAGTTCAAACTTCACATTTCATTCATCCCATCATTGTCTCCGGTCTGTTTTTTTTTTTTTTTTTTGCACCTTTTTCTTTCCTAACTGATTGTGCCTCCTCTTATTTTTCTTTTGCTCTTCCTATCTTGTTACCTATTTGTTTTTGCATAGCTTCTTCTTTCTCACATTCTTTTCCTTTCATCTAATTTCTAACACCGTTGCTCTGTCATTTTATCTTATTCCTCTTTCTAGTCTCATTTATTTGTACATCTTCTATACTCTCCTTACATCCTTGCACGGTCTCATTTTCTCTCCTTTCATTGCCTTTATAGACACTCTCCTTGTTTACAGTTTCCAAGACCTTCTTTCCCTCATCCTGCCTGCCTCTTCCTAACTCGCTTATTTTCTAAATCAGATTCTTCCTTCTCTTCTCCTCCTTTTATGAGCACCTTGACTGCTGTTTTCTTTTTGTATAATGTACCTTCATATTTTTATCTAAAGCTACCCTATTTGTCGTCCTTTCATTTATTTATTTTTATTTTTTTCTCAGATCCAATCTCAGTCATGTTTTATGTATTTTAATTCATTTTCCCCTGGGTGTCTCAGAACAAACTCACATTTTCTTGCAGTATTATGTTTAAAGTTACCTGATGCTCACTGCCATAAAGAATTATGTGTAGAAAAAGGTATTGCAATCAAATTTGATAGCAAAATGTAACATACTATGATCTGATTACTTTCTTTTAAAACAGAAATACAGAGTTTGATAACATGGTGCTGAAATAACTCATTGCTGTACTGATTTTTATAGTTATTGTTGTACATTAAGGGTTACTTTATTTAGCTCATTTAGAGCTGTACAATTTATTACATTTTAGCTCCAAGTGATTCATTTACAAAAAACTAATAAAACTATGGGGTTACTTTCCTCTTTGCAAGTATGTTTTGTGTAAGTGCAATAAATGCAATATATTTCCAAAGCCACATTAATCAGGACACTGACCAGTTTCAGCTGTTAAAACTCTGCAGAAGAATGTTGAAATCCTCATTTATTGTGATGCATTGATTAGTATAAAAATCTGTGAGAGCCAGCATTAAACAAAACACTTGGTGGAAAACCATAACACAAAAAAAATCAATGAACCCCAGCTAAATTCATAGTACTAAAGTATGGTCTGTTGCAAAGAATGCTTTCTCTTCTGGCAGTGTTTCTTATGAAAGTAGTTGTCTTCCTACAATAACGTTATTGTTCCCACAGCAGGCTGTTTATTCAACTGCCAGATCCAAACTGTTGTAGGTTGTTGCAAATGCTGTTTTAATTTTTACCTTTAACACCCATGCGTGGCTCTCCTCTGGTATTCAAACCATTGCTTCGGGTTTTCTGATGGATTTGTCATATTTGAGCTTATATGCTCAGTATGAGGGATTGCTGCAAAGTCAACACCAGTGACTGTCCACTGTCTCTACATGCTCATCCAGGAGGAGTGAATGCTGCAAGTCACTGACTGGATGCAATCTGCTGCGTTTAGATAGAAAAACCTTTTATCCAATTTGAATAAATAACTGAATCTGACTGCACTGTTCAATGATTAGGATTAATTGGAATGTATGAACCTGACTTGTGAAGTGCCTTGAGACGACGTGTTGTGAATTGGCGCTATATAAATAAACTGAATTGAATTGCATTAAAGGACTGCGTGGATACAACATTTGGCAGAATATTATATTTTAAGTGTCATCCATTCAGGTTCATATATCACGACCCATATATGGAGGCTTCAGTCCTCAATGCAGCTGTCTCCTGGTTCGAGTCCCGACCCTGGCAACCTGTGCTGCATGTCTTCCCCACCCCCTTCACCCCACATCCTGTCTGTCTACTTTCAAATAACACAAATAAAGAAAAAAACAAAGTTGATTTATTTTGTACAAAGTGGAAATTTTGGGGGTGGGTGTTTGTAGATTTACAATACTGGAAAACAATAAAACATGAAACTTTGAAAGGATTTCAACATCAGGGAATGAAGAGAGAAATTAAATTGTGATGGTCATGAAACGTGTTGCTTGGTGGTCAATGCTACCAAAAGAAATGAAGAGACACAAGTTGTTCCATTTAGACATAAAATTTTCCCCAAAATACACAGCTTAGCCAAATGTTGTCTACACAAGATTGTGCAAAAATGAAATTCATGAAACACAAAATGTCCAGCAGACCTTTTGGCTTTATAAAGATTTGCAATATTTTTGCAACCGGATGTTGTGATTTACTTGAAATGTGTTTAATATGCACGGCAGTCTGTGGAATAAGTTGGCCTGTTTGGAAAACCGTCCCTTCTGGTGTTTTCCTCCGTTACCAGCTGAATGACAGGTTCATTAATTTATTTGGGGACACTGGAGTCATCTCATTTGTTCAGAAACAAGAGTTGGATGGAGTTCAAAAGGAACTTTATGTAACTGCAGATTGTTGCTGTCTTGTGAAGCTAAAACTTAAAAGATTTTCTTCACCTACAGGATGCTGTGCTTGAAATAAACATGGATTGCTGTTCAATCCGATAAGACAGAGATTCTCATTAAAGTTTCATTACCGACATGAAAGCCGACGTCTTTAAGTTGAAAGCCTTTGATTAATGAAAGTCTAAATTTACTTCGTTATGTCTAAATATGCTAAACAATGTTAATTCCGGACCAGTGATGCTTTATACAAGTTGAACAGAGCGGTGTTTCTGCCTTGTTTTTTCGATTCTGGCCTTCATTTACAAAAGCAAAACACACAACAGTAAGACTAATCGAAACACGAATCTGACCTCATTTTCTTGGGCAAAGTCACAACTTTTAATTGGCGTAAGTGACAACAGTCTCATGTTTCCTCTGAGAGTGCCTGGCTTCAGAACTGGATTGGCACACAAGTGACTCTGCATGCTAATAGCAAAACAGAGCAGCTAAAGGAGGCTCTGAGGATTATTTTCTCCAGCAGCTATTGTAAAAACTCCCCCGTGTCCTCCAGTAGTCCTACATTAGTCAGACAAGAGCATGAGCATGCCTGTGTTTCTCAAACGATGACTCTAGCAGGATTGTTGTATTGCAGAGTGCTGTGTCTGTGTGAGCACAGGCTTGCCCATCAGGAGGGTGGGCTTCTTTATGACTGCAGAAGATAAGTGTGAATTAATAACCAGGTATTAATTGAGCTTGTTTGAGGAATTTAATCCAGTTAGACAGAATTGTGGCTCAAATAGGCCACAGCTTCCCCAGAGCAGCTAATGTTTTTATTCTATTATTAATGGATAGATTGCCTCTTTAAGTATACATGCCAGTTTATTTGCAGCGGAGTGTGAATGAACATGCTTTTATCCAAGTAAAGCTGATTTATAAAGTAGCTTTTTGCACATACAAGTGAATAAACCTAAAATGCTATTGATGAAAGCTTATAACAAAGCTTGTATAAAGGTTTTCTGTTTTCTAAATAAACACTTTGAGTTTAAAAATAGAGAAAGCTTACGCTACATTTAAGCTGCAGCTGCTTTAGAGCAGAAATATTCCTCTTCCTCTGGTTTCAAATCCAGATTGAGAAGATGCTGATCATATTGAACTCGAAGTGTAAAGCTTTAACAAGTCTGAAATGGACTTGGCTGCTTGTCCATTGACACCTTTTTATGTTTCAGTTAAATTTGGTTTGTTTTGCACCAGTTTATAACAAATGTCATCTCAAGCTAAACCTCAATAAATTATGTAGAGAAATTCAACTCTATCACATTGATTCAAATGTAATCACATTTCATTTGGTTTAGAGATGTACGGTGCAGTTAAGTTTATTATACTAACTGGTAAAGTTTTCTCTGCAAGGAAACCAAGCAGATTACATCCAGTCACTGATTTTGCAGGGATCACTAGTTCTGAATTAGCATGTGGCGACAGTGGACAGTTGATTGCTTCGAGTTAACTTTGCAGCAAACCTTATAGACTGAGCTGACAATTATAATCAAGGTTTTTAATACTTTTCTGTTTATGCAAAAAGGAAACTTTAAGTCTGAAGTTGGCTTTTATAAATGCACTGACCAAAGATTTTGTGGTAATACAAATTTTAGCAGATTCAGTTTCTTTGTAGAAACTCTAAATTTTTTACTACCTTACGGATTAAGTAACACTGAAACATGTATGCCTACATCAAAACACAGATGTGCATTAAATTATAGAATACTCATACAGTTTTTATATTATTGAGCCTTTTATTCCTTTATTGTAACAATGCTAGAGGCTTAAGGAGCCTTTCTGTGTTGATCATTTATTATATGAGGAGTAGATAGTGTGTGTGAGTCTGAAAGAGCAGTCATTGTTACAAAGCTCTGCCGTAAAGCAGTATTTTACTAGTTTAATCCGTGGATCAGTCTGAAGGTGTTAATGTATGAAAAGGTGCAGATGTGTTTGGTGTTATGCACCAAACAAAGGTAGGAGAACAGGTCCCTAAACTGAGAAGGTGATGCTTTTTATAGGATAGGGAAACTGATGTCCACTGCGTTAGGTTGCTGAAGCGTAGATATCAATATACAGGAGCTGATTATCACACTTCCATCTGAAAATCTGCCAGTTTCCTGATGCATATCTAGCTTGTTTCTGGTAAGCATTACTGCTGGGTTTTTGATACTCTCTGGAGAGGATCAGGGAACCTTTGTTTTTCAGATGAGGAGAAATAAACATTGTTTATTTAACAGATTAAACTTTAGTTTAACCTGCTAAAGTTTGAAATATTATTTGAAAATCAGTTAAGGTATTTTTCTAATTCTATTACCCAACACCCTCCCAAAACCTTTCCCACAACCATAAGTGATATCTATTCTTGCTATCTATTTAACTTGCTTATGTTGCCCTTTTTTAAATGCAAATTGTCCTTGTTGTTTAATTGAGAAAATACTGAAAATATTTTATTAATTTACCTCAAGTCCTGCTACTGAAAACAGTCTAAAGCACATTTTGCAAGGACTTGCACACATTGCTTTGCTTTTTGCCTGTACAGTGGATCAGAGTGTATGCCTTCGCAAGTGTTGTTGGAGTAAAGGTTTAGCTCACCTGTGGCTGTAGTATTCACCTTGTAATCCTAGTTTCAGTAAATTGATTCCAGAAATGGACATCGGATCATGTGTAGTTTATTTTCTTGATGGTAGTTGTGCTGAACTTGGCACCTCTGGCTAGAGAAACATCACAGTGGTTGGCAAACAATTTAATGCATTGCAAGCATTAAGCAGTTCATACCAGCTGCCTGCAGGGAAAGACATGACCCCCTATTTTAAAAGGTGATGGTCTTATGCCCTGCCTGAGTTTGTACACGACTAGGCACAGGTTGGTAGAGATTCTAACCGCAAGATAACCTTGAGTAGAAATACCACATTTTTGTTTTATTTACACCAACATTTGATCAGTTGCTTTTAGAAAAGCAAAGTTTTCCTACTGGTGACAAAGTGATAGAACATCCATCAAGTCACACAAGTATAACAAGCTGATATTAGCAGATTAGTCAGGCTATTTGCTCTTATTGCAAACCTGCAGTCCTACCAGTTATAGGATGCCAACTGTGATTTTAAAACAGCCTGAGTGTAATAAATGTTTGGTTGAATTGCTTTAGTTTTAACACCATGGCTGTTTGTGTATTCTCATAATCTGAAATATTTCCAAAAAGCTAAAAGTCTTCTTTGATTTAGGTGCGAGGGAAGTTATAGTAACCTTCTTTCAGCCACCTGACTGGCAGTGTGCAGCCAGAGGCTGGAGAGGGGTAGTGCTGCATAACTGTGCAGTTTTCTGCTTTTACTTTATCCTTTTTATTTTTTTTAAGTGAGTGTACAATTTAAACATAAATGTTTAATACCAGATTATAGCTTTTAGCTGATTCCTAAACTGCAGTCCCTTGTCAAAGTCAAGATATGAAGAGAAAACTTAAGATCTGTTAAGAATGGAGATAAAAATAGTCAATAAAATAGGATAGAATAGAAATATCGTTTATTGTCCCACTGTGGGGAAATCTAGGTGTACCAGTGGCGAAGTGAAAGGCAATTGGAAGCTTGCAGATAGACACAAAGGGAATAAAAATATATCAATAACAAAAAATATAACACTGTATAGTAGGGTAAACCTTTACAACATAACAAAAAAATACTGTGCAGTTATTGAAAACGGCATACGCCGATTAAGAAATCTAAGACGTCTTAGTAGCAAAACGTGGGCAGCTGTTCAAAGTATCCCAAAGCTGCCTGCGATGCTAGATGGAATCTGCAGAGCGATCAATGCTCAGACTGAATTGTTAAGAGAGCTAAGCTACAAGCTGGATACGGTTCTTGAACAGAATCGTAGCCTGGAAGCGGCTTTTGGACTCGGAGGTGAAAGGATTTAATCATGGAGAAGGCTGTTCGCTCCAGAACTGCGGTAAAGTCCCAGAAATTTGGATATTTGGATTCGCAATTGAGAGATAACAGTAAAAACTCTTAAAGTGGTTAGAAATCCACACAACTGCTTGAACCAGAACACTTATTGTTTTTCTAAATCTGGTGCCTCAAAGTGGCCATGACAACTTCTGCTAAGTGGCTATCGACAAAATATCTCCTGGATGTTATGTAAAAATGGCGCTCTTTCCCAGCACCCCCGAACAGCTGTGACCCAGATAAGACTTTGGGGCCGATTGAAAAAACTTCCAACTCTCGCCTCAAGGACAATGGCGCTCTATCTGTGTTGACAGTCTAATTCTTGCACACACAGTAATAGTTATATATTTGCACCCCCAGGAGTACACTGCACTCTTGCAAAATATTTTCTTCTTGTGTGCTTTTTAGCCCTGCACCTAATTGCGTCATTTCATTACTTTTTTATTGATATTTAGTTTTATCAGAAGGATTACCAGCGAAAACCAAACATTATTAGTAATTTGGACTATAGCTGCTCTTACACCAATGACCCAGCTTTCTTAATTAGACTACAATGGGTGACTCAGCTTCCCTAGTTATAATTCAGATCATCTTCTTTTAGCATAAGATGCTTTATTATTAAAAGTGGCTTGAAACCAATTTCTACCAGTAAACGTGGAAGGATTATTAATGATTATTACTCCCAAGGATTATTAGTGTCTTTTGATTTCTCTTAGCACAATATGCTTTCCCCTACGTAGAGGACTTAATGATATAATTACTTCTTTAGAAAGATTGGTTTAGAACCAGCTCTTACCAGTAAAACCCAAAGGATTATTGTTTTCTGTATCATTGTATTGTTGGCCAGAGATTTTTAGATTTCTCAGAAGGATTTATAGATATTTAGATTTCTTAGAAGGATTGTAGTATCATTTGATTTGTTTTTCTGTGTCTGTATCTGTGTTTATTTTCTTTTTGATTGTATTGTTATTGTATGTACAGCGCTTTGAGTGTCTCGTTACTGAAAAGCGCTATATAAATAAACTTACCTTACCTAAGAGGGTATTTAAAAGGACATTTTTTTTTCTGCTATTCATTGTGGCTGCAAGAGAGAGCAAGACTTTTAAGCCAACAACAGGAAGGCTGAATGAAGCCGCTCTGTTTTATCCTGCTGAGGTTTGAACCTCTGTCTGTCATGGAACATGCTAGATTTAAGGTAAGGGTCCACATTCACTAAAGAAGATACACAGACTGGTGTTTCAGTAGAGCTAGCTGTGCCAATCGCTATTTTAGGATGCTGACGACTGTTTAACAATGTTGACTGTATTATAACTTGGTCTGTGATCATTTTTTTTCTTTGTTTTACCACGACTGCTTGCCAATGCAGGTTGCGTGACATTGTTTCTGCTCCTAGTATAAATTATTAACCGTCCACGACAGGAGGCTTGCAAACAAATCTTTTGAATATGTTTATCTTTTTTTGTTTTCATTTGTTTTTTTTTTAAGAAATCCAAGTCAGATAAAATCATTATTAGCAGCTCTAAGCTTTACAATATTGGGAAATTGCCCACAAAATTCTGATTGACGCATCTCTAGACATAACATTGGTATTATGCTCTACGGGCATTAAAGCAGCTGGCTCCTCTGCTTGTTAATAAGCTGCAATCTGTTTTTATTACCAGAAAAGCTCCTACAGAACTTATTTAGTGAGGTCCCATTTTATATGCAGATCAACTTTATTCTTATTTCACCTGCTCGTCTCTTCTTCCACCCCTACAGGTCTTGCATGTCCATCCCTCATTTCCATCCCGCTCTCATCAGTCCTCCTCACTGCCTCCCCCTCATATATCTTGTTCTTTTCCCTCCTGACCGTCATAAACCTCTCAACTCCTTCCCTGCTCCTCTTTGCCCACTCTCCCAACGAGTATTTTCTACTTTTTGCATCTCTTTTTATACATTCCTCTATTTCTTCTTTTT
Organism: Girardinichthys multiradiatus; assembly: GCF_021462225.1. Classification (NCBI taxonomy): domain Eukaryota; kingdom Metazoa; phylum Chordata; class Actinopteri; order Cyprinodontiformes; family Goodeidae; genus Girardinichthys; species Girardinichthys multiradiatus. The sequence continues at coordinate 20,197,922 of NC_061807.1, forward strand.
CGTTTGTGGTTTACGAGTTCATTGCGTGTGTCCTACATACTCCTGTGTTGGCAGTAGTCAGCTTGCGTGTCGCCTTGTATTTAAAGCCGTTTAGTCCCTTTTTTTCCCCCTGTGGTGTAGATTCACTGGAGTGTATCTGTCGCAGTGTGCTTTTGAGCTGGAGCTGTTTACAGGTTCAGCGGAGCATCTGCATCTTCATACGGGTTTGTTTTTGTTTTACTGTGCGTGTGAGAGGAGGGGTTTATCAGCTCCCGCAGATGGACGCAGCCTCTCATCCGTTGTTCCGGTGAAGAGAGGAGCCCTTTGAAGAGAGAGGAAAGAAATAAAGGATTGAACATACTGAGATGGATAGTGAGCGTCACTGACCTCAGAGTGGAGGAATAAGGAGAGGAGGGGGGTGAAGATTTAGGAAAACATGATGGAGAAAATGCCACTTTGAATGATAGCGGTGTACACAAGCAGTTGCAGGGCTTCTTTTGTCTCATAACACAGTGGCTTCAAACCTACAGGCTTGAATTCAAACCAAGTTTTTGATATTGCGTGTGAAGGGCATCACTTCCAGCTTTAAGGGACACTCTGTATGTCGGCTCCAACCGGTTTTCTGCAAGTGAAATGTTCTTTGACGTTCAGTTCACTGTGACGGCTCGGTCACATAGCTGGGAGTGCGTGAGCATGTTTGTTTGCGACAATATGGCTGTGGGATGGGACTGCAATAAAGCATCTGAAGGAGCAAAGAATTTAAGTGAGGGATAAACTGAAAAAACAAGGGGAGATGAGGTCAAAGAGGCAAGGGTGTATCATGGAGTGGCAGTCAGTAAGTGGTGAATAAGGAGCAAGCCTTAAAGTGGGCATTAAACATGGGGAAAGCTCCAGATTCCAGATTGAGGAGGTAGTGGGAAAGTATGAAGCAGAAAAAGGAAGAAGGATGGGCCGTTTGAACAATTATAACACTGTGTGGAATCAGCTGTTTGGGTAATGATTTTTTTTAAACATAAATGGAAGATAAACAAGTCCGTTTCTGTTTTGCACTGTAGAAGCTGGTCTAGTCGATACCAAATAAAAAATGCAGGGTTCTGATCCAGTCTGGACAAGTATGAAGGTTGATGTCAGAACTTTCAAAGCCTGGATAAGCATTTCTAGACCTAATTCCCTATCCCATTATCTACATTATGTTTCCTTACTCCTGTGTCCTTCCTTAGTTACATTCCCCGAGTCTGTCCCCCTTTCCCTTCTCATGACCTTTCGTCCTTATTAGGTCCTAGCTCCGTTCCTTGCAACCTCCCTTCCCTGTGTCCATCCTTTCTTTCTTTGCCATTATATTTCCTTCCATCATTCATACTTTATCATTTCTTGTTTTCTTCTTTTTGCTTTATTTTTCTTTCTACACCTCCTTGTGCCCTTTCTATTGTGAGCCTTTTTTTTTTTAGTTCCTACCATCTTTCCTACCCCAATCTCCTTGTTTTCCTTTCTTTTTCTTATTGTCTCTTTCCTTTGGATTTTTTTATTCCTTACACCCTTCCTTCCTTGTGTCCATCCTTTTTCCTTCCTGCTATATTTCTGTCCCTCATTCTTTGCACACTCTGCCCTGTTCTTCTGTCCTTCCTTCCTCTATCATGTCCTTCATTCCTTCTCTCTTTCCTTTCTCATATACTTCCTTTCCTTTTTTTCTTATGTACTTCCTATTATCCTTACTTTACCCTCTCATCTTGTCCTTCCTAACCCTCCCTCCGTTCCTTCCTTTCTACCTTCCTCCTTTCCTTTCCTGTCCTTCCTTTCTGTCTCTCTCTCTCCCTTCTTTCCTTTCTGCCTCCCCGCCTTTCTTCCTTTCTTCCTTCCTTCCTTTCTCCCTCCCTTCCCTCCTTTCACTCTCCCTTCCATCCTTCCTCCCTTCCTTTCTCTGTCCTTTCCTCCCTCCCTCTCTTCCTCCCTTCCCTCCTTCCTTCCTTCCTTCTGTCCTTCCTTTCTCTCTCTTTCTCCCTTCCTTCCTGGAGTTTTTTTTGTATTCTTGCCAGTTTAAATCTATAGGAACCCTAAAGACATCTCTTAATTAATAATACAGCCGTTAATAGAATGAATATCTTGGGGGCACCACCTACAAATCTGGGGTAATAACTAAGAATGGTATTAGTCTGGAATGTCTGTTGGCCCTCGTGCGTCAGTCTGTAATGATCATGACATAAAAAGTGTGGGTGAATTTGATGCTTTGTGTGAAGTAAGACTATATCTAAGACAAAGGACTTCTGGTTTCAACTGCAGGGGAAGCAGTCACTTGTTTGCAAGGCTTTGGATTAGAGTTCCTCTTGGTAATTAAACACTTTTGTTTGATTTAAATTATTTTAATGTTTATCCGGTATTTTAAATGCACGTGAAACCACTGTTGACAGGTAAAGGGATCTAAAGCACATTTAGTTACAGCCCTCATTCCATTTTGTTTTAATTTACATTCTTATGCTCCAAGTGAATGCAGCCGTCTAATTTTGTTCAAGTGTTTGCTGTAAAATCACTCCCACACATGCAGAAGTTGGGTCTCGTCCCTCCAGGCTCCAGCAAAACCATTGATCAAGCTTTTTAAATGTCATTGCGGTAATGAACTTCACCTGTTGACACCAGAAGGGAGTTGGCTGAAAATCAATTAGCTCCACTGCAGGTTCAACTTGAGTTTAAACGGCAAGCACACATCTACATGGCTTTGACTAGTTTCCATTCCTCATTTAAATACTGAGGAAACTGTTAAACAAATCTGACAAAAGTCAACAACTTATTGCCATTTTATTCTTGATTCAGTAGATTTCATTTCTTTATTAAGCCAAGTCTATGCAAGGCTTACAGGTTTTCATGTTTCATTTTTTTCTCAGTACATGGTTTATTCCGCTGATTTACAGCTGTGTCATTAAGTATCATACCTTTCAATACTGACACCTTTTGAGTTAAACGTTGGACAAATTGTTGTTTATATGAAACAATTTTTCTTTGAAGAATTTTAAAATAAGGGCCCCATAGATGTTTTGTAACCATAGCAAAGTAGATGCTCACGATGCTGAGTAGCATATTACCAATGAAGGGAGAGCTGCTCAAACTTGATTGCGATTTGCAGACGGATCTATCATTAAATATAAAACATAGCATTTATGTTCAAAAAAGATGAAGCAGCTGTTTAATTTAGTTTTTTTATTGAGATATATTTTTGCTATTGTTTACAATAACAAAAATCCACTCGACACTCCCCAGAAGACACCTTAAAAACATGAAAAACATCCCTGCCAAACCTATGATACATATGAACCAGTTAACACTTTGAGGGAAGATGCAACATTTTCTCTTCCTGGTCCCACACTGTTGAGCTGGATGTCAAACTTTGATTGTGTGCGTTAGCATGTCAGCTGGAGGGGCGTGACGTTATCCTCCCCTGAAAGCAAACATGTCCTGAACTAAAAAATGTGGGTTTTTTATATTCGATATATGCAGAAAAATACAAGCAAGAAAGTGAATCAATATTGCTGATGGATGCTGCAAGTCTAAATACCTGCTACAGAGATCTCAACATAAACCATGAGCTGAATGAAAATGCTCCTAACTTGTCTTTTATTTTATTTTGATTGAAGCTTCTGTGGGGATCATTTGAACCCTGCCCTCTGTGGATCATCAGCCGAACGGTCCATCTTCCTGATGTTTGTACTGCATCCCTTTATGTTCAGTGTGAATTTGACGTGAGCATAAGTGTCTGGCAGTAATTATACTTTAAACCGACAGTGTTCTGGTAAAGGTTATAGAGTACAGAGCCAAACATTATGCTGAACAGAAAGCAATCATAAATACAATGAAACAAAGAAATCTCATTTTTTCTCCTAATGTCTTTAAATATTTCAGCTGTTCTTTATCTCTGAGAAACAGGTTTCTCTCATTATTTTATAAATAAAGCCAGAATTTGCAGTCAGACTGGGATATTTCCATACTTGTTTTCAGTGACTTCGGTTGCTTGACGGAAAACTTGACATGTTTATTTTTAGACTTTTGTGGCCTCAAAGACCCCATTACCATTCTAGCTAACAACCCTCCTTAGTGACCCAATTGTATCCGGTCAGAACTAAAGTATGGTTTCCCTAAGACCACCTTCAGAGGAGGCCTGAGACACGTGCATCTGCATTGGTGTGGTGTTTCAACAGAGGCTGTTGAGACACTGAAGGACCACCTGACTAAAGTGACGTTACTCCTTCAAGAAATAGTCTTTACCTACATGTTTATTGATCAAGTTAAAAACATTGCTCTAAGCTGATTTAAAAATAATAAATAAATGGCTATTTCGATTACTGTAAAGATTTATATTTTTCCTGTTGAGTTTTAACCAAAATCCTTGCTGGAAACCTTAACGGAAAAGGATGTTGTCACAAATCAGATTTCTGATCTGGAGTTGGTATGGCTGACTGATTTTTGGAGCTGAAGGTTTCCACTGTTGTAAATAAAAATCTCTCTTCAATGACTCAAAAGTGTCCACAACTGTTGAAATTACTTTTCGTTTTTTGATACCATGAGATCATTTTGAGAAAATTAGACCATGATAAATCAATTCAAATCCTGTTCCATATGTGACTTTTATTTTGGCCTATAAAAATAAAAAAAATCTGTTATGTGGGGAATTGTGGAAAAAAGTGCAATAATTTGCTAGTATCAGTGTGTACTCCCTAAACAATTTTTTTTTGATCCGCCTTCTGTTCTATTTTCACCATTACCGTTTTCTTGAGTCCATATTTACAAATCAACTATGTTAAATCTACCAAGAACCTGAGAGCAACACTAAAGATGCTTAACACATGAAAAAAATTGTCCTCATTTGTCTGGACCAAGGAATAGGGTTGTTATTTTCTTCTGAAGACAATGTCTAACCTTGCTATAATCTTTAAAAACCTTGTGGGAGAATGTGGTACCATCTGATGAAACCAAACTTTGTCATTCTCTGTAGTTAATTTTGTGAGATAGGAATTTTGGGTTTTCATGAGCTGTATGCCAAAATAATCCGTATTAAGACAATAAAAGACCTGAAATATTTCAGTTAGTGTGCAATGAATCTAAAATATATGAATGTTAAATTTTCATCATGACATTATGGAAAATAATGAACTTTATCACAATATGCTAATATTTTGAGAAGGACCTGTATGTTGACGACTGTTATAGATCTTAGCAGTCAAGATACCACAGCTCATGGACAGTAGTGGGGACATTGGGATGATGGAAATTGAGAAGAGTAAGCAGAATCATCATCACCAGGGCAATTTTCAACAACAATATTCCAGTAACACTGTTTTCATATTAACAGTTTAGACCTATTTTAACATTACACTGTTCAAACTTTTGCCTCTTAGGATAATTTTAACTTTATATTTAACCCTTTAGGCTGTCGGTTTTTGGGTTTTGTCTCTAATGCTGCTCGACATCTTCTTAATCTCTAAACTCAATATTAAAAGATTAGCTGTCTGTTTTAAGATCAGCCTCAGTTTTCTGCATACCTTTTCTATCGTCTGTACTTTTACTATATTCATTCAACTCATGTATATGTTTTAAATTGTTTTTTATTCATTTTATTGTTTGTGTTTCTGATTGATTTGGTTTGTCATTTATTATGCTTCTGGTGTCCTTTTTCAACTGTTTCAAATACAGTTCTTCCTGTGCTCATTTCTGCTACATGGTATTCTTTATTGAAATTACTCAGTAAATTAGAATTGTACATGTGGCTGATGCAGTTGCACTGAACATGATTCCCACTGTGCTCAGTGTTATTATTAAGCCTTTCATAAAGTGGTAGACGCAGACTGAATGTCATTATAGCTGTTCGTGTCCAGGCCTTGCCAGAACACGGTTTCTCTGAAAGCCACTCATAAATCTAGCACACTACAGAGGAGCAGAAGAGTGGAGGTCAGCAGAGACCAGAGGAGAGGCCGACAAAATAAAGGAACAGAGAGAAAGTACTCGATGGATTCTGAGCAGAAAGGGCAGCTCTCCTCCTCCTCTCTTTTCTCTCCCCAGTGTGGCCATCTGCACAGTGTGTGATTAATCATCCTGTATCCCCAGACATGGCGAGTCGATGCTGTGGCACTCAAAGCCTGTGTTAATGATGCATTTGGAGTTTGTGTGTCTAATTCACAAACCAAGTGCTTGTCTGTGCATGCATGTCTGCTTTTCTGCAACCACATGTTGGCGTGTATGAATGTCTTGTTCTTGTCATGTAATTTCAGTAACAAATTAGACTTGAGCACACAGGTTGGCTTTTATATATTTTGTACATTGCTCTGCCACCACAGGCATGGCATTTCTAAATGGTCTGAACTACATAACACAGCAGCTAGAGAAAGACTGATGAAGTTGTTAACAGAATAAAATACAACTAATATATAAATTAAATGCTTCTGCAGATTTAAACATGCACCTATGTCTTTTGGTAAATGGATTTTGACTAGTCTTTTTTTCACTTGATAACATCAACAGAAACTTGCACATATTAATCTGCTCTGAATTATTGCATTGGTTTTCTGCCAAACCCTCTGGCAAGTATTTCCTGAACTGTTTCAGTGGCTGAGGTCTGCCAGCATTTTCAATTCATTTATTTTTTTGTGCACTAAGCTGACCTTTTCTGTCAAACTTATTTTCATGGAGGTCACACTTCCTAGCCAGCAATTACATTTCCTGTAAAAACATGTTTCGTGAAATAAATTAATAGCAGATTACTCAATTTGTTAGGAAGTGCTGAAAAATGGCTAAAATTGAGTTGGAACATGAGGATTGATGTAACCGCTGCCTATTTTGCATGAAAGCATCAGAGGCTCAGAGGACAGGACAAGAACTGTTAAGAACAGAGGGATGAAATGGAGGTTGTTCACTGCCGAAGAGAGCATGAACATGGGAAGAGTAGAAGTAGGGATGATGGATTCTGAAGGGTAAACAGCACAGTGGCATATTTTCTCAAGGAGGGAGCAGATATGGGGCTGAGGAAATTGATTAGACAACTAGTTCTAAGAAGTTCAATCAAAGCTCAACAGAGTGCGCTGTAAGAGCGATGGATGGATCGAAAGCCTGTCATGAGACCACTTTGCAAACAACCAGTTTAAAGCAAGAGGGGGATAGAAATTAAGTAAAAAATGGCAGTACCATAAACTGCAGCTCCTAAAATGACAAGTCGGTTCGCATTCAAACCACCCAATCTTTTTATACAGTGTATGTAAATATCTGGTTCCAAAAATATAGAAATCATATTTTACAATACAAGCACAAAATAAATCCTTTAAACAAACAGTTCAGTTTTAAGGTTCAGAGCTCAAATATGTGCAAAACACTATTGGAATAAAGAGGTTCAAACATAGTTGTATAAAGTAAAACTGTCTTGGGCGTGTGCAAGGCTGCTTTTGTTTTATAGATTTTACTCACTTTATTCTCACTAGTATACAGGAGACTTTATGTCAACTTATTAGTATCACAGCCTAACAACTCATAGTTGAACTGTGATGGAAATGAAGGGAACTTGATGAAAAGCAAAGATAAATTGAGATTCTATAACAAGAAACTGAACACTAGCTGAGAGATTTAGGTAAAACACTACTTAGTTGTGCAGAAACATAATTGTCTGCATGTTTATAGAAGCAGTTGATGACTGAAAAAGCCAGTGAAGCTACAAATGGCTAAGGAGAGATCTCAGGAGTGAATAGAGATGTCAAGGAAGGCAGATGCATAGTGTCCAAATGTCACAAAGACACCATTGGGATCACGGCAAGAAATACAAGAGGGTAATACAAAGGAACACGAGAAAATGATCCATCAAGGGGCAGGTACAGAGGAAGCTAATAAGGTTCCTAAAATGTTCTGCAGCAACACAAAAGATCAACGCTGGGAGTAAAAGCAGAGAGGAGACAGGAAATGGCACTAACAAGCAGAGCTGCCCCATCACCTCAGTTATTTGCAGAGTCACGCCAGTGTCCTGGGATATCAAATGGACGAGGAGAGGAAGAGTGCCTGAAAACTGTTAGAAATGGGAGGAAAAGTAGCTGTAGCGAGCACGTAAAGAAGCAAATGAGGACAACTGAGTGTTTTTTTTTTTTTTTAGTTAGCAAAGTGGGGCCATTAGCTGGTGATGGAAGAGGCCTGAAAATTGGGACGTGAATTTGCACCTTTTGGCAAAACTGCAGCATTTGAGCTCAACTCTGAGATACTGATTATTAGCTTTACTGAAGATTATAGTCATTAAACTAGAGTAGAGTTCTGAGAACTAATGGAGGCTGAAAACGCCCCACTACTTTTGTCTTGTTTTTTTTTTTTTTGCTGTTAACATGTAACGAAACAGTGCAGGGCACAGAAATGTTATTCAGATGTTAGTGGAAAAAGTGATTGAAAGGGTAACGTGTTGAGGACGACGGTCAGAGGGATTGTTTATGATTTCAAAGTAATTCACATGTCAACGTGCAGTTTTCCCGTCTTGTCAGCAGAGTAATACAGGTCAGATTAGGTATGGGGTGATGGTACCTGTGCACAAGAATCATGTTGCTGTTTATGCTGGTGCCCCAAATATTAGTTGTAATCTGTTTTAATGAGTCTGAGCCCTATGGTGTCCAAATTGATTAACCTATTTTAGGTCCTTGTGAAAGAAGAATATTAATACATTTTAACAGTTAAACGCCTTAGGGTGTTGAATTTTGATTGCCTCAGTTTGGCTTTTAACGTCATTAAAACTCTGTTGTTCATTATAAATCAAGTTTGCACATATAAAATATAATTAAAAAATACATAACGCTTTTGAAAATGAGCCTGTTTAAGTAAAGAAACTGAAATTTTTTTTTTACTTTTTTGATTTCCCTCTTTATTGAATAAATACTCCAGCTCTAAAAAGCGATGCAGCGTCAAATACAAAATAAATATCCCAGGAATAAAAGTGTAACTTTAATCCTGGCGAGATGGATTCTCTTGTAAAATTGTGCATCTAATCATGATCCAGCTCTCTCATTGTCCAAGTTATCCTCAATTGGTTTAGAATGAATAGTAAGTTCTATGCGTGAAATACAGGTCATGGTTAAAAAGAAAGTACCCCATACAGATTTGCATATCTGGACACAGTTTTAAATGATCTAGTCTCTACCAGTTTAAATATTAAGCCAAACTATTTTGCCACCTTGAAGAAAAACTGGTTGCTTCTATAAGTTAAGAATGGCCTTTTCTGCATGATTCAGTCTGTTATTGTTGACAAATATAATTCTTTCTTCTTCGCAACTTTGGATTATTGTTTGTTAGCCAGTTTCAGACATTAGGCCTCACATTTAACTGTGTAATTCTTCAGTATACAGAGGAATTCATGATGACCTCATCCCACTGATCCGCTATAAACCACCACAAAACACCTTTTAAGGATAACTATCATTTACATAAGCTGATCCGGTGAGATCAGAGGACCTTGTGTGCTTTCAGAACATGCCGCCGGGATTGCTGAACCACAGGGATGTGGTTTAAGTCCACCTTCACAAATTTAGACTGCACAATCAGGCAAAATCACTCAACAGTAGGTAAAAACTGATTTAAGAAAAATAGATTAAAAAAAAAATAATAATCTGCAAAAAATCTCTAAAGGAAAATATAGGTTGCTAATATGAAGGAAAACTGAGTTTCCTTCCAGATAGTTGAAGCTCAAATTCAAAATGCAGTGGCCAATAGGACAACAAAGAATGTCCTCAGCCTCATGTGTAACTCTTTAAAAATGTATAGGTCGGTTCAGTCAACAGCTTTCACCTGAACAAAGTAGATAAAATGTGTATGTGGCATTTATCCCTTCACCCAGTCATATCTGGTTGAACTGTTATGATCCTTTCGCAGGCTGGTACAATGCATTTGGTGCTTCAAATTCAAGCAAAGTTATGTGCGATCCTCAACTAATCTGTGTCAGTTTCAGCTTAAAAATGTATTTCGCAGGAGAAACTAACACTGAAGTTGTTCTGGTATACTTGCACTTGTCTGCTGCTGCCTTCACTTGATCTCCTTTTACTCCCATTTTATCCTTACAGCTCATAGTGTTTATGGTTCTGACTACCTCCAAAAGCAGGCCGGAAATTGGTTGGTCGACTTCAACCAGCCGCTCTGTTGGGACCTTTTTAACTGATTGCGATTCTTAAAGAATACATGTAGACTGTGGATTAAAAGTATGATCTAAAAGGGCCTATTGCTGCTGGTACTCTGATTCAGTGGCTACAAAACAAGCCACAGTTGTCATTTTCCTCCCCCCTCCGATACCATACCTGTAAGTTGGCTTAAGGTGTTAAAGCTGATATTCCATTTGGTTTTCTCCAAACATGCTGTGCGTTATGGTCAAACATTGATTTTATCTGTCCAAAGGACTTCTATCTAGAAGTCTTGTGGGTCATTCAGATGCAATGGTTAATTCCTAAGTTTGGTTGGCACATTTTTTTAGAAAGTAGCTTTCACTTGGCAACCTTTTTAAGCTAGCATCACCTTCTGTCTTTTCATACTTGTACTGTCATGAACTTTAACATACTAAGGCCTGCAGTGTCTGAGATGGAGCTCTTTAGTTTGTTTTGGGGTTATTTTTTGCAATTTCCCAGAGCACTGTGTTGCCTGAAATGAGGGGAACTTGCTGGGAGGTCCACTTTTGAAGAACATTACTTCCCTAATTGCTCCAAGATTAATAGGGAGCAAAGTTTGCTTATCTGAGATCATAGCTTGCGTTGTTACACCTTGGTAGTGTTAACACACCTGTGTGCTCAAAACAAGGGACACTGTATTTATAGAGATGGTCACACCTGCAAGGTTATAATTTAATTAGAAGCTTTAATTATCACCAACTAGCTCCCACTCTCCCTCCGAAATACTACAAGGATGTACTTTTCAAACTTTTTCACCTTGCTGTAATACACAGAACCAGTTTGGAATCTGACGTTTTGTGTGGTTAAAATTTGGCTTAAATACTTTTAGAACCTCGTATAATTGTTATGATTTTTACTATATCTTGATATGTAAAAACCCTAGAACTGAAAGTGTACTTTTTCAGCGTGACTGTTAATTTTTGCTAAATGTGCAAAGACCTTTGGCACAATAAACTTGGTTTTTCTTGCTTCTTAACATGAACAAGAGGCAAATGTTGAATCATTTCAAGGCTTAACATTTTCTACACGAGCCTTGAAAAGATTGGCCTGTGGGTATGTATTAAATATCGTCCCAATTAGCAAGAGGATGGCACGTTCATTGAAAATGACGTCCATGAGCGATTCCAAAAGTCAGGTTTTGCCCTTTGGTGCCATAGCTAAGTACTGCAAGTCTGAACTGTTAATACATAATGCCTACCTGCATTAACAGGTTGGATGAAAATAAATGGCTCAATGGGAGTATAAACATGATGAACCTTGTTTTCTTTTCAATCTGTGTATACCAACTTGCATGGACCTATACCTACTTTGGATCCTAACGTTGAAAGCTGTGTGAGAGTTGTTGTCATTCAACATGAGCGAACGTTTATTCCAGTCGGGGGCCTACATACAGTAGGGAGAACAAGTATTTGATACACTGCTGATTGTGTTGGTGTTTCCACTTGCAAAGCATGTACAGGTCCTTCTCAAAATATTAGCATATTGTGATAAAGTTCATTATTTTCCATAATGTCATGATGAAAATTTAACATTCATATATTTTAGATCCATTGCACACTAACTGAAATATTTCAGGTGTTTTATTGTCTTAATACGGATGATTTTGGCATACAGCTCATGAAAACCCAAAATTCCTGTCTCACAAAATTAGCATATTTCATCCGACCAATAAAAGAAAAGTGTTTTTAATACAAAAAACGTCAACCTTCAAATAATCATGTACAGTTATGCACTCAATACTTGGTCGGGAATCCTTTGGCAGAAATGACTGCTTCAATGCGGCGTGGCATGGAGGCAATCAGCCTGTGGCACTGCTGAGGTCTTATGGAGGCCCAGGATGCTTCGATAGCGGCCTTTAGCTCATCCAGAGTGTTGGGTCTTGAGTCTCTCAACGTTCTCTTCACAATATCCCACAGATTCTCTATGGGGTTCAGGTCAGGAGAGTTGGCAGGCCAATTGAGCACAGTGATACCATGGTCAGTAAACCATTTACCAGTAGTTTTGGCACTGTGAGCAGGTGCCAGGTCGTGCTGAAAAATGAAATCTTCATCTCCATAAAGCTTTTCAGCAGATGGAAGCATGAAGTGCTCCAAAATTTCCTGATAGCTAGCTGCATTGACCCTGCCCTTGATAAAACACAGTGGACCAACACCAGCAGCTGACACGGCACCCCAGACCATCACTGACTGTGGGTACTTGACACTGGACTTCTGGCATTTTGGCATTTCCTTCTCCCCAGTCTTCCTCCAGACTCTGGCACATTGATTTCTGAATGACATGCAGAATTTGCTTTCATCTGAAAAAAGTACTTTGGACCACTGAGCAACAGTCCAGTGCTGCTTCTCTGTAGCCCAGGTCTGGGGAATGCGGCACCTGTAGCCCATTTCCTGCACACGCCTGTGCACGGTGGCTCTGGATGTTTCTACTCCAGACTCAGTCCACTGCTTCCGCAGGTCCCCCAAGGTCTGGAATCGGCCCTTCTCCACAATCTTCCTCAGGGTCCAGTCACCTCTTCTTGTTGTGCAGCGTTTTCTGCCACACTTTCCTTCCCACAGACTTCCCACTGAGGTGCCTTGATACAGCACTCTGGGAACAGCCTATTTGTTCAGAAATTTCTTTCTGTGTCTTACCCTCTTGCTTGAGGGTGTCAATAGTGGCCTTCTGGACAGCAGTCAGGTCGGCAGTCTTACCCATGATTGGGGTTTTGAGTGATGAACCAGGCTGGGAGTTTTAAAGGCCTCAGTAATCTTTTGCAGGTGTTTAGAGTTAACTCGTTGATTCAGATGATTAGGTTCATAGCTCGTTTAGAGACCCTTTTAATGATATGCTAATTTTGTGAGATAGGAATTTTGGGTTTTCATGAGCTGTATGCCAAAATCATCCGTATTAAGACAATAAAAGACCTGAAATATTTCAGTTAGTGTGCAATGAATCTAAAATATATGAATGTTAAATTTTCATCATGACATTATGGAAAATAATGAACTTTATCACAATATGCTAATATTTTGAGTAGGACCAGTAGAAGTCTTTAATTTTTATCATAGGTCCTCTTCAACTGTGGGTGATGGAATCTAAAATTAAAATCCAGAAAATTACATTGTGACTTTTTTATTAATTAGCATTTTATTGCATGACATCAGTATTTGATTCATCAGAAAAACAAAACTTAATATTTGGTACAGAAACGTTTGTTTGCAATAACAGACATCAGACATTTCCTGTAGTTCTTGACCAGGTTTCTCACACTACAGCAGGGATTTTGGACCACTCCTCCATCCAGATCTTCTCCAGATCCTTAAGGTTTCAGGGCTGTCACTGGGCAATATGGACTTTCAGCTCCCTCAAAAGATTTTCCATTGGGTTCAGGTCTGGAGACTGGCTAGGCCACTCCAGAACCTTGAGATGCTTCTTACAGATCCACTCCTTATTTGTCCTGGATGTGTGCTTTGGGTCGATGTCATGCTGGAAGAACCAGCCACGACCCATCTTCAATACTCTTACTGAGGGAAGGAGGTTGTTGGCTAAGATCTCCTGATACATGGCCCCATCCATCCTCCCTTCAATATAGTGCAGTCGTCCTGTCTCCTTTGCAGAAAAGCATCTCCAAAGAACAATGTTTCCACCTCCATGCTTCACGGTTTGGACAGTGTTCTCTGTAGAGTTTGGCCATAGTTGAGAGGTTGGAGTTTGTTTGATTCAGTGTGTGGACAGGTGCCTTTTATACAGATGAGTTCAAACAGGTGCAGTTAATACAGGTAATGAGTGGAGAAGAGGAGGGCTTCTTAAAGAAGAACCAACAGGCCTGAGAGAGCTGGGATTCTTACTGGTTGTTAGGTGATCAAATACTTATTTCATACAATAAAATACAAATTAATTACTTAAAAACCACACAATGTTATTTTCTGGGTTTTGGTTTTAGATTCCATCACTCACAGTTGAAGAGTACCTATCATAAACAATTAAAGACTTCTACATGCTTTGCAAGTGGAAAAACCTTCAAAATTTGGCAGTGTATCAAATACTTGTTCTCCCAACTGTAAAGAGCTGTTGCATGTTTTAAAGGAGCTGGCCTCCAGACTGGCTGGGCGCCTCTGTTTAGTTTGAATCCCCACACAACATGAGTATTATGATTTAATGAGTCTGGACTCAAGGGCAAGAGACTGTTTACTCAGTTTGGCCAGTCAGCTGATATAAAACATGCCTGAAATTGGAAGTGCTGGCTCAGTCTGCAAGCTAAAAACAGCGCTCAGAATTTCGAAGCAGTACCAATTGCAGCCGTGGCTCCTAATGTAATTACTGAAGACAGAGAGCAGGATAGATGAATAATTTAACATAATACAGGGAGATGAGGACAGCTTGCATAAGCTGTCAATGCCAAAAACAACACAGTGCCTTGCAGATGTGGAAATAACTCTTCAATTTTTTTAAACATTGTCACATTACAGCCACAAACTTAAATTCATTTGAAGATTTTATGTGATAGACCAACACAAAGTAGTGCACTCTTCTCATATGTCATTTGTTGAATATTGCCAAGACGTCTGTTGTTAAAAGAAGTTAAAAGAAGTCCCTTTTAAAGCCATGTAGGGGACAAAGCAATTATGCAGAAGAAGGTGCTCTGCTCAGATGGGATCATAAGCAAACTTCTTGGCATACATGCAAAATGCTGTGTGGCAGAAAGCTAACTCTGCACACCACCCTGAACACACCATCCCTATCAGGGAGCATACTGATGACTGCATCCTGCTGTGGGGAGGCCTTTTTTCAGAAGAACAAGGACGCTGGTAAAGTGATGGGAAGAAGGATGGAGCTAAATGGAGAGGTGTCCAGGAAGAAAACCTTTTAAAGGCTGCAACAGATTTGAGACTTGGGTGAAGGTTCACCTTCTAGCAGGACAGAAACCCTAATATATATTCAGAATTACAATAGAACGGTTTACATTAAAGCATTTATTCTCTAGATGTGCAAAGCTGGTAGAGACAGGCCTCAGAAGACCTGAAGCTGCAACTACTGCAAAAACTGGTTTTATAAACTGAATGATTAACTCAGTTCACTTCATTAGTATGCCGAACTTAAAATTAACACCAAAACCACATAAAATCTAAATAAGATACATTGATGATTGTGGTTTTAATGGGAAAGATGTTTCGGAGGTGAGATAAGAACAAATTACAGGCAGATGTTTGATTAAAAAGGAGGAAGAGTGGCACAGATTTGCATGCATCAGTTTCTAACAGAATTTAAAGAAAGGTCTCAGTCCAGTTTGTGGTCCATTCAGTGGTCCACCCACTTTGACCTTCAAATAGACCATCTACATTGTCTTGTAATGGTAATAAGCATCCCTGTTGACAATTTTAAATAGTTATTGAAATACTTGAACTCTACTTATGTTTTAATGTTTTTTTTTCTCTCCATTCTTTTATAAAACAAAAACATTTTTGTACTGGACATAATTTTTAGAGTGCAGGTGCATGTCTATCCACGTAGAAGGGAAATAATTTCCTATTTCAAACCTCAGACTAAAGAACCCAGCACTGCAGAAGTAAAGTTTGTGAAAAACACAATGTCTCATTCATCAAACTCTTGTAGTTTGCATTTAAATAATGGTGTTATACAAGGTTATAAAAATCTCAGGGTTACATAACTTGTTACTATCATTTTTCTTTTCTGTTGACAAGTTTTTAGTTTTAAAGAATAAAATATTTACCAGGTAGATGAAGGGGGAAACATTTACAAAGAAGTTCAAGTAATGTTTTTGGGAAATCAGGACTCTTAATGGCTGGAGTTTCTCACTTTTAAAGTTTTTAATAGATCCGTCGTTTTGCTTGGAGCAGGAGAACTGAAGATGAAAATCAAAACGCTGTGATGCTCTTATTGCAGTTGAAGATGAAGGCCTTTGCTGAGCTCATCAAAGCATTTTTGTCCTTATTAGATAATAGACAGGCACATGCAATAAAGAGATGTGATCATGCTCAGACACAGAGGAAAGTATCTGCATAGACTCAACCACACATCCACAGCCTATATCCAGGTTTGTACAGTCACAAACACACACTTGTGCATCACATTACCCATATCTAGTTTCCTATTATCCATCGTGGCCTAATTCCTTAGTTTCACAGATAAAAATGTGGCTCATTAATTCACGGTTCCTTTGAGACACTGTCTGTGTGAGACAGAGGAGGAGAATGGGGAGTGGGTCATATGCTAAGTTAGATGCTAAAAATTCATTATGGAGTGGAAAACGATGAACATTTGTTTATAAGAGGATTTGTAAGTCCATTGAGCTACCTGTGACTTCTTTTGTTTGATTTCTGGTTAAAAAGAAAGATGGATGTGAACAGGGTCAGAAAATATGGGGGAGAAATATGAAAGAAAAGTCTCATATGGGTTTGAAGCATTCCTGAATGGTCTTTCATCAATTTACACTCTTTAAAACTATTATTTATGGCATTAGAATAAAATATAGCTTCTGGATAATAGACTCTTTGCATATGGGGAGAACAAGCATTATCTCCAAAATTGCACCAGGTCTGGATTATATGGAAAGCCAAGTGTCACAAAATGAATTGAATATGTTAAATATTTATTGGTTGTTAAAAATAATTGTCTAATTACAGGCTTTTAATTGCATTTTTGTCAAATGGCAATATTAAGCATATAGATATGCTCTGGCTTTAAATTTAAAATATTGGGCCTCTGTAGTAACACTCATCTGTGAAGTTTACTATCAAAACCAGCGTTCAAAGTAATTTAACTCCTGTTATCCAGCGCTATTTTGACATGTAACACAGTCACAGACAATCCTATTGTCTGCTCTAATTCTTTAATTACTCTCTGCCACCAGCAAAACACATCAGAGGGGGCGCTACATAGCTCGTTAGATCATTAAATGCTGCATTCACTTGCAATCGGACACCTGATGTTATTTAGTTTACTGGTAAACGCGTGTTTACGTCCCAAAGTGTGATTAAATTAACTTGTTTTTTAAGACAATTTTATAGAGATGAAAGCATTAGTCATAGCTTGAATATTTATATATGTGATACTTAAAAAGAACCACAATAAGTAAATGATAATTGTACGAACATGTATTTAAAATGTGCCTCTGTATTAACTCCTACAACTATAACACTTTATTTCTGTTGAACCTCAAAATGGATAAGTGCACCGCATTACAACACAATTTATCTGCAGGTCGGCAATTTATGAGATTGAAGTATCGTCCAACATATTTAATGAAAATTAAAGTTCCATAAACCTTCTAGATAATTTTGTCCCAATTGTAAATTTATATATGGGTTTCATACAATAAGCTGGTTTGATATCACCTGTTAAAGTATTACTTTACACTGCAGTGACATGCAGAGCTGTTCATACTCCTTATACTTATTCACATGTAATCACATTACAACCATAAACCTCCATGTATTTTAGAGGGAGAATAGATTCATGGTTTTTAAGATTTTAAACAAAGAAAATTAATTAAACTCTGGAGGAGCTGCAGAGATACACAGCTCAGGTGGGAGAATCTGTTGACCGGACAACTTTTAGTCATCCACTCCCATAAACTGGCCTTTTTGGAAGAGTGGGAAAAGGGAAAACATCAGAAGTCCCAATTAAAGTGATGTAGGGGACATAACGTGGAGGACGTTGCTCTGGTCAGATGAAAAACATTTTGGCCTACATGAGGAACAATGCAATTGTAGAAAACCAGCACTGCTCTTAACCCTAAACACATCATCCCAATATTAAAGCATGGTAGCAGCCGCATCATGCTGAGGGGATGGTTTTCCTTTGCAGACACACGGAATCTGGTAAGCTTTGATATAAAGATGAATGGTGCTACAAAGAGAGAAATCCTGGAAGAAAACCTGTTAGTGAATGCCCCCAAAGCTACAATGGAAGCATTTAGATCAATGCACATTCATGTGTAGGAATGGTCCAGTCAAAGTCTAAACCTAAATTGAACTTAGTCTGGGGCAAGACTTGACAATTGATATTCAGATGCTCTCTATCTGGACAAAGGTTTCAGTCTCTAGATGTCCAATGCTGGTAGATGGATATCCCAAAGACGTTTTACTTTTAAGATTTCTGTTTATGAAAAAAATGTTTTCCTTTCACTTCACAAATGATCAAATTTTGCAGATTCCAGTCATTTGCGCCATGGAAACCTTTAATACATATTAACCTGTAATTGAAACACACAGACTGTATACAGAAGCTTCTTTATCATAAGATAAATGTGGTGCTGCTTTTCAGAGGAAAGGTTGCAGGAGGATAGTGTGTATAAAAAACATTTGAAATAAATACCTAGAGTTAACATAATTTGAATTGAGAGCTGTGAGGCATGGTTCAAGATGAAAATGGTTTCTCTTTGTGTGATGAACATTTAGAAAAGGGCAAGTCTGATGTGAGATGGAGGCAAAAGGCAAACAGACTCCATGAGCGCTGTGAGAAAAGAGACGTGGTGATGGAGCTGTGAGAGAGGATTAGGAGGGATAAACCAGAGCCTGAGGATATGAGCAGAATGCAGAGGAATATATCAGCTGTACTGAAGGTGTGAGGCTGTTTAGATTTACAAGGATTTATAGATGTTTTATTGTCATCTGTGACTTTTGTAAGTCAAAAATTACAATTTAAATAATAGGTATACAGCTACGCCGTTATGTACACTAACATAACTACTAAAGTATCAGTAGTTTGAAATTATGCTAAGGTTTTCAAATGTTCACAATTTTTAGAATAACTAATATTCAGGGAAATATTTAGTAATTGTTTAAATATGAAAAGTAACTTATGTCTCTGAAGGAGCCTTAGCATCAGATCATAGACAAGTCATTAGGGGTGTAAAAGTGCACACATTTTTAGTTCATTATTTGAAACAAGTTTAACAGTTAGAAGGCATAAAAGCTAAATGCTAGACTTGTTTTCACTGTCCAAACAAAGCAAAGTAAAAATAAAACTTGCATAAACCACCGTTAGTGAAGAGTCATTTTGGTAACAGTGTACGACAAGCAAGCATTTGTCTATGGGCATCTCCTCTTTAGCATATTAATATAAAATAACAGAAATTTTCATTTCAACAAAATGTTTAAATGCAAAACCGAAGATCATTTATCTTTCCATGAAAGTGCAAAATTTCAAATGGGTGCATTTGTTTATTTTAGCATTTGCCTCGTGCAAAATAAAAGGCTGCGCTGTAATGAAAAACTTCTGCTAATGGAGTATTAGTAAATAAAAAGATTATAGCAGCCACCACTGTCACACTGAATGTCGGGTGGTGCTTATTTAACATCTGGTGCCAAATTATACAGTGTTTAATAGGCGCTGCAAAGCACATGAACATTGATCTTTTTGTATTTCCAAAAAGGTCAATATTCATCATTACCATAGATCACCAGAAACCAGAAGCTTTTCCTCATGCGTCTGTGCATCATTTGGCAACCTTTCTTGTATTGCTTGGGTGTAGAGTGCCTTAACTTCATCTACTCATTTTCTGCAGTGGTTCTTCACAGGAACAATGACAGTACATGTGTGTTTCCTCTGATCTACCGTTGTAGATCTACCGTTCAGTTATGATGATGATCACCTGCGACAGATTTATTTATCCACTTGCCTGCACCAAACTGTGATGTCTACATGTTGACAGTTCAATCCGAATGCAGGCATCGTTACACACCTACAAAACATGGATAAATGAAAAACAAAAACAAGAAAATTGAAACAGTTTTGCAGCTACAGCTCAGTCATAATTGCAACAAATTCTACTGTTAGAAATGTATCAGGAAATATGTTGGTTGGATATAAAGAGCCTTAACGCTTCTGAGCCATCAAACTTGGAGACATGCTCACTTCCTTCTCACTACCTTTAACCCAGGCTATAATGCTGCAATAAAAGCATATTCACTGCTGTTTGTCTGGCTTTACATATTGAAGTATGACTGTTCCAGAACTTAACATCTTCTCTGAGTACACACCAGTGGCATGGATGGAGGACAATTTTTTAGGTCTGTTTGAAAGATGGAGAACCTCCTTCCACCAAGGGGTCTTTTTCAACCTATAGAACAGGCTTAGACAAATAGGTTTAATTTTTTCATCCTATTTTTCAACCCTTTGCTATTTTGCTGATGTCGTGTTGATTAGTAACTAAATCAGATTTATTTCAGCTTCTTGCAACAGAAGGTGCAGTGTTGGAGGAAAATGTTGCTACCTGCAGTTTTTTTTTTCTGATCTGCTGATGTTGCAGATATTTCTTGAAGTATTTGGGATGTTTCACAGCTTCCCATAGAGTAGACCTGATGGTTTCATTTTTGTTAATAGAAGTGGCGAAGTGATGAAGAGACAAGCTCCAGACATTTGGTGTGCTGCAGTAATTGAAATATATACCATAACAGTTACATTATAATAGGTTCATTCGTCAGTTTGGCTTATTTCTGTATTGCCTATTCACAACAAATCCCAAGCAGAAAAATATCCAATTTGTGTACAGAAATATAAAGTTAATTCACTCTCATTATATAGAAAGTCGATAACATATTTTCCCATTTTAAACTAATTATAAATGCAGTCAAGTGCAGTTTATGATGCTAATTGGTAAAATTGGTTTGTCAAAACTGTTATATTGTTTCAGCTGCTCTGTGCATACCTCTCTCCCCTAAACTAAGAGCTCATCTGGGAAAATATCTAAATCCAGACCAAAATCACACAAGCCAATACAGTCTATCTTGCACTGTGAAGATCATAAAAGATAAAAACATGATTGTTTAGGGAAAAATGTGATGATTTTTTTTTCCCAGACTTGTCTCTCTCAAACAAACATCAGCAAAAACACTAGTTAGCTGTGTGGCTGGTATGTTGAGGCATTATCACAGTGTGAATTATTACAGTGTCTCTTGCTTTATAAGAAACATGCAAGCTCTGACTACTGATGGTTCACACCATCAGTAGTCAGAGCTTGCAGACCACACCTCGGTTCTTAACAAGAAGCAGTTATAGTTTTTAATTTCTTGGTGTTAATGAATGGCCAGTAGGACAATTACTCTCAAATAAGCAAATTTTACCTCCTTTTCCTATAAACTGGCAGCTTGCAAAGATTAAATCGAGAGTGCAACATGTCATTTTGAAATGAGGAGGGAGAAGAGAGTAAGTCATGCAGAAATCTTTTATTTCTGTCTATTTGAGTCTGTGCTACTGAATTAGGATGTCCTAAAATTTGTGCACTCAGTGTATATGCAAACTTTCAGAGTTTGGAAACTCTCTTCTTGTATCTTGGACACACATTTCTTGCTTTGCTTTCACCACGTGTTGGCTGAACAGAAGTTTATTCCCATCAGCTGTCACCAACCACCCACCTGCACGCCTCACACATGGTTGTTAATGTGGATTTTTTTAAAGATAAAACTAGAGGATTGTTTTGTTTTTAACTTGTAGTTCCAGATAACTCCTTACTAAAGCGAGATATGAAGGGTTGCTCACTTGAACTTTGCTGCTGCTCTTTTTTATGGCGGTGCTTCCTCACGTTCAGTGTACTGATTTACTGAATGGGAGGGATGGAAAGTGCCCAGACAATTTGTAGAGTTTTTCCCTCTAAATTGGATAAACTTGTTCCAAGTTGCACCTACCTTATCCGGTTTCTTTTGTTAATGTTGTCTCATTTTTGTAATCAGGACCTCTTTTAACATCTCCTTTTCTATCTATTCCCCCTAAGCCCTGTCTTTTGTTTTTTTTTTTACTCCTTTTACATCTCATTTCTTCTTGAACCACCTTAGCTTGTGTTTCCAAGGTTTGTGCTGGGCGTCCTTGCACTGAGTCGACTCCCCTCACACTCTCTCTTTTTTCTCCCTCAGCTCTGCTCTGTTTTTCTGTCTGTCATGTATTTTTAATGCTTTTGAGACCTTCAAGTCTGCCAGTTCGGCTTGGCTTGACAAAAAAACAGCTGAACTCTGTATGTGGTGGGTGGTGAGCAAGAGGAGGAGGGAAAGGTGAGGATGAAAGATCTGGCTAATAAAGAAAATAAATATGCCCTTATTTTGAATGGGGGGGGGGGGCTTTTGAGTGAGACTGCAACATTTTCATACTTTCACACTTTTTAAAATAGGGGCTGTGGAATGACGCCAGCAGGGGAACATTGCTGTTTTTTTTTTTTTCATTTTAGCAAAAAGGGTATTGAGATCCTGCCAACATTTCGTCTGCAATGTTTGGTCCTCATAACAGCAGATAATGTCTCTGTATTCTGGGGATGCATTTTTTTTTTCTTTTTGTGCAAAAATAGAAGTATACCTGCCTTAAATTATAGACTAAAGCAACTGATCTTGATTACAGGGTCTTCAAGACTACAGAAACCTTTGAGCCTTTTTCATTCCATCCCATTATTGCTTTAAAGGAGTCCTCTATAGCTCTAGCTTCAAGGTAGAAGCCTTTCAACTCAGAAAGAACCTGTAAATGTTTGAGAGGATTTGATTGGTCCATTTGTAAGTCAAAAGTTGATTGCTCACCTGCAGCTGCCATATGTACAAATGCAAACCTACAATAAACAGCATCTTATACCCAAAGAGATTTCTGCACAGCAAAATAACACAAAGTGAAGTCCTGCTTTTGAGCCTTTGCAGCAAAAAGGAAGTAACTTGAATTTCAAACAATGACTTAACTAGTCCATATAGTGTTTTGTTCTGCTTTTCCAGTTTTTTGGTGGTCCTAATGCCAAAATCGCACTAAAAATTCAGAGTTTTGGTGATTTCCCAAATAGAATAAAGGTTTCACAAACTTGATATATTTGCTCTCTATTTATCCAGCTATTTCAATGTTCTCAACTACCTTTCATAAAAACCATCGGAGTCCTTGGTGTACAGTGAGAGTTGATGCACCACATGATCTTCTGTAGTCTGTCTGAAGATATCATCTGCAGAATCTGATGGAGATAACATGCTGACAATGATGCAGAGCAACGTGACTTGTATGTTTCGTGGTTTAAAAAAAAAAAAAAAAGCCTGCACGAGTATGACGACATGGAACCTAACTCATATCATTCACATCTGGTCTACTGCTCAAGTGAATGCTGCGTGTTGTAAGCCACGCCCCTTTGGTTCCGCACTCCCTTGACGTGAATGCTCACATGGCCGGTGATCTTGGAGGATTGGGTTTTGGGACGTGAAACCATAAAGTGATACTTAAAGAGTTTATTGCAGAACTATGATCTGAATGGGACTTGGACTATGATCATGCATAAAAACCAATGTTGTGTTAATGTAGAGAAACTGAACTTAGATTCAGCTTGGGGAAAGTCTAGATTTAGAATTTTTTACAGGTCTATACAAATTTGGAAGATGTTTAGATTTTCAACATTCATTCTGTCCCACTGTCTAAAAGTTGTTGTATCCACTCATCCATCCGCCCATTCCTCCCTCCCCACTGTAGAAATATCTCCCATAAAATCATTGTAATGTTTTGCATGTATACTTAAGAAAATGGCTTACAAAGGAGAACTCTGGAAGTTTGAGTTTATTTTAAGATTTTTGGCATTAGTGGCATTTATTGTACTGTAATCAGACAGGAAGGTAGGGTGCAGAGAGAAGAGGAAGACGTGCAGCAAATAGTCTGTGACCTGGACTCGAACCCATGACCATCATGGACCTATAGCCTCTGCACATGGTGCGCCTGTTGTACCAACTGAGTAAATATTTTAAGACTATAAAGCAGCACCAGTCCTCAATATTGACGTGACTGTTCACAAAAGCCCATATAAGAATGAACATAAGTTTATGTTTGCATCGATACTACACAGTTGACAATTTGTCTGATTTGAACTCGCTTTGGTTGGGAGGAAAATATTTTATTTAGTAACTAGGGTTAAGGTTGTTGTCTTTTTGCAGCCCATCTGTATCCTATAATGCTTAAAAAGAAATGCATCTGCTCTACTTTAGAAAAAGTGTGTTTTGTTTAAGTGAAAATAAGAAGAAAAGAAACACAGGTATATATTTCTGCACCTTTACTACCTTGTTTGTTGTGGTATTTGTACAGTAGCTTGGGCTCAACTGAGAATTATGGTAGCCAGCCAAAGTGGGAGTTTATTTACCAGCTGAAACCTCTATTCGATGGCATTAAAAACATGTAGCAAATAAAATTTCTTTTGGCATTTGTCGCTCTGCTGCATTGAGAACTAAAACCTCTCAATTGTGTCAGAATAGGTTTGGGAAGAGTGGGAAGGAGGTTGAAGACATCAGACAATAGGGAACTGCTGGGTTTGCAGAGTATTAAGTTTATGTTTATTGCTTTTTATGCAAAATATACATAATTAGTTTATGAATTATTTCATAAGGGGAATTGCACAAAAATAAACGGGCAGAAGTAGCAGGCAAAAACGTAGCTGAGCTAAATATGGTGTCTTTGAAAGACTGAGATACTGGGAAGGAGGAGAGTGTAGAGAGTAGTGACCTATATAGCAAGAATCTGAATCTATGTTTGTATCATTGTGTAAAGGTTCCCTAGACTGTAAAAGGCCCAGCAGGCTCGTGTTTATCCTCCTGTCCAACTTCTTCAACAAAGTTTGAGTTGAGCTTCCTGTTGGACACCCCTTCGTCCGGGCGTGATTATTAAAGTGAAGCATGAGATTGATTAGTGTTCTTGATTACAAATCAAGGATGGACAATCCACTCATGTCTACAGCTGTTGCTCTATTTTCTATTTTAATCAGAATCACTTGAAGCAAATCTATCAAGCAATAATGATATTCAAGCATTTTGCAAATTTTAAATGTTCAGTAACGTAGTTCTGAAAAGGGTATTATCCAACTGTTATTTGATGTGACAAAAAGTACACCATTTTTCAGTTTCAAGCTTTTATTGTAAGAATAATCCAGTGCCTGTTTCTAAAGTTATTTAAATATAACATCCAATAAAAAACAAAAATAACATGTCATTTTGATATGTATTTGCAAAAACCCAAACCCTAGAAATGTAGAACAAAATGTTAAAACCTAAAGTTTAAAAGGTGTATTTTAAAAACTATTAAAAAAAAGCATTTTCAATAAGTTGGAATCAAAATTTTATTTATTTCAGTAATGCAGTATTTAATAAATACACTGCTCAGCAAAATAAAGGGAACACTCAAATAACCTATCCTAGATCTGAATGAATGAAATATTCTCATTGAATACTTTGTTCTGTACAAAGTTGAATCTGCTGACAGCAAAATCACACAAAAATCATCAATGGAAATCAAATTTAATAACCAATGGAGGCCTGGATTTGGAGTTGCACACAAAATTACTAAAGCATCCGCCAACTCCTGGACAGTCTGTGGAGCAACGTGACGTTGGTGGATGGAGCGAGACATAATGTCCCAGATGTGCTCAATCGGATTCAGGTCTGGGGAACAGGCGGGCCAGTCCAGAGCTTCAATGTCTTCATCTTGCAGGAACTGCTGACACATTCCAGCCACATGAGGTCTAGCATTGTCCTGCATTAGGAGGAACCCAGGGCCAACCGCACCAGCATATGATCTCACAAGGAGTCTGAGGATCTCATCTCGGTACCTAATGGCAGTCAGGCTACCTCTGGCGAGCACATGGAGAGTCATGTGACCCTCCAAAGAAATGCCACCCCATACCATTAATGACCCACTGCCAAACTGGTCATGTTGAAGGATGTTGCAGGCAGCAGATCGCTCTCCACGGTGTCACTCTGTCACGTCTGTCACATGTGCTCAGTGTGAACCTGCTTTCATCTGTCAAGACCACAGGGCGCCAGTGGCGAATTTGCCAATCCTGGTGTTCTCTGGCAAATGCCAAGCGTCCTGCACGGTGTTGGGCTGTGAGTACAACCCCCATTTGTGGACGTCGGGCCCTCATACCATCCTCATGGAGTCGGTTTCTAACCGTTTGTGCAGACACATGCACATTTGTGGCCTGCTGGAGGTCATTTTGCAGGGCTCTGGCAGTGCTCCTCCTGTTCCTCCTTGCACAAAGGCGGAGGTAGCGGTCCTGCTGCTGGGTTGTTGCCCTCCTACGGTCTCCTCCACATCTCCTGGTGTACTGGCCTGTCTCCTGGTAGCGCCTCCAGGCTCTGGACACTATGCTGACAGACACAGCAAACCTTCTTGCCACAGCTTGCATTGATGTGCCATCCTGGATGAGCTGCACTACCTGAGCCACTTGTGTGGGTTGTAGAGTCCGTCTCATGCTACCACGAGTGTGAAAGCACCACCAACATTCAAAAGTGACCAAAACATCATCCAGAAAGCATAGATACTGAGAAGTGGTCTGTGGTCCCCACCTGCAGAACCACTCCTTTATTGAGTGTGTTGCTAATCACCAAAGATTTCCCCCTGTTGTCTATTCTATTTACACAACAACATGTGAAATTGATTGTCAATCAGTGTTGCTTCATAAGTGGACAGTTTGATTTCACAGAGGTTTGATTTACTTGGAGTTATATTGTGTTGTTTAAGTGTTCCCTTTATTTTTTTGAGCAGTGTAGATTTGGTTATTGGACTATGACTGTACGTCTTTGGATGAAGGTCTCAGTGGGCGAGATCAGAAAACCCAGGTAAAGGTGTTAAAATGCAGGACTGCGTAAAATGTGGTTTAATCCTAACTACGGGTTGGCAATCATCGTACCATTGTGGTGTTGGGATTGTTACAGCTCATTTCTGTAGTTGGTTCCATAATTAAATTCAGTTATTGTGTGGTGTTTATAAAAATGCTCCACATACCATTTAAAGTCATTGGTATCGTAAAGTAGCCTCTTAAATAAGCTGTAAATCATTTTTTTAAATATTTATTTTAATTAGAGCATTTGTGATTTTGGGGCTCAAACTGCAGTGATTTGTAGTCCCAGCCAAACCATAAATTGCTTTAAAAGACTGCAATGGGTTTTTAAATACTTCTTTTTATGAATCACATTTATTGTTTTGCCAATAAATATCACAAAATATCTTGCTAAACTTTTAGTCCGTATCACCCAGCCCTAATCATAACTCATATCATCATGGCTGTATTCAACATTATGGCAATAATGTTTTCCTAAAATTGTGCAGCTCACAGTGATGCCTTGATTCCTTGAATGAAATGCTAAAGTTACTTTCTTTTGAAAAGAGGAGTTTTGGCCCTGAGCTGCAGTTCAGTCCTTATAGTAAGACTCTTCTGACGGATTCTCTGGTTCTGGAGTGGCTTTACACAAGGAATGCATGGCTAATAAGACATTGTGTGTTGTAACTTTTTCAGTTTGAAGAACTTAATATTTCTGTTGAAAAAGCATTTTAAAAAGTAATCATCTCCAGCAGCTGCCTGCGCTTGAGTTGAGGTCAGGTGCCGCAAATGGCACATGGGCCGAGCTTTTGAACACACCCGGCGTAGCCAATAACGTGACCTATAATATAACATTCCTGACAAATATGTAATGTACACTTTTTCTCAAGAACTTAATTCGGGTTTTATTAGATACAAGCCTGAATTATCAAAATTAACAGAAATAATTCAAATGTATCATACGGTTCGTCATGAAGCTATGAGTTGTACTTGTTAATCTGAATTAATGAGATAAACTTCTGTTTTAGTGATATGATGGATGGATTTTAATCCAAACTTTAAACCCAAGCCGCTTCAACTTTTGCATCGAACAGGAATCAGCTAGTAGCTGACAGACCAGGGTGTGGGAGGCAAATCAAACAGGAAGCACTCTCAGAAAGGCTTCTGGGTGTTGGGCATTGTCACGTTGAAGGAGGTTTGGTCATTTGGCTGTGGAGATCAAAGATGAATCATTATTTGAACTTTAGGGTGATGCAGAAGCAGCAATAGTTTACATGAATGAAAGGTGTGACTCCATCTGCTGCAGGTAAAGGTGTCATAATCAGAAAACAATCGTAACTTAAAAATGTCTTTCAAAACAAATCGAAGGTGTTTTGTTAATTCAAGTTTTCCTAAACATAGAAGGCATTTGCTCTGCTTTTATCTCTCAAACATATTTTCCTTTTTGCGTCAGCAGTTTCCAATGGGATTTAATTCATTATTATTGATCTGGTAAAGCAGAATAAAACCCTTCTGTGGACCATTAATATCTTCACAACAGTTGATGTCTTGTAAAAATTTGAGATTTACATCTAGATTATGAAGAACTCTGTGCTGCTGGTATCAGTTAAAAAGATGGTTGCAGTTTAGATTGAAAGCATTTCATTTTCGCTCCTCGCTGGCTGCGGATAATCTTGTCATACGTTGACCCCAGCTGCATAGCAGCACAGTTGATAGCACTGTTGCCTTGCAGCAGGAAGGTCCTGGGTGTCTCTATGTTGCCCTGTGATGGACTGCCGACCTGTCCAGGGTGTATCCCGCCTCTGCCCAATGACACCCCCACTGTGAAACATGGTGATGTTATTACGACAAAGGTTAGAGGTAAACACAGGGCATTTAGGACTACCCATCCAATCTACTTGAGCTATTTGGTGTTGAAGAACAAATGAACAATTTATTCCTTTGTTAAGATAAAAGAAGTACAGTGGATTTTCTTATGAGAAATCCTTTTCTTCATTTTGGAGGAATGAGACCAATATGACAGGACTGTTGAACTCTAGACCTTTGAGTGCTGAAGCCTAGTAAGATGTGCAAGGCTTGTACCATACCCCGAACGACTTGCAGTTGCACTACAAGCCTTTTAGAGCACACATTTTGGGATGTAACATAACAAAATGAGAGCATGATCAGCATTGAATAGTTTTGCAAAGCCCCATCGATGCAGAAAGTTGCATATGTGGTCGCCCAATGAGAGAAGACCTCTCTGGAGCAGTAGTCTTTCCTCTTCAATCTACCTCTGTCTGGCAGATCTGGAAGTCCATCCAGCTCCCAACAGCTTGTACATCAGATTGTGTTCTTGTTTGTCACCTCAGACCATCTCCAGTGCCCCAAACAGCTTGTTGTGCTGTCACAGACATCTGGCTGCCACTGACTCTAATGGTTGTACTGATTATTAGTACTACAGTAGATATGAGACTGACTGCATCAGTGTGTGGGTGGGCAGCAGGTGGCTGTGCCCAATTATTTTCCAGTGTGTGTGTGGTGTCGTTTTGTTTACGTTTGGTTAACACTCAAAGCAGATGGGTGAATACCCTCCTCCGAAATCCTGCTGCAGTAGATGGACATGGCACTAGACTAGATTTGTAAAAAACACAAGGATTTCAGGGGAATGAAAATAAAGGGTAAAGGGTTGAACCATGATATTGGAAAAATGAAAAGACAAGACAATGACAGGTGAGCAGAGATGTGCAGAGACAGCCGAGAGGACGGGAGTGGAGAAAAATTAGAGGCTCAGGGAACAAGAGGATCCGAAAAGCCAGGTGATGAAAACATGAACAGAGAAATGAGTGTGTTCAGAGGAGGAGTGAAGGCGGGGCACAAATAGGAAGAAATTGATTAAAAAACTCAACAAGCTAGAAAAGTGCGGAAAAGTTGAGAAGCATAAGAGATCCTCTGTTCCTCGTTTCGATCATTAAACCATCTTCTGGAGCGCTTGCACGCTCTGGGAGGATTGAGAGGCTAATGTAGTCGCCTCTTTAGATGAAAGGCAACAAGGAGCTGCAATGAGAGTTCGTGTATGATGATGTCGGTGCTGATGTTGCTTGAAGGAGATGCACCTGCAGATGCATTATGAGCCTCGGAGTGGAGTTGCACAGCTGTTGTTCTGGGGTGCTAAAAGGAAGAGTACAAAACTCATTGAATCCAAAACTCATGGTTGGAAAAATGGAATTTTAAATTATTTTAGAAAGCATAAATAAACGCCAGGGATATCTTCAGGGACACACAAGGTGGGAGGCACAGGACTGATGAAACTGGGATACAAAGAAGCTATAGAGACGAGGAACTAAGTTGGAATTGAAAGATTGGAAAATTGACGAAATAGGGGGTCGGTGGATTCAGGGACGTGTGTGACTGCTGTGGGTTGCCAGGCAAGCTTTAAATGAGTATATGTCTCATACAGCCACAGGCAACAGAGTCCAATGCTCCTAAAAAATGTCACCAAATACAGATCATTCTCAAAATATTAGCATATTGTGATAAAGTTAATTATTTTCCATAATGTAATGATGAAAATTTAACATTCATATATTTTAGATTCATTGCACACTAACTGAAATATTTCAGGTCTTTTATTGTCTTAATACGGATGATTGTGGCATACAGCTCATGAAAACCCAAAATTAGCATATTTCATCCGACCAATAAAAGAAAAGTGTTTTTAATACAAAAAACGTCAACCTTGAAATAATCATGTACAGTTATGCACTCAATACTTGGTCGGGAATCCTTTTGCAGAAATGACTGCTTCAATGCGGCGTGGCATGGAGACAATCAGCCTGTGGCACTGCTGAGGTCTTATGAAGGCCCAGGATGCTTCAATAGCGGCCTTTAGCTCATCCAGAGTGTTGGGTCTTGAGTCTCTCAACGTTCTCTTCACAATATCCCACAGATTCTTTATGGGGTTCAGGTCAGGAGAGTTGGCAGGCCAATTGAGCACAGTGATACCATGGTCAGTAAACCATTTACCAGTGGTTTTGGCACTGTGAGCAGGTGCCAGGTCGTGCTGAAAAATGAAATCTTCATCTCCATTTCAGCAGATGGAAGCATGAAGTGCTCCTAAATCTCCTGATAGCTAGCTGCATTGACCCTGTCCTTGATAAAACACAGTGGACCAACACCAGCAGCTGACACGGCACCCCAGACCATCACTGACTGTGGGTACTTGGCATTTTGGCATTTCCTTCTCCCCAGTCTTCCTCCAGACTCTGGCACCTTGATTTCCGAATGGCATGCAGAATTTGCTTTCATCGGAAAGAAGTACTTTGGACCACTGAGCAACAGTCCAGTGCTGCTTCTCTGTAGCCCAGGTCAGGCGCTTCTGCCGCTGTTTCTGGTTCAAAAGTGGCTTGACCTGGGGAATGCGGCACCTGTAGCCCATTTCCTGCACACGCCTGTGCACGGTGGCTCTGGATGTTTCTACTCCAGACTCAGTCCACTGCTTCCGCAGGTCCCCCAAGGTCTGGAATCGGCCCTTCTCCACAATCTTCCTCAGGGTCCGGTCACCTCTTCTCGTTGTGCAGCGTTTTCTGCCACACTTTTTCCTTCCCACAGACTTCCCACTGAGGTGCCTTGATACAGCACTCTGGGAACAGCCTATTTGTTCAGAAATTTCTTTGTGTGTCTTACCCTCTTGCTTGAGGGTGTCAATAGTGGCCTTCTGGACAGCAGTCAGGTCGGCAGTCTTACCCATGATTGGGGTTTTGAGTGATGAACCAGGCTGGGAGTCTTAAAGGCCCCAGGAATCTTTTGCAGGTGTTTAGAGTTAACTCATTGATTTAGATGATTAGGTTCATAGCTCGTTTAGAGCCCCTTTTAATGATATGCTAATTTTGTGAGATAGGAATTTTGGGTTTTTATGAGCTGTATGACAAAATCATCCGTATTAAGACAATAAAAGACCTGAAATATTTCAGTTAGTGTGCAATGAATCTAAAATATATGAATGTTAAATTTTCATCATGACATTATGGAAAATAATGAACTTTATCACAATATGCTAATATTTTGAGAAGGACCTGTATTGTCCACAGCCTTCTACCAGGATAATTTGATCACAAATGGGAAAGCTCTAAGTTAAGCTCACCATATGCATTATAATAGCGGGTGTAAGCATGGTTTCTAACCATGAGGTTGACAGCAGGTCATCTGTACAAGACCATGGTGGACTGGGAAAACCTCTGCAAACAAAGACTGAGTAAACTCTGCCTTAATAATAAATGCACAATAATAAACCTCCAATTCAAGAGGAGGAGTCGAAGGCACAAAGAAGTAAGTCAAACCTTAAACAGAAAAGGAAAAACCAGAAAACCTGAGCTTTTTTGAATCACTAATCTGGCCTTCATACCAGCAACAGGCCAGTGCCTTAACTGTAGTTGGTGTAGTAAACTGAGAGAGCCATGTTTGTGCATTTCAAACGCTGCTTGCTAAAATTAGCATGTCCATGCTAATATTGGCGTCCCTAGCTTGCTCATATTAACCTGAGCATTCTTCAGTCAGCTCAGCTTGCTGTAAATTTACGGCATCTCTCCTTTCTAACCCATCATGAGGGACTCCAGTCCTTGAGTCTCAGTGTCCTGCAACGTTTAGATATGTCTCTGGTCCAACACACCTAAAGTAAATCTCTGAATTGTCTCTTCAGCATCCAATCGAGCTCTGTTAATCATTTGGTCCAGGTGTGTTGAAGCAAAACGGATCTAAAAATTCAAAGAACCCAAGACCTCGAGGTCTGGAGTTAGACACCTGTGCTCTAAACCTCCATGAATGCCTGGTGTGGGTTTGTTGATTCTATAGATTTGGTTAATTTCTTCTAATAAATGCATGCAATAATTCCCTGTCATTACAGTAAACTGCATAAAATAGTCACTTTACATGTTGTTCTTCCAAATAGTAAGTCAGAAAGTTTAACAAGCCTTAATAAAACACAGGTGGTTTCCTAAATGAATAAAAACAGATCAACTCTCCGTGTCTCTAAAATAAAGCTGAAGGAGATTCCAGTCATTATCTACCACTGGGAATACGATAATGTTGGTGCCATTTATGTTGCCAGGATTTTCTGCACTGTGAGGAAAAACCTTGATAAGGACATGGCAAAACCAGTGGGTCTGCATGAAAGAAGAAATCGTGCATAAAAAACAACTTATCCACGCTCTTTAAAAAAAACTTGGTTTTAAGATGTACCATCGTCAAAGTTACAAGAATGGATCTTTTTCAGTATAAGGCTATATTTGTCATTTCATCATGATCTCTAGCCAAAGCTGGTTGACCTTTATCTCGGGTCAGACAGTAAGACGGTCCAGGTGTATAGCACTTCAGTTTCCAGAGGTAATGGTGTATGATTCTTGGAGAGGATGCATGAATGATATGCATAGGTGCAAAAACAACAAAGCCAGAAAAACTGCAAGGATTGCATGAGCATTTTATCCTTTATTTTGTGGTTTATGCAACACTGTCTCACATCTTTTGGCAGGTTAAACAACAGAATGTTATCGGTAAATTAGATGTACTGAGTGTATAAACCTAGCCCTGGCTGCAAAGGTAACATCAGTATTGAGTCTGAAACAATGAGCTCCTTTCAGAAGGCTCGCCCTCTGTATATGATGTAAAACTAAATGCATTTACTGAAGGAAAACTGACAGAGCACCATGCTGCATTACATTTGTTTTACATTTGTTTTGATGTATTTCTCTACTAAAGGCAAGCATCAAGGTTTTCTTCCAATCCATGTTCAGGTTAATGTGCTGGTTTTCAAAGGATTAGTTTTTTTTTTGTGCATTTTTAATGTATGAGGACAGCAGATCTGTTTATGAACAGTTCAATGTTGCTATTTTTCATGGCTGGCTCTATTTATTCTGGTCCCTGCTCTGCACACAAATATGTTTCTTTCAGCTCCCCTTTATCATTGTATACGTAGGGGCCTACAATAATCAAAGACCACTTTGCTCTGGAGTGGTGTAACGAAGCAGAAGGAGATTAACAAGAGATGAAGCATAACGGTTAGGTGCATAGTTGTCAGGAACCAAGCAGTACAGAGTAGAGGACACAGGTGTTGAATTCAAAAGTGGGTTTTATTTACCCAAAAAACATGAAACAAAATGGTTAACAAAATGGGCAATTATACAGGCATGCCAATAAAAGAGGTCAACTCAAGATACTAGACTCAAAATCATCACTGACAAAACTCAGACAGATACGGACCAAAACCGACCTCCTGAACTAACACATAAGGGCCCTTAAATACAGGTTTAGCTAAACCACACACACACAATAGGGGAAGACAAAATGGCTGCCACATAGCAACAGTAAATAAATCAAAAACACCCCCTAAGGTTCCCCCCACTTGGCATGAATCGCTTGTTTCAGTCCAATGAGGCCATCAGCAGTACTTCAAGATCTCAGCCCTTAGCCACGCCTTTTGCCCATCAGGAAGGGGAAGCCAAACACCAAACACCCAGGTAAAGTCAAACAAAGAAAAGAGTATTAATACAACATAGAACTGAATTGACCTTGCAGTGTTAATATGGGTGCATTTCATATAAACATTGTAAGGTGATAGAGGAATAAACAAAGAAACTATATAATTAAGGAATATTTAAAGTAATGACTACAAAATAAATTAAAGGAAAACCAGATTATAGTAGGGTGTGGCTCTTACCCTGTGTGGCTTGCCATCACAATAGTCTTAACAATACCACCTTGGTGGTTGAACAGCTCAGGGCACGGAGCCATCTGGCAGTATGGTTTTATGATTCAACCATAAGAAATAAAAATAAAAAAAGATGCATGGCATAATTTTAAGGCCAAAACCACTGCTGAGTAAAAAGAAAATCCATCTGACGATCCGCAGAACTTCAGAAATATTCTGGACTGGGACGCTGCACGGCACAGTGGGTAGAGCAGGCAGTAAGTGTTAGAGGTCCATCTACTAACATCCTAGAAGCTGTGAGCCCCTTTAAATCTGTGGTGGTCTGGGCCTGCTTGGCTGCTTCCAGCCTCGGATGACTTGTCATAAATGATGAAATGATGAGTTCTGCCCCCTACCATAAAAGCCTGAAGGAATGTGTTTGGTCCGGTTTGTGAGCATGTTTAAGGAGAATGATCCATGCATGCCAGCAAGTCCTCCTCTTAATGGCTCAGAAATATATATTTTAAGGTGGGCTTGTCAATGGGTCGTTCATGCTTGAAAAGTCTCCAGTGTGGCTGAATTAAAACAACTCTGAAAAGAACAGTGGTCCAAAATGCTGCCGCAGTGATGGAAAACACTTCTTACCAGGTTTCACAAAGACTTGATGGCAATTGTTGCTCTTAAGGAAGGCCCAGCCCATGTTAGGTTTACTGGGGAGTTTTTTCTCTTTTAATAAATGAAATCATAATTTGAAAACTTTTCCAGCTCAGTTTATCTTTGCCTGATATGAATTAAACTGGGAGACAAAATCAAAAATCTGTTTGTTCTGCTTCAGACAGACGTTATACATTCTTATGCTTGTTAAGGACAGCACTCACTATTCCACCTGTAACGCATTAGAATACGTCAAAACTAGACATTATAATGCTTCTTGTGACAAAATATAAATTCTTCTATTAATGACTTCCTTTGCAACCTTTATTTTTTTTGAAGTGTGTCCCTGAAGTATCAGCTTGAAGACACAAATAGCTCCACAGCTTAAGCTTGCTTTTCTAATGCCAAAAACCTTTTAACCTTGGCTTTTAGTTGTTTTTGTATTAAATGCAGATAATGGATCCTAAGTGTTTTGATAGCCACAAAAAAATACAAGAAAACAAATGTTATTCTTTTTCTGTTCTGCCTGTCTCACTTCACCTACCTAACATCTCCCTTAACCTACAACCACTACCAAGCTTTGATTCAGCCTCACAGGTAGACTATCACGATTAAAATGCTACTTATATTTTTTTATCACCCTGCCTCTCTGTGTGTCATTCTGTCTCTTCCTTCTCATTACTCTTTACCTCTGTGTATCGCTCCTGCTCCATCTGCTCCTCTCCTCCTCTAATTGGAGCAATATCTGTTGGAGCTCAGATGCTGCCATCAGTTTTTGTCTTTTTTTTTGTTCTTCGTCTTCTTCCGATGCACAGCTTGCAGGGAATGTGTTTTCGTCTTGGAGCCTTTTTCTCCATACATTTACTTCAGACACGCAGTGTGTTGCTATATTAGCAGAAAAGTGAAACTTGGTAGCAGCAGGAGAGGCATTTCGGTAAAAGTCGATCGGAAGGTAAAAGGTTCAGGAGGCCTGGAGGGAGGAGTGGATAGAAGTAGAAGATAAATAGTTCAGAATGTGTTTGGAGCATGTGTTTTTTCCTGGGCTAGAAAAATATAATTTTTTATATTTCAATCAGCTCATTTTCTCCAGATTTAGCTGAAACTGTTTGCTCCTGTGCCTTAAGCTGATTTGCAACACCTGAAAACAGAACAACTGCTGAAAGTAAAACTGTTCGAGGGTTTAAAATGTAAATGATTTGTTTCTTACTGGATTCTGAAATAATTTACATCTAGCCTCAAGTGCAACATTAACAACACAACACATTTAAGACTGTTATTAGAAAAGAAAAAAAGAATCCAGAGGAGTTTACAGTACAAGTAGCATCCAGGTACTGCTGACTTAGCCTATTTAATTAATAAATCAGCAGCAGCTTTTACCACCTCTGTAAACGCTGGAGTTTTAGCAGGTTGCTGCTCTGGAGGATACAGGTGTTGAAACAATGCCAAGAAGGAATGACATCAGCAATAACTTCAGACGTGTTGCTGCCTGTCAGTATGGGAAGAGTTTTGAGACCTTTGCCAAAGCATTCGAAGTGTATGATGCTACAGTGGGAAATATTATTCATAACTGGGCAGCCAATCTTCCCAATAGTTGTCACCCCAAGGTTTGATCATGCAATGTTCAGGAAATACAGACTCATCTCAATCCAGGGGCTTCAGCTGGGATGTTGAAGGTTTAAGTTTGCAACAGAATGATTAAAGCTTCTTTAGGGTCCTTAGAGGTGAGACGAAAGTGGATCTGTTTGGCAAAAACTGACGTGCACAGAGGTTGTGTGTTTCTCTGCAGTGGCCTGCAGGACCGGCTCCCGGGAACAATTCACCACTGCCTCTATAGAACGCAAATACATTGGACAACTTTAAGAAATCTCCTTTGATTTACATCCACCTTTTAATTGGTCCAACTAGTGTTGTTTAAAAAGTATTCTATGGATAAATTATATCAAATTGACATTATATGGGCTAGTTCTACATATCAGGAAAAAATTAAATTGCGATACTAATACACTGACGCGATGAACCCACTTTTTCGTGACTTTCATCGCAACATCCCTACCACTTTGAGCTTTAGCATCTCAGACTCTAAACATGAGCATTGAGGGCAGTAAAACTCTGCTATAATTTGGATATATTTTGATGACCGCTGTGATTGGATAGGTTGTCCAGCTCTAATTTGAGTTTGTTTTACTGCCACAGCACCTGGCTGTTTATCAGCCAAAATAAAAAAATATGAATTATGTAGTGCAGAGAGGAATGTGTGGGGCATTTGGAGGATGTATTCAGTTTCTCCAAACATTTTTGTGTTTGCGATATTATTTATATCCATGCAAAAAATGCAACAAAATAACACAGTGGCTCATACATCGGCTCTGTCGCCAACTAATGGTTAAACATGTAATCGTTTCAATTCCAACCCAGAGCCTCGGATTCAAAAGGTAGTCACGGATATCACCTCATGTGAAATTAAAGCAAGTCCCAAAACAGTCATTTAAATGGCTGTCAGTAGGGACCCATTTGGGCTGAGGAGGGTCCTATGTGTGCAGTGCATGTGTCACTTTTAAACTGTGAAGGTGTGATGTAAAGTCAGGTTGATCCAGACCATTAAATTAAGGAAAATCCCATACCATTGGCATGAACACCCAACCTAAATGGGTCCTGGGCTCCCTGGAGAGTTAAATAAGCAAATGTTGTGCTTAATTAACTCCAAACTCTGTAAATGTAAACGTTTACTGGTTGAAAAAGGGAGGGAAAGCCACACCTTCTGGTGAATTTTCTTCGTATTCAGTATACACTCATTATAAATCACTGTATAGCTATTTTTACAGATGCCTTTTAAGATTTTTATTTTCCTGTTGACTTAAGGGAATCATTTTAAAATAATGACAATAGGTGTAAATACTTTCCATGCAGATGCCAACACATTATTGGACCTGTTGTCACTCCACCTTCATTCTACCTGTTTTTTGATCAAATCTTTCTCTGTCTCCTCCGCTGAGAGTAATTACTCTGACCCGGTCTATAGAAATCCACCCAGAATTCATAGCTGGTGCATATGTTTGTTTTTTTAAGGCTGCAGTAGCAGTAAGTGATTTGTAATGTACCCCATGATGGAGCAACATTTTTCTCATTCAAAGTCAGAGAAATATATTGTTGACCTGTGCTGCAGTGGGACTGAGGAGTTTGAGTGATTATATTGGAAGCATTCAGGAAACAGATGGGGGGTTGTAGACTGCTAGTTTCTGACAGGAAACAGGAGGGAAATATAAACAAATGTGCTGTAAAGGGTGTAGCACAGGCAAGAGGGTGAAAGTTTACAGCTGGGGAAGCTGAAGCAGTGTGCAAAGATTATTAGATGGACTTAATTTTAACTAAGCTGCAAAGTTGTTTGTGGGTATTTACGGATAGAAAGCCCCTGTCAAAACCAAGTGGGACATGACAAAGATCCAAGCTTCAGTGAGTCTGAGTGAGTAGAGCCATATCAGTGTGTCAAACCACCCCACTACTTAAATTATTTGTGCCTCTACTCTGGAGTCTATGAAGAAAGAGGTTAGACAGGAACAATGGCATGGTAAGAGTAGGAAGGTGTGACTTTCTTGTTTGACAGTCCCCTGGGCTGAAAGAAGCCATCACCTTGGTTTGAATTATTCACGCAGTACTTGACTTTCCCTTCAGTTCTGTCTGTACAGTAGCTCTTCTATTTCTGGCTGCAAGAACTTTAGCATCCTTCTCAGCAAATCTTTGGAAAATGAGAATAACATTTTATATATATTCCTTATTAGCATTATGGAAATGCCACAAGGCTGTCTTCATTATGCGCAAACATCTAATTTAGAGAAAATTAATAGAATTCTCCTATGATCCATTGGGTGATACTTTCTGCTTTTTTTGTAATACTTTCCTGTAAAACAAATCCCATCTGTCTGGTTCCAATAAGTGAATATCCACTGTGATTGTGAATTCTTGTCTAACTTCATATCCCATTTATATGTTTGCTCAGCGAAGTGCAACAGTCAAACATCTGTCTTGCTGCACATTTCATTAGTCCCTGACATGAGCACCACAGCACTGTCTATACTTGTAAGGATTTTCTCAAACAATGTTGGCTGTTATTGTGGTGGATCCAGCCGCTTTCTCTATGAATATACGTGTTGTTTTTGCCAAATTGTGTTTTTATGGCTGCTCCTCTTTGGGTTGATTTGTTTGCATACTCATGGAGTGCAGTTGTTGTGAATTAGTTGCTTTCTTTACAGACAGAGACATTCTGTATTTAATATTAGGTCTTTTTCAGAATGGTGTTTTATTTTTATTTGTTGTAGATGCATCCAAATAAATTAGAATATCACAGCAAAAACCAATTAAAATGCTAAGTGTGGTATAGATTTATAACACAGTGATATATTTAGAGCATTTATCTCTGTTCATCTTGTTGATTATGAATTACAGCTAAAAATGAAGATAATCTTCAGAAAATAAAATTTTAGAACACTTAAATGAGATTTTAAAGCAAAAATGTTATGGGGCGCACAATTATGGGAGGACCTGCTGACTTTACAGTTGTCCATCAGACGTTCATTGACTCTCTTCACAAGGAGGATATGCCACATAGGAAGCTGGCTGTTTAGAGTGCTGTTTCCAACCATATTTATGTAAAGTTAAGTGGAAGGAAAAAATGCGGTACAAAAAAGGTGCACAAGCAAAACAGGTCGACAACAACCTGGAGAGGCAAAACTCGTTCCCTTTCAAGCGTTTGGGTGAGATTCACAGGGTGTGGAGTCGGAGCTTGAAGAGCCACCGCTCACACATTTATCCAGAATGTAGAGTATGCCTATCATTATGCTTGTGTCAGGCAACTCCTAAACCAGAGACAACATCAAGCGCCTCATCTCCTGGGCTAAGGTTTAAATGGACTGGACTGCTCAGTAGTTCTCTTTTCATATTAGAGTAATTTTGCTTTTTATTGGGAAATCAAAGATAGTTTGTTTCATCAAAGAGAAGATGCTACGACAGTTCCCCACTGCAGGTATGCATTTTAAGAGCCCCACTTAAAAAGCTAATTTATTCATTTGGATGTTAAACAAGAGTTGTGCAGCAGCCCCTTGCTGGGTTCAGAAAACCCAGTGTCATGGTGCACAATTGCCTTAAAGCTAATCACCGATGATTCCACTTATTTCTTGAAGCTCTCGATTAAAGTTTTCGTCAAAGACCTCTTCGAGTATTATCCCTTTATTCCAACACCCCCCTAGCTGGTGTTTGAAGGTTAGATACTGAATGAGCCAAACCGCTGCAGCAGTTTCACTTTAAGCAAAGTTTAATGTTGTCCTCCACTCCCCCTGGGGGCTGTTGCAATTTGGTGTGAAAAAGCAGCAGGAGCAGAGATCCTGGTCGTGCAGTCGGCAACTCTCTCTTTAACACTGCAGTCAGTTGTAACAGCTGCTTAGCTCTGATGTTTCCGTTTGGCCTGCAGTGTTAAAGGGCTGCGCAGAGGGCAGTTTACTTCATAGTCTGCTAACGCCAGGCCAACATCTAATGAGGCGAGAGGAAAGTAAGCAGTGTATAGTAAAGGTAAAGGGCATTGTGCCTCAGATACAGATAGTATGTCTGTTGCCAAAATATTACCACTGAGTCTTCCTCCTGTTTTTACTAAAACATTTAATTTCTTTCTTACATCTTTATCAGTTTTTTTCGCCTGTTGGTGAAAATGTTTCCTTAATACTACCTTTATAAGCTCTTTCCAGACAATGATTTATTGTTTGGGGAAAAAATTAAAAACCTGTTACCTTGGCTATTGTCAGAGTACTTGTTTTTAATTTGGAGACCCAAACAAACCCAGACACGGATTTGTCTCCCTTCACAAAGCAGCAAGAATAAGCAGCAAGAATAAGATTATTTACATTTACAAACCTAAAAGCAGCAACAAGAGAACACATTGTCATTGCTTCTCTTTCACAGGGTGACAGACACATTTTACATTTTAGTTGTAGCCTGGAAAACTCCCGGCTTAGCAGCACACAGACTATATGTGCAATTTGGAGGTGTGGGTGTTTCTTCCTAGTTGGGTTCTCTATTCCACAGGGAGTGCAATGCATACCAATCTCTGTGCCAGGGGTGTATTCTTGTTTGCATTTGTTGTTGTGGATTGAGTGGGTTGTTTTTATTCAGCTGCTTAGTGAGATTTTTTTGTTGCCGTGTCACAGCTTGTGCATTTCAGTCGCGGAGCTATAAGCTTTACAGTTAGAAAAAAAAGGATGGAATAAAGAGACTCCCCCTTCCCCACCACATAACAGTGACAGAAAAGAGGATCATTTATTTGTTTCTTTTCAGTCAATTTTGAGTCTTTGTGAGTTAGAAGATGAGATTTAATAAAGGAAACGGAGCTCATAACGAACGTTGCTCATCGTAATTCTCGGCAGCTCTCATTGTGTGAAGATATTTCCAGCATATCATCAGAGTGGCACAACATTGTTATTACAATTTCTACTCATATTTCGCTCTCAGCCCTCCAGGGCCTCCAAATGTTATAGTATTGGACACTCCTCATTTTTCTTCCACATCTCTGCTCTCCTCCAAAGTGGTGATGATGCAGCTACTTTTTTTTTCCCTCTCCTGTTCCTCGCTCACCTCCTGCAGATTTTCTGCCTTTTGCTAATTTCCCTGCTCATATTTCTGGCAGCCATTATCTTCTAAATGGAGTTTGATTAAAACAGATGTGATGTTTGCGTTCCTGCAGAGCACGCATTATAGTCCGCTTCAGAAGCTAAAATGGTAGCTGAACAGTGTTTTATAACAAACACATTATGCAATATTACATGGAAACTATTCACACATTCATAAAATTTTGTTTTTAGGAAATTATGGCATATCAAATGTATTTTTTTGCATTTCAAGATATTTTATTTGCAATATGAAACAATCATGATATAACTGAAGCAGAACAAATAGCACCAGTTCTGTTAAGTCTGAAATGATCATCAGGCGCCACTAGTTTATAT
The DNA here is from genome assembly GCF_021462225.1 of Girardinichthys multiradiatus. NCBI lineage: Eukaryota > Metazoa > Chordata > Actinopteri > Cyprinodontiformes > Goodeidae > Girardinichthys > Girardinichthys multiradiatus. Next base: position 20,239,877 of record NC_061807.1, read on the forward strand.
CAGCCTTGAGCTGTTTGGACAAAGCGCCCAAGCAGGTCACATAAGACCAACAAACCTGGAGCTGCAGCAGCCAATACAGTCTCTCAGCCGTATCAGTTTTCTTGCAAATTTATTACCTAATTATTCTGAATTTCAGGGGTCTTACATTCTGTCCTTATAGCACTGATCCCAAGCCTGGATAACACTGGTGGGGGTTACATCTGGAAGGGCATCCAGTATAAATCATGTACCAAAGCACAAATGCAGGACACCAAAATAAGATGGAGGCTAGTGATCAGCTGTGGGGACCCCTAAGTGGAGCAACACAAATGAAATAATTATTCAGTATTAGATAAACACTGTTCATGGCATGCCCTGTTGTTTTTTCAGGTCTTGTAAAATTTTAATGGAGGCAGCCAGGAGGAAAAAGCAAGAAACATCTTATAAATTCTTAGAATAAATAGAGTTTTTAAAATAGGCGCTTCGAAAAGTGTTCTCACCAGAACCTCTTTAGGTGTGGGCAAGAGAAAATGTCCATTTAACAAAATACATGTTAACATGGGAAGTGCCCTACTGTATGAAGCAGAAACGTGAGGAGAAATAGCAAATGATCTATGACTGAACCTCTGAATCTTCTCACTTAGAGTAATATGTGGAGATATTACAAAGTGTCTAAGGAACTTTGATTTGGACCATATTTGATCTTTTTAAAATCGTGGCAAATGTGCAGGTAATGCTCAGTTTTTGTAACGTTTAGTTTTCCCTTCAGATTTGGTTAACTTGTCAGTGGGCAGTTATCACTTAGTCAGCGTGCCTGTCATAAATAACTTAGATGCACACAGAATGTCAGAAATCAGGAGTTATTGATATAGTTTAAGTACAATTTGTGTATTTGTTGGTACATCAACACTGTATGTGTATATGAACCATGTCTGAGTGACACTACAGGTAATTTCTGCCATGTCGTCACCTCGGACAGGTCTTCAGGAGTGGCGAAGGCATGGGTATCCGCCTGGACAGCGCTTCAGCCTTTCAGGGGGCCATCATCTCGCCTCACTATGACTCGCTGCTTGTGAAAGTGATCGCCAGTGGAAAGGACCTGAACACAGCCGCCTCCAAGATGAGCCGAGCCCTGGCCGAGTTCAGAGTGCGAGGGGTCAAGGTAGGAAAATCAGCACCATGTTTGGCTTGGTGGTACAACAGCAGCTGCGCTGTGTGGGCTTGTGCTTTTCCCTGCATTTCATGTTGTTGTTGTTGACTCTAAGAAAATGCTGAGAAGTTGTCATGAAGCTGAAGTGTTTTTTTACTGAGATGTAGAGAAGACTCGATACTTATTGGCGTGACTTGTTTGGTCGGTTGTTTGGCAGTTGTTTGTAAACACAAGTCTACATAGTATTGTTGCATTGTGACCATACTGACAAAATGTAGACACATTACATATTTTTATTGCCCAAGTAGCTTATTAAAAATACTTTTGAAAAGGAGTCTATTTACGATTATTTGTTTGGGGCTCTAACCCTGCCTTATGAAACTTCTTATCTTTGTTTTTTGTTTCATTTTAGTCCTCTTCCATGTAACATTATGGGGAAATATTCTTGGCAAGTAGATCCTGCCCGTTTGAGAATCTTACATTGTGATGACCTTGAGTACCCTTGGCCTATAGCTCATCTACACTCGAGGACAAAGGACATTGTTGAAGATAGCAGAGTGCACATGTTGGACAAGGTGGGCGGGTGGTTGGACAGAAGACTGAAAAAAACCTTTTGTGTTAAACATGAAAACCAACACTGAACAAAGAAGGCCTCAGGTTTCATCTTTCTAAAGCCTTGACTTGTCTTCCCAGAATGTTCTACGGTCATTTAAATCTTGGGATATGTGACCAAAACATCTCATATCTTGATATTGTTACAGACATTGTTTTCTAATATTGTTCAGCCCAACTTTCAAAGCTCTTAATTGTGCATGGATGTTGAGTTATCAAGCCAGGGTGGTTCTGACTTAGCTTTCGAATGTAGAGGAAAGATTTAGACAACAGCAAACATGGCAACGCCAGAGGAACTCTTGATGATATACAGGTCCTTCTCAAAATATTAGCATATTGTGATAAAGTTCATTATTTTCCATAATGTCATGATGAAAATTTAACATTCATATATTTTAGATTCATTGCACACTAACTGAAATATTTCAGGTCTTTTATTGTCTTAATACGGATGATTTTGGCATACAGCTCATGAAAACCCAAAATTCCTATGTCACAAAATTAGCATATCATTAAAAGGGTCTCTAAACGAGCTATGAACCTAATCATCTGAATCAACGAGTTAACTCTAAACACCTGCAAAAGATTCCTGAGGCCTTTAAAACTCCCAGCCTGGTTCATCACTCAAAACCCCAATCATGGGTAAGACTGCCGACCTGACTGCTGTCCAGAAGGCCACTATTGACACCCTCAAGCAAGAGGGTAAGACACAGAAAGACATTTCTGAATGAATAGGCTGTTCCCAGAGTGCTGTATCAAGTTTTATGGAGATGAAGATTTCATTTTTCAGCACGACCTGGCACCTGCTCACAGTGCCAAAACCACTGGTAAATGGTTTACTGACCATGGTATCACTGTGCTCAATTGGCCTGCCAACTCTCCTGACCTGAACCCCATAGAGAATCTGTGGGATATTGTGAAGAGAACGTTGAGAGACTCAAGACCCAACACTCTGGATGAGCTAAAGGCCGCTATCGAAGCATCCTGGGCCTCCATAAGACCTCAGCAGTGCCACAGGCTGATTGCCTCCATGCCACGCCGCATTGAAGCAGTAATTTCTGCCAAAGGATTCCCGACCAAGTATTGACTGCATAACTGTACATGATTATTTGAAGGTTGACGTTTTTTGTATTAAAAACACTTTTCTTTTATTGGTCGGATGAAATATGCTAATTTTGTGAGATAGGAATTTTGGGTTTTCATGAGCTGTATGCCAAAATCATCCGTATTAAGACAATAAAAGACCTGAAATATTTCAGTTAGTGTGCAATGAATCTAAAATATATGAATGTTAAATTTTCATCATGACATTATGGAAAATAATGAACTTTATCACAATATGCTAATATTTTGAGAAGGACCTGTACATTCTCAGAAAGAGAAATAGAGTAGATGGATGTGGTCCATGCTAGCTTTAATTACATACTGGCATGTGGATGGAGAAGTTCCACCATTTCTTAAATCTTCCTCTTCGTTCCTTTAATTGACCTGCATCAGCTTAATGCACCATACTGGCCCCATGATTACTCATGGTATCTCCCCAATTATTGCCTTTTGGATACGTATCTGCAAGCTCCCTGAACGGACGGAGGTTTGCAGGAAATGAATGAAGACTGACAAAAAGCCCTGTCTGTATACCTCTGAATATTTAACGTTGAGAATAAATGGCCCTCTTAGTGTTATTATTCTGGCTGCAGAAGATGAACCTGATCCTTATGGTCAATCCATGTTCAGATCTCACGCAGCCGTTTAGATGAGAGGTACAAAGATTTCAAGAATTAGTCCAGTTGTCTTTAATTTAAACACTCAGGACTTAGCAGGTATGTAATTTCTTATAAGGTCTTTATTATTATTAATTGTTTATAAAATCATCCACAAAAAGCTTAAATTGGTTTACATTGCTAGGTTTTTATGTTTACTTAAAACTAGAAACATGCTCAATAATATATATATATTTTTTGGGATTTTTATTATGCATTTATCTTTTCGTTGTTTTCTTGGTCCCCTTGTGGTGCTCTTCATCTTTGTTTGGAGGTCATCAAAGCCCTGATATAAAATGGTCTGCTTGCAGTCTGAGACCTCCGTCTGTCCATGAATTTTGTTTTCCTTATAGCAAACAACATAGCTCAAACAAGGCTCAGCTTCTTCTTTTGTCAGCCTATGTTGTAACTGTGTAAATGTACATTTATGTAATAGGTGGAACTAAAATAGAACTCAGTAAAGCCCTTAAGCGACTTGTTTGATAATTGACATACAGCTGTTCTCCTCTGGGTGGAATTATGTTTCACATTTTCACTGTTTATCATCTTCTGTACAGTGCGTGTCCATGTATGTCTATCATCATATCTGTATTTGCACATTGTGAACCTTTTGTCTGGGTTTGCACAGAATGATCACAATGTGTGTCAAGAGGTAAAATGTCATGCAGAACCATAGAGAACAGGGGTAAAGGGTGATGGATAGGAAACAGACGGGACGATGTGAAGCAGGAGGGAAAAGATGGATGGAAAGAGGAGCAAAGGGGAAGGTTACCAAAATGGCGAGCAAGATGGAGAAAGTGCACGAATGATGAGGGAGGTGGACTCTTGCAAAGAGCCATGTGTGCCTGAGTAAGGTTTTGACATTTTATAAGAATTTTGTGATTACTATTGAAGAAACCTTTAGTAAATCTAGCTTTTTGTGCTTTGCGTAATTGCAGCCTGAAATAAGTAATAATTATTTTCCTAAAATTGGTGAAAGGGATTTTTATAGTCTGCCCGATGGTTGAGCTTTTAGCTGGAGTTTCAAATATCTGACCCAAATGAACAGGTATCTTAGGAAACTGATAAAATATTGAGCCATTCGATTCACATTTCAGGGGACTTGGCCTTGACCCTCCTTTTTAAGCCTTGTCTAGCTACTTGGTCTTTATTGCCCCATATTAATCCCCACTGCCTGTTCATCCCCCTCAGGTCAACTGGCTGCCTTCTTTGCAGTTCCTCACACAGCTGATCTTCCATAGCTGGAAGTCTGAACTCTTCCAGCAACAAAACCTTGCAGTGTCGGAGCTTATAGAAACCGAAAACTGAACAGAAACATTTTAACTCCCCTCCTTCTCATAGTTACGGTGTTCACATGTAAAAAAAAGAAAAGCACTCTATGCTAGAGAGCTCAGTTTGTTGGCACAATATAAAAGCTTAACATGGAATTTAACCGACAATTATGTAAATAATTAAAAGGTGCTTTAAAGTTGTCAAAGTTTATTACAAACATTAGTCACTAATGAGAAAGATGTCAGTTATTCTCCTGGGACTAATAATAGGAAAGACCTCTGTTTTCCCCAATTTGCTCCAATTTCCTATCTGGTTCAGTGAAGATGCTGTAATGATGGGATGTGAATGTTTAAGTTGATACATTTGAGCAGTGGTTTGTGTTGCAGATACCAGTGTTTTTATTATTATTATTATTTTAGAGTGATGGGGCTAAAAGTTTCATGAGTACAATACAACTTATGTAAGGATTTGATGGCATGCACAAATCCTGGTTCAGTATAGGCCTTGGTTTTTAGGGTCAGATTATAGTTTTGTTTTTAAAGAAAGAAAAACCCTCTCAAAAACAAATAGGTAAATTGCTCATTTTGGCAAGGTAGGTTGAAGCTTGCAGGCTACATATGACATAAGGTTAATCTTCTGGGATCTTCACTCCAACATCAGAAAGATTAAAAAAAAATCTTCCTCTTTGAATTGAGCTCTGCCCTTTAGGCCATGTTCCTCTAATAATAAAGTTTAAATCAAATGTGTAACCCCTCTGTGAAAATTATACAAAATAAATAGGTGACTTTGTTTCAGGTAATTTAGCCTTCGGTCAAAATAAGAATATAGTGAACGAATAACAAATCCCAATTTAAAAATGCTCTTGTTTTAACAGAAGACATTTTTGATTGGTTGTGTATTTCTTTGCCTTTATTAGACTACATCAGCATTACAAAGGATACAAATTGCAAATTGACCCTTTTGGGTTTCCATATATGCATAACTCTGTCTCAATTGGTCCCTTAGATAATTGAAAACATGCATATTTATTCAATTCACTCTGCTAATTTATTTAATTTTAAAAAAGGAACAAGTGAGAGTGGGTGTCCTGTGGTGCCATGCTTGCATTGGTTTGGTGTGTGGTGCTTTAGATGTTTTCATCTACACCATTAAAATTGTGATCCTTGGCTTGCCTTGAAACCTGAAACCTTTTCACACTACAAATTCAAGAAAAGTAAGTGAGTCTTGAAGCTCCTGCTTGACACCATTGCCAGCCGTTCATGCATTGCTTTGGTGTGGAGTGCTTAGATACTATCATCTATTTATTTTGTGAAAAAGCCATAAAGGCATGTCCATGTTCTCCTTAGGGTGAGGGTGGTGATTTTTGGTGACGTGTGTATTTGTCTGACTGCATCCACCATGTCTGTACCATAAAGATTCAATATGAATGCGGTACATGTATTGCTTAGGTGCCATCTAAGATGGCGCCGAAGATGGTCGCCTCGGCGTGTTGGTGCACATTGTTTGGTTTCTTTTTTGCTTTAAAATGGTCTTCTGTGATGGTACCCGAAGCTCTCTCACCAGAGAAGAACTCATGAACATCAGGGCTGCTACACCAGAGGAGTTATTTCCCACTTTTCTGCCTACCGCTCTGGAATTTTTGGACATTCTGGTCAAAGGTGCACTCACCTTTGCTCACGCGGTGAAACGCTGGAAGAGAGGGAAACGGGCTGGGGTGCTGGTACGTCTTCGCCAGCGTGGACTACGAACACCGTTACCTGGAATATTTCTCTCTAACGTGCGCTCACTTCCCAACAAAATTGAGGAACTACAACTGCTGTTGGGGAAAAACAGGGACTTTTATTCATCGGCAGTTTTGTGCTTCACGGAGACCTGGCTGTGTGGATTAATACCGGACTCTGCGCTGCAGCTGGCAGGATTCCAGCTCTACAGAGCGGACAGAGACACGGAACTCTCCGGCAAAGCGAAAGGTGGAGGAATCTGTTTTTACCTCAACAGTGGTTGGTGCAACGACGTGACAGTGATTCAGCAGCACTGTTCTCCAGACCTTGAAGCCTTCATCATAAACTGTAAGCCTTTCTATTTCCCCCGTGAGTTCGCTTCATTCATCCTGGTCGGTGTTTACATCCCCCCGCAAGCTAACGTGCAGGTCGCTCAGCGCATGCTCGCCGACCAGATACTGAGTGTGGAGCGGACCAACCCGGACTCCTTAGTTATCGTCGCTGGCGACTTTAACAAAGGTAATCTCACCCACGAACTCCCCAAATATAGACAGTTTATTAAATGTCCGACCAGAGAGGACAACATTCTGGATCACTGTTACACCACCATCAGAGACGCTTATCACGCCGTCCCACGTGCTGCACTGGGCCAATCCGACCACATCATGGTCCACCTGATTCCTGCATACAGGCAGAAACTAAAGCTCTGCAAACTTGTTGTGAGGACGACAAGGAAGTGGAGCAGTGAGGCTGTGGAGAATCTCCAGGCGTGTTTAGGCTGTACAGACTGAGATGTGTTCAGGACTACTACCAACAGTCTGGACGAGTACACAGAGGCTGTGACTTCCTACATCAGCTTCTGTGAGGACAGCTGTGTACCATCATGCACCAGGGTGAGTTACAACAACGACAAACCCTGGTTCACAGCTAAACTCAGAAGGTTAAGACTGGATAAGGAAAAGGCCTTCAGGAGTGGGGACAAAGACATATACAGAGAGGCGTAGTACAAGTTTGGCAAGGCAGTGAAAGAGGCCAAACGACTGTACTCTGAGAAGCTCCAAAACCAGTTCTCAGCCAACAACTCTGCGTCTGTCTGGAAAGGGCTCAGGCAGATAACCAACTACAAGCCGAAAGCCCACCACTCCATCAACGACCGACGCCTCGACAACGACCTGAACGAGTTCTACTGCCGCTTTGAAAGACAAAGGGACAGTCCTGCAACCATCCCCCACGACACCCCCCAACAGCCACAATCCACCACCCCCACCTCCCCAACCTCAAGAGGGGCCTTGGCACCTCCAACCCCCACCCTGAAGTTCCTCCCCACCAGCCCCCTACCCACGCCGGGGACGGCTCTTTCCATCCAGGAGAGGGACGTTGTCAAACTCTTCAGGAGACAGAACCCCCGAAAAGCTGCTGGACCGGATTCTGTCTCAGCAGCCAGCCTGAAGCGCTGATCAGCTGTCTCCAGTCTTCACAGACATTTTAACACCTCACTGGAGACATGTCATGTGCCAGCCTGCTTCAAGTCCTCCACCATCGTCCCTGTTCCCAAGAAGCCAAGGACCACAGGGCCTAATGACTTCAGACCCGTCGCCCTGACCTCTGTGGTGATGAAGTCCTTTGAGCGCCTTGTGCTCTCACACCTAAAATACATCACCAACCCCCTCCTGGACCCCCTGCAGTTTGCCTACAGAGCCAACAGGTCTGTAGATGATGCAGTCAACCTAGCCCTTCACTTCATCCTCCGGCACCTGGACTCCACAGGAACATATGCCAGGATCTTGTTTGTGGATTTCAGCTCTGCCTTCAACACCATCGTCCCAGCTCTGCTCCAGGAGAAGCTCTCCCAACTGAGTGTGCCCAACTCCACCTGTAGGTGGATAACTGACTTCCTGTCTGACAGGAAGCAGCGCGTGAGGCTGGGGAAGCATGTCTCTGACTCCCTGACCATCAGCACCGGTTCCCCCCAAGGTTGTGTTCTCTCTCCTCTGCTCTTCTCCCTGTACACCAACAGCTGCACCTCCAGTCACCAGTCTGTCAAGCTTCTGAAGTTTGCGGACGACACCTCCCTGATCGGACTCATCTCTGATGGTGACGAGTCCGCGTACAGATGGGAGGTGGACCATCTGTTGGACTGCGCAACCTTGAGCTCAACACTCTAAAGACAGTGGAGATGGTTGTGGACTTCAGGCAGAACCCAGCCCCACCTGCCCCCATCACCCTCTGTGACTCCACAATTGACACTGTGGAATCTTTCCGCTTCCTGGGAACCATCATCTCCCAGGATCTCAAGTGGGAGCCGAACATCAGCTCCCTCATCAAGAAAGCCCAGCAGAGGATGTTCTTCCTGCGGCAGCTGAGGAAATTCAACCTGCCAAAGACTATGATGGTGCACTTCTACACAGCCATCATTGAGTCCATCCTCACCTCCTCCATCACCATCTGGTACGCCGCTGCCTCAGCCAAGGATAAGGGCAGGCTGCAGCGTGTCATTCGGTCTGCTGAGAAGGTGATTGGCTGCAGTCTACTGTCGCTCCAGGAACTGTACACCTCCAGGACCCTGAAGCGGGCAGGGAAGATTCTGGCTGATCCCTCCCACCCCGGTCACAGACTCTTTGAGACTCTCCCCTCTGGCAGGAGGCTGCGGTCCATCCGGACCAAAACCTCCCGCCACAAGAACAGTTTTTTCCCATCTGCCACCCGCCTGGTTAACAAAGCCCTGAAACCACCCTGACATTCTCCCTTTCCCCCACACCCCCCTTTTTTGCGTTACTTTAACGCTCAGCTTGGACTCCTGCTTTACTTGCACTGCCATACTTGCACAATGATCACCTGCACTGTTGTACTGCTCTCGCACCCAATACTGCTCTATACTTACTCTCACTCACTTAAAACTGTGCACATATATTTATATTATATTGTAGATATGTTTATACTGTTTAATTTGTATTGTACTCCACCGACTACGGCAAAACAAATTCCTTGTATGTCCAAAAACATACTTGGCAATAAAGCTTTTCTGATTCTGATTCTGATTCTGATCTGTGTATAATCTCTAGTTTAATTATTATTGCCATTGATATCTTTTGTGCAGCTTCTACTTGCATTCTGTTTACGGTTTTATACCTTATTTATCTCATAGTCTTGTTTTCACAGCTTCAGCCAGCCTATTGAAACCATAACATTATCCATCTATAAAACTCTTAATTTGCTTTACTAAAGCTGATTTATGACTCGAAACAGCTGCATTAATTTTATAATCCAAGCTCTGAGGACACGTTAATTTACATCCCAATTTAACCCAAACGTAAATCTCCAACACTCGAGTGCAAATAAATCAGCTGTGCCCTCGCTTAATAAATCACGTATTCCCTTGTTTTTTTCAGGTTTTACTCCACTAAAGGTGGGAAAAACTTGTAAATAGCAGGACTGTAAACCTGCGATGTATAAATCTTTGGAAAAGCAATGAAACAGCACAAAAGGCTTGACGAGGACTGTGGGCATTATTAGCCTGTGCAATCGTTTCAAACTGTGCAGGGCAACAGGTCTTTAATTATACATTGTTGGAGAAAGGTTCAGCAATCATTTGTATTAAATGTTTGATAAAAAATGTTTTACCTAATTACTTTAAAATTTGTTTTGAAATTGAAAAATGGGATTGAGCTAAATTAAAGGAAGTTCAGAAATGGGTTTAGTGAGTTCATAATATTGAGGTGCCACTTTGAACACATAAAGGGCCTCTACAGACGTCTTTTTGCATATATAAAACAGAATTTCTATCAGCATGTTTATTTGTTGCTGCAAAGACGAGAAACATCGGTGTCCTCAGAAGGTACCGCTAAACTGTTTAGACCTGTCTTCTAAAAAGAAAAACTGAGGATAGTAACTGTAGGAAACATTGCAGCTTGTTTTTCTTTTCAAAAACTGGATAATTTCTTTCAAGGTTTTTGTTTTTTATTCGAGTGCAACTGCTGGAAAAAATAAAAGAATTTAAATAAAAAATTGCACTAGAGTTAAATTAAATATATCTTATTATTTTTGGTAAAATTGTGTGTAAAAGTAACTTTTGTTCTGTGGCCGTGTTGATTTATTTACCTCATAACTTCAGGTACAACAAGTGTAGCTATTTTTTTGACTCTAACATAACCTGCCTGTATTTATACTCTTCTTGGGTCAGTTGGACCACAGTGTTGCACTCTGAGATGCATATGCACTGCAGGAACCTTTTCCAATACCAGGATAATTTTCTGGGCCCATAGCATCTACCAGTTGAAAAACAGCTGGTAGGGAGGTAGCACTTTCAATATCACCCTGAACCTTTGCATTGGAGCTTTGTGATGTGAAAACAGTTGTGTTGGTTGAATATTCCCCCCATAGTTTATATTTTCTGTTAACATTGAAATTAGAATTAGACTGACAAATGTATGTAGGATCCACTCAACATTTAAAGAAAAGGCATGAGATGGGAAATCTAATCTGTTCATCATTAGTAGGAGCAATAGGTTTAATTGCACTCTGACCAGGCGGTGCTTTTCTCCTTTATATGGGCTCACTCTTTGGTATTAAACGACTTGCTGTGTCTTGAGGGTACTGAGTTATCTATTCTTCATTTCACACCTATAAACAACCACTTACACGGTCTTTAATTTCATGAATAATTTAGTAATCCTCCCTGTGTGTTTGTAAGTAAACCTGGAAAGAGATAATGACAAGAGGTTTTCATAACATTCTTATTAACATGTTTTTTCCACTTAAATTTTCAGGATGTATCTTTTCTTAAGCTTTGCTTTCTTTTTTTGCAAATAGATTCATGCTGCAACTTTATACCGCAAATGTAATCCTGTTCACCTGAAACAGAACAACCTGCACTTGGATTTGTTTTGGCATTGTCCAAATGTTTACTTCTCACAAAGTGAAGGAAGAATGTGAAGACAAATTAATAGCCTGACTTAGTATTGGTATTGAGTTTGAATTTGATTTTAGTATCAGGACAACCATACTTCCTTCTAAGTAGCTAATTGTTAGCTTTGGTAGTTTGTGATATCCTCATTGGATAAAAACCAAATGCCTAAACAAAACGATAACATAAAATAACTTAAATAATGTAGGTGAAGAAGACGCAGTTCGAGTATCTCAACTTGGAAAGTCTCAGGAACGTGTGGGCAGCATCATGAATGAAATTAAAGAGATACTAAATGCTTGTATTAGGTGTAGGCATCATACAGAGAAACCAACGGTAAGCACAATTAGCATTTAGAGAGGAAATGTCAATAGTTGCCATCAGCAATCTTCGGTTTCATGTTACCTTGAATCACAAGTTGACAAAGCCTACCTCCCCTTAATGACAAGATTGTTTTGAATGACTCTAAGATCTTGTAAGAAATTAACACACTGACAGTTTTTGCATCGTACAACAGTGAGTGCAGCTTTCTGACTTGCACGTAAAGAACAGAAATAAGATCTGGAAATGGTTTACAGCTTTGTATTTAAAACACCTTGAACCTGAATGCTGCTTTAGTTAATGTAAATTATCTTTAGACTGTTGATATAGTCATCATACAAAATGATTGATCAACCTGTAGGAATCACTTTCAGCAGCAACGACTTGAAGTTGTCATTTACCGTATGAGTTTCACATCTTTATGGAGTAACGTTGTCACACTACTAATTACAGCATTGCAGTATTCTGTTAAGGTTTGCCAAGATACAGTCCTGCATAGCTCATTGAAGGTCCCACCACAGCATTTCAACCAGGCGTCTTTGGAACACCATGAATCCCGTTTTTAATTTCAGATATGCTGTTGTTAAAGTGCTGCTGCCTTTGGGATCACAGAGCTGTTGATGACCCAGTTCATACATTTGATTCTGGGACTTGGTGTACAGAGAGGAGTTCATGGCTGACCTGATGACTGCCAGGTGTTCAGGTCCAGCATCAACCTTCCGCTCCACAAGTCTTTTGCCTCATTCTCTCATTAATTTTCTCAGTGATTGTCAGCTCTCTAACGTTTTTTCACTTGTGAGTAATAGTTCTCAATGGAGAATGATGGACTTAAGATTGTTTTAAAATGACCGTATAACCTTTCCCAGAATGATGGGCACTAGCAATTGCCAACATATTTATGACTATTAACAAAGACTATAATTTCTTATTGTAAAGCACATGATGGTGTTTACCTGCGTTCTCTACCAGTAATGGTCTTGGCCATTGACATGAGGTACTGCTAGCTTTGCAGCCTTTAGCCGTCCTTGTCTGTTGTGCTGGTGGTGTGTCCAGCTTGCCTATTATTCGACTGGTAGTAGAACCTGCAGAGGTACAGTTGGGTATCCAACAGTAGCTGACAGTGACCTGGATTTGTTGTCATAGTTTTATCAGGTTGAATAGTTTTTGATCACCAATAAGTTGGCTGAGGCAAACCTTTGGGACACCTGTATAGAATTTTAAGGACATCCCAATAAGACTCAAGAAAGGAGAGGTTTTATTTTTCAAAAGTTCACATATGTCTAAATAATATATCTGCAATGTAGTTTTGTGGAAATATAACAAGATTACAGCACTGGAGCCCTTTCGTATAGCCTGCCTTATCAGCATTTTGTCCTGCTTATTTAATTGGTCATCGAGACACTTCACTGCACTCCTCCCCTTCTCTTCAGCAGGCCAGTTGTTCTAAGATAATTGCATACACTGTAACCTCTGAAGAGCTGCTTCAGTTTCCGGCTTCGCATCAACCTCAGTTCAGCACTCAGTAAACTGTTAGAAAAACAGATTTTATCCCTAAGGTCTATCTTTTCAGTCATCTGGTGTTCAGCCTGGGATAAATGGTAATGAGCCATCTTTTAGAGACGATACTGTCTAGACTCCTCTGTTGAGGTGGCCCAACTTGATAAAACTACAAATTGCATTGCAATGAGATAACGAATCACTTTCTTTTTTGTCATGAATCAGCTAAATAAACCATAAATTATTCCTGTCTTTGTTTAAAAAAACAAAACATTTAAAAGGCCTTCAAGATTTGTTTCTTTAATGAAACAAAATGCAATTAATCAGAATATGATGAAAAAGTCTCATCCGTAGCCTGCTGGAGATGGGCACCAGTCCCCGTGACCCACTATGTAATAAGCGGTATAGAAGATGAATGAATGAATGAATGAAAAAAGTCAATAATATGCCTTTCTGTAGTTAATTAAAACTGTCCATGGAGTGTCATCAGAGTGCGCAATGCAGTCTGGGAGTGAGACTCAAAGCACTATCTTACAGCTTTAGCAATTTATAGCAAATCTACTACTAAAACGGTTATACCCCAGCCCTAAGTAAAAGAGCAAATTTTTGGTCATGAGCATATCTGGCTGTGATGCAGTCTGAAGAGTAAGTTACCCAGATTACTTTTAAAGAAAAATAGATTTTAATGAGACATTTATTAACGTGGTTGTGAGTAGTTGTGGGTCACCTCATAGGACGCACACAGCGTTCTGGGACTATGACCCAAAGTCCTCCTAGCTGTATTTCACATTGTATTTTATAGCATGGCGGGCATAGTGGTTGTACATTAAGTCCAGAATCTACTACCTATACAGAAACTGACTGTTACCCTGTAATGGGGCTTGAATCGTTCCTTACAGAAATGGAAATACAAATATATATAGACATAAGCACAACTGGTTCTTTAAAATATAGTGGTGAGACATGATTTTTTTTTTTTATATTTAATCTGAGGCTTTGTAATTAAGTAATCATGATTAACAGTGTTTTTGTCTTATAAATTGGCAATATTTGACAGAGAGAATCATGATTTACAGCAAATTCTGTTTTGGTTTAGTGAAAACTGTAATTTTGTGGCTTTGCTTTCATGCTGTGATTCTCATCCAGCCATTCAGATCCATCAAGCGTCTAGCTTGTTTGGAACATGAAATTCAAAATGACTGAATATTTGCAAAAAGATGAAGATTATTGTCTTTGTTGTGTATTCAGTTGCGTATAGGTTGAACAGGATTTGCAAATCGCTGTATTATGTTTTTATTTACGTTTTACACAATGTCCCAACATCATTGGAATTGGGATTGTATGTAAAATAAGTGTTCTTAACTTAACAGAACATGGCTTCTGATTTTAGTTTAATGCATTCAACCTCTGTCAATCTTTACAGTCACTGCATTTTAGTGAAAACTTAATTTTTGCATCCTCTACATGCAAGTAAACGCCTCTGTGCAATTAACCAAAAGGCAATAAAGTCAAACTAATAAACCCAGGTCTGATTGAATGCATGTTGCCATATCAACACTGACAAATATTGAGCTTTTTTATTTACTTCTCACCTAGTCAGGGTGTCTAACTCCACCACTGATATTCTCTGGCCTCAGATTTTAAATTCTAGTCTTAGGTAGAAGCAGAAGTGTTTAACTTTCCATGCACTCCTGTTATCCACTGCTGTTGGATAACATAACCCAGTCTTTAAACGGGGCTGCCCTCTGCTCTATTCACTCCCACCCCACCATCTGCCAAACAGATGGAGGGACACTTGGACATCGTACATTTAATAACTAGTTCAGATAGCCTTAAATGTGTACATTTTAATGGGTTATTTTTACTTTAAATTATTAATAACAATTCCTTAAGCAATGAGTAAACAAATTCTAATCTTAATTCACTCAGAATAATGAAACATTGTTAACATATATCTCCAGTGCAGTCAGAAGAGTAGGCAACTCAGATCACTCTAAAGTAATTGACACAAAGTGTCATGTTTGTGGTCT
This sequence comes from Girardinichthys multiradiatus, assembly GCF_021462225.1. Classification (NCBI taxonomy): domain Eukaryota; kingdom Metazoa; phylum Chordata; class Actinopteri; order Cyprinodontiformes; family Goodeidae; genus Girardinichthys; species Girardinichthys multiradiatus. The sequence continues at coordinate 20,255,122 of NC_061807.1, forward strand.
TGTCCAAGTTCTAATGCTTAGTTGTGATTACACAAACACACTCGTGCATACAAATGGCTGCGTATATTTGCAAAGAGGAAGGTCTGCACAAGTTTTTAATTTAAAGTCGGAACACACACAGGGTAATTGTGGCTCTCCTAATAATCAATAACACAAACAGTCTGAGGAAGTTTTAAGGCTGTAATCATCTGTCGAACACACAGATTAATGTGCTACGCCAGGAAGTGAAATAACATTCAGTTTTTACCGCAGGTAAAACATATGCACACATTAAAATGCAGTGTTGGAATACCCAGTGATGATATGCAACATTTGTGTCCATCCTCACTCTCTCTAGGTAATTAGAGATTAACTTGTTCAGATGATCTCTTATTGATGCAGCCATTCTCAAAACGGTCGATTTTAAAATTCCTCCTCCAGTCTTTTCCTCATTTGGTGACACGTTAAATGCATTTCTTTGTGCTAGTTATCAAACCCTTGTTTGACCACTAAGCAGTCATTGTTAGATCGTTTAGCTAAAACCCTGATCTCCTTTTCAGTCTTTTTTCAGGCTGTTTTTAAATGTAATTCCACAACTATGTGACTATTTGGGTTGTGCTTACAAGTGAGTTAATATGTTTTCAAACAAATTATACATATTGGATTGCACACAGCATTCAGTAAACCACTAATATATGGTTTGGAAATTAATTTAACCGCCAAACACGTGCATTATGCATCTCGCAGAAAACCTTGCAGTGAAATTCTAATAATCAGAGGTTCCTTTGTTTTTCTTATTAAACAAAAAGCACATTATTTAAATGTTGGAGTTGCTCGTTCTGTCCTGAAAGTAATGTCGGGTTGTTTTGATCGACAACAACAGACGCTTACTTGTTTTCACCAACAGCTGGCTGATTTAAGCTCTGACTATTTATTTTTTCATGGTTAAACTTGAGTTGCACTTTCTCTGACCAAGCTTCTCCTGTATCGGCTTTTTAAACCTCACGTTAACCCTTTTAAATGGCCCACTCCCATTATTCCACATCACGTGTTAAAGGTGACCTATTATACTTCCTTTTAAACATTTGGGATTGGTCAATGGGCTATACAAAACATGTTAATTGCATTTTTCTCACAAAATCTTTCTCAGATAATGAGATTTCACCTCCTCACTATTTTTAGTTTTAGGGTCTGCCACTTTTATTCAGATGAGCTCTATCTGGCCGTGTCCCCAACCAGCACGTTGTACACGTGAAAACGAAATCAAAACTTATAAGACACAATAAATACTTACATTTCTGTCATCTGCTGATTAGCCACGAACAGTAGGGACTGAATGTGTCTTTCTGCAAATCCTGACGTGTACTGATGTGAGTTCTAAAAGCAGTCTGTGGTAAAAAGATTCGCACAAACCAGTACTGTCTACAGAAATGTGACTGAAACATCGCCGTCAAAAATAAAATGTAGCCACAAATCTGTTATCTGACAGCAGAGGAATGTGCATGGAGACATGTGGGTCTTTGCAGCCAACAACAGAACATCTGCCTTTGAGGGTAACCATTGTAAAGCCCGTATAAGGTCAAACCAGCCGGTGAGATGTGAGGTGGAGCTCCGCTTCAGTTGCTAGTCAGGGGCAGGTGCCAGTATAATTGTGACGTAACAATTACACAGCTTTTAAAAGCAAGCGATTTCTAGAAAAAGTAAAACATTCATTTATAGCCAAAATACGGCTGTTTGTAGAAACATTAGAGACCAAAATAGAAGTATAAAAATTCAATTTAAGATGTCTTTTCCCAGCAGTGCATCGGTAGAACTGTCGTGGTTAGACTGTTCTGGTGAAATGTAGATGAATCAGTTTTTAAATGATTAAATCAGGGAAATCTGATCTGTTAAGACAAAACATAGACGTTACATCTGTGAATGAACTCATGTAGGGCGTTTCCTCTACTGCTATTACTGGTGTCCTCTGTAGTGACTCCTACTGTTAAGAAAGTGAACTGCAGTGACCTCACCAGTCCAGCACAGTTTGTCATATTTTGTATCGCCACCAAGTATCGTCTGTTTTATTCACATTTGTTATAGTTTTTTTTTTTGTATATATATATATGGTTGTGTTTTTTTCAAATATTTGTATTTCATTGCTAAATAAATGTTAGGCTTCTATAGGCTTGACGAGTGCTGTAGGAATTAGTTGATGAAACTTTCCATTAATAGCCTGTTCAATCTTAGCATGAATCTGAATGTGTGGTAAATTACTATTCATCGCTGTTCTACCGTCTGTTTATATTCTTCCATGTGGTCTCAGTCTAAGGGGAAATTACAAATATCTGTCGTCCTGGGAGCATTACAGCATTAAGATGCACACATTGGAGTTTTTTCAACAGTTTAGTTTGCAATTTTGTTTTAGACTTGGAAGGAAGAATGAAAAAGCAGGTTGAGGTACAGCATGTAGCACTGGTGTAGGCTGTTAAACAGCTTTGTCTCTAACAGCTCTCCATTTGACACATTCACACAAGGCCTTGTTGAGGTCCTTCACAGCCAGAGGCTGGCAGTCTGGACATGTTTACAACCTTCTTGGACAAACTACTTCAGAGTGACATTTCATCTCCAAGTCTGTTTGCAGTAGATCGTTATGGAGGGAGAGAATTAAAGTCCAGAGCCTTTGTAGTGAGTCCTGCAAACAGCTTTTTTTTACTGAGATAACCTCCTGAAAGCATGGGGCTGAATGAACATGCTTTTGATTGATTATTACAAGTCTGATTAAAGCATTTTACCTGAGAGGTTCATAAGTCATTAATGTTAAAGGGAAGATTATATCAGAGGATATCGATACTCTCAGTAAATGTAATCTAATGTCCATCTTGTTTGAAAGTTTAACTGCAGCATTTTACAGGCACTGGATCATTTATTGGGGTCTGTGGCAACAGCTGAGGTGAGAGGATACAAACTGATTTACTCTTAAGGTGAAAGTTTGCAGTGGTTTGAATTGGGTATCTGCAGTGCAAACCGCTTGTTTTGCAACCAGCACTCACTGTAGTTTGAATTGATTTGCAGGTGTATACAATAAAAAACTTGCCTGGAAGTCTGGAGTTCATTAAGCAATACTTCAAAATTGCCATTCAGCATGCTTCATTTGTACATTTTCTGCATTTTTAACTTAATATTGGTCTTATTTCTCATTTTCTCTTGCCTTGATTAATAACCCTGTATATCAGGGTCAGATTGCCCTTTCTCGCCTTAAGCTTGTCCAAAATGCAGCTGCTCGTCTTCTAACTCAATCACACAGGCGAAAACACATCACTCCGTGCGGCCTGCCCTTCACTAGCTCCCTGTCTGCCACAGAATTGATTTTAAATTCCTTTTATTTGTTTTTAAATGTTTAAATGTCCTTGCTTCACCTCATAAGACTCGATTCACCTGTACTCTCCTTCATGGTCTCTAAGGTCAACTGACAAGCTGCTCCTGCAGGTTCTAAAGGCGAGGCTGAAGCTCGGAGGTGATCGGGCCTTTGCTTTAGTTATTGAACCAGTTGCCTCTACATTTTAGGCAGACTCCTTTACAGTCTAAAATCCTTTCTGAAGGCTCATATTGATCAATCACTTGTTCTTAAATGTGCGTCATGAATACATTGTATTGGATTATGTGAGAAATGAGACCAAAATGATGTAGAGAAAGTGTTTCCTTGAACTGGCTTTTATGCTCTTCATTTTGCAGTTAAAGCACACACCTCCAAATTGCACACATTTCTAGGTTTGCTGTTATCAAGGGAAGGTTTGAGTTCCTCAGGCTGTATTTCAAACAGAAAATGTATTTATAATGCTGTCAGGGAGAAACCCTGGAGTTATATTTAGCAATAAGGAGGAAGAGGGGAGGAGTATGTGGAAAAGACAATAATGCAAGCTCACTGTGATCGGTAAAACCCACAGATTTGTGTCCATGGTTCTGTTGGACTGTGCTCACCACAATTTGCACTCCGAATGCTGCCTCAGATTAATGTTATTGCACAGGACCTGCTTGCTGGCATCCTCTCATTATACTGATAGTGTTGAGAATTCTGATAGAATTAGTGATGGTATCATAGTGATGGTCGAGGTGAAGAAATATTATTCTGGAAATGTGTTGAATGGCCAAGAAAACAGCTAGGAAACCCTATGCTCCAAGTGTAAATAATGCCGTGGCATTATGTTTGTATTTACACAATAAACCTTTACAGTTTTACCTCAATCCAGTGACAGTCAGGTAGTATTTCAGATCCATGAGACTGTAGGGTGGTCTTAATCTGTTGTTAGAAGGTCCCAAAATAAACCATGTTTTCTTTTCCCATTTATTGTGCCAATCTTAGCTTTTCCTTGAGGGTTAAGCTTGATAAATGGATGAAAGAAATTGCACTGGATTGTTATGAATCATTCTTCTTCGTTTGCTTCATCTGTAGCAAAATGACAGAAACAAACATCTTCCTTCTAAGCTAATTAGAATATACATCAGAAGAAACCAACTGCCCCTGCCTGTATGATTAACGATTTCTTTGTTTTTGAAAAAAAAGAAGCAATCTGTTGATTGGGTTTGACATGCGCTGTTTAATATTTCATCAAATGACTCCATTCATTTCCAGCCAGACGAACTAATAGAAACTGAGAGGCTCACCATCTTGTTCCTGGAGACAAACCAGAGAGCTCACAAAACACAATCTGCTGAAACAGAAAATTCAGAATGCCTGGGGACCATAACAAGCCAACATTTGGAGCTGTGACGATGTCCACAAAGTTAGAAAAGCATTGTTTACTTCTGGAAAACAAGCTGGTGGCATGAGTTACTTGGGTTTTATTTGCACAAACATGTTGTGTCAGTAATCAGGAGGAAATTGGAAAATGCAATGAATAAGAAAATTGAAGTAGTTGCAATGCACTAAGGGGGGAGGGCGTGCAGTTATACAAGGAGTGGAAGACCAAGGTCTAGAGGTGATTCTTCCATTAATAAAGTTGGTGAAGGAGTTAAAGTGCTGCAGGAGAAGGAAGGAAGGACAAATAAACTACTTTTGCTGAGCGCCTTGTGTTTTGGCTGCTTTAATGGCTGATCGAGAACAAAAGTCTCCTTTCTAATTCTAATGAGTTTAATTGTGGCTCATCCTCAGCCAGGTGCTCGGATCAGCTAATGTCTATTTTCATTAATTGTCAATTAAAATGGAATAAAGCGCCTGCTCCCAATTTGGGCCTCACCTCTGAACAAACATTAAAGTGTTGGATAACTTTTTTGTCACGTTTTATCCATTAACGTCTTGTTTGGTGGTGAGGATGCATTTAAAGTGTGCCCCTATACTAATAGTTTACTACTGAGGAAAAATAAGTTTGTTCTTACTTTCCTGCTTTGTGCATCAAACTCAGGAAGGCCATAAGGAAGAAAATTGGGTTTATAAAAAGATGTGACTGTTCCCTCAAACTGACTTCTTGTCACCTCTGATCTTTGACAAAACTGTGAATGATTGATATTATTTTCTAATGTGAGACCTCAAGGTAAACCCTTCTGAGTATTATATACAGATAAAAGGAATGATCACTGAACTCTGACCCATAAAATGGTCAGAAAACCTGCATTCATTTACTAAAGATTTTCTTTAAACAGGACCATAACACAATCCAAGACAGAACTGAACACATTGAATGTGTTCTTTATAAAGATAAACATTAAGATGCTCTGACAGGAAAAAATAAAATCACATTTATTTTGGTCAGTACTGAAAATTGAGTTTGGAAACTTTTCATTTATTGCACTTAAAGAGTAACTTTTTTATTGCAATATTTGATTGATTAGGGGAATAATTTAAAATATAGATTTGGTTACTTCCACCTCTCTGGTTAGAATGGCAGCAATTATGCAGTAAATTCCTGCTTTAGTATTTTAATTTTTTTATTAATTTTTTTACGAGCACCAGATTTATTTAGGAAAAAAAAAACTACAACCTAATTTAAAAGCAGGGAGTCTCAAAGTAGTAACATACTAACCATCTTATGCATCGTATTCCTGGTGGTGCTGCTGGTTCTTAGCTACTCCTTCCTTTACACCCATGTTTTCCACCTAATATTCTGACGGTAATGAAGCCCTCGTATCTTCCTTATAGTGTCGCCCTCCTTACTCGGCTGGTAAACAGTCAAGGTGCTCTGGAACTTTCCACAAGGGGGAGTGAGGGGAGAATGATGCGTTCAGGAGCCCAAAGACAATACAGACAGACAGTGGTTGCTATGGAAATGTATACTCTAATAAACGTATTATCATTTTAGACATTGCACATGAAACAGACTGTGTGGAATGTCTATGAATATAATTGTTCGCCTATGCTATATCTATGGTCGACCAGGTGACTGCATTGAGTCGCTGACTTTGCAACATTCCTTCCCAAACGAGTCGCATCAGTAGACAGCTGGTTGCAAGAGTCATTAACGTTGCAGCAATCCCTCATACTGAGCGTGGTTGTGGCGACAGTGAAATGGAGAGCTCTCTTTTAATAGTATTTTTGTTTCATCTGAATGCTGTTGTATTTACTACTGCCTCCTCCAGTAGACTTCAGCATACTGGGATGCAGAAGCAACGCTAGTCGCACTGATCGACATGTCATTTGACGCTACGTTACCATTGGTTGGTTTGTTGATGTTGATCATAGATCTTGTGATTTTACTTTTCTAATTAAATTGTCAAACAGATGTACTGCAACCTTTGGAGCCACATCTTTCAACAGACATTTAAACTTTTAATTATTGTGAACATTTGCAGGTTATAATAAGAACTTTGCAATTAAACTGCTGTTCTGTGCCTTCTTTTTATTATCCCTTCAATATTGTGCATTTGCTGTTTTGTTTCTATTTTCTTTTGTTTTTTTGTAGTTGGTTTAGTGCGATAATCTCCAAGTTAATTTCTTGCTTGGCTGCTGTCTTTGTGTGGGTGCCTGTGGGAGTGGGTGATGAAGTTTGTCTTTTCTTTTTCCGTGGCTGCTGAGATTTAATCTGTTTGCACATATATGCACATCTCTGTGTGGTTTGAAGGATCCATTATGTTCTGCAAGGGTTAATAATGAAAGCCTGCTGGAGCAAACTCAAAGTGCACAGAACGGACGGGGTCAACAGCTTCGTAGGCGTAAAATGGTGTTTTCAGTGTTTTTGAGGCGAGGAGTGTGTGGAACTCATTGAAACATCCTTCAGGTGTTAAATAACCCACAGTTCACTGCAGATTGGGCATCGTACTATTAATTACGGTTCTACGAGCAGGCAAGTGACATGTAAGGGTTGTATTTTGCTGTTTTATATGGAAAAAAAATGTTATTTCTTTACTCACAAATAATTTCCACCTTGTTTGATTTTTATTATCTTTAAAGTTTGTTGTTTAGGAAACTCAAGTACATAAAGGCAACATTATGTATATTAAATATGTTCCAATGTTAACAATTTTAACATGAGGTCTGTTTAGTTTGGTGGGAAATAATTAAAACCTACCTGCTGTTGTTCATTAAAAATACAACTAGCATTTTCCACAGGCTATTTTACTCTGTAAGCACGCATTAAGTTCAGATTTTGACAAATCATTATTTACTGATATAGCTGACTGACCTAAAATTCATGCTGAAGGCAAAAGTTTCTATTTTAGTGTCATAAAGCTTATAATTCTCCGTTCACTTTTTCCCCATACTTGTTTATATATTTCTTGGTTTTAATACATTCATATGATTGCAGCTATCATTAGTTACAATACTGAAAAGTTGTAAAATTATGATATTTGACCTTTAAATAATGCCGGGGGTCTTATTACATGCCATCCAATCAGTAAACTGTGTAAATAGCTTAAAACCACTACAGAATGACTGTAATTCATTATTTCTGCCCAGCGACTTGAACTGAGTCATCATTGGCAAACTGTAGCTGCAGGCCTGTTTCATCTTCTCCAAAGAAATCTCACAATGTTTTCTCTGGAGTTTGGATTCTCAAATCATGAATAACAGTTGTTTTTTTTTTTATCTGCAGGTGTTTGACTGGAGGAAATCCTTGTTTCTTTGAGAAAAGTTGCAGGTTTTCAAGAAAGGAGAAACATGAAACATTTTCCTTCCCTCCAGATGTGTAACTTTTCTGTCCATATCATTCTTAGAGATTTTGTTTTGGCACATGTGTTTTTTTAATGCTTTTCAGAGACTACACATTCACTCTTAAAGAGAAGCTGAACAAGTATTCCCCACATAGAGAAGAAAAACTGCATTTCCTGATGTTTTGCATGTAGGTTCTTGCCGGGTTTTCATGTGCTTTGGGGTTGATAAACAGCGAGACATTGCAGGAGCTTCCCTCTTCTTGTTCCTGATGTTTGGCTACTCTTTGGATCTCAGCAGCCATAAACTAAGCTGAGAATTAAAATGCAACAAATGACAAAAAGCAGCCCACATATGTTGTAAATAAAGCCCATATCTGGAGACATGACAGCCTGTTGTTTCAGTAGGCAATAAAATCTTTGACTTGCAGCTTAATTCCAGAGCAAAATAACTGCAGAATGGTGGTATATGTTTGTTTTTCAAACACTTATACCTGTTTTTCCTAAAGCAAAAGGATAATGCAGCAGAATTTATTTGAACTCATGAAGGCTGTCCACCTGTTTCCTCTGCCATCCATCATATTCTGAGTAATAAACTTCCACCTGTATGGGTCATAAACACAGCACTTCACTCTATAAACCGAAAACAAACACATTCCCTCAGCGTCTCCTTAGCTGTTCCTGTTCTTTCATTCACTTACAGCTTTAACCTGAGTTTCAGTAGATGATGCACGGAGGTGTGATTAAATCCACTGTCCGTTAACCGCGGAATAAGTAATGATAACCTGCAGTATTTCTATTGCTTCCTGGTTTGTTGTTTGCACAGCCAAAGCATCCTTTCCAAGCTGTTAGCCTCCATTTATGACAGGTCTATGATTCCCCTTGGCTATAAAACTACTGCACCTCCAACCACATTCATTCTGTGCATTGCTTCTACGTCATTTGATTTTTATATATACATAAAATTTTATATCTTCAGCTTTGGTCTCATCTAACCAGAGCATCATCTTCTTTCGCAGGTTTGTTGTGTTCCCTAACATGAGTTCTGAGAAGCTGTTAATGAGACTTCTTTTGGTTTTAACAATGGATTTTTTTGTTGTTGATCAGATATGGATCTCTGCAGCTCCTCCAGAGTCACTGTGGGCCTCGAGGCTGTTTCTCTGATTAATGCACTGCTTGTCCAGCCTGTCAGTTTAGGTTGGTGGTGATGTCTTGGCGGGTTTAAAGTTGTGCCATACTGCTTTCACTTTCACTATACTAACTAGGTGCCTTGTGGTTGTACTTCACTTTATTTAGGTGTACCAGAGCAAAGAGCACTAAATACACGTGGACACCACACTTTTCAGATTTTTATAAAAACATTGGAAAACTTTGTTTTTCCTTTTCCTTTACGGCTTTGTGTTGGTCTGTCGCATAAAATCGCTCTAAAAGACATAAAGGTTTGTGGTTTTAACATGGCAAAATGTGAACATTTTTCAATGTACTGTAAAATTTGCATGTGTGAATTTTAGGCTTTCAATTTTACAGTATATTTCAGCCTTTTTAAAGATATCTTGACTTTTGCTTATTGTTCAAATGTAATCAGTGGGGTTTTATACTCCTTTCCTTTCTGTTGTACCTTTCCTGTTTAGTATTTTGTCTCCACTGGTGACTTTTCTCTTAAAGAAATATAAAGTGACACCCTGCTGTACCGCTTTTCTCTAAATCTGTCGCTGCCTCAAAGAGACACGAACAGATTTCCCGCTGTTGGTTTCTCAGAAAAGAAACCCCGGATCATCCCGAGATGAGACGAGCTACAAGATTTGGCTGCCTACGTCTGATCATGAGTCTTAACGGGAGCCTTCGGGGATGATGAGTGGGAGGAGTGGGTGGTAGCATTGCCACATGGAGGACAAAAAGACCGAGGAGTGTAAAATAATGAAAGGAGGCCAGGGAAGCTCTCGTTTCATTCTAGGTTATAGAGGAAAAGTGAAGATGAGATGGGCTGTGGGTAGGATGTTGAGGGAGCTAATGATGGCAGCAGCTGTCCTGTGGTGAGAGCTAAAAAAGAGGCAAAATCACATTTGAGACACAAGGAGCGGTGTCAGGAATAGAACAAGACACACTGCAAAACAGAAGCAGGAGTGAAGGGAAAGGAAAGGAAAGGAGCAAGGGTTAACAGAAGAGGCAAGGTTTAACTGGAAATGTCAGTGAAAAAATGTAAAAGTGAAAAATTGAAGCATCCAAAACTGTAAAAGAACTTGGGCAACTGCTGGGAGTGGGACAGCATCTGGTTAAACGAGGTGAATCTAAACACAGAGGCGTGTCAGATTTTCTAATCTGCTGCCTGCTTCATGCAGGAAATGAATTGGAAGTTAAACATGTTTACCTAGATATTAGTTAGGAGAAAAAAAAACCTGGCATAAAAAGAAAATGAAACGTTTTCCTTCCTCAAATGTGAACATGTTGCAGTGCTGCAGCTTGGAAAGAAGAACACAAATTAAAACCTCAGTGACAAACTAAGACGGGAATAAATAAAGCTGGAGCTGCAGAGTTAAATGTTCTGGGAAATAGACTAAAGTAGAGAAGTAAAGGTAACATTGATGAAAGTTTATAGTTAATTTAATTTAAAACCAAAAGTTAAGAAGTTGATTAGCTGCAGTTTTTTAAGACTTGAATTGAAAATATTTTTAAATGGGTCACATTCTTATAGACATTTTAACCCTCCTAGGTCCACTGACATGTTTTTAAATCTTATTTTTGCATTATTTTGGTTGTGATTATGCAATAGCAATACATTAGGCCAGTTTTGTTGAATTTTTATATTTTTCATATTTTTAATATGCTTTTTTTTAAATGGAGCCGGTGTCTCTGACTCAGATCCTCGGGGGCTGGGTTCCTGCATGTTTTAGAGGTTCTGCAGAACTTAATTGTACACTGGGGATGGAATTAGACATTAAGGTGTTGGAGCGAACAGGTCCACACCTAAAACATGCAGGACCCTAGGTCTTGAGGACTAGAGATGGGCACCCCTGAAATGGAGCAACCTGTGTGTCTTTGTTGTTCCGCTGTGGACTCTGAGCGTTTCTTCAACACACTACATGCAGTTGATTTTTATTAATTAGGTTTTCATTCTCAAGTGTTTCAAGTTTCCTTTTATTGTTTTTCCCTAAAATAATGTTCTCTGAATATTCTAGTTAACCTGTATGGGATTTAAAAAAAAAAAAGGTTTCCATGGATTTTATTTTATTTTTTTCAGAAAAACATGAATTTTAATCGTTAGAACCAACGTTACGTCATGCATGGTGAGGACTGAAGTTGGAGCATTTTTTTGTGTCTAGGAGACACAGGTTGTTTAAAGGTGAACGTTTATTAATTTAGTTTTTCATAACTCCCAGTATCTGAAATTAAGTTTTTCAAATTCCTATAGGGATTCTTTCTGTGGCCCTTTTTAAAATCATACTTCTGTTGATTTTATCTGTTAGGTTTTATACTCTAGAGTGGTAGGTTCTGATCCATCTCAGGAAACGGCCATGATATGAGCATAATGCAGGACCACAGGACGAATTGGATGTGTGCATTAAGGAGAATCTGATGCAGATAATACGCTAAGGATGATGCTGATTAGGTTGGTTTCTTTATGAAACATTTTGAACAGGCAACATGAGGCAACGTGGTGAGTTATACGCTGCTCCTCAGTTGGATTCTAGCTGCATGTTCTGAAAACACAGCCCTGTGCTCTCACTGGGTCGACTTGTATGGAGTTAATCAGACTCATGATCTGGAAACATTTTTCTTTTATTTACAAGAGTCTGAATTCTCCAATAAAAGCTTCCTTAGCAGAACAGTGCTATGCAGTGAAAGATGGAGGATGTTAGCTTAGGGATAAAGAGCTGTAGTCTCAGGTCTAACGCTGCCTTTGTGGTCACCACAATCAAACATTACTGTTGAAATGTTAAAGACTCTGCTGCAGCAGTGGGATGTCAGGGTGAGGAATGGTTTGAAGATGCACGAAAGTGGTGATATTTCCTCACTAGGGCAGAAGATGGTCACATCACCTGACATCTTCCTCCATTTTTGGCAGCTGGTGTGAGGTGTTTGTGCTCATATAGCCCTATACATTATGACCACACTTGGTCACATTGCTTCTTTGTGTCAATTGTCTGTCCAAAGATGCAAGCTGAACTGACTTGGATTTTCTCTAAGCATTGCACTGTCTGCCCTCTGAATGAATTTGTAGGGACACCCACTCCTAGAAATAAACGTCATGCATCTGTAGAGGATAATCCAACAGGTATAGGGTTTAAATTATATAATTTTTCTCAAGAACATGCCAAGTGTATATGTTAAAGTTGGAAAAATTTTGTTGGTTGGTCCATCACTTTGACAGATTATAGCTGATATAAATGGGGAGTCAGTGCTGATCTCAAATAGCTTTTCAGTTATTAAAAAGGTTTACCAGTGCTGCATTAAAATGAAGCTCAGAATGTTATTCACTGGGAATGCTTCACTAAAGGTTTCTTTCGCACTAAATTCCTTCCATATTTGACATTTTCTGTGATAAATGGCAGGTTTGTAGGCTTTTACTGCATGTAGATGCTAATGGGATCTACAGTGAATGAGCCTCAAAATGTTCTGAGGTGGCTGCAGTCTCTTCTACCAGGTCTGAGCGGATTCATATTAGTTTAAATCTTGTCCTTCAGCTTTCTGCAAGACAAATCACCTTATAGTTTGTTTTGTAAAACAGTCAGTGTGCATCTGGTAATCAGATTAGAGAGGAGATATGACGCAGACAAAATAGTGACGAGCACTCTGCCAGAATCAGATTTAACCTCTGATAGATGAGAGAATCTGAGGATCTTAGTGATCTTAGTAGATTTTAACGCATTTCTGCTATAGTTAAACTAGTTTATGCCTTTCAGATACATTTTTTACATTATTTATACTACTACACATAAATAGTCATGGGGTTAGAACAACTTCTTGTTTACCATCTTACACATGCATGTCCTTTTTAGGCTCACAGTAAAGGAACTTTTCCTGTCTTTCGGTTTACTGAAAAATAAATAGTTTGGAGCATGCCTGCATACTTCCTTCCCTGTCCCAGCTGTTGGTACAGTGAGCCTAAAGCTGTTACATTGTTCACTAAAAGGTGCTGCCTGGAGAAGAAGGTGCTTACACCATCTAAAAAGCTCATAAATTTTGAAGCAAACTGTCTGAGGTGGTTCAATTGTAGCCAGACTCTCCCACTGAGTGCAGGATAATGTACCGATTCAGTGTCTGTGCATTGATGGAGGAAAGGGGTGATGCATCCTGATTATGTGTTTTGCCTTGGAGCCATGGGAAAAATATGCTGAATTGATGCACTGCACACAGATCTACATTTTTCTCTTTTGTTTGGTCCATAAATGAAAGAATATGTGATTTAGGCCCAAAGTGTGTTCTGCACATGCGCTGTCAGACCAACGTAGAGTGGCAGCATTGATGTTTTGAGCTCAAATTCATGTAATGCTCTGAACACAGGGAAGTGCTTTAAGTACAGAAGCGTTATCGTTTGAAGAGGCCCTACACGTTTGTGAATTACCTTAAAATGCACAGATCAGCTTTTTATCTGCCAAAACTGATTTTCAATTTCCTTTAGTATCTGACCAGCTGATTCTGGTTTTGTTTCTAATTACAATAACTTTTTTAGATTCATCCCTTTTTTTGTTTGTTTAAACATTTACAAAATAATCACCATAAAAGCTGCAGGTTCCTTAATAAAGATGGTAGCTTTTAATCCAACAGATGTTGAAGGAATGGTCCCAGCTTCTATCAGATTTTGGTAAACTGCAAACAAGGTAAATTAAAGAACATTTGCATGTCTGAGTTTGAGTTTGTTGCGTTTAACAAAAAAAACGTACCATTTTTCAGCATTTGGCCTGCCAGTCAGGAAAAAATCAGCTCATTTCCATCACTGGCTGACTGATCGGTTCATCACTAAACTCTACCATGTTTTTAAGGTGTTTTTATTGATCAGATACTGTGAAAAGAGATGAATGGGAGGAAACCTTGCTAGAGGATTTACAACTTAAACATTTTAAATCTTGTAAGAGAATTGTTGCGGATAAAGAGGAATTGGTCACCAGTAGGGTTCTCAGTTGGGCCTTCTTCCGAACAGTGTCTACATGTAAGGACCATCTCGGGTCCCGAGAAAGGATGGTTCCTGGGAACTGGAAGTGATCCACAGTAGACGGTGTTGTCGAGGATGGTGAGGGGAGGCAGTGTGTGGATCCACAGTCATCTCCGCTGTCTTGAGTGGGTGAAGCTCCATGTGGTTCTGACCGCACCAGTGGACCAGCTGATGCACCTAGTGTCTGTATGCAGACTCCTCATTATCCTGGATCAGACCAATGACAGTGGTGTGCTCTGTGAACTTCAGTATTTTCACAGACGAGTCCGCTGAGTTGCAGACATTTGTGTCCAGGGAGAAGAGGAGTGCGGAGAGAACATGCCTCCGGGGGTGCGCCGGTGCTGATGGTTCTTGTGCAAGAGAAGATGCTTCCCAGCTTCACCTGCTGCCGGTCAGCCGGGAAGCTGGTGATCCACTGACAGATAGATGTGCAGTTTCAAGCTGACTGCATCATCTGCTGACCTGTTAACCCAGTAAGCAAACTGCACGGGGTCCATCAGGGAGTCTGTTATGACCTTGATATGCTTCAACTCCAGTTGCTTCTGGCCGGAGCTTCTCTTAGCTGCCGTGATCTCCATGGTCCGTTTGTTTCTTGCCTGCTTGTACAGGGCCTGGTCCTCACTGCTGTAGGCCTCTTCCTTGTTCCTTCTCAGTTCCTCAGATGTGAAGAGAAACATGCTTTATTCTAATATCTATGAAAGGTCTTAGTCTGCACGCGGCCTCCAAAAGACGAAAGTAAGAAGAGAACGTTTCTGCAAGCTTGATGAGTATTATATTATAGCTTTTTTTTTTAAAAGCTTGATGAAATTTATAAGAAAATATTAGAAAATGTATAAGAAATGAGTCAACAAGAAGGGTTTGAGGAGGAGGTGCTGCAGTTAAAGGCGTGACACTAAGAGATGGATTAAAATTTGAAACCAGGTCTGGATGAGAGAGTGAGTGACTCAGATTTTTTTTCTTTCAGTCCTGAGAGGAAAATCAAATGTCTAAAAAGAAGCAGCAAAACAAAAGATCCAACCAAAGTAGAGCAAGAGAGCACAGAGGTCAGAAAGTAGCAGAGATGAGGAACACATTCAGTGAACAAAAGACTGAATCAGAACTTGGTGAAGGAGAGAAAATTAGAAGGCTAATTTAGAGTGTGCAGAGAAGGAGCAAGCGATGCATGAAGGTAACGCCTTGCAGGAAGCTCAGTCTTATATCACTTGAGCACCTTTATAGTTTGGACGCAGATTTCTTTCCTCGTTGTCTCGCCCGCCGTCTGTCTCTTTCATTTCAGCTCACTGGTTCCTTTAAAGGTGCTCTTGCATGTCATAGTCAAATTACCCACGCTGCTTTGCTGTAATGAAACTTGCAGGGTGGGTGCGTTGGCCTGTTTCAAGCCCGTGCTCCTGATATTTATCAAAATTCAACACAAGTCCACTTTTTATTGGGAAACTTGTTTTATTTGCCCCTGTCGTTTTTCATCGTCTGTCCTCTAAACGTCCAGTTCTCTTTGTCAGAGTTGGTTGAGTTATATTTTAAAAAAACACTGACGAGGTGAATTTAGGCAATGCCCGCAGCATATAATTTATAATTATGGTAAAAACAACCTTCTTTGTGCCTTTTATTCCACAGTTCTGATACATGCAGGTAATGGCTTGTGAATTCTCTGAATTAGTGCATTAACATCCTTTCATAGCCTCCGCAGACTTGAATGTAAGGTAATGTTAATGCTCTGGCCACCAACCTCCACCTCCTGACAGTCTGTATTTATCATTTCAGGATGTATTTTACTTCAAGCTTGTTATCTGTAATTGTGAAGAGAATAAAAAAAAAAACACATAAAGCTGATTAATATCTGGGTAGCCTTTGAATCTGTCAAAAAACAGTTTTGTTCAAATTATGATGAACTACTAAGGTTGTCTATGGTAAAACTGTTTGATATTTGTATTAAGATATGTGCGGAAAAGAAAGTACACCCTTCATTTATAGGGCTGTACATAAAAAGACAATAGAAATGGAACTGTTTTTTTCCTGATTCTCTAACTTAATATGTAACAGACCCCACAAAGATGTTGGTGGAAAAACTAAGTACACCCTTACTATGTCCGTATGGTTTAAGAGGAAAATTAGCAGCCGGCTGCTGCTACATGAAGCGCTTAATGGCAATAGTGTGACAGCTTCTTAAAAAGTAGTTTTGTTCGTTACAAGCATGCAGGTTATGTTAACACAATGCCATGGCGGAAAGACAACAGCAATGGTCTTTAAGAAGCAACTGTTGCTGTTCATCGATCTGGGAAGGGTTATAAGATAATTTCTAAACAACTTGAAGGTCATCTAGCAATGTGGGAAAGATTAGTTTCTTCTCAGGACTTGTAGTCTTCAAAAATTCCCCCTCAGTTCAGACCTTGCAATGTTTGTAGAAACAGTGAAACACCGAAGAGCTCCATCTCACTCTAAATTTCAGTTACCATCTGAAATATTAAAGTTCATGACAAGTATAGGTGGTTTGATAAGGTTGGAATAATGTGCTTTGGTCAGATGAGACCATATTTGAAATATTTCACAAGATGCACAGTGGCCATCTTTGGTTTAAACAAACATAGCATATCTATTCAAATGCCTCCTCCTAAGTGTCCAGCACGATGGTGGAGGGTTGATAATTTGGGCTTGTTTTGCAGCCACATTCAATCGACCATGAAACTTCTCTTCCAAAGCCAAATGTGAAGACAGATGTCAGACACCTGATGATTGCTCCCAAATACAGAAGCAGATCTACAACTGAATGGCTGAAAAATGAATGAAGGTGTTGCAGTGGTCCAGTCAAAGTCCAGACCTCAACCTGATTAAAAACCAATATGTCTTCAACTGTTATCACATAATGAATAGATATTTACTGGACACAAAGCCTGTTGGTTGGTTTGAAATGATTTATAAATTGTAGGCTAATTTCTACATTGCGTCCATTGGTTTTCATGACATTACCTTAGTTTAATGCTTTTGATTGGATCAGGTTGCACCCGAGAGGACACGGTCTGTGTTCCTGGAAAACTCTTAGAAAACATGAATTTGGACTTGATAATTTTCAAGTTTGGATAAGTAATGGAAAGAGAAAACTGAGCATGTAAAATCTTTGTGTTTACAGACGTTTCATCCAACTAAGTAATCATTTAGTTTTTTTTCAGTCACTGACAAATACAGTAACATAAAAACATTTTTAAAAAAAAGGGATGATTCAGGTGTTATTTGCCTTTATGTTCACTTGGATCAGGGTTCGAAACTGGACCTGTGGCTTCTAAACAAGCTGGTAAGAAAAAGACTTAAAAACAATCAAACTCATAACCCAGAGATCAGCCTCTGTAAAACAAAATGTCAATTTTTCTGTTTGTTTTTCTATTCAGGTTAAATCATTATTTAACAGGTTAAAAGTTACCCCTACAATGCATTCCATGCATGACTAGAAGACCTCACAGTATGTGTTTTGGTCTACGCAAAGTATGTACAGCCAATGCACGTAAAGCAATAATATGTAGGGTTTTATTGATATTTTTAATTCACATTTGCTCTTCGTTGGAAATTACTTGTATTCTGTATGACTGCAGAAAACCTCCTAAGCCATTTGTAGAGAACCCCAATGGTGGTAGAGGGATTCGGTGCCTTGGTCACTGAAACGTTAACATTTAAACTGTGAAAGGAAACGGCGACCTCTTTCTCCTCTATAAAAGAAAAAGCCATCTGCATTGTGAGTTAAAGCCAGCCCTACACAATCAATGTCTTTATTCAGCAGTTGCTCTGCACACTCTGGGGAAATGCATCATACCTTGATCATAACTGCATGTCTGAGAGTTTGGCTGTAGGCAGACTTGCCCTCCCTAGATGCACGCAGACACAAACATGCACACACAAGGTTATTTCGCAGTGCAGTTGCAAGCACGTGTGGTCAGAGCTGTTGAGTGTTTGCATGTTACTCAGCAGTTTTTTTAATTACTGAAATTAGGCCAGGGTTTCGCCTGAAGGAAGGCAGTAGGAGGGAGGCTGCTGAGCTCTGTGTTGTTCCTGCCCATCACACTCAGAAGGGCACTGATACACATGCAGACAAGAGCACACACAGACTCCCTCTCAAAGGTGGCTGGAACATACACTCAGACTTGCTTTTAATAAGGCCATTTATGAGTTTCAAATCAAATTGCCCTTTAACCTGATGTCAAGACACACACACACACTCACATGCACACACACACTGTGTAGACTGCTCCTTCTTTCTCCTTTATTTCCCCTGTCACCGCTGATGGTCTCACATTTAGAGAGCTGTCTACTAGTAGGGTGGTGCCATGGCTCTAAAGCTCAAGGGTAATTGGAAATATTTCACACATTACCCTCCACTACTCAAACACACACACTCTTATCCATCTCATCTGGCTCCTTGGGGGTCAGACTCTGATGATCAGAGTGCTTGTGTTACCAAAATGGTGCCCAGTGCACAGCCACTGTGATTAAAGCTACACACAATGACTCCCTTTCAATTTCTCATCATCTTTGTCTGTCTTGAGGTGAGTCAGCGATCTCACAAGGGTTCCCACTGTGTTTCATTCCTTCTTATATGTTTACGCTGCCTCATGTTCATCTCAGGTGCTTGAACTTGGATCTGGAAATGACATTGTATCTGTATCTTGGTTGCAAATTGGAGAACCAGTGGAATTTGTTCATTGTTATCCGCATTGACAAGTCTAGCCATTATCAGCAGTACAAGCACAGAGATTTAACGGTACTAATGGAAAACTAATGGGTAATGTCGGCAGTTAAACGCCAGGTTTTTGGTTGATGCGTCCACATTGGATGTTGAGGTCGGAGGCTGGAGAGAAATCTGAGTCAGAACTCTGACGATGGTGGGATATTTAAAATAATCCTGAGTTTGGAACAGGATATTCTAGTTATGGACTAAATTGTAGGGGTGTAGCTGTACCTTTGGCTCTGAAGAGATTATATTGGGGTAAAAAGAACAAAATAAGCTGAGATTTCACCCATTAAAAAAACAAATCTTTTTTTATTCTGCAAGTACAGTAAAGGTTTCACAAGCTGTGCTTTAGAGGACCTCGGATTACTGTCGCTTTGAGTTCTCCAACTATTGCTGTTTTCAAGCAGAATTGCAACCTAACATCATCCCAATGTCAACATGGCTGTGATGTCACCTTTTATATTTTTACCAAAACATTTAAAAAGGTTTTTAACTACAGAAGATCAAATCTAATCCAAATTCCTTCAACTACGTAAAATTCCTTGAATTAAGAGGCTAGCGGGAATCAGATCATAACCTACAGATCATAAACAGTAGGTCTGTAACCTGCAATATCGAAACATAACATTTCTTGCCAAAGAGAAGTCTGGCTCAGAGTTGTCTAGTTGCTGTTTTACTCAGAGCTGTTATGAGCCTGTAACATGAAGGCGAGTGGTTTAAGCTTAGCGCCATGTTTCTGTTTAAAACTGTTTGCTCGTTGCATGACAGAGTTGGCTAATAAAGAAGAAAGTGCTGCTACATTTAAATGGTTTGTGTGGCAGCATTCTGAGCACGATGATGAACAAGATGCAAATAAATTGTTAGCATTGTGAGAAAACCACCACTGCCTAAATGTTAGCTGCTACCAAAAGTTAGCATCTGCTTTTGGAGCTTCTTAACGCTTTTAAATTGTAATCACATGAAACTACTTGCAGAAAATAGTAGTTGCACAATATATCGCATCACTTTGCAAAATGAATTTGTACTTTATTGCAATCATTAAGGTCTTTTACGTGATGAAGTAGGATATTATATTTCCAGTGCCATACATGCAGATTCTGCATATCAATAATATATTGGCCTGATGGACAGATATTTACTGCCTGCAATGCCCACACTGAATGTATAATACACTATCAAAATGATTATCTCACACGCTGATGACGGTAAGGAAAATACTGTCAGGAGAATTGGTTAATTTTAATTGATTTCACAATATTCAGCAATAAGATTGCAATTCAATGTTTCTTAAAATCCTGCAACTCTCGTTCCATGTACCTAATATCATCTGTCCTCGTGCCTAGTAAGCTACATGTTTGGCGACAACCCTAATAAATAGTTTCAAAGAGTCTAAAGGCAATGGCTGATCTCACCAGTAGATCAGTGTTTTTGATTTTGAACGTTAAATGGAACGCTATCAGTCAGAGGCCTGCTTTATTATTAGCTTGTAGAAATATCCTCCAGTTTTTAGACTGTTTATGTTTCTTGTCACTCTTTTATCATTTCTGTTTCCAAAATCCTCCCACACAAATGTCTTAAAGGTTTCGGGGCTAACTCGATGCTTAATTAGCCATGTTAAGTAAGGCAAGCTGCAACTGGATTGCCCTTTGCAAGAAAGGCTTTCACTAAAGAAGAAATATTGTGACGTTTTCTTATGGCACGATTTTGTGGCATAGGATGTCGTCACAGAAAGACTACAAGGAGAGGGAGGACTATAGAGTAGATTGGCAGATGAAATAGGAGGCAACTTAATTTCTCATCCACACGGGAATAGAGAGGTTTAGAGCTCGGAGTCCCATGCAACTTGTGGTAGAGATATTCGTGCCTCATCCGGCTGGAGCAGAGTCAGGATGGCTTATATTTCAGTTGTGGTCCTGAGAAGTCTCAATAGCTTTCTAAACCAGCTAGATGTCACAGGCAGCCACAGCTATTATTCCTTCAAAGGTTCACATCTAAATAGATCAGGAGATTATTATTTTGTTTTCTCCTAATTGCTGGTATCGTCATAGTAAATTACATGTTGTGAAGTTAAATTAGTTGCGCTCAGTTGCAGATTGCTGCAAGCTTGTGTCTGGCTTTCTCCGTAGATGAGTGTTAAATTTAGCTGCAGGCAGCAGTGAAAGGATCTTTTAACAAACAACCAAAATCACAATTAGCCATCCTGACAGGTTTTACTGCTAATGCTTCAGTTCAGCTCATATTTTCAGCATCTGTTTTCTGTTGTTTGAAAGTTTTTTCACATTTATTCCTATATAATTTTAAACTCATTGATCTCCTACCTTCCATCAGTTTGCTTCTGTTTTATTAGTTTTATTAGTCATATTAGTCTTATTTGCTGTTTTTATCATTTCAGCAACTTTTATTGGTCTTTTCTCTCCCTTTTGTGTTGTAAAAGTTCCATCATTATTGCATCTTTGAGAAATTGCCGTTGAGCTCAGAACACGTCCTATAAAATATAAATTATCTGTATATTTTATGCCTAATTTGGTTTTTGTATCACTAAACCATAGCAGTGCTGTTTAACATGGGTTTTTACGTTTTTATCACCAATAACTTGCTTTTAGCCCCTTTAATTAAAAACGGAACATTATAGCGTTCAAAGCTGCTATTCAGCTAAATCTGCAACTGCTGCCTCTAACTCTGTTTCTAAACACCAACTGCTGTTTACACCTGTGTTTCATAAATCAAGCTGGCAATATAAAGCCTGCCTGACCAGATATGGGCGGAACATTTTGCTTGATTAGCTCCAGTTCGGTTTACACCGTTTTGACGCTAAAAAACTTGTTTTATTTGAGCACCATTTATTTGCTGGGCCAAATAACAGAACTACTTTTGCCAGAAACTCTAATGGCTGACTCAGTCAAACAAGCAAGCAATTAAAATGTTAGTGCCATGTTAAAATCTTAAGTTAGTTTCACTTTTAATCCCCTTTAAGTTAGAAACGACAAAAACTCCAACCTTCACCATTAATTAAAATTGTCTGATCTTCCTAATGTTTAATTTTAACCAATCATGCAGTTGAAGTAAATAAATGCAAATGCAATGTTTTTAATCCGTGTATAAACACTGTTGGTAAATACTAATCAGGGTGCAGCTGATCCGGACTGTAAGGAGAGTCCACCGAATCTCATCTGAATCGAAGAAAGAACCACTTTAATGAGGAGTTGAAGGCAACACCAGTCATGTAGTTATTTTGGGTTAATGCGCTGCACAGAGCTACTGTCCTTTTGCTATTTACAACTACATTTATAAATGCTGTTTTGAGCTCTATTAATAATCAAAGTCTTTTAACACTTTTATCACTAAGAGTATGAATAGATCCAGTTTGACTGGTGTGTCTTTTGTAGTGCTGATCAGAGAGCAGCCTGTCAGGATGGTAAAGTCTTCAAGGACATCGTTGTTTTAAAATAGTGTTTTCGAATTATCAATGATGATGTCATTATTTAAGATTGGAGGGATCAAATATTTACATGGGGGTTTTTCCAGATGTGATGACGTGGGAGGAGGTTGTCTGTTTCGTTTTTCTCAAACCAGTTGAGAACAGTCTAAAGCACTTGCAGTTCTTCAGTACTGCAGGTGCTTGAGACTGCAGTACTGAAGAACTGCAGGATAACTTTACCAACTAAACTTTCTTCAGTACTGAAGCTACTTTAGTTGTATAACCCAATATGAGAGTCTCATGTTCT
Organism: Girardinichthys multiradiatus; assembly: GCF_021462225.1. NCBI lineage: Eukaryota > Metazoa > Chordata > Actinopteri > Cyprinodontiformes > Goodeidae > Girardinichthys > Girardinichthys multiradiatus. The sequence continues at coordinate 20,277,752 of NC_061807.1, forward strand.
TTCTTTTATATACAAACCACACAGAAGGATATTCTATTATTTACCATTTTATATTAAACGACACATTTCATTCAGAACAAGTTGATATTTCCTAACTCACACAAACACACCACAACCCTTACCTTTTGACAACGAGTCAGTGTCTTTTCCATACATGTAAGTTTTATTTATATCAAGTCCAGAGAACAATATTGACTTTGGCAAAATGAAATGATAAAACAGGAAAAAAAAAAAAAACATTGTTGAGTAAAATTCAACATTATAAATCTAATTGGCTCTGTTTCTATAGGCATCAGTTTGAGTCTGTGTACTGGGATGCACATGTTTACCAGTTTCTCTTTGTTCTGTGTGCTTATTTATTGTCCTTTTGAGCTTCACTATTTGTCAAGTATTGACGTGTTTTGTTCTATTCATGTATCATCGTTTTTAAAAGGAACAAAAAGAAATCACACTCTTCAAATTCTGCTCCTAACATCATTCCTCAGAAAAACAGAAACACATGGTGCAACAAGTAACATTTTATATATATATACCATATATATATATATATATATATTTGTATTTTCAAGTTTTCTCTTCATTTTTTATTTTTAAAAGCAATTAAAAGTCTCTGGAGCGAGTCTTTGAATGAGATTAGTGATTCTGTAATTTATTTTCTGTCTCTTAGCTGACATTCATCAGTATGGTTTTAACCTTTTAAACCCATGTGACACAAATAAGTCTAAAAGTCTCACAAAATTAGTTTGAAATGTGTGATTTTTCTTCACCAGTTTGTGCTCTCTGACGCTGCTACGGTGGTGAAGTTATCTGTTTGCACTTTTAAACGTTGCACTTAGGTTTGGATAGACCACCTTTTATCATAATTGTGCAAATTACTGCTTTCTAACGCATGCCCAGAAAGCACTAAACATTTTTTTTTATAAACTGATGGCGTGTTACTGGATTGACCCTGTCTGAAAATACACATCCAGTCTCTGTTTCATCACTGCATCCACAGTTATGCAACCATTAACATCCTTTTTTTCCATTATCCAACATGCAGTAGGATCTTTCACAAATGGACACTCACATGTTCCATCATGCCCCCATCTCCTCCATTTTGTAATCCATATAGACTTGATTGTGATCCCAATATTTTTCTTTTAACATCTGTGCTCCCATCATCTCCGGTTTTTTTCCAGCCCCATATTGACTGGTCATGTCCATTGCACCAGGCTCTGTATTTATACTCCTGTAATCTGCAGGCACCGCCGGCCAGAAATCTTCACCTGGACACAGGGGCACATCATTCACATTCATTGCTTTCTTTTTCTTCTCTTTTGGGAAAAGGCGTCTCAGAAATTTGGCCTGTGTAAGAAGCAGAAGCCAAAATAGCTCAGTAGGCTCCAGATGTTTTGGAGCCCAAAAAGGGGTTTCTCCAGTATTACCAGCAGTGGCATCATTTTGATCCAGTTTAAATCCACTTCATGGTGCTTGTTGAGTTGGTGAGTGGATGAACTTTAAAGAACTGATGTGATGGTGAAGCTAACTTTGTGATTTTAAGCTGATCTCACACTTATTAGACTCATAAAACCTTTCTGATGCTTTTTATGATTTGATTTCTTTGTGACTCCATGTTTGTCCCCTTTTCCTATAGATTTTTGATTATAACTCTTTTCATCTTTCCCTAAGTATTTAATTAAATTTTTTCCTTCCCATCTTCTGTGCAATTTCCTGGACTTCTTGCTGGGCAAATAAATTGGCTGTGACTCAGTCTGATTCCTCTCCCTCATTCTGATCCCTGCTTTCATCCCCTATTTTCCGCTCCCCTAATTTTACCTCTAATCACCTCCCCGAATCACTGTTGTATTTAAAAGCCTTTATCCGCCTTTGACTTTTTACTGTTCTGCTTTATCCAGACTATACCACACTTTCTTCCAGTTCTTCACCACCCTTCTCCTTCTCTTTGCTCCTCTCTTTTGCTTTCCCACCAGCTGTTCCAGTGTTTGAGTTTGAGTTGGTGGTGTTGTAGGCGTGGATGTATCCCCGTTTGAAATCGGGACCACCGAAGCCCCCTCCGCTCTCGCCCTTGTCGCTGGTCGTCAACGAGGCAGTGCTCGTCGTCGATGCGCACTGTACCAGCATCCCATGCAGGGACTGACTCCGTCTGGTCCAGATCACGCTCAGCCGCTTGGCGCAGCTCACAGCGCCATAGCGCTTGGCAACAGTTGCTGCCGCATCGGTTGCTAAGGCAACAGAGGAGCCCATGTCAAGTGAGTGTCGCCGCTTGCCAACAGTCCCGCCGGCGGGGCTCAGAGGGGACACGGGGCTCTGATAAGCCTGAGAGGAGTTCCATTTGTCCCTGCCTCTGGCTGTGATTCTCCAGTCCAACAGCTCCGAGTCTCTCAGGGGGGCAGCCAGAGAGAAACTGGCTCGGTTTGTCAGTTCTCGCTCCAGACGCGGATTTGGGCGGTCCCTGGAACGAGACTTCCGGGGCAGTGTGGATGAAGGAGAGGGGGAGTAGTAGAGGGGTGTTCTGTCACTTTCTAGGTTTTGCGGCATTGCCTTCCTTTGCCTTACCACCAACGCCATCTCACTTCCTGTAGTGGTGGAAACTACCCCTCCAGCTGACAGAAACTGCTCCAGGCTGACTCTCGGCTTCTGTCGGGGCTTTGGGGGAACTTTTGGAGGCAGAGGGGAAGCAGAATTGGCTCCATCTTTCTCTCTCTCCTTATCTTTCTCTGCCTCCCCTCCTCTCTTTGATGGTAGACCATTAGGAAGGACCACCATCATCACATCTCCAGAGCCATTGGATTGATAGCATCCACCGCCGTTTCCCCCTTTATCTCCACATCCAACCCCTCCACCCTGGCAACAGGCCCCACCTCCAGCCTCGGTGTTGCCATTATGACAGAACATGTGGTCGCTGTGGTTGCAAACCCGATGCCGGACCATGAGCGCCACTGTAAACACCAGTAGGGTGACCACAACAACACCTCCGACCAGTATGGTGAGTGTTCCACCCAGGAAGTGGGCTTGGAGGGACCGGCAAGCCGGGTAAACATCCTTGGTGGAGAAGGAGGTGCACCCGAGTACTTTTGTTGCAGCCAATGAGGTGATGGTGTCATCGAAAATGGCCAGCACGCACAGGTTGTAGTCCACCCCAGAAACCAGGTTCTTCAGCAGGAAACGGTCACTAGTTGATGGGAGGATTCTAAGGAGAGATTTCAGAAATCATTAGTGTGGACAGAGATGTAAAATATGTTCAGTATTTAGGCTGTTCTCACTGTGGAAAAGGAAATAGAGCAACAAAGTAAAAGGTTAAAAAGAGCAATGGATGGACCCTGTTATAGAGGGAGAAAAGAAAATGAGGCTTTTTTTACGGGATATGTACAATGGGGCATTCAAAAGGAACTAGTAATTAAGGATACATACTGAAACTTAAAAAAATTTTTTTTTTTTTACAAGGTGCATATGATAGCCGTGTTTTCAATGATTTTAATAGAAATAGTAAGTAAAATAAATACAAGTGCAAACAAAGTAATATGAATAAAAATAAACTAAGGAAAAAAGAAGGGACAAGAAGAATTAACTGAAGAGACGGCAATCGTTATAAAGAGAGAGAAGTGTTTGACCTTCTCGTCATTTGAAGTGCTGGAGCCAACGAGTGGAAGAGAGGTGAACTGGATGGCTGGAGAACCGGGGGGGGGGCTCGCTTTACATAATTTGTATTTTGTTTGCTTCAGGGTGGGAATTGGTCTATTGTTTGTATTGAGAAAAGCAGAACAAGCATGTTTTTTTTTTTGTTTTATGAGTATGTGTGGGAGACTGAAGCCCACCTCAAGTGTACTGATGCTGGGTTGAGTTTGTCCTCTGCAGCTTTAACCCTCTTGTGTGGGATTTTTTTTTTTCTTCTCTGCTTTTGTCTCTTATGGCTTTCTCTTGCCACGTCGAAGAGCCTTTCTCGTATGTGTTTTCTAACCATTTAGTCTCTCCTCAGACTTGGAGTTACATCCCGTAAATGCCATCTAGGATGACTCAGACACACATAGATATTCTCCTTTAATGCCCCCAACCTAACTCTATTTAAAATGCATTCAAAATAAAGACAGGACCGCTGCAAATTTCCTTTGCTTTTAAATTGGGTGTAATTACTGTCATGTAATCAAGTTTTAGAAATGAAACCAGTCTGATTGATGCTTCTCATACATATTTATGTTGGTGTTGATGGGATGATGGGATTAGATGTTTAATAATGCATTGTAGCTGGGAAATCAGAGGCGCCTACTTTCAGGCATGCTGCAGGGCAGACGCATGGATTTAAGGCTATGGAATGAATATTGATCTATCCTAAGGGTTTAAACCTAAAAATTTTAAAGCTGGTGAAAAGGATAGAAACTATCACACCAGTAGATCTCATATTGAATGTTTTTTTTAGAGAAAAGAGTTGAAAATTGGTTGTAGTTGGTGCTGAAATGAGACAGAATTAACTATTGTTTGCATGAGTTCATTAGACAGTCCAACAGACAGTGTTCCTTTAGAGTCTGGACAAACCTGGAATTTCTAGGTCTAGATCGGTATGAGAAAAGAAAAAGACGGGAGAAAACCAATATTTCCAGACTTCATCCATACACCATTGACCAAAAGCATCCTAAACTCAAATTTAAGATCTGCAGAGCCATGCTAATCACTAAAATATATGATTCATTGGTGTTGAAGCAGAGACTCATCTGAAGGTTGCAGGAACGCCAGCACTCGAGGACTGGAGTTTGACTCCTGTGGTCTAAAAGCATCTGTCCATCCTTCCAGTTTCCATATTAAAGCTACATCGAAGTATCTGCTGTAGGTTTATAGTGAAACCTTTCACTCATACTTTAAAAAAAAGGGTGAAATATTTCATGAAAACTTGAGTGCAAGGAACTTCCTTAACCAGTGTTCATTATGTTGCCGTGGATTCTGACCTTATACAGTCAAACGTTTGCCCGACTATTTCTTTGTTGGATGAGTCCAGGTTTGTTACCTAGGTGAAAGCTCATTATGAGGTACAGCAATGTACTAATTTTCCCAAAAGCATATCTGCCTCCAGCCTCTACACACAAAACCTTCATGTCTATGAACTACCCAGAAGATGAGAAGCATTTTTCTTTCAAAGAGCAAACACTGACCTAAAAATCAGCTTCTCGGATCAAAGCAGGCATTTAAAACTAAAGATAAAAACAAGATGATGCCTTTGAGAAGATGTGTGGGTTTTTAAGCCAGTTTGTCAAAACAACGCTGGTAAAAGTGACACTTGTTCCATTTTCTTGGACTAATTAGTTCCCTCAACTCTGTCTTTACACGAAGACCTTTTGTTCTTCAAATTGTCTGGTAGCTCTGTGAAACAATGGACACCAATTATACTGGGAAGCACAAAACATCAGAGGAATAACTAATATTAGCATGGAAAATAGAACGCCAAGTGAGATGTGTTTTTAGAACTTGTCAAGTCATGGAGGTATTGTCTAATGTGTCCTGGTTGGAAAAACTCAAACTGAGAGACTCTGGAGCGATCAGTCGCTCTATAGTATTGAGTTTCCTCGGTAAAGTCCAGTGGTAGAGAGAGTGGGTGCTCAATCAGCTTTCCAGCATGGAATATACAAGAGTCAGAACTCAGAGCGGTGCTGCTGCAGCGCTGCCTTTGTTTCTGACCAGAAAGCCTATGAGATTAGAAAACATCAATGGTGTCAATTCATTTCCAGCCTTTATGTGAGTGTAACTGAGCCACAATATTTCACCATACTTATCTCATCAGTGATGGCTGTGATGTACTCACAGGGCAAGGCTTTTAGCGTGAGGTTGCACCAATCAGGCCTTTACTGGCCAATATACAGTTATGATTTTCTTTAACACCTGAGCTGCCAATTCAGGTTTTGACTGATTACAATTTTCTTTCTATAGGTTATAACAAACATTGACCATAAAGAAAAAATATTCTGCAGATTTTTGCAGGCAGTAGTTTTGAGTCAAGCAAAAATGAAGGGATTGCAACCTTTATCTGATTGGCATGGCAAGAGCTGTCTACAAGAGAGAGAGAGAGAACAGGAGGGCTCATTGAAAAACAACAAAAATCGTATGTTCTTATAATTCTAGAAATTGTATAAATTAAGTATTGGGAGGTCAAGCAGTAGTGAAACTGGTGAAAATTCTGATCGGTGCGTCTCTTATTTTAGTTGCTGATAAAGGGAAAATTGGCCAATTTCGAGGATAGGCCAGTTCATTGGTGCGTCACTATATGAATTTATTTCTCTGTTTAAATCAAACTTTTTTTAATGTTGCAGTGTCTTAAATAGATCCAGGAGCAGAAAATTACACAGACAAGGTCATATCCTTACACGTTTCAAAATGGGAAAGAGCAGAGAACATGGTATTCGAATAGCACGATCTGTCTTTACCCTCATGAGTAAAAAAATAGGTATGGGCCAGTATGTAATTCTTGTGGAGTGATAATCTAGACTAAAATCACATTGACCTCATTGTATCTTGGTACAAAAAGATTTACAACAAAAACTAATACCATAATCTAAGGGCTTCTCATCTAGCCTATAGCTTTCAACTTACCTAAGAGTTATGGGTTTGGCACTTTTTCAGTTTCTCCCGAACTGGAAATATTAAACATATAAACAGTTTTGCCTTTTTTGTAGGATAGGGAAAAGTCCAGGAGGCTTCTTTCAGCCAGCCACTCTGCCGCAACAGGTAAGTTAAACTATGCTCCATTCAGTCCAAGAAAACTCTGGATCTTGTTGAAAGGACTTAAAACCATAGGAATGGTGTGACTTTAAATTTCCTTTGTTTTGAATCTTTGTTTAACCATGCTCTTAACCCGCTCCATGTCTTGTACTCAAAATAGCTACTTGCCTACACACAGAGGGTCAGAGCAACAGTTCAAGTTTCAAACAATTTAACCTGTTACATTATTTTAAGAATATGTACATAACTTTATTAGGGTTGGCAGTAAATCCAGAGGGTGCTGTATTCTTAGCTTTTTCTTTTTCTGATTAGTTGTTCCCTTTATTTATTTATCAGTCTGTTTTTTTTTTTTTTTTAGTTTGTAATCCTCTTGTAATCCAAGGATATAAAGTCTCTCAGGCTATATTTCCTTAGCGTCTTTTCTTGACATCTTTCTTATTTACCCCTCTTCTCTATCTTCCCTGTATCTCCATAGACAGACTGCATTTCTGCTGGTTCTAAATTCTCTGGCAATCCTCCCTGGGCTCTTCCTGACCTCCAAGCTTCTCTTCATTTTAGTCACTGTGTTATATCTCTATTAGCCTGAATAGCAGCCATGTAGCTTGATTCAGCATCCAAGGTCATTCGGGCTCTGTTTGTCTTCCCTCTACTCTTCTCTATCATTTCTTCTAAATGTCCCCACTCGTTCCTCGTCCTTTTATCTTTTCGCCTTTCCTTTTGTTTGTTTTGCATCTTTCCTCTTGTCACGTTTTTCACATCTTCTCTGCACCAACACGTTTGTCTCTTTTTTTTATGGGGGTTGTGAAGCACTTCTCTAGTACTATTTTTTTTTTTTATGTGTATTCTGGCAATGATAAATGAAGGGTTATTCATTGTAATATACATGAAATTCATGCATCTCTGAAAGAAATGCATCTTTCATTATGCATTATTTGTAGCTTATTTGTTTTTATGCAGCCGTGTTGTGTGCACACACATCCTAGACAATGGAAATGATACTCCTCTAAAACCTGAGTGCTCTTCGTGATAATGTCGCCTTTTGTGCTGATCTGCTGGTTAGAAATCAAATTAAGCAATTCATTTAACTGTTTGTTTATGCTTGTAGCATCATTTACAGACTTTTTTGTTCTCTGCTTCTTAACCTAATAAGAGTGCAGGTCTGATGCTGTGCTTGAAATTGATGTTTGGTTAAAAGCTTGCACATGGAAGAAATTGGATGTTTTGTTGAAGATGGTGAGTCAAGAATGAGTTATTATCTGAATCCAGGAGAGGAAGAGAGTTATAGTAAAGGAAACGAAGGAGGGAGTTTTGGCTCATCATTCCCCTCCTTTGGTATTAACCTCACTATCAGAGCCGGGTCTGGTGGCCTGACACCTGACAGGATCGGGCCACAGAGGAGAGGGGGGAGAGAGCAAGTCTAGGAGGAACAACAAAACAATTATCTCCTCGTCTAGCTGACATCTATACTGCTCCTGTTTCCTCTTCCTCATGTCACTTCCTTTGTCCTTTTACCCTCTCCTCTCTTTTTGGGGTCTTGATTTGTTGAACTGTTAAATGTTTCATTGGCTGTCTTCCTTGATTTGGCCTTCAGACATCCTCTGTTTTCCTTCATCTGTCCAAATGTCAGTCTTTTATACCTCATTGATGGGTGATGTTTTATTTTCTCTTCTGTTCACTTTATTCCCATCCAAAGTAGGCACTGGTTGTTTTGTACTCTGGCAAATAGTTTCTGTTGTACTGTTAATTTGGTTCAAAGTCTTTTTTAATGAGATGCCAGAGAAAGTGCTGCAGTCACCAAGGTATTTCTCGGCAATATAAATCAAAGTAACATACGACTCCACCTCCTCAACTTGTTGCTGTGCACTGCCAGTCAGCTGACTGAAAGAAGGCCTTTTGACTTCTCCGTTGTATATGAGGTAAGCATATGCAATTGATTGTTAATAGCAGTTATACATGGATTACGGGCGTCTGCAGTCAAATTAGCCCTGACCTGGTAATGCTGGGACTCCACTTGACCCCTAAAGGTGTACTGTGGCACCTGGCACTGGGAAATCCTTTAGGTCCTGTATAGTTTGAGGTGGAGCTTTGTGCTGGTCATTTCATCCCTTTAGCATTTCGTACCTTTGCAGTATTGCCTTCTTGATACCCAGACTATTTGTGTTTGAAACGGTGCCCTCTACTGCAGATGGTTTCAGCAACCACGTATCAGTTTGTACCTGCCAGAGGGACATTTCGTGTCTGTTTTGACAACAGAGCATTTAAAACGACTTTCAATTCTCTACTTTTATAGTGTGATAAAAAATGTGGTTTTCTGCCTCCATTAAATAATATCTACCTGTAAATGTTTATAAGAAGGTCACTTGAAATTGTTTTCGTTTAATAAGAGTCATCTTGCAAAATTATGGCAAAGACAAATCCAAAAAGAAGGCCATTAACTTTTTTGATGAGATTTTTATGACCATTTATCTCAATAATTCATGAAAATACTTGCCAATAAAATCTCAGTGATACAACTTATACACACTGGATAAAGTACAGGGATACAAAATGCTTTAACATGGCAATGCCTTGGCAAAGGGCTGAATTAATCTAGACCCTTGCCTTTGTGTATTGGATTTATTAGAGAACAGTCCAATACCTCAAAGTCATTATGCCCCTCATACCATTCCTAAACATTCTTAGCTTTGTGGCAGGCCGCATTGCCCAGCTGAAAGAGACTATAGCCATTAGGGAGTACCTCTTCAGCAAAGCCTGTGTATCAGTAGGTGGTACATGGTAAAATAACATTCACACGGATGGCAGCTACCAAGGTTTCCCGGCAGAACATCGCCCAAATCTTCACATTCCCACTGCCAGGTTAGCTTGTTCCCATAGTGCATCCTGGTCATTGTTGGGATCGACATGAGCAGCCTGAGTATTCTGGAGCTATTTCAACCAGACAAGGTGTGACAAGCTACAAAGCATTCGGTATTCTGTTGCCATTCTATCCTAATCAGCATCAACATCTAATGTTTGATTGGACCACACAAGGCTATCCTTCCTTCCCCTCGTTCTTCAATGTGTCTCTGCTACCCATGTCTTTCACCAGTTCACCACTTTGGACTTCTTTTGACAGATACTGACATGTGCAAAGCTTTAGTTTGGGTGGTGCTCTGATATAGAGGAGTAGCAGTTATAATTTGGTCCTCATTAAACTCACTCAAATCCTAAAGCTTTCCCATTTCCCCCACTCACTAACATGTCCTATGATGAGGTGATAATCAGTGTTATTCACTTTGTCATTAAGGTATGGCTGGTTTTTATCATGCTCTACTTTTTTTCTTAAATGCAAATAAAGTGAAGAAAAATAACTTTGCTCGTATTGTGAGAGAACATCATACTAGCCCATCCATAATCCTAGTTAGTCTTTGTTTTGCTGCTCAGATCCTGACTTAGTTCTTGATTCTCATCTTGTTCTGAACCTGTTATTCCTGATCTTTGTTTTTTACTTTAAAAGTAAAGCACCTCTTCTTCCTTTCAGTCTGTGTGTTTAATGCAACCTGACATATAGATGAGAACCGGCTGTTTCCCTTTCCTCGTTATCTCATGCCTTTGATTTGAGCCGACACATTTATTCACAAACTAGTTTAAACACTAATTACATCCTCCCATAGGGTACATCTAACCCCAGTTTGGACCCCCTTCCTTGCACTCATTTCCCTTAGTTTTTTTTCCTGCTTGTCGTCGATCTTGCTTTCCCTTCTCGTCTTCCATCGTTGTCTCTGCATGTCTCAGTTCTGCCCCTGCAGTTTTATCTCGCTAACACATCTCCTTCAATTCTTGCCTCGGCATATACACTTATCGTGGATCTCGTGCGATTACTTGTTCTTGTTTCCAAGCTTATGACAGCCATAAATAAGGATCCTCGTATCAGATTCTCGAGCAGTTTCACATTGGACACTATAGTGTGTCACATGTTCCAGGGGCAGAAATTGAAGACATGTGAGATCTTCATTGCACCATTGAGATGAAGCTGTTATACATTCCAAGCTGCTTTGCTAATGTGTGTGCATGTTTAATACATTAAGAACCTCACTCAGTGCTCTGAGTGCCAAATATTAGTTTGCTGTTGTATAATTAGCAGCAGAAAATGAGTGCATTGCATTTGATTAAATTTTCAGGATCTATTTCTTTCAATGCCCTCCCCTCCTGCGACTCATTAGCCCTGTTCTCCACCGTCTACCTCTCAGCATGCTCTTTTTCTGTGCATGTCAAACTTTCTACCTTTTCTTTTTAATTGTGTGTCCCTCTTTTATTTTAAGTCTCAACCAATATGCTCATTATTTCATAAACTCTGCATGATTCCTTCCCCAACTTTCCCTTTCTTGTCGGGCTTTTGATTGGTCCCATTGCCGTTAAATTGCGCCCCAGAAGGAATGTTGATCCCTGTTGAGACCAGGGTGGAACTGAATTTTGAAAGCCCTTACTTTCCCGGTTGGATAGAGGTGGCTTCAAAGCCAAATCAAAATTTGACTTTTCAGCCTTAATGTGCGCCTACTGATGTATTGTACGTATAAATGAGTCAGATCTTATTTCCCAGGGGTGCTTGAGGGAGAATATCCATACTTAAAAAACATGAGTACAATAGAAAGCAACAGAGTGCATCTTTAGATATATTGTATTATACACAAAGGGGTTGGAGTCAGTGGCTCCTACTGTAAACTTCATGTGTTTGCTATAATATGGTCCTGCAGCCTAATACTGCTGTGAAGATTTAAGTGTGGTAATATGCTTTGTAATTTGATGTGAGGTGTTTTGGGTGCTTGTTCAAATCTTTGCAGCTCTTCATGGCTATTATTCTGATCTAAAAATTAAAACTTTGTCCTATGCATTAGTGCACAGCAATATGAATGCTTTAAAAACTAAATACACTTGTTCTTTGTATCTTTAGATGCCATACATTAGACTGTGCTGTATAAAATGCTGGGAGTGACTTCAAAAACTGTTAAACAAAAACTGTATTGCAAGTTAGCTATTTTTAATACGTTAACACAAGCACACTATAGATAGTAGTATGCCTATGTTGACATTGGCACACTAAATTGGGCTTTCAAACCAAAAAAAATATTGTACCCAATATTATGAACAGCATGCGATGCACAAGTACTGTTTGCACTCTTCTAGGCAGAGCCCAGGTGGAGCACATTTTGGTGAAGCCTGCATTTTGCTTAAGTCAAAGTTGATACTACAGCTTTATTTCCAAACCGCTCATCACAATTTCCCTCAGTCTCACTCCTCAGAGTCAGTTTTATTGGGGAGTTTAACACTATACAAAGGCATTATCATAGCTTGGATATAAAACTTAGCCATTATCCGCTCGTTATTTTGAAAATGGATTTGGATTATACTCCAAGAAACTCCAGCTGTTATCACTCTAATATTTGCAAGGTAATTGTCTCAAAGACTGTAATGCAACTACATATTAAGTGTTTTATAAACCTGTGGTAGATGGCTCATGTCAGATTTGGGCATGCTTTACTTTTGCCCCCTTTGGTGTTCATGGAACTGGGAATACTTGGCCCACATATATGAAGTACTGCAACTTTCAAGTAGTATTTGAAGTGCAAAAACAGCTGGCTATGCCCCTCTACTAATTAATCACTTACATTGTTTCAATGAGTTAACAAAGTAACAGTTCAAACAGAATTACATTTAACCAGTGCATCGCCATATGTTGTTTTGCTGACCGAGGACCACCAAGGTGTGGTACTTTAACAATGTGGCAGAGCTCGAGGAAGGGGAGGCCCAGGTGCCATCAACAAGAGGAGCTGGGGGTGATGGGGTGAATAGCCTCCAGCAGGTGCATAGCACCTGGCATTGTGGCAGATGCCATCAGAATTATACAAGCCAGGGTAAAATGAAGGCTGGAGTCATGTAGAAAGAGGCTGACCTTTAAAAGTGATTAAATCTGCCACTCACAGTGTGCTCTGCTATGCTACGCAGTCTGTGTAACTCTTAGTGTTCCCATTTCACTCAAACCAGATATCTTTGGTGCTTTTTGTTTCTTGCTTTCCGTTATGAAACCTTCTGTTTTCTCCACTTGTTCTTTTTACCTCAGGCAATATTTGCTCAATATAGACTGGTTGAGCTTCTTCTTCCACGTTCAAAAGAAGAAACATAAACATCACTATAAATCTGTTACAGAAACTTTCAGTCCCATTCTTCTGTTCTTTCCATTTCAATTCATGAGCCCCTCTTCTTTTCAATGGATTCTGTTTTTCCTGATTTGCCAGCTGCTGTAATACTGCAGTTGGCTCTTACACAGCTTTGATAAGCGATAAATCTATACTATAAATCCCTTCCAGCATTGTAATGGGCTTGGTTTTATTCTAATAGTCCACACTTTGATTTCCTCTTTATCTGTCCACAGACTGATTTTCCAACCTTTCTGCTTTGTCAATCCCTTTGTCTAATACCCAGTTTAAGTGTTGTTCTTTTGATTCATGTTCGAAAATTGTTTCTTGAAATTCTGGATAGACCTCAGATCTGTCACTTCTTTTTGACTAAATCTCAGTGTCTGTCCTGTTGGCAGCACCTACTGTAATTTTAATGTTTCTGTAACATGGCTCTGTAGCATAATGTTACTACTTTACATATAAATTGCAGTTCAGTTTAAATGGAACTAGAATTTAAAGTGAAAAGACCAATATTTTAAGATTGTGCAGCAGACATTCTCCCATTACCAAGATGGTCTTTGTTTCTTAGAGGCCATAGCTTGGTCATAGTGTGTCTTATAAATATGTCAGCTGTTTTTGAATTGGGTATACATTAAATGTGTCATGTAGTATAAAGCAAGTAGTAAGTGATTATAACAGACTGTCTTGGTCAACAAGATAATGAACATTTTAGCAAACATTAGCACTATAGCTAACTTTAGCTGATAAAATGTTAGCATACAAGATGGAATAAGGTTTATGGAGTCAACATGCTAGTGATAGCCCACATTAGCACTTTAGCTAACATTAACATTTCAGCACATTTTATTTTACATATTGTTGTTAGCATAGTAAGTTAATGTTGGGAAACATGGTAATTGGCGACCAAAAAAAACCTTACCATGTTAGCTAACATTTTAGTTAATTATAGCATATACACAGCTCTTAGTGCACTAGATAAACTTTAGCTTAGTACCCTCTTTACTACTCGGATTATTTATCACTTTACCTAATAGTTTAGCTCTGAGAGTAGTGTTTGGCACAAAGACTAACTACTTTTACTAATGAGCTGACCTTTGTTGTATTTTTTCGCTTTCAGTAATTAGCTGACAAGTCTGCTTTTCATTTTATGAAGTTTCTAATTTTTTTTATATTTCAATATCTGGTTTTAAATCAAAATTAGCCTCTCAAGCAGTTTTCAGCTAAAGGCTGTGCTTCTTCAGCATGTCAGCTGTCAGTTCTGCCTTGCTTTTCTAAAAATAACTCAAATTTTTTTTCTTCCAAGTTTTTGGATTGACTTTAGCTTGTTAATATTTTTTTCTCCCTTCTTATCCATTATAATTTATTTTTTCACAGATTGTATGTCTGATGTATTGCTTTGCTTAAAGCCCAAAGTTGCTGTTTCTGTAAAACTGGCTTCTTAAAAGTTTTTAACTCTGCCTGGGGAAATTTAATTTCAAGAAATATCATCTACTCAACATTCACGCCATTTGGTGGGTTTTTAGCCTTTTGCTAAACCCGTAGGAGAAAAGCTTGTTGAAGAATTGAGGGTGCAAAATGCAGGTATGAGACTTGCTTAAAAATGCAGTATCCACAAATGTAGATTGTGTATGCTAATTATCGGAATTCATGAACATTTTCAAGGTCATGCTTCACAATTAATTTATACTGTCTGTTTGCAAAGTAGTAAAATAACGAAAGCATTAATGATTACTATTTTGATAAGTTATACTTTTATATTTAATTTGCATTGCTTTGATATAACTTTGCTAGCTTGCTAATGACCTAGAAGGCAGTTGTAGTCATTCAATGTTAAGACTTCTAAATCCAAAAACCCTGATTGAGTACAGCCATGGTGAAACTGAATTACACCTTTTTGTTTTTGCATCAGAGCATAATAAAAACTGTATTAAACACAAAGGATTCCACCATTGTTTTTTGATTTTTTTAAAATATATTGTATGTGTAATAAGCGGCGTGTGGAAAAACAATGTACACCCCATAATCCAATAACTTGTGAAACCACATTTAGCAGTAATAACTTGTAGTTTTCTGTAGCTGCAAAATAAGCCCCAATAACTTAACTCCTCCACCACCGTGCTTGACCAGTTATAACAACATATTTTGTTAATATGCTGTTTGATTTCCAACAAACAGTGATTGCGCAAATATGGCCAAACATCACTGATTTGGTCAGGTCTGTCCAGAAGACAATGTTTCAGAAGTCCTGTTGTTCATTTAAATTCATTATTTCAAAACTAAATCATGGTGCTATTTTCATTTTAGAGTGAAGAGGCTTTCTCCTGTGAACCCTGTATAACAAGCCATACGTTTTAAGTGTTTTGCTAATTGTTCTGTGAAAAACTTCTGAAGGGCAAATTGAAGCCTTCAGAGCCTGAGACAGCTTTCGGGGGGGGTGTTCATGTAATTTCTTTGAGCCCTACAATCAAAACAATTGCTGTAGGACGACTTGAAGTTTTCATAAATGTTCTCTACTTGATTTGAATTGTTTTGAAATGCCCTTATAAGCATTCCCAGATTAATAAACAGTAAAATTTGCTTCTCTATGGTCATTGCTCACCTCCTTTCATCTTGAAAATGTATAAACACACACCTGTGTCTCCTGACTAGCAAACTGTCAAAATGTACACAGGAACTGCCACTTTTAGTCCTATAGCTACACCAAGGGTGATCACTGTTAATAGACATGGAGAAATCTGGTGTTCACTAGTATGGTTATAGTAGTATAGTATAGTTTTAGAACCTGGTAAATGCCTGATTATTTTTATTTTCCTCATGAATAAAATACTAAAATTTGAAGGAGTGTAGTGTCTTTATACTGTGACTGTTTAAGTCAGGTTGTAAGAGGCATTCTTTGACAAACAATGCCTATTTTGGCTTCCTAGAGTGGTAGATTGATTGGTTTCTTGGTTTATCTTTCAACGTGGTAATTTTAGAGATGGGAGACTTCTAGTTTCTACCTTTTTAAAAAGCAAGCCCATAGCCTTTTAATTGAGGTGAATGATTACAGGTCTTGGCTGGGAAACTCAAGTCTCATTGATTCAGTTTATACTACAGGCAGTTGTTTCAAATGTGTTACTGGAAGGCACATATTCAGCACTGGTTGGTTTTAATGGGATGATTTATTCGGGCATTTTTACCTTCTCTTTCTACCCAGAGGATGTTGTTTTACCACAGGAATTTGCCACATTACCTAGTTGTCTCCTTGCGTTATGTGATTCTGACCTAATGCTTTATTTTTCTCTTCAAAGCTACTTCACATCTTCTTTTTACTAAATTCCTGTGGTTTAAAGTGTCTCCCCCTGTTTTATTTGTAATTTCAACTTTTTCTCCCTGGTGTATTTCTCATCTGTTCACACCTAATTTTTTCTTGGACTATTTTAGGCGGTTGTATTCAAATTTCCTTTGTTCCATCCTCACTTTCTTAGTTTGTCTTGAAGGAGTATTTTTGGCCCACCTACTCTCTGTGTCCCCTCAGTCCCTGTCAGTTTGTCTTCTGTCACCCATCCCTCCCTTATCTCTGGCTCTCCTAAGGTGATATGAGAATAGCCTGTCATCTATCTTCCCTCAGTCTTTCTCCTCCCCCTCCTGAGATCTCACAGCTTTCATTTTTACCTTATATTCACCCAACTGTCCGTTCTGACTGGTTAGAGCTCTTCCATTTATTTTTATATTTCCAATCAATGCCTATTATTTTCTGCCCTCCTCCTGTCATACAGTTACCACCTCATACGCCTTCTCAAAACTGCTTGCTTCTTAAGGCCTTCTTTAAAATACCAAAGGGAAGCAACAATGAACATCTAAAATGGTGTCAACTGAAATGCAGAAAATAAATACTTTCATGAGAGTCTCTGCTCCTTTCATCTTTGCTCACTGTTTCAGCTGCTGTTCTCTAATAACAGACCCACCTATTAAAGTTTCATCAGGCTCTACTTGTAAATTCGGAGGCAGTAAACTGAGTACGACCATAATTCATGATCTGGGAAGTGTTATTGAACATGTAAGTACACAAAATAGCTAGAAGCCACTCACCGACCTGAATCACACCTCGGTTCTATAAGTTTGTGTTTCTTTGGATTTTAGTTTGTAAGGTTTCCGATTTTTAAACTAAATGTACTTGGTTTTCAGGGTTGGTGAAAAATTTAATGTGTTCAGTTTAAAAGTTTACAATCCCTTGGAATTGTTGTTGGGATTTTATGATAGACCGGCATAAAGTAATGGATAGTTGTGAAGTTGTGGCAAATTACTTGTGGATCTTTTTTTTATTATTTTTTAGCAAATAATCAAAACTGACATTTTATCCCATTAACTAAAGCACTGCTAGATTGTATAAAGCATATCTGTGAGCATTATGTCTTGCCAAAGGTTTTTTTTTTTAGGTCTGACTGGGCTGTTGAAGGGCAACTCATGAGTAGGTTTTGATCTAAACCAGAGATGCCCAAATCCAGTCCCTGAGAGCCACCACCCTACATGTTTTAAATGCATCCCTTCAAAACACCTGAATCAAACGGCTGATTTCCTTCACCATCTCATTCAGCTCTGCAGAGACCTGATTACGAGCCATTCATTTGATTTAAGTGTGTGGAGAAGAAATACATCTAAAAGTTGCAGGATAAAAGATCTCCAGGACTGGACTTGAGCACCACCAATCTATACCATTCTAATGTAGTTCTGGCTGGATGGATGGTGAACCTCCATCAACCTTAGGTTTTTTGCTGCTTCTAACAGGTTTTATCAAGGACTGTCATGTAAGAAGAAGCATCTTGAACAGCTTCACTGTTGCTGCTGAAGATAACTGTCACGACAACTTGATGGTTGGACCACCTTTACCACCATGTTTTGCTATGGATGGGGGTGTTTCAGTGGGATTTCCAGGTTTAGTTACCTGCTACCCGAGTGTTTTGCATGTAGGCCCAGTTAAATATTGGTTCCATCAGAAGAATTATGAAAACCACCTACCAATCCACAATTACATGCCACATCGTATTTGTCTATCTTATAAAAACCAAATAAAATACAAAAAGGTTTGTGGTTATAATGTGACAAAATGGGAAATTTGGGATATCAATACTCTATTCTGGTTGCCTTCATGTTGTAGGGCATACTTTATAGAGAGCTCTCCTACCTTAAACTCTTTTAAAATGATTTATCCACATGTAAATCCCTTTCTTTGCTCATTTATAATCATTTATAACCTGTGACTATTCACCTGTAGGGTTTTAGTGTCACACAGTGGTGGGTATAAATTATTTACTACCTTTGCGCCTCCATGTCTTCATCTGAACTCACATTCATCCATCTCTTAAACTATCTTGTCAGTGCAGAAAATGAACAGTTTCAGTCAAGTGTCATACTGTAATCGATAAACATTTAAGGATGTTTGAAGGTAAACAGGTTGGTCTTTTTATGGGATAGGTTGTCAATGAGAAATGACTTGAACAGAAAATATCAAAATTGAAGCCAGAAGAAAAGCTCTGATTGTTATTGAATAATATGAAGAGTGACTGACCTGTAGATGAGGGTCTCGTCGGCAGTGCAGTTGTATTGTATCTGATACATCCACACAATGTAAGCTTCTGACAGACGTCCCAAATCCCATCGCACCTGAGCCGAAGTGGAGGTCACTCCCTGTACTCCAACCATCTTGCCCTCCTCCTCAGTTCCCTCGTCATTCTCCATGCTTCCTCCATCAGCCCTTTCTCCCTCGGATGACTTTCCGCTTTCCCCTTCGTTGGCCTCCACATCACCTATACTCCCATCCTCGGCCTCTGCTCCCCGTCCTGCGCCATTGTTAATCCCTCCATTTTTCCCCGTGCTGATATCTGATGAACCTGGATCCGTCCGTAAAATCCCATTGGTCACATTCCTGTTGTTTTTGCCGTTGACGGCATTAACCCCGGTGTTTCCGCCGACTCCGCCTCTGTGAGGAAGGGGGATTATTTTCAAATCCACTGTAGCGGTCGCTTCACCTGCCGCATTTATCGCAATACATGTGTATGCCCCATCATCCCGGGCGACCGTCACCAGGATATCCAGGGTCCCGTTGCTGAAGGAGCCGGTCCGGGACGAGTTAGCAACAATACGATCGTCTGGAGAAACCCAGTGGACTATTGGCTCAGGGTCTCCAATGGCACGGCACTTTAGTTGGGCACGCTGTCCCTCCAGCACCCACAACTTGTGGGTGTGACGGGTGATGAGAGGTGGTTCACAAGTAAACTCCTCCTCAGGGATTGACCAGAAATACCTGCAGAACATGGAGGCACATGAAGA
This sequence comes from Girardinichthys multiradiatus, assembly GCF_021462225.1. Classification (NCBI taxonomy): domain Eukaryota; kingdom Metazoa; phylum Chordata; class Actinopteri; order Cyprinodontiformes; family Goodeidae; genus Girardinichthys; species Girardinichthys multiradiatus. The sequence continues at coordinate 20,296,942 of NC_061807.1, forward strand.
TTGATGGGAGAAAGAGAATGGTTGTTATATAAGAGAAAGGTTTAGCAGATTCATGGAGTATATTTTAGTTTAATAATGAAGGGCCCTTTGTTAATATAAGTAGAGTTAAAGATCAGACAGCTGGGTGAACAAATTGAGATGCTACAAATGAGCAAACACTAATTAATGACAGATGACAGTAACAGATGCTCATTTTCTGTGTCGTTACTGCCTGATTTTAACTGAAGAGGTAATACATTTCCTAATAGGTGTAGACGGACATTTAGGCTATCGTTTGTTTTCCTGGGACTTGCTGGCACTTTCCTGGAGCTTACCGGCAAATGTCCAGAACTCACGTTTTTATTTCAGTGAAAGTCCCAGGAAAGTACCTGGTAAGTTCAGAGAAAAAACTTTCTAAAATCCATTAAAGTAACGTGTTTACATCCACCACATTTCAGAATAGAAGCACTTTGACATGCGCAGAGTTGACGGGTTTTCCCCAAATGAACTGGAGAAGATGTACTTCTGCCTGTGCTGTAAAAAATGACAATAACAAATGCTGAAGTATGTTGGTTCTGAGTGTCCATAATGGAACTGTGGCAGGTTCTGAGAGCGGTTGAGACCTTATTGCTTTCCATAATCAAGCTAAAGGCTTAATGTGGCAACAGACCAGTTGTTTTTCTGTGATTATGCGTCTTGCCTCTTAAGGTGGATATGATTCACGTTAAAATAGGGCACACATGCGCAGTCTGGTCAAAATTACATGACACGTTTTTTAACAAGTGTTTACATGCCCACAGTTCGGATTGATACCAATTCATTCTGATCCAACCAAATCTGATCAGAATATTTCGAGTGCCGTGTTTAGATGACAAATTTATATTCTGTTCGGTCCTTTAACCTTAATACTTCTGTCTATGTGAACATGCCTTATGAAAGTTCTTGGAAACTACCAGGTAAGTACCATGCATGTTCCACAAAAATACTTGTGGGATAGTATTGTAGGATTAGATCCAACCTAGCCTAATTCAGAAATGGTACTTTGTTTTAAAATGAGCATGGTCCATTGGTGTGATTGACTCTTACCTTCCAGCCAGGTGTGCAGGAGTGGCACATGTCTCCATGTCGTCTCCTCTGATGAGCCTCCTTAACCACAGCAGCTCACAGTTGCAGTGGAGTGGGTTCCCACCAAAGTTCAGGCTTATGACAGCATTGTAGGGTGTTGGACTAATCGCTCCCGTCTGTGATCTGGTAACAAGGAAAAAATTTAGCTTAAATGAATGTTTTAACGATTGAACTCAATCTATTCTAGACTTCACATGCTTGCAAATACATAGTTGAACAGAATGTAAGTAATTAAAGAACAAGGCCCTGTCCCAATACTTGCACTTACACCCTTGTGTCCCTGAATTGAGCGTTTCAGTTGATGGGTTAGAGTGCATAATGTGTCCCAATTCTCCAGAGTGGTCCTTAGCCCTGCCCCATTTGTGCTCTCAATCCACACTTCAGCTAAGCGCGCATCTAAGCGGACTTTGCCGAAGTATATTACCCACAATTCACTGCTGCAGATGACGTTCTGAGCAAAAATATTGAATTAATGTTAGAAATAGCATTAGGCAGTGTATAGATTAAACCTAAAGCAGCAAATGAAGTGCTGTTATTTTCCATGACTACATACTCAAATGTTTGTAAAAGCCCATCCAGCTCAGTTTGAGGAGGAAGACCCTAAGCTTTTAAAGCAGGCAGGCATGGTGTGTGATGTTTTAAGGTAAAATATTAAATCTCCTCTGCCTTTTGCTTTGAATTATGTCAAAAAGGAGAAGACAGTATATAATGCATACACCACAGCGACACACGTTCAGAAACCTCATTAGTAGCTCAGTACTTTTTTTTTCCACCTAAGCTTTTTCCTTACAGAATCAGAAGGAGAAATGTTAGGATGTACCTTGCAAAGAGCGGATCAGGTGGCAGAGTTCTGAGCCGGTTGGAGGTCATATCCAGCCGTGCCAGCTTATAAAGCTCTCCAAAGACTCCTTCCGCTATATGGTCTATTAGGTTATGGTCCAGGTTCAGAGTGTGGAGACTGGCCATGTTCTGAATAGACTCCCATGGTACCCTGTAGGAATAAGATTATGTTTTAAGTGATTCCTGAGAGATTCTTTCAGTAAGCAAACTCTGCCATGAAGGGTTGTGTGCTCGTCTTAGAGGGGAAAGATGAGAAAATGTCTGAATCTAAAGGCAGCTGTGAAGACATGACTGATCATGCTTGATGGTCTGCTGTTCTTTGTGGGTGGATTCATCCAATGTAAGCTGCTGACTGTATAAAACGAATGTGATTAAATCAGCTGATGTTCAGTTTGTTTTCTTACTGAGAAGTAGACATGACTGCTAAATTTTGATGACAGATGTTCAGTTTGCTCAGCACAACATTAATAGTCATTTAGCACTCTGTTCAATGTTTTCACCCCATGACTAAAAAGTGAGAAATTTGACAGTAAAATATGAAGTGCATCTTTGTAGAGGTAGCTGTTGCTCCGTTGGTGCCGCTTTTTCTTTTTCCGTTCACTGTCTCTTTAGGGTTTTTTCTGTGACAGTTTTTGTTCGACAGGTTTTATTCCCGCCATGCATCATTGAAAAAAGGCTGTTGCAGTTCTACCTTCATTTGATGTCAAACAATGGTTAACGTCAGGGATAATGTAGCGGAAAGAATGCACTGCTTTTGGTAATGAACAAGGAAACTTTAAGACCAAACCTTTCTGCTTTAGTGTTAGTATTTTTCATCTCTATCATAGACCTTTTATGAAGAGATGCAGCTTTCAGTTGCCTTTTAGAAGCAGCAGTAGCTTAAATAACCCATGGCAGGTCTCTAGATGCTTAAAAAAAAATTTTCAGATGTCCCAAACTTGTTGAATTGCAGCTAAAGACGAAAATGACTTCTGCAGTCCAGTCATTGTACTTCCTGCAGAATGTCTGAGATTTTTGACTCCAGACCAGCCTCTAAAACCCCCTGCCTTGCTTTCTTTGTAGCATCTGCACCTCTCTCTTTTGAGTTCTTGATTATTTAATAAACTGTTATATCACTTGCAACAATATTACTGCTAGTCAAGGCCTTTAATGCAAATGCAAACTTGTTTCTTTCCAGGTAACTGTGGTTGACAAAGGTATGGTTTCAAGCACCACTTTCTTTTACAGTAATTATTTTGCTCTTTTTATTGAGTCAGACGGACAGAGTGATATCAGCTGCCCTCTCCTCATTAACCCTTTCACCTGAACAAGATCACTGAAATGATTGTAAGTCATTTGGTGGCAGGGCGGGAACGCGGTGCAAATCATCTGAAGGGTTATTTGCATCTCATAGCAACCATTGCAAAAAATCATTGTATAGGCTGAACCTGTAAATTGTTTATGGACTTTTTTTATAAGACCAGATCACATTTAAATGAAACTATCAAGACTAGGAAAATAACTTTTGCATGTCATATTTATAAGGTGGAACTTCCATCTTGATATTTCCGATGTGAGGAGTTTCTTTCACAACATAACCCGTTTCCAGAGCTGAGTATTTTTAACAATAATGGGAAAATGTAACACAGATTCCTTAACGCTCAGAATAGACTCCTCATGTCCAGCAGTAGCAGCTGCTTTTCTGTGCATTATTGCAATTCTGCACTTTCAAAGTCTGGTAGAGGCCTTCGAAGGGCCATAGTGCTCACTTTGGGAGACGATTGAAACATTTTAATGACAGACAGCTGACTGCTGCTGAAATCTTCTCTATTGTACGCTGCTTTGGAAAGAGAGGACTGTGAATATTCAGCCACACTATTTAGCCTTAAAGAATAGTGAAGCTGTAAAAACCCTCCGTTGTTCTATAATGACGTTAGCAAAGTATTACATTGTGCACTCAAGTATGAACCATATACAATATCCATGGTAATGTATAGTCATTCAGAGGAGTGAACTTCCGAATGGCCTCATTGAAACACTAACCTAATCGAAGTAAAAGAAAATTATAACCTCATCAAAATTGATTTAGCTTTGTGAGCTTTCAGTCATGTCTAGCCTCAGCAGTTTTAACATGCCTTTCTTTTTTGTCTTCATTCAATCAGACGTCGCTATTGTGTCTTTGGATTCTGGAGTATTGAGCCTTTTTGTTTCTTTGTTGATTTTGAGCCATGTTGACACTCAGTTAAGGGAAACGGAGATTGCGAGCATTACAGTGAGTCTGTCTGCGTAATATTGACAGGCTAACTTACAATATACTACAGCTCCTTCTCAGAATATTAGCATATTGTGATAAAGTTCATTATTTTCCATAATGTAATGATGAAAATTTAACATTCATATATTTTAGATTCATTGCACAGTAACTGAAATATTTCAGGTATTTATTGTCTTAATACGGATGATTTTGGCATACAGCTCATGAAAACCCAAAATTCCTATCTCACAAAATTAGCATATTTCATCCGACCAATAAAAGAAAAGTGTTTTTAATACAAAAAACGTCAACCTTCAAATAATCATGTACAGTTATGCACTCAATACTTGGTCAGGAATCCTTTTGCAGAAATGACTGCTTCAATGCGGCGTGGCATGGAGGCAATCAGCCTGTGGCACTGCTGAGGTCTTATGGAGGCCCAGGATGATTCGATAGCGGCCTTTAGCTCATCCAGAGTGTTGGGTCTTGAGTCTCTCAACGTTCTCTTCACAATATCCCACAGATTCTCTATGGGGTTCAGGTCAGGAGAGTTGGCAGGCCAATTGAGCACAGTGATACCATGGTCAGTAAACCATTTACCAGTGGTTTTGGCACTGTGAGCAGGTGCCAGGTCGTGCTGAAAAATGAAATCTTCATCTCCATAAAGCTTTTCAGCAGATGGAAGCATGAAGTGCTCCAAAATCTCCTGATAGCTAGCTGCATTGACCCTGCCCTTGATAAAACACAGTGGACCAACACCAGCAGCTGACACGGCACCCCAGACCATCACTGACTGTGGGTACTTGACACTGGACTTCTGGCATTTTGGCATTTCCTTCTCCCCAGTCTTCCTCCAGACTCTGGCACCTTGATTTCCAAATGACATGCAGAATTTGCTTTCATCCGAAAAAGTACTTTGGACCACTGAGCAACAGTCCAGTGCTGCTTCTCTGTAGCCCAGGTCAGGCGCTTCTGCCGCTGTTTCTGGTTCAAAAGTGGCTTGACCTGGGGAATGCGGCACCTGTAGCCCATTTCCTGCACACGCCTGTGCACGGTGGCTCTGGATGTTTCTACTCCAGACTCAGTCCACTGCTTCCGCAGGTTCCCCAAGGTCTAGAATCGGCCCTTCTCCACAATCTTCCTCAGGGTCCGGTCACCTCTTCTCGTTGTGCAGCGTTTTCTGCCACACTTTTTCCTTCCCACAGACTTCCCACTGAGGTGCCTTGATACAGCACTCTGGGAACAGCCTATTCGTTCAGAAATTTCTTTCTGTGTATTACCCTCTTGCTTGAGGGTGTCAATAGTGGCCTTCTGGACAGCAGTCAGGTCGGCAGTCTTACCCATGGTTGGGGTTTTGAGTGATGAACCAGGCTGGGAGTTTTAAAGGCCTCAGGAATCTTTTGCAGGTGTTTAGAGTTAACTCGTTGATTCAGATGATTAGGTTCATAGCTCGTTGAGAGCCCCTTTTAATGATATGCTAATTTTGTGAGATAGGAATTTTGGGTTTTCATGAGCTGTATGCCAAAATCATCCATATTAAGACAATAAAAGACCTGAAATATTTCAGTTAGTGTGCAATGAATCTAAAATATATGAATGTTAAATTTTCATCATGACATTATGGAAAATAATTAACTTTATCACAATATGCTAATATTTTGAGAAGGACCTGTAATGTATATAATTAAGTCCCATTATCATCCCTTTAAACAATATCAGACATCTTTAATAAAGGGTGAATTCTCTTTTCCAATGAGGGAATTACATCACATGTAAAGAAGCAAGTAACTTTGCTTCTCAGAACAAGATTTAGAACACATTGAATTAGTCAGGCAAAATGTCTTGTTGGTTCTGGTTGTATTTGTTTGAATCTGAGAACCCCAGCACCTCACCTGGAGGCTGAGCTTTCAGGGAAGGAGTCAATCCGAAAGTTCTGATGAACCAGTCAGAAACTTACTTGAGGAAACATGAAAGATATAGCCAATAATACAAATGTTTGTTTTTGCCAGTCATTGTAGATAAACCCATCTCGTAGCTGCAGCTAACTTAACTTTATCCATTCCATTTAATACAAATATAGGTTAAATTAAGAGTTTAACACATAAAATCTTTATTCAAAGTTATTAGCTATAACGGATTTTTTGAAAAGCTTTTCTGAAATGTTAAACGGGTACAACAGGATAATTCATATATCAAAACTTAGACACATTGACATGTGTTTACTTTACTTTTGAGCATAATGCTATGAGGTCATAAAACATTGATATTTTAAAGAGTCTGGTATAAGACGTTTTGACTAAATCTGGAAGGTCACTTTATCTGGAACTGAATTAAAGATGGTGTTGTATGTGGAAGGTCGACTATCTTCATCTCTGACACACATTGGGCATGCTATGCTCAAGAACACAAACGAAACAGATCAATAGATTCAGCTGTATCTGGTATTAGTAGAAGTGTTATATTTCTGAACAGAACCAATTTGAAAGGGTTGGCGGTGCCGAGCTTTGCTGCGTCAGCTGCTGACCAATCTGACATCAGGGAATATTTTGTGATTGACTTACCTCCTAAGATTATTGTAGGACATGTCAAGGTCCTCTAGAGTGAGCAAGAAGTCATCAAAAGCCTCGACGGAGACTTTTACTAGCTGGTTGTTGTTGACTATCAAGTGTTGCAGGTTTGTCAAACCTGCAAGGTCCTTGGGTCCAAGTGTTGTCAAGCGGTTACCTAAACAACACAGCATCAGAATAGTTTTGCATAGTTTTCCTGTACAAATGTACTAAAATAAAATCTTAACTTGACTAGAAAAATGGTTGTGGCTTACCATCCAGGTGCAATGAGCGCAAACTCTCCAGGTCAGCAAAGGCCATAGGTCGAATTAGGTGGATGGTGTTCCTTGACAGAGTAAGATCAACCAGTCCGGTCATGTTGACGAAGTCATTCCCACCCACCTCTGTTATAAAGTTGTCAGCAAGTCGCAACTCCACAGTTCGGCGGTCGACATGCGGCGGTACGAAGAGCAGGCCCTTATCGGCGCAGAGCGTGCTGAGCGACTCCGATAAGTTTCGACACACACAGTGAAACGGGCAGGCTGAAACTACACCCCACGTCTCCCCTGCTCCAATCAGAGAGGGCAGCAGGCAGCATGTAACCAGCGTCAGCCAGTGAAAAAACGGGAAAGTGACTGAGTCCGGAAGGGTTCTCTTGGTAGAAGTCCTTGGGCAGGCACAGTGGAGGAGGTGGGATGAGGAGGACAATGATGAGATGAAGATAGGGGGTAGAAATGAAAGAGAGATGATGGATAAAGGGAATAGAGAAGGAAGGTTCGATCCCTCTGCTCTCTGTTTAGGGTGGAGGTGTGTGCGGGGCAGGTGTCTTTGTCTGCAGGGATGGAGGGGTGGGGGGACAAGCATGGTAGATCGCCTGGCTTTCCACAGACCTACAGAAACAGAGGGAGAAGAGTAGAAATAAGATTTATTCATTATTTATTGTTAATTGTTTGTCCGTCTAAAATATACGTACGTACAAGCATAGTTAATTTAGATCGCCACATAATTACCTTCAAAGAAAATTATACAATTGTGTTGACATATGTTCCCAGTTAATACATTCAGCAAGTTTTCTATTGAGTTTAAAGTGTCTCTGTCTGGACTGCTTTCTTCCACTGACTGTCTCAACAGAGCTGGAAGGAAGGCTTGTTTTGCACATGTTCATGCTATTGTAAGTGCCACTCTGCAGTTATGTCCACTTAGTTCTTCATGCAGTCGCAGAAATAATCCATATTTTCAAATGGTACTGGAACGATTGCTATAAACTATGCACTTGAATGCCTGCTCTATTTTCAAACTACATGTGTCCACCTTACTTACCAGTGACTATATTTTCCACTGGGTCCTGATGTTTTACCATTTTAATGGCATTTTTTTCCAAGAATAGTTTGGTTGAAAAAAAGTATATGCTACAGTAAATGGTGCGTACAAAGGTTTCACTCTACATCTCACAAAATAAGTCGTATAGCTCTGCAGCCTGAGCCTTAAGAGCATGCTAATGCCAGCTTTAGCACGGATACTAAAAAATTAACACACTATTGTGACAAAGTATCTATAGTAACTTGCATATTAGGACATATTCACAGATTATAGCTATATGGTACCATTTGTGCCTCTGGTTTAAAGTGATGTAACAATCAAAGTGCTAAAACATTTATACCTGCAGCTTTCAAACATTTTATGCCCCTGGCAGCCATGGAAGATAATGAGCTCACCGCTATTCTGCAATCCTGACTTTTCCAGTAGAAATCCCAAATTCAAAGGGCGTCGTTGTTGCATTTCCGACTGGGAACTAAATCAGACTTTGAACTTCATGAGTCCTCATCATAACTTTAGCTGCTAATGCTAACTTTAGCACGCTAACGCTAACATCTATAGCTAAATATTGTAATTTCCTGGCTTGCTGAAAATGCTAAAGCACAATTTCCTAAACATCTCAACAGTTTGGCTGCTTGTTTTCCTTGAGACCTTAAAGGGCTTCTTTACATTGGCAAATAACAGCTAAAACCAATCTTCAGTTGGAAAAATTATCATGTCAAAAAACATTTAGGTAAGCAGAATTAATATTTTTTCTTTAAATTATGTTTGCTCCATGACATAACGTGCAAAGCAACTTTAGCTTCTATAGATAATGTAATTTTAATATAATGAAGGAAAATTGATATAGTGATATTGCCACCATGTAGTCCATGTATATTAATAAATACTATACAGTAAAAAGGTTCTTCTGTTTCCACAAATAGGTTTTGAAGACCAGATATCGAAATTACCTTTTTATCCAAAAACAAACATTTGCTGTCTTTCAGTGTCTAATTCTTCTGTTAATTTATACAGCACATAATTTAACGCATTACTATGAAATACTGCAGCACTCAATAACTATTCAAAAATACACAAACAAGTGTTAGTAGATCTCCTTAGTAAGTGAATGAGTGAACATCCCAGAAGATTCAAAATGGTCATCCAACTTTTCAAAAAGGGATTAAAAGAAGTACCTTCTCTTAAAAAGTTGGCCCAACAGCCGAGTCAGGTCAACGCTGTAAATCCCACACAACAAACCCTGTTGTAAATCTGCCCGTAAACACACGTTTTGTGGCTTGGTAATAAGGTACATAAGTGACTCACTGCAACTCATCGACATGCACGACAGTTGTTATAGCAACTGTAACCTAGATACAGCGAGTTTGACAAGGGTTGACAGTAACGGTCTTAGTGCTGGTGAAAGTCTAGATGACATTTTTGAGACAGACAAAGAGATGTCTCTGGAGAAGGACGACGTGTCTCTGGGGTTGTGCTGCACGGAACATAGACCTTGGTGATTATATATTGATGTACAGTATAATACATGCAAGCTTTGAGACATTGAGTAACGACTGGGATGGGCCATGCATCATCCTGACTGTTACAGGCTGACTCAAATTGCTGCTTGATAGTTTCCTTAGCATTTCTCGTTCTGTGTGAAGCTATGAGAGTTTACAATCCATCTTGGATATCAAGGCGGTGTTGGTATGAAAGTCTCCAGCCTTCTCCACAGGCCTCGCATGCTTTGTTCTGTTCTCGAAATGTGAGCTCTGTATAAAACCGTTCAACACCGTCCCATTTTTGGAGTCTTCTTATAATGAGATAAGGTGGAGAAAGTGATAAGACACTCTCTGCCGGAAACGATTATACATTTTATCTCAGGCTCTTAAATGTTCTCACTTAAAGCAGAGTGAGGGAATAAAGTAAGCAGTGCTGCAACATTATGATGGGAATAGATTCTATAAATTTGAGCTATTATGAATAGTTCTGTTAATGGGATGTTTCCCCGTGAAACGGAACATTTCAGCAGAACTTCTCACCACTGGGACATTAGTTATTGAGGAAGGCAAAAATGAATTCTAGCTTGATTGTGATTGTAAAAACAGCTGATATGCACTCTATCTTAACATATATAATTATTTCCCCATGCCTGGTGACATTAGCCTTGAAAGAAAAAAAAAAGAGGGGAAGGAAATGCCTCGAGCAGGAGAAATTATGAATGTCTGCACTGAAATCTCATCCTCGGAGGTTGATGTTGGAAGTCGAAGCCTCCTGAGCCCCTGCAGAGGGATGCATACTAATATATATAATTTCAAAAGTATCCATGTCCCTTGAATGTTTTTCACATTTTGTCACATTAAAACTACAAACTTCACTGGATTTTGTTGAGATTTTGTGAAAGATTATTTTAAAGAAGCACATAAATATTACAGTAAATTAATTGTTTTTGACATTTCTTAATAAATAACCGAAAAACTGTGAAGTACATATGTATTAGACCCCCCAGACTCTGATACCTCTAAATAAAATCTAAGGACTTTTCAGAAATCTAATTTGGAAAGAGTCCATCTGGCTGTAATTTATTCTCAGTTTAAATACAGCATGTCTGTGAAGGCCTGAGGTTTGTTAGAAAGTATTAATGGGAAACAGTGATCACAAAGATCCAAAGTCCCACTTAAAGTTTGCCACCAGCAAGGGACATAGTAAACATGTGGGCGAGGTGCTGTGGTCTAAAATTAAACAACACATTGGAAAGAATACACCATACAGGATCTTGAACACACTATTTCCATAGTAACGCTTGGTGGTGGCAGCATCATGATGTGGGGATTCTGTTCCTTAGAAGCAACCCACCGGTTACAGGACGAACCCCAACCACCCCGTCCACCGTTTCCACAGAAAAGTTCAAAGGCTGGGCAGTATATACTCCTGTAAAGCAATTTGGATCGAAATGAGTCAGATGACAGTAAGGTGTATTTTGCTTTCTTGTGTGGTCAGTGTCTCCTCTCCTTCGTTTGACCGTTTATTCCCCCCACCCCCCATCTCTACCCCCTCATCACTAATGTAAAAACCCTCCTGCTGTAGATTTTGCTATACTGTCTCTGATTTCTACCTCTCCTTGTGAAAACCCTCACATCCATCTGCCCCAGGCATGCCCGCTCACAGTTTTAACCTCTATACTTCTCCGACTCCATTAGTGTATAGCCATGGATCGTTTCCTTCCCTTCCCTCCATCCACCTGCAGTTCTTTTCACCTGTCTCTTCATCCTTACTCACCTTCCATCTTAGAACTGTTTCTGCCTCTGGCTCCTCTGGCTTCCACTTTTCCTTTTCTTTGTCTCATTTCCCCCCTTTTTTTTTTCCTCGCTCTTGTCTGCCCTTGAGGCAACCCGAGTACGACAATGTTATCAGTCACAGCTCTTCCTCACCATATTTTCGCTCCTCCTCCTCCATCACCCTCCTCTTATTGTCTTGCCTCTGTGTCGCTTGCTGACTCGGCTGCTGACCTCCGTGTCTCCTTGCCTCTTGCTCTTGCGTTTAGTTGTGATGCACTCGCATGACTTCATGTACCACATGCGATTTTTGTTATATTCCCTTCTACACCCTGCCTGTCTCAGAGACGTGGTCCTTTCTCACCTTCCCTTTCATTTATCTACTTCCTCGCCCCATCTCTCTCCTCCCCATCTGCCTCATCACTTGATTATCTTGTACAGTCATTTTTCTCCCTTAACTCTTTCCCACTCCTGTATACTTTTTTTTGTTTCATTTTGCACCTCTGTATCTCCATCTCCCTCCTTCATATATTGCTCTCAAACCTCATTTGCAGCCCGAGAGTGCAGTGTTGAAGCTTTATGATGGGCATGCACAGAAAGTTGGATGTAACTGATCCCTTCACTCACTCATCAGTCTGACCCTATAGATCACAACCTGTCCAATTCATTTCAACTCACCCTTTGGATCCTTCTTTCATTCTTACCTCATTTTGTTCTCCCTCTGCTTCATCTCATCTTTTCTTCATTACAACAACTAACTTTATGATGTTTTGCAGCATTTGATGTGACAGAAAAACACAAAGCAACTTTTAACTGATGAAGGATTAAAAGATAAATATTTTCATTAATTTACATTATAAATGTGCAAAGTGTGGTCTGTATTTGTATTCAGCCCCCTTCCGATATCAATGTTACAAAGTCAATATATTATATTGACTTTGTAATGTTATGAATAATTTACAAGGCACTACAATTCATTTGGCCATTGTTTAAAAATGTAAACTTAATTTATCAAAGTTCCCAAATTTCAGCCAACATATTATGCATTCATGATAAATGAGTTATTTAATTTCATAGCAGTTTCTTAGTTTTCCACATTTATCTCTGTCCAACAAGCTATCAGATTACAGATAAACTTACTACAACTCATCACTGTTTCAATACTACTGCAAATCTTGGGTTATCCATTTCAGTTTTTCCAGCACATCTGAAAAATCATTAAAAAAATCCTGTTGCTTTCCTCATTTTTCTATCTGTACTACTCTTGGTGGTTATATAAAACTTTTAATTCAGATTTTATCTCTTCCTTTTTCCCCTATCTTTGGCTGCCTCTGTGCTGTGTTCATTGTGCTGCTGCATCAGTAGAATTTTCCCTCTCAAGATCAATAAAATCTCATCTTACACATTGTACTGTTGCAGAATGACGGTGCAGCACTGTGCAGGCATCCGTGTTTGTGTGGGCACACAACTGCTCAAATCTGCTGCAACATCATCTGGCTTTAATTTGTAAGGATCAACTAACCAACCTGCTACTTGTCTGAACATTTTTTTTCCTGAATGAATCTAACATTTTTCTTGCACTTCAGAAACATTCACACTTCAAAGTTGGCTCCTGAATTTGCAATGAGCCTCATACAGGTAGATGTTAGAGAATCTCTCTTGTCTTGCTCTCCCAGGGCAGCAGACACTAAATTAGCCCTTTGGAACCAAACCTGTTTCACACTTTTTTACAGGAGAAGAGTAAAAGGAGGTACTCGATGAAAGACTGAGGTGCAGAAATGAGAGAGCAGAAAATGGAGTAAAGACCATAAAAAGGGAATTTTCTATTGCATCCTATCTGAGTCGTCTTGAGCTCCTCTAAATGTGCGCTGTTTCTGCATTTACCTCAATTTTTTCACATTTTGCTCTTCTATTTTGGGAAATCTCTAGCTACTTCACCATGCACGAACCTTTAAGCCTCCAGAGAGCAAGAAACGGACGAATGGAGAGAGCAGAGATGCTGCATGATGTAAAAATATGTGCTGTGAAAGTGTTTTGGGGAGAGGAAAAACTCCTCAGTACTTCCCAGGATTTGAAGCACAAACTCTTCTGAGAGGATGTACCTAACGTTACTCAAACTCCTGAAAGTTTTCAGCACTTCTTTCAGCCCCTGGATGGTGTGGCTTCTATGTTTGAAGCCAAAGTGACCAAATATGTAGCTGCTTATAGCTTCAGAAAGATGAATGTCCAGTTTTTTGTTTTTTTTTCCAGGGATATTTTTGTATTCATTCCAAACACAAGCAATTAAGAGATGCTTCGTGCATGACTTAGAAGCTCTAATTTGACTGAAAGTTTCATTGGATTTCACATTTAAGACCTAATGTAGCTTTAATTTCCTTGTTGGACTTTAATTCTCTGTGGAACATTATAAATGTCAGTCCCTCAAATATGCTGAGCACAATTAATGCCGTTAATAAACTGTATGTGGTGTGTGAGTGTTTGTGTGTTGAGCCACTCTCCCATCCGCAAATGCCATTAGCCCGTAATCGACTTAAATCGACTTAGTGAATGTTGTGGTGTTTATAAACAAGGGGATTTGTATTAGCTCTCAAAACCCACTTATCACAAGGACAGTAATCCACAGATCTGATTGGGCTGCGGGTTGGTGCATCATGAGAAATGAGACCCAGCAGCCAAACGTCAAAATGGCCTGAATACGTTTATCTTTCACCGCAGTTCGGCTAAAGCGGTGGGTAACGGTCATCTACATGAAGTACTGTGCAAAAGTCTTTAATCATCCCTCATTTGTTTCGTACTTCGTTCAGAGTAGTCAGATTTCCTTGCTACATTTTAAAGAAGTCTCGATCAACAGTTCTCCAGGCTTTCTGAAGATCTGAGATTTTGTTAAGACTCTGGCTGCTTTTTCTCTTATTTTCAGTCTAAGCTAAACCTTTTCCTAGGAATTTGAATCATTTATGTGCAAATAGACTCCTGAACTCCAGAGATGAACCTGTGTCAACATGGCAGATAACTTGCTTAAGAAACTTCCTCAAGTTGGATGTTTAGGCACCTTTTTCCTAGAAACATGTCACAAAGGCACAATTTGTTTTCGGAGATGACTTAAAACTCTGGAATATCTCAAATGTCCACTCTTAAACTCTAAAAAAAAAAAATGGAAATGTGGAATTTCTTTTTTTTTTTTGTAAGCCATTTAACCAGCTTGATGAGTATTTTAAATCTGAACAAGATAAATTTCCCTGGTGCTTCTTTAGCTCCCAGATTACTTCTTAACCTTAAGTTTCTTAGAATACATTTTCTGGACACTTTATTAGGTACACCTTGCTAGTACCAGGGTCGACACCTCCTCCCCAATTTGCTTTAATTGTTCATTGTAACGGTTCAACAAGGAGTTGGAAATGTTCCTCAGGGATTTTGGTCCATGTCAACACAGCATCACACAGCTGCTGAGGATTTGTTGGCTGTTTATCAATCATGTGAAACTAGATTGAGATCTGAGACTATGGAGGCCACTGAGGTTCAATTAATTCTCATTGTGCCATATTCTATTGGAAGAAGCTATCAGAGTATGGGAAGACTGACCATGACCATCATAAAGAGATGAACATGGTCAGCAACAATAGCTAGGTCCGCTGTAGTGTTTGAAATGGGTGACAAGATAACATTTCTCAACTGAGCTGTTGATAGTGGGCAACGTGGATCCATCGTAAGGCTGTTATACCTAATTCTGGCCTTGCTGTCTGAATGTTGCAGCTGAAAACGAGTCATCCCACCAGGCAGAATTTTACCTGTTATTTGTTGGCCCCCGTGCTAATTTCAGCCTCAGTTAACTGTGCTTAGTTGACAGAAGTGGCAAACGGTGTGCTCTTCTGCTGCTGTGGCCCATCTTCTTCTCTGTAAACCAGAGATGTGTGTGAAACTCAGACCAGCCCATCTTGCACAAACAACCACACCATGTTCAAAGTTACTTAAATTCCAGTTCTCTTTAAGTGTGAACAAGTTGTCTTCACCACATTTAGATGCCAAACTGCAGAGTTTTTGCCACGACCAACTGATCATGTGGCAGCAACAACTTCACAAGTGTACCTAATAAAGGGGCAAGTGGATGAACATAACTTTAGAAACAAGATTATTTTTTTCCTGATTCTTAGACATGAATTTTAGATGCGGTTCATCTGCTGTAGATGGTTTTTAAAGGCCTAAAACCTGTTCTATTGTCCTCTGATGACAAAGGGTGCATTTAAGCACATGTGCAACATTCAGCCAAAGTCCAAAGAAAACTTGGAAAGATTTTCAGAAAACCTGAAGAACTACAGATAGTTTCACTTTTAGAAAGTTACAACAAAGTCTGGCTGCTTTGAAGCAAAGCTGTACTTTGTCTGAGCAGAGATGCATCAGACAGCATTGCATTGTTCTTAAATAAAAAGCTCTGCTCGCCCATATACACAGGTTGAATATTGAGGCAGCCTTGCACAACCCAATTCTTTTCAGTTGCACCAAGGCTTTGTGGAAGGCACTCTCGCACATAATCCGGGCCCTAGATATAAGGTGAGCACTTGCATACTGAAACAACCAGGAGCATACCAAAACAGTCTTCCCACACAGTCATAATTATAAGGGAGGCCGACACATAGACACACACACATTTCTCTGCAGGCAAGAAACAAAAGAACGCCCACAAAGCCTCTTCTTGCAGCTGTCGTGTGTACTGTAAGCCCACTCATCCTTTTGATACTATTGCTCTTTAGCCGAATTGTCCCTCTTTAGTCAACCGGAGTATATCGGGAGCAGGAAGGGGTAAACATTTGATATAGAAATGTGGCACAAACACAAGAGAGCTTAGCAGCATGAAATGGAGAGAAGGGGGCACAAAGAAAATGGTGGGGTACTGCATAAGATGGAGGAAAATAAAAACCATTAGTGTAAAGAGCAGAGGATGAGTGAAATACAGGAGTTTGAGGAAGATGGGAAGGAATGAGGGATGAAGAGTCAGTAGGTATGATTGTGTCGTTAAGTGGATGGGCAGAGAAATATGTAAAGGCGATAAATGGGTGAAGGCCACCCATCCATCAATGTCAGGGAAAGAGAGGTGATGGAGGGAAGAAGGGATTTGATTAGAGAAAGGAAGAGGAGGGTTAAAAATTGACTTTGTAAGGTTCAGCCATCGTGATGGTGTGAAGGGATGAAAAAGGGTCAGGCAGGGTTTCAGGATGGGAGGAAAAGGTTACTAGTCAAGAAAATGGAAAATATTATGCAGTGCAGTTCTTCTTCCTGATTTTGTCCTTTCTGTACCAAACTCCTAGTTGACAAGCAACACTGCATCTAGTATTGTTTCCACCAGACAAAAAATGGGTCAGTGATGACAGGAGTTGATGCCGACTCCCCTGGGTGACAGACCTCTGTTTAACCCATCCATCAACCCCATATAAATATTCTCAAGGGCTTTGTTGCCCTGGTATTACTTCACCTAAAACCTGGAAACACGCCTTATCAAATTATAGTTAGTTTGGGAGATTTGGCCCTCTGAAGACAATCTTTCACCAGCCTGGATTTTCCCTTGTTTAACCTTTTTCACAGCAGATCCCTGCCTAGAGTACACTGAGAACTGGTAATGGTAAGGGATGGAGTGAGTTATTCAGAAAACACCAAAACAAACCATTTAGGTTCTTGTCTTGGTTCTGGACCGTAAAATAAATTAAAAAAAACTCTAGCAGGGAGTTGCAGGATAAGAGGTTATAATCAAAGTAAAATTAACTTAATGCAAAAATTGACACTCCTGTTATTTCTCTCTCTTTCTCTCTCTCTCTCTCTCTATATATATATATATTTTATTTATTTATTTATTTTTTTTCATTATACCTAGATTGATATATACAGATTATTTATTTCTAGTGTATTTGATGATGGCTTACAGCTGATGAAAATCCAAAAATCAGTTTCTCTTACAATTATTATTACATAAGATCAATAAAAAACTTATTTTTTACTATGTAAATGCCAGCCTACTGAAAAGTGTCCATGTACTGCACAGTATATGGACTCAATACTTGGTTGGGGCTCCTTTTGCATGAATTACAGCATCAGTGCGGCGTGGCATGGAGGCATTCAGCCTGTGGTTCTCCTGAGGTGTGATGGAAGACTTCAGGTCATCTGCGTTGTTGTTTCTGGTGTCTCTCATCTTGACAGTACTCCAGAAATTCGCCATGGGGTTCAGGCCTGGCCAGTTAGATGGCCAATCAAGCACAGGGACACCGTAGAAGCAGGTGTTGTTACCTCTGGGAGTAACAGAAGTTATTGCTGGATGCAGGCAGAACGATCGCAACAGCATTTATTTACAGTTTTTTTACAACTGCAGAGAATGTAATTGGCTTCCTGTTAGTCTCTTTTGCCTGCGCCTTGACATCTTGAACAAAAATGGCAAAAGCAAGTCATTGAGGAAAAGAGAATGGAGGTAATGGTGAAAGAGATCCAAAGTTTCTCTTTTTAAAATGTGAAAACTGCCGTCTCATCACAGCTGGACTCTGCACAAACAGTTTAACGCTGACATTCTCGCCTAATCCCTCCTGAACCCATGCGCTGTGTATGAGAGGAGAAAAGGAGAGGCAACAACAACAACCAGCTTGTTTCTGTTTGTGTATGATGAGCAAGTGTGAATCTGTCTTACTAAATCCTGTTGGAAGCTATCCTATTTGGAAGATTTTGATAATTGTCTCTATTCTTGGAGCAGTGCACAGTCAGATTATTAAAATGTTTTTGTTTTTCTTGCTTCTTCCAACCCTGATTCACTTCAGGCATTCAAAATACTCAGAAAGACCTAATTTCTTTCAAGCCACTGATCATTTCGTCCCCTATTTCAAAACAGTGACAGCCTTGTTGTTAGGGATTTTCAATCAGCTGTAGGAGACTACTTGCCACTGATGAGCAGAAAATGAGCGTTCATCACCCAGTTTGTGGGATATAAGGCTACCTCTGGCTCTGGCACTTTATCTAAAGTGAAGTTCTGAAACGTGACTTAAATCTTTTAACTTGGCAATGCTTAAAAGAAAAGCTTGTTTCCTCGTCATGCTGTGTTTGGACTAAAAACCTAATAGTGGTGGAGGCTTTGAAGTCTGCCTCTCTTTTTAAGGTTTGCATAGATAAGAAAGGCAGTCTTTAATTAACCTGGAATGCAGTGTTTCAAAGTGTAAAAAGTCATGAAAGTTGGATGCTACCGTTTTAGTTTCTTTTTTTCTGGAGGGAGAGAAAGAGAGAGCACCTGTTCTTTTATATCTATATGAAACATTGGACTGAAAAGCAGAAGGCAGAGTGACCCCTGTGCCCCGATTCATCTCAGACTGAGAATCTGTGAACCGTGAGGAAAAAACGGCACAAGAAATTCCCGAGCAGTCAACTATGAAGGGTTTTTTCCTCCCTCCATGGACTGTGCAGAAATTTGTAAATGAAGTCAAAGCTCACATCTCTGCCCTCCTGATTCCACACTGTCTCAAATGATTCAGCAAGGCTTATTAATGTAAACAAAAAGCAAATCAAGATCTAATTTTCTTGCAATTAGTATCTTTCACAGCTACAACAAAGCAATTAACTGCAGCTAAATAATAAAAGCTCAGATGGATTTCCCTCGTTGCTTCATATTTTTTAAATGCTAGAGGCACTAATCAGTCTGTTGATAAGCAGCTTGAAACCCTGCAAACAGCTCCATGTCTCAGCCGCTCCATACCAATCAGATTGCCACATGCCTTTAAAGTTTGCATCGTCTTTACAGTTCACCAGCTCCCAGTCTAAGGTAAATCAGTTCCTCAACACTATTATTAACATTATTAACACGTCCATAAGGGTGGCAGCCAGTACCCCGCCCTTCATGAGTCGCTGTAATTTTCTTCCCTTCCTCCCTCTGGAAGACCGCACACAAGCTGAAGAGCTTTGGGGAGCCCATTTTCCGGGAGGTAAATTGAATTGGCAGCTGCGGTGACAGTGATTTTCTTTGGCATTTTTAGTTACACAGGGGAACAGAGTGGGAGCAATTATTATATGTGTCATTTAACGTGCATCCGTTACCTACAAAACTTCATGCATCTAAATGTTTTAACTTTTTCTGTGATAGACTAACACAAGAATTAAATAATTGTGACGTTTTCCGAGAACCCAACGTCGTTTTCAAGATTTTTATGTCAATCTGGAGTGCTACTTTGTTTGAGTTCTGGTACCCCTAGATTAAATCCAGTGCGATTGATGACTTTCAGAAGTCGCCTGATTAAACTTGACATTGCCTGTGTAAACACAGCTGTTCTGTTAAGGCTTTAGGGGGTTGCTAAAGAATAAACGGGATAAGAATACTTTCTTACTAACATCCAAGACTATGTGGAATCAAACTGCTGCCTCAACATCCTCAAACCCCAAAGTGAAACATGGTGGTGGCGGTAATTCCTGAAAGAAAACCTGGTATACGCCACAAGAGAGTTGAAACTAAAGCAGAGGTTCACATTCAGCAGAACAATCCTAAATATCCTGCCAGAACTACAATGAAGTGTTTTATATTACATCATATTTATGTGTTTAAATGGCCCAGTCTAAGTCCAGACCTGGTTCCAATTTAGAATCAGTGGCAAGGCTTAAAGACTGATGGGGCGTTGCATAGTGTAGCGGTAGAGCGGGTGCCCCAAATGCAGAGGCTTTAGTGCTCTACGCAGCCGTCATGGGTTTGATTCCCGTTCTTGAGAGCTTTGCTGCATGTCTTCTCTTTGTCTATTTCCTGTCTGGTTACTGTCAATAAAGGCCACTAGTGCCAAAAAAAATCTTTCAAAACCAAAAACACTTAAAAGACTGCTGTTCAGATGCTCTCCATCCAATCTGACTGAGCTTGAGGTTTTTTGCAACAAAGAATGGGCAACAATATCGGTCTCTAGTTGTGCAAAGCTGGTAAGTATGTGTCCCGAAAGACTTGCAGTTGTAATTGCAGAACAAGGTGGTTCTACAAATTAATAATAAATTTATTAAACCATGTATAATTTTTCTTCCACTTTACAGTTATGTGCTACTTTGTGTTTGTCTATCACACACATTCTCAATGAAATAATTTGATGTTTGTGTGTTGTCATAATGAAAAAACCTTTTCCAGTCTCTGTTGGTTTCTTCTCTTTTAGATGAATTCCTTTCTGCTCGTAAATCTTCAGCATCTCTGTATTGAAAGAGTGATAAGGTTTGAACCCTTTTTTTGTGAACAGCAAGAGTAGTTTCTTCTCCATACGCTTATGGCACTCCTACAGATGGATGCAGCAGAGAAAATGGCAGACGACAGTGTTGAATACGGCTCAGTCACACTGCAGCACCCTGAATTCCTTTTTTTCTCCTTGTAGTGGAGTCATTTTTCATTGGTTGATGGTTGTCACATTGAGAGGCATCTCAGCAATGTTCGGTTTTGTTTATTCCTCATTCCAGATGGCATTCTCATAGTTGTATCTGATTAAATTGCAGTGGTTTAAGATGGGAGCCGATAAAAGGCTGTAATTAATTGCTGACAGTCTTCGTTATTGCCACATGCTCATATCTTAATGAAGATGCCGTACTTTGTGAAATGGAAAGGGGGGGTTAATTTTGAATTTTCATCGTGTTTCTGATGTTAGGAAGCCTTACTTTTTAAACTATTCTTTGCCATTATTGCTGTCATTTGCAAAAATAACGTCCCAACTGATGCAGCCTGGGTCCAGATTCACTCATTTTAACTTTCATTCGTATCCTTCTGAATGCTTCATGCTAGAGTACAAATATTATTAGTCTGTTAGCTAAAACTGTATGTAACAAGTGAACAGGAATGAGCCATTAGTTTGAAATCTGTAGGTTATTACAGATGATGGTTCACTTCTTCAGATTTCAAGTAGTCTCACTCAGTGGATGCTACAGTTAGGACGATGTGTGAACCGCTGCTCGAGCCACCAGAGAAGGGGTGTTTTTCTCTTAAATCAACGCAAACCTGCATTTTTAAGGCCGCTCAGTTCAGTTGCTTGGATCCTGGACCTTGTTCTTTTTGTCATGATCTTCTTCTCATCACCATGAGTGAGGGTTGGAGAGTAGACCGATGGAGCTCAGAAAGAGCTGAAGTTTTGTACTCTATTTATGCAAGTCTTTATAAAAGTGTACAGCCTGTCAAAAGACTATCCCACTCATTTTAATTATGGAGAAATTAATCATGTTTAATTAAATCTAAATAAGATTATGGTTTTCAGGTTTGGTTTGTTGTATTTAATTGCTAGATAATGAATGCAAAGCAACAGCTTTATATAGCTGTTAGAAAAAAAGATGTTTCTTACCAGTGTGCCCTCTGAGTGAGAAGAGAAACTCCACTTAGTCTAACTTGAAAAGGCTGACTGCAAAGATTAAAGACTAATCGGTGATAAATTCAGCTAGCAAAACAAGAAAGCTTCAACTAAACCCAGACGGAAATTCGGAGATTCTCCATAAATACCAGTTTTTTTCAGCCAGTTAGCCATCTACTGGCTGAAAACTTCCCAGTGGCCTGTCAAAATGCAGCACTGTTTTTAGTGTCTTTACTGAAGCTTGTAGTGACATTTTGAGGAAATAACTGTTGCTCTATGCACAAAACTGTATGGATAGCATCAATAGGCTTGCACCAGGTACAATGCAAACCTTGGAAAGTTCCTAAAACTAGTTGCGTGTGGATGAGAGATGTAAAGCAGAAGAAGTTTAGTTTGGAAAATATCTGGTGCCTAGTTGCCCCTGCATTAAAGTATCTTCATTTCCTGTTTCCTCCTCCCTACCTTAGCTCTGAAATCCATTTAGTCTCTTCTCACTCTTTCCTCACAGCTTTTGCTGCCACCTTGCCATATTTTCAGCAGGTGATTGTTGATGTGTTTCATGTGTGCACCTGTAAATATTTGCTTTGGCTAAAGCAAGGAGAAAAACAACAGACACGGGTGGAGAGACAACACTCAAACCTGCCCACAACTGTGCAACATTTCCCGCCTATTCAGAAACCCTGCGGCGCCAATCATTTGGACCCTGATTGGGTTACCCGACGGGACGCCATTTGACAATGGCCATGCTTGTGTATGTGGGCGCAGGTTGATGATTCAGCAGGGATCCTGGCTTTCTGAGGGGGAAGTCCTGAATATGAGAACAAATACCCAATCAGCACTCTGCATCTAGCACAGTAGGTCAATGACATACCAGCCAGGCCCCTGAATCATAGTGATGGATGTATTGATTGATGCTACAGACCGTTAACAACACTTCTGCACATATTCCTCCTTCCGTTAATGTTTTTCTTCTATTTTTGTGGATTTTCTTCTCTTGTCTTGCTCTGATCCATCTGTCTCCACCGCCCTGAAAAACAAAGGGCTGTACAGAGATGCAGAAAGGCAGAACATCAGCGCTTAGAGCTGGGAATAGCACAAACATCCTTTGAGGAAAATGGATGCCTGTGGTGTTGGTATCGAAACATGCTAAATGATTCCTCGGCTAAGGCTTGTTAGTATCTCGCACGTTTGATCGGAGGCGTTCCTCAGTCATAATGAATGAAGTTTTACTGCAAACTCGACACAAAGTGCTTTCTTGCTGCTTTCTCCTTGATTTGTGACAATAATACCGTCGAAACAATGCGGCAGTTCATCAAGCCTGCGGGGTTGCTGGCTTCCCTTGAGCTTGTTGATTTTTACACGTCAACTGCAAATGCTCAGCATTGCTGATACACGGAGACTCAGACTGTAAGTGTTGCAGGCTAAGTACAAGCTGGTTTGCTCTGACAGTCGTCACCCACGCTGCATTCTGCACCGTGATTCACTCGAGCATCTTCAGCCCACATCTGTTGACGTTTGTAATGCAGGAGAGCACATGTGTTTGCAGACATAGTATAGTATTATTGTAGCACTTTGAGATTTAAAGTGTAAACGCGGTACAAAAGTAAATTATTATTAACACCAAAGTTACTTACTCGTTATGATTATTTCCTCCCTGCAGATGACACATTTGAAATGTTTAAATATTGTACTAAAACTTTCAAACTTTCTCTGGGATAGCTTGTCAAGTCTTTTCATTCTTTTAATGGTGGGTCCAAATCAAATTTAGAGTATTTTAAAAGTCAAGATTGTGTCATGCTTTGAGTCTTTAAATGGTGAGTCTGCATCAGGTTTTAAATCTTTACAAAGTCTTTGTCACAGGGTCTCACTTTGAGTCAAGTATGAGTCAAGTTTCAAGTCTTTAAAGGTTGAGTCAGAGTCAAATTTTAAAGGTGGGATCTGAGTCTTTGGAAGGCCAGTCTAACTCCACTTTTGATCAAGAAGGTACACCTGAGTCAAGGAAGTCAGCCGTGAATCTTTAGACTTGAGTCCAACTTAAGTTTCAGTTCTTAGAGGGTGAATCTGAGTCTAACTTTCAGCCCTAAGTCCCCATCCCTAGATAGCTTTAGAAACCTTATTTGTCTCTTAACCATTAAATTTAGTTTTAACTGAAGTCTCCATTTATCCCAACCATTTTATTTTCTTATTCTTCCTCCTGTTCTCTCATCTTGTGACCCTACCTTCATCCAACACCCCGTTGCTTCGCTCTCACTTTAACACTTGGCTCTCCTCCCATGTCTGCTCACTCCCATACATCTCCCTCCACCCTAAAACCAACCCGCCGTCTGTCTCCAACGGTTGCGTGGTTACAGTTCGTTCTGCTCATCAAGCGCCCGCTGTGCTTAAACAGTCTGTCAACAGTTTAATTACTCATCCTTTCATTGTTTTTTCCCTTGTTCACATGCTCGTTGCTTCCTACCTTTTTCTAGGAAGCTTTTTGGTTGCTCCTCTTACTACTCCACTTCCTTTCATCTTGGGCCTTATCCTTCATTTTCTGCCATTCCTTTACTAATTGGTGCTGGATGTTTGGATCTAACTTACCATGTAACAATGGTAGACATTTACATCGTTTACTCCTTTTGCTCTGTTATTACTGTACTTTTTCTTTCTAGTCCTCTATTCCCTTATTCCCACTCTTCATTCCTACACTAAAGTGTCATCTCTTTAGCCATTTCTTTCCTCAGAAGTTTCCTCAAATCCTCATTGCATTTTCTCCCCCATCTTAAACGGTCCCCTGGCCTTTTCTACATTGCTGCCATCCTGTATCTCCGTCCCATTGTTTCTAGATGTGGCCATCAAGAGTCCAGTCTTTTTCATCCATCCATTTGTCCTTCACTCAGACATCCCCATTTCATGGCTTGAAATACCCTCCCTTTCCCTCCTTGATTGAAAGCTGCTTAACTCCTGAAGGTGTCTGACATTCCACATTCCTCATCCATCATTCCCGACATCTAATCACCTGTCTGCCATCGTCTGTTTTGTTTAATTATCCACGAATGTCCGCTGCCATCGTGCTCAGCCACACTTTTTTGATCACCTAATCAGACCGTCCCTCCTTTCTTTTTCGCCTTTTAGTCATAAATTAACAATAATTAGGCTCCCTAATGCCCTGTGAAGCATTCTGCATTAGATTGGGAAACGTTTTGAGTGGGGGGGGTTATGAATCTGCAGCTTATTGGCCTCTATTTCTTATAGCAGCGACCTAAACGTTTTACTTTACGGGCTGAAAGGAATTGCAGACTATGTTGTCTTAGTCTTTCTGTCCAGCAGATCCAAAGAGCAATCCTGTCTATCCCAATACCTTCTACTTCTTCCCCCATCCCCTCGTCAATTTTCCAGTCTGCTCATGTTGGCAAGCCTCCTGCCTTGAACAGTGTGCATCCCATCTGCTCCGCTCCCCTAACTGTAGCCCATGACTGGCGGACACCCCTGGTAACAATGAGCCACATGGTGGATCTACCACATAATTGAGGAAATGGTTCCCTTATGGGGCTTTTATTCCACCGTTTGAACCAGAAGACTCTTAGCTGCTCTGTATGCTTGCTGCACTCATTAGCAGAAGAGCACAGAGCGGTTTTAAGATTATGATTTGGGTAAATGGAAATCAAAAGGCCTCTTTGTCACGCTTCAAATGATTCGGTTCTTCAGAGTAGGGGATGTTCAGGTTTGAAGCAAGAGTTGAAGATGGTGGAAGTGATGGTGGAAAAGTATGGAGCATATTCACCAGGTCTAGATAAATATGGGAAAATAAAACTTTATTCAATAATCCATTCACTCGTGCTAACCATCGTTTTTCCATCTTCTCGACCATTGATCTGTTTATCCATTCATCGTCCATCACTGTCTGTCCATCATCCATCACTCCAACATCCTTTGTGCGACTCCATTTGTGAACTGTCCATCCACTATCTATACAGCCATTTGTCCTCCATTGTTCCCTCCATCATAATGTCATCCATTCATCGTCCATCCGTCTGACCATCTCTCCATCCGTCCATCCATCCTTCTGCCCACATTGTCGACTCATTCTTCAGTTTTGTTCCACTATGTCCATCCATCTATTCTGTCCTTCCATCCGTCCATAAAACTATCTGCCCAAAACATTTGTGTGTACTTTGAACATAAAGGACTAAGGATTAAGGAAAATATGAGAATGAAGAATATTTTAAAATGCAACGTTGTAATGAAGAGAGTTAATAGTTGGCTTAGATAAAAATTCAGACCTTCCGTGTAGGTTGTACGTATAATTGGCACATCTACTACATGAAGCTCAGTTACACAGACTGGGCTTATGACTGTTGTTGACAGACTTTTTCAGGTTATGTAGGACTAATTATAGGCAATAGTGTGATGGGTAAAAAAGTTACATCCAGATCTCCATCTGCCTTTTTTAATCTTTTATTTTCACTGCTTTCATTTAACATTATTACCTTTTCATACATTGAAACTTGGCTGTTTGTTTTTCCTCTGAAGCCACCCAGATCTTTTTTGATCTATCTCTTGACGCTAACCCTTCATCCCGTCTACTCCTCTTCTCGTAATCTGTTTCTTTTATTAAATTGTATCTTATCACGTGACAAAGCTCCATTCACTGATTCTCACTCCTCCCCTGCCATCCTTTCATCTAGCCCGTCTTAGCCCTCATTCCCATGTCAACCCTCCCTCTTCCTCCCTATCTGTTTCTGTCTCATCGCCCTCTTATCCTCCTCTCGATCCAGTCAGCCTGATCTCATGTGTCAGTGTGCCAAATCTGCCTGCGTTTGTGTGCAGACACGGCTTACGTAAAGAGCCTCAAATGAAGGGGAGGTTAGAGCACAACAAACACTCCTCTGCGCTGCATTCATTCACGCTGCCTTCATACATGCAATGCGCCAGGTGAGATTACATTAAGGCCTAGGTGATGAAAGCCAAGCTAAGACGCTCCTATTGAGTAATCTGATACAGGACAGCTGGCTGACACACTGAGACCGTCAGTGCGGTGTGGGGTTAGAAAGAGAGGGATGTCAGAGCTGCAGCAGAGTGATGAAAGGTTATAGTCATCTGTGCCATATGCGAGATCTGAAACTGCGTCTTTCAGTCCGTTTGCCTCCCATGCTTCTGCTACAAATGCACATCTGTTCATTATTCACAGTTGCTGAGTGTGTTTGTGTGAGACACAGAGCAGCGAGTTCCCCTGCCACTGTGCCCACCGCAGTGATGTGCTCAATGATTCAGCACACAAGGGCTAACCACGCTAATGTGGATTTGACTCTGCTGTACCAATGTATGTTCAGTCTTTCTGCAGGGCTTTATGAAAGTGCTCACGCCCCTGAAACTTTTACACACCTTGTCAGACTACAACCACAAACTACATGTTTTATAAGGATTTCATAAGATGGACCTGAAAAAAGTAGTACATAACCGTGAAAGGGAAGGAGGATGATGAATGGTAATCACATCCTTTTGCTGCAGTTACAGCTGAGAGCGTTTTGGAGGAATGTCTCTACCTGCTTTGCACATCTAGAGAGTGAAACCATTGACCCTTCTTCTTTGCATAATAGCCCACGCTCACTCAGATTGGATGGAGAGCAATTGTGAGAACCTCAATCTTCAAGTGTTGCCTAAGATTCTGAATTGGATTTAGGTCTGGACTTTGACTAGGCTGTTCAAACACATTGATATCCTTTGAAATAAACCCTTCCCTTGTAGATCTGGCTGCATGTTTAGACTCGTTTCCTACTGGGAGTTGAACCTCCGTCCCAGTCTTCCCACAGCATGTTGCTGCTACCACTATGTTTCACCATGGGGCCATGTAGTTTTTTCACACATATGTCAAATCGTTGAGTTTTGGTCTCATCTGTCCAGAGCACCTTCCTCTAGCTAGTGTCAAACTGCTGTTTCAACAGTTAAACTATCTTTTTCCCAGTTATTGTCCTTGGGCAAGACACTTCAACGGACCCTCTGGGGGTCAGAGTGTGTATGGCCGATTGTATGGCAGCCTCACTTCTGTCAGTCTGCCCCAGGGCAGCTGTGGCTACAGTGTATCCTACCACCGTTTCAGTGTATGAATGAATGGATGAATGACTGATTGTAGAGTAAAGTGCTTTGAGGTCTCTTGATGAAGTGCTATACAAGTGCAGTCCATTTACCATTTAACACTTTTACATAAAGGAAAGATTTGTAGACTCTGTAACTACTAACTCTCCGTAACAGAGTCTGCTACCTGAGCTGCAACTCCTCCAGAGTTACCACTAGCCTCTAAGCTGCTTCTCTGATCAGTGCTCTTTTTGCACAGACTGCCAGATTATTTGAACGGCCATGTCTTGATAGCTGTGCACTTGTACAATACTTTTTCCGTTTAGTGATTGAAACCTAACTCTGCTTTAAATTCTCCAGAACTTTGTCTGACTTGTCTGCTGCGTTCCTTGGTCTTCATCATGCTGTGTGGTCATTAATGTTCTCTAACAAACCTCTGAGGCCTTCACAGAACAGCTGGATTCATTCTGGGATTAAATTATACATGATAGGACTCTATTACCTGATCAGGACACCTCTAAAGGCAATATTTTGAACATCATGTATCATTTTCTTTCCATTTCACATTTATGTACTATGTCCTGTTGGTTCATCTTATGAAATCCTTTGCAACTCAGTGTGTGTGTGTTTGAAACTCTGTGGACATTACCTTTTCCGTCTGTGTGCCTCTATAATCCAAATCAGCTCCACATGTTATCCAGGTTTAGGTTTGTGTGTGTTCATGGGATGTGTGTCGGTCTCAGATCTCGCCTCAGGTGTTTGTGCTGATACGAGTCCAGCCCAGAGCTGGGTGGGTTGTTTGTACTGATGAAACCTGTCCCACTCTCTCCTCCGCACATCAGAAAAAGGAAAGGCTGATGTAGGTCAACGTCAGGCAACCAGAGAATTGAAGAAATCTCAATTCCACGATATCCGCTTAGGCTTTCATAGATGAAGAAAAACCTGGAAAATCCTGATTTACTCGCTCAATTTCACCGTCGTATTCTGAAATTTGCAGAGAGATCCAAGAATCCACTTCGCTAAAAATCCAATTTGTGGCGTCTAAGTACAATTTCCTCACGGCCGTACTTAACTTTGCTCCTTCTCTCCTGGTTTTTGCTCCTGTTCATTCTTCTTCTGCTTTTCTGTCATCCCCTCTACTTCCACAACTGATTTGCTGCCTGCTCAGTGTGCTGCACATTTGCTCTCCAGCACTGAATTAGTCGTTCCTTATGACCTTGGATGGAAATTCAGAGAAGCAGGATTGTCAAGGTGGACGTATTGTTAGAAATCTGAAACAAACGACAAGTGGAGAGGGCAAAAATGCTGAAAATAAGATGTACAGTCACATCATTCACTCTAATTTCCCCCTCCTATCCAGCTCCCCTCCCTCATTCCTGAGGATGCAACTCCACCTCACCGCCCCTAATTTCTCCTCTCGCTCCCTTTCACCTGTCTGTCAGAAACAATCAATAGCCGCGAGACCCTCTTAACGCTCCTCAGCAGGCTGCATTGGCTTATTGCTGCACAAATGCACTTGTGCGCACACATACACACACACACATGCGGTCGTGCAACACTTTCACACACCTCCACAGTCGCTGCCACCACATTCAGTAAGTAGTCATGCAGTGATACTCTGCACACACACTGCCTCTTCCTTCCTTTCAACACACACACATGCAACTCACACAGCTTAATGAAACAACTGAGCTATTGATCAGCTCCATGAATGTCAGACAGTTCAAAAGTCCCACCTCCCCACCCCTCTGTTTGCTTGTCAATCAATCTCCAAAAGCCAACTGTTATAAAAAAAAGAAATCCCATCTATGCAAACTGTTACATCCGTGGGGTTTCTCTGCTCCAAACCAAGAAATCTGTGATGCATTTGTTTTTGCTGCTTGCTTACTTCTTGACTATTCCAATCTACCTGTTTAAGCGTTAAACTGGTCCCTCTATTCCTATCCGATATGCTCTACCCTCCTTTCTGTGATGAAAAGGTGGAATTACTAACCTTGTTTTCCGGATCATTCCACTGCGACTCCTGGAGCAGTCACATCTCTCCGTCTCAGCGCCTCTCGCTCTATCTCAGCTCCGCAGAAAAACACCCATCTCTCTCTCTCTCTGTCTTTCTCTCTCCAACCTCTTCTTTTTTATTCCTCTCTCTCTCTATCTCTCTCTCTCTCTGTCTATCCCAACCCCCCTCGTCCTCTTCCTCACTGCTTTCTCCCCTCAGTTGGTCTCGACAGCTGCAGCAGCGCTCTGTCTGCCCGCACTGAAGCTCTTCCGTCAGGCTGTGGGCTGATTGAATTTTAAGTCATGTTAATCCCACAGAACAGGTACTGAATGAAGGAGGGGACGAAGACCGGAGAGAGGGAATAACAGGGACGCAGGGAGAGAGGCGAAGCACAAATCTCCGCTCTCTCGCTTCAGGTTTTTTTTTTTTCTAAAACTTCATCCTATTCTTTGTCTTTTTAGATTCGTCGGCGTCTCTGTCCTCTTGGTTTTTCCTTCGTATTGTTGATCGACTTCATCCTCATCAGGTCGAGAAGTGTTATTTCCAGGTCGGAGCAGAAGAAAGCATTTATTAGTCTTCGCAGCACCAAGCTAAAAGAATGCACAAGAGAGGGAGGCATGAAGATGAGGAGCGGGAGGGATGCTGGGACGAAGGGTAGGGAGGGGGTGTAAGTAAAGAAAGAGAAAACAGGAGGGAATCATGTAGTAGAGGAGGAGAGAATAGGTGAGAGGAAGAACAGGACCGGGTGGAGGAGAAAATGAAGCTCAGAGTAACGGACTGCAAATTAAAGGAGCAAATTAGATTACTGGACTAATCTATTCCATAAACACAATAATTGTTTGCTTTTAAATAATCAAAGCCAAAACTGAGAAGTACTTGTGCTAAAGGAAATTAAAATTTTGCCTTTTACTTCAGAGATTTAAGCCAAAGTTCATGAGGCTGTGAGCCACAGGCGAATTGCAGGAATGTGAAAGTGTTGAAGTTACATTAATTACAAGGTTCAACCTACATTTTTATATTCATTTTATATTAAGATTTTTCATAGTTCTAGTCAGAAATATTGGAAAGACGGACTCTCAAAAGAATTATGTGTAAACTGGGAGATGTTTCTCAGATAATGTTCTGGTCAGAATATTATGAACCTCTATGTATGAAGAATATAATTTTCTATAATCCAAACTGGGTCATAGTTATGCATACAGGCTCAAATATAAACATACACCTCCTCTGATATTTAGTGACATGTTCTTTAGCAAGTTGCACCTGAATAACAGGCTTTTTGCAGTCATCAACCAGCTTCTGGCATCAGTCTGGCTGGATATTTGAGCTGTCTTCATGGAAGCATTGGTAAAGTCTAGTTTAATTGGTTGGTTTGCTGGCGCAGATGGTGCTTTTAAGCATATCTCTCACATCTTCATCAGGGTTGAGGCTGATCCAGAAGCTTGATGTGTTGGCCTGCTTTATCCCTTCCAGAACCAGTAAAAAAGTATTTGGGTTATTGCTCTTTCCGACCACGCGCTTGTGTCCAAGTTTCAACCACCTGAGGACTTGAAATTGAGGGATTTGGACATAGTTCCCGTCATTGATATTGTTGACTTGTGCATTGCTCCAGTAAACCTTGCAATGAAACAGTCCCACACAGCATGATGCAGCCACTGCTATGCTTGATTCTAATTTCAGTGGTCCATGTTAATGTTAAACTAATCTGATTGTGAACAGCAATTGGTGTTCCAGCAGTTTCCAGTTCATACTAGACTTAAGTGTTGGTGCATTCTGGGATGACCCTAGTAAAAACTTAATTTCCTCTTAGAAGGACAGTTTGGGTCTTCTGTCAGGTTGAGCTGAGGATCTTTGAGTCGTTCAGGATAGGTTCCAAAACTTCCCCTATTTGAGGAAATTTGCCATCTACTACCTTAGATCTTCACTGTTCTCCACTCACTGTTATAGTGTTTATTGTACTGGTAAATCCAAAGAAATGCTTTTTATACTGGCTAAGACACTACCACCTGGAGCCCCTTGTGATCAGTCCTTCCTTCCTTCCTTCCTTCCTTCCTGTTTTTGTCCATATCAAAACAATTTGCAGAAATATCTGGCATGAATTCTCATTGAGCTTTTATATCAGTAGCTAAAATAATCTGTAAAAATGTCTGCATAAAATACAGACTGGAACAATGTTTGGAAACCCTGACATTTTCAGTGGAGTGAATTAAAGGTACATGGCTGCTTTAGTGCTAAAAGTGTCTTTAATTTTACTTTTAAGATGGTACATTTCTATCATTCTTTTGGGCTTTGGGTCTTAATCCTTCTGAAAAGATTCAAGACCTTCACATTAAACCAAGGTTTCTCCACACTTTGTACCACATTTAAATTTCAAATGGTAATCTACTGATTTAATTTGTTCCTTTGATAGATTAAATAACTCCACCACCAGGGGCCCTACAGGATGATGGACTACTCCACTTCTTGAGCTTTGGCGGTTTGTTTTTCCCAGGAAGTTTTCACTCTAAAGTCTTTTAAATACCTTAGAAAGTTTGTGTAAATTTTGCTCCTCTCTTTTTTATCTTTGATATATTGTTGCTGTTCATCTTTTCTCTTAATCCATACTTTAGGTTGTCAGACTTTTATCTGGTTGCTGCATCCTGAGTTCATGTTTTTAAGTACATATAAATAATATAAATAATTATGATTATTGGTCTGTTTATGTCTCTAAACCTCAGTTCAGTTCACTTAGTTTAGAGGTGCCAGAAATTCTGATCTTGACTTTAGCTGGCGGTAAATGTTAGCAATTAATTATACAAATGGGGATAACGATGCAGTTTTGAGCAGACCCTTTGAGAAATGCACGCATAATTAACCCTTAATTGCTTCCAAAAAGAGAAACAAGTAGTTGTACTAATAATTAAAAGACCTAAAGCAATAAGTTCAGATTCGGCAGACTTTAACTTTCACCAATGTGAACGCTGCTGTGTGAAGGAAGCAAATATAAATGTTTAAACCTCTCGGAGGGTAGAAGGCCTTATCATTCAATGCATAAATGATTACAGCTCATATCTGCATAAAAGTTGCATGCAACCACTGATAAAATACGGGTTTGCTGCTTTTAAGAGTCTTGCACCATAAAACATCACCTTTGCTTCTACTGCTGGATGGAGAGATGAGATGAGAAGAAATGAAAAGAGTCAGCTGGTATGACGACAGGAAGCAAAGTGCCTTAAGGAAGCCTGGGTCAGACCAGGATGCAAGTGTGAGCTGAGGACGATTAGGGAAGCGAACACACAAAAGCCGACTTGTGAGGGCAGAGGTGGAGAAGAGAGGCCAAGCATCCCTGGAGGCAAGGAGGACGATACGTAAAAAAAAAAAAGAGGGAGGTTGATGGAGCAAAGGATGGAGTGATAGGAAGGTGATGGGAACAAGCGCAGGGGATAGCACTTCAAACGGTGGTTGATTTTACCCGCCGCATCGATAGCTGCTGGAAATAGCCATTTAATGGGAATCATTTCTGGGCGATGGTGTGTTGCAGCGTTACATTCTTGGTGCAGAACCTACACCATCAGAGCTATCGGATGTCGGAATTAAGTCGTTTCCACTATTCACACACGTGCAGTTAATGTGGTGACACATCAGGGATACGAACGGGGGAAGAAAAGAAGTTGGCAGCTAAGATTTGGTTGTGTTTTGAATGGATCACTTCTTGGTGCATCTCAAATTTCACTTGTCTTCCTTCTCCTGTTTACCTCTGTTGACCTACACAATCAGCGGAAGATGGCTGACTTGTCATTGACGTCCCCCACAAAGACCGAATGCGACAGGAGGTTATTTACGTAACAGACTTTCAAGAGTGTTGTCTAAACATAACGAAAAGTTTAGTGGAAGAAAAAAGTGTTGATAAAGAAATGTGCACAAGCAACAATCTACTATGGCATTTTGGAGCATAAAAACAAGCTTTATAGAGATGCAGATAGGCCTCTGATCACACTGCCAGAAGTACCAACATCTGCTTGATTGTCCTGTAAACTCTCCTGATCTTAAACCCCAGAGAGAATCTACAAAGTGTTGTCAGGAGGAAAATGAGACTCGAAAGCCAACAAAGCAGAGACAGCTGAGCTGAACATGTATATCAAAAAATATCTTTATTTTTATTGGGCTGATGACATATCCAAATTGTTTTTGAAAAATGTCAGGTTTTCAAAGCTGTAAATGAACGAAAGGGCTTAAAGTATATCACTGTGTAATGGTTGTATGTAATCTTTCATTTTTTTTAAATGGAATTGCTGAAACAATCTTTAGTTACAGTTTAAATTACTGAGATGGACCCATGTACTGCTGATCTCCTTGATATACTTTGTCGTCTCTATCTTCACTCAACATATTTTATTCTGCTAAAGCTCCTTCAAAGCAAGGTCCAAAACGTAGAAGTTTAATAGATCTTTTTACCCACTCGCATCTTATTTGCAGCGCTCCGTTTTCTTCCTTTGTGGATTCACAGTTAAAGTTTTAGTGGTGCTTCTGACAGTAGATGACTTTGACCAAGAAGGAGGAAAAAAAACGAACCTCCTGATGGATGATTGATTGAAGCTATGGGTTTATTCAGGGCGACCCACAGTTGGTCGGCTAAAACATTTCATACGGGCATGGCACAAAAAATCTTAAGGCAGAAGTTCAGAGACTTCCTGTCTCATCTGTGACCGTAGATGAATCCAGTTAAAGTAAAACACACAAGGGGGAAGTGTTTTCTCTGTAGCGGTGACAACTAAGCAGTGAGACTGGCAGGATCATTAGGGTAAAGCGGCACTTAATCAGGAGAAAGATGGAGCTATTCGACTTTATTCTGGCCAAATTAGCCCACAAAGTGAAAGTCTGCAGGGGAGTCAGCCAACTAACCCAGAACACAGCGGATCTATGCACCTATTTCTAAACTGATGTAATGGTCAGCTCGCTGGTTGTGTTAGACAACTGGGAACATGTCGGTGGCATGTTGCTCTTCGTGGTATCTGAAGGTGCCTCCCCACTGCAGGACACCTTTTGTAATAACCAGGCCACTGTAGGAGACCAGGGTCAAATCAGGTTACCAGGGTAGAGATCTAACCCAGAAAACTAGGCTGGTACTTTCTGAACGTACTCTAAACCAAGAGTTTTATAACAGGAGGATGGCAAGCATATTTTACTGGTTTATAAGTGTGTTTAGACTGCAGGATGTACTACTTAATGGACCCCGAACCATGGGGGATGTTTTGTGAATGAAAGGGAGCCAAACTTTTAGTTACTTCCTGTTTTGAACTCAGCAGGTCAAAATTTTAAATATACGGCAGGAGTAATTGGAATTTATTTTTTCAAGCAACATTTAAACCCAGCCAGTCATGTTGAATATCAGTTTTTTACAGTCTTAACTTTAAAGTACTTTAATAAAGCCAGCTAATGTTCATAAAAACATTAATTAAAGGAGGTGCGAACCTCCGCTGTAAAATAATCTGAGAATAAAGCTGTGCTGGTTTGATTTAACTTTATCACATTTTGTACTCCTGCATGAGTCCGGATGTATTCTATGTACTGTGAATGGCCCGGTTTTAGACCCGTCAGATGAAACGCACACAACAAACAGCCCTGGTAGTTGAAGAGAAAAATTAAGCTCTGGGTAGAAAAAATTCACCTTTTTATATTCCCAGCCTCTGGTTTCAGTCCTCTCCTAGATTAAACCCCTGGATGGTTCATTCTTTCAATTTTCATTATAAAACAGGAGTAATTGATGTTTGTTTGCAAACACAACATTTAAACTCACTGGCTCATGATGAATTTGTTTTGCGATGCCTATATTGAAGTACAATTACCAAAAACAACATTAAAGCGGAGGTAGGTGTTGTTTTTCATCTGAACCATTTGGTTCAAAACACATTTTGTGTTCTGAACCAAACAGGTGGTAGACCAGCAAAGACCGTGATCTTATTTTCCAGACTTACATCCGTCCTCAAAATATCAAGCACCAAATTAGATCAGCAGCAATTTCCCCAACACCCTCATCCCTCCTCTAAAGTTGTTCACATCTGGCTACAGCAGCATTTTTGACTGTAAGTATTGCACACAAGTCTTCAGTTTGCATTAAAGCATCAGCAGTGAGAGGTTCACAGGCCTGTGTGAGAGGAGAGGAGAAAAAGATTTTCTTAACTCAGACCCTAAAATGGAGGTTTTAGGTCGTTTAAACAGTTCATCCACCATGCAGAAACATTAAGGAGCTAAATTGGTCCTAAAATCATTCCTGAAACATGCACACATGGAGCCCTGCAAATCTTTTACAAGAGCAAAGAGTCCTGCAGCAGATGGTGTGACCCCAACAGGGTCCCAATCAAAAATCAAAATGTGGATCCAACTGAGTGTTTAAATCAGTTCAAATGTAGTTCCTCAGTTATGCTTAAAGAACTTGGACTGTTTTTTTGTGTTTTAGGTATTGTTTAGGCTATTTTTAAAATGCTACTTATTTTTAAGCCCTCTGTGTTTTGGTAGATTAAATTTGTCACGAAATATTTTTTGCTTAACTGAAAGACCCTTTGTTGGCCTCTTTGACATGAAGTGTGGACATTTCTGTAAATGCACCTGTTGGTAAATGAATCAGTTATCAGAAATGTGGGCTGAATATAAATATCTACCACAAACATGTCACACTTTGTATTCAAGGGTTTCGATGTGCAAAAATACAAATTTACAAGGCATATTTTATCATTTTCAGTGCCAGAAAACTTACAAATCGTGACGGTACTAACATGAATAATTCTAAATGGACCTTTGCTGTTTTCAAAGCTGACGAGGCGTTTTAAAAGAGCACTTTCCTGACAATACAAGCACATTTGAAGGCACAATGTGAGCTAACGTGGTGTTTGGCTCTTGACTGCACATCATCACTCATATACTATACAACTGCCTGTGGTTTAAAACAGTATTTGACAAAAAAGCCCTTGCTAACTTAAAAATGATGCACGACAACTTCCTGACAACATAGTAAAGATGGAGTGAGCACTCTTACTCAAAGCTCATTCCCTCAGACCTCCAGCGCACTGGACAAATACCCTTATAAATCTTCATCATATGAACTCACATTCGAGTTGCAAACTTTGCTGTCACTACTTTAATCTAGGGTGACATTTGTGTTGTGCACTATTGCCCTAGTTTGGTCTTTGGCAGCTTTCCACTGCTTGGCCACTTCATAAATGGTTTCTCTTTTTTAAAATATATTTCTCAACTTCAGACATGGAAACCATACTATAACTACTGAAAGCTGCCATCCCTAACAAAGCTGAAAAAGATGAAGGCATAAAAATCAGGAACTATGCCACTTTTTACAGATATATATGCACAGAATATATGTTTGACTCATTTGTCTGCAGAGTCACAGAGTGCGTGATATCAGAAAAACACACTTTTGCTTCACAGAAATGAGGATTTGGTCAGAAACGGCCCTGCTCTGAGACATGCATCTTGCACAAGGCTGAATAACTACTACATACACCCACAGTCACATGCGGACACTCGCTCGGCTGTGTTGTGAGGGGTAAATTGTGGGGAGGATTGGATCGAAGGGCAGATCCCCTGCCCTATTTGTCTCAATATAGGGATAATGAGAGACAAGGACAGACTCACACATGTGCACAACAGCCACAAAACACTGCCTTGTAATTTTGCTCCTGGAACCATTCTCATGTCATTGTGCTTTTATTCGTTTCCCCTGCATTAGTAATAGTGTCACCAAATGATTTCCCAGTTACCGCTGGCAGACTTGTGTTACCAGTCATGAGCTGTAGCAAATGAAGTAGGAACAAAACATGCTTGACCTCATTTGTCAGTATGGCTTTATGTGTAAAACCTTGACAGAGTCAGACGTTCAGAGATGAGAGTGAGTTCACTTCAGGGACCTGCCGGTTTGAGCAAATCACAAATTGCAAGCTGAATGTTTCCAAAATAGGGTTGTTAAATGCATTATGTGCCTGAATGTACAAATGGAAATGACAATGAATATGAGGGAACTATTGACTCTGTTTATGAGGTACTGCATAAATGACTATGCACAGCAATGTAATGTGCTGTTAGAAAAGGCTGTTAAATGTCAAAATATAGATGTGAGAGGTGGAAAAGAAAAAGGGTCCAAATTAGATTTAGTTTGATTCTCCCAAAATATGCTCCAGTTTCTTGGCATTGGTTTTTAGTTGTGGAAAAGCAGGGATGCATGCCTGAGAAAGACACCCACCTAATTACTCGATAATAACAAATCATCGCAGGACTATGATGTTTTCTTTTGGGTCTCCTAAAATATTCCCATATCTGCTGCAATACATCTTTTTTTTGCTAAAGTAGCTGTGACAAACACAGAAAAGCTAAATAAACGTGTTTTAAATTAAACATGTATGAATGCACATCCAACCTCACAACGTAACTAGTTTCTTTCAAGTAATGCAACAAAAGGTTAGCGCCCGATGCTGTCGTCTATGGAAAATTCAATTCATCTGAAGATTAGCGTTAGTTCAATAATAATAATAGACTTGATGAGCAAAAACTACAAAATTGTCTTTAACTCAAAGTAGATATAGGTCGTGCTTTAATTGACAGCACGGCTGCCTCTCATTTTAATTGTGGTTGGTAACTTCAGCTGATGGTAACGCAATCGGGTCAAAATTGTTTCACTGGACCAATTTGTACCAGGCTTCACCAGAGTTGGAAATCACAAGCGGGACGGTGTTGCGAAGGGACTGTAAAGTAAAAACTACCATCACATTATGCTAAACAGTGCAAACGCTGCATTTGTGATGTGCACATGTTGGGGGTGGTCTCTTGTTGAGCCCCAGTCCAAGAAGTGTTTGATATTTGCAAGAACAGGTGTTAACCAAACTACTTGGTGGGGATTTTTTTTGCAAATGAGTCTTGTGTTGGACTGAAAGCTCAGTTTATCTGGGGAACTCTGTGCCTGCCATTTGTATTTCTTGGCAAAATCGATTCTTATTTGCACCTGATTTTCCTCTGCGGACTTAGTTTGCATAGAGTCTGACTCCCAAGTTTTTTTTCCCCGTAATAGGTTCGAATGGGTATTTTTTTTAAAGATTGTTTTCGGCACAATTATAAAAAAACAAATTTCCAAACGTAGGCTGACAGGAAACAGGATGGAGAGAGCGGGAAGAAATGCAGCACAGGTCTCTGGGGTCGGGACTCGAACGTGTGACAGTCGAGGCTTCGACTGAAGCCTCTTTATATGCATTGCGCGCTCTACCGCACCAAATGATTCTCACTGTATAGCCTTAAAGTAAAATACCACAATTCCACTATATCACTATGTTTGCTCAAAGAAAGCCAGCTGACCAGCAGTGGGCAGCAACATGTGGGGTAGGAAATGTGCTGCATTACTCTATGCTCCATACAGCTGGAGAAAATCTCCAGTCACTGTTGCACTTGCTGTGGCATCTCAGAAAAGGGTTTTTAAGATGTAGGAATAGTGAAACGGAAACGTTTTGAAGTTTTGATACCATAGCTTTTTTTAAATTTAGTATATCTTAATCCACATATCTGACCAGTGCTTGATACATTAATAAATGTAGGAAATAGCCCAACTTGCCTGATTCATAGCACTCAATCTGATTGTGTTGTCCGACTGTTTTATGTTCATGGTTCTTTATGCTGTTGGGGTAGAGGGCCTGAATGAAAGTAGCTGAAAACAGGAAAAACCTTCCTGTAAAAATGAATACCAGCCAAGGTCCAATCTTACTGAGTATAACTAGAAGAATGTTAAAATCAAATTGTGACTGTTTTACAGTGTCCATAAGCAAAGTTTTTTATACTGAAGATGTTTATTCCTATTGCAGTTTAAATGGTTACATGTAGGAGTAGGTCTGTCAGTGTCAGAGTGGCCCCTTTGGCACAGCTTGCTGGCACACCTAAATTGGCACGGCCGTTGTTCACCTCTGCTCCACTTGCAGACGAGGCTTCCAGAAAAACTGCAAACTTTTGGAGTTGCTGCTGCCAGCTCTCCCAACAAGCTGCAGGCGCTGTTCAGGGAGGAGACACAGCAGTCCAAATCAAAGATCATTAAAGACCTAAATGTGAAAAACTAATTACTGACTAGCAAGTCAGAAACAATCACAGAGCTATAAAAATATCCTCATAAATAATGCATAATGTTCTGTGAGAAAACCCAGACAGTTTTAGTACACACAGAGCAGAGGAGGCGTTTCTTAGTCATCGGGTGTTCTGGGCTCCCTTTTCTCTGCAAGTAGGCAGTTTTAGCTTTAAAGCCATCTTCCTGAGCCATATTTGGGGAGGGTGGATTAAATATGGTACGCTCGTTGAGTCAACATTTCCATTTGGGTTGTTAAATAGGATTTTGTTGCTCGATATTTATTGGTACAGAAACGCGGATGAA
Organism: Girardinichthys multiradiatus; assembly: GCF_021462225.1. NCBI lineage: Eukaryota > Metazoa > Chordata > Actinopteri > Cyprinodontiformes > Goodeidae > Girardinichthys > Girardinichthys multiradiatus. Next base: position 20,336,986 of record NC_061807.1, read on the forward strand.
TCACCCTCTCAATACTGAGAGTAGGCATGAGTACAGGAGCCCTTTAGATGTGATGCATCACTTTGAGAGTTGGGTCTTTATCATGACGGTAAATGGAAACATGCTGAATAGGACTATGAACCAGTTTTATACTGAATGTGGTGAAGACTCATAATCTACTGTAGAACAGAATATTTAACGTTATCTCTTTACGCTTCATCTGTCTTCTAAAGTAGCTGTAAGGTATTAACACGTAGTGTAGGTTTTTTAATCTTTTTGTGATAGAGCAGCAGAATACAAGCCAGTTTCAAGCAGGGTTGGGTTATAAACCAATATCCCAAGCTTTTAACATCTCACAGAGCTCTGTTCATTATGTCATCTGGAGATGGAACGGCTGTGGCACAAATACAAACCTACCAAGAAAATGCCATCCACCTACACTGACCAGGATACCCATGGCAACTCTGGAGGAGCTGCAGAGATCACAGAAAACAAGGTTTAAATCTTGTATTCACTATTATAGTGAGGAGTGAAAATGAAAAGTACTTAAAGTTATTTAATCCTGGGTCTTCACACACTGTAGCAACACCTCAGATTGATTGTCCTTTTCAGTCCTGCAACAAACAGGAAAAGTTGTGCTCTTCATGATACATAAAGCTCTGATTCTGATTTCAGATTCATATTTATTGCAGCTTACTGAACTGTGTTTCTGTGTAGAATGAGATGTTGAAACACTCAACTCCATCCATGGAAATTAAATTTAAGAGATCAACAAGAATCACTGGCCTGATTAAAGGTGGACCAACAGAACCTCATTCAGAAATGACTTTCATCTGAAGCCCATCACCTGAAGCTTATCTGCAGACTTTAATCTTAAGTAGCAGGTAAACAATTGTTCAGTTTCCATGTTTGGATCAAATTAAATTACTAGTAGTTTGAAGTTTGCATGATACCCCCCCTCTAATTCTTCTCTGTGTGTTTTCAATACTCAGAGCTGTGCTGTCAGTACTCCAAGTATTCATCTAGTTTCATCTGCTTGCAGTAGTTGTACAGAAATCCATAAAAGTGTTGTTGTATCATAATCACATGCATAATGAAGAGTTTAAATAGAACCAAAAATATTGTTTTCTTTCACCAACACCGCAGGATTTCACCAAGTTTTTAAAAAGTATTATATTCCTCCTTGAAGTTTTCTGTTTTCAGTGCATTTTAGCCAATCCTAATGTCATGTTCTGCTTTTATCATCCCAACTAGTTACATGATCTGCCAGTTGTGGAAAATATATGAATCTAATGTTTTAAATACAAGGTTCCTATGGAATATCTAGAAATATGAAAATACTTTCATCTAAATGTTTTGGCCATTTGTCCGTCAATCCGTTTATTCTTCCATCTATTCCTACTCTTATCCATCCGTTTGTACCGATGTTTGTCCATCAAACATCCATTATACAGTTACCTGTCCTCCTACCATCCTTCCATTCCTCCACCTGTCCTTCCCTCCAGCCTCCTGTCTTTTGCCCCTCCATCTGTCCATCATCCATGTGTCCACCTGTCAGTCAAAGTGTGTCTCTTTTGCTCTAAGTTTAAAGTGAAGCGTTGTATTTATACAGACAATGAATCCAAAGCTCTAATTTAAGTCTAAAAAAGAAGGGGATTTTGACATGACAAATATTAAGGAAGCCTGTCCACAAAATGGGAAACAACTTGTTTTTCTCTCTACCTGTGGAGTGATTAGATTTTGTTTTCCTCTGTTACCCTCTGGTGATGCCTAGAATAGTGGCAGTAGCAAAGACGATAGTGGAGTAAAGGTGAGGGTGTAGGCTCAAATGTTTTGCTTTGGTCATTTCTCCTATCCTTTGAAGGCATGAATGAAGAGGAAAAACCAGAGAAAAGTACAAAAGAATGTACTCATAGGTACTCTGATCAGTTGAGGCATGCAGTTTTAAAGCAAGTATTTGAAGGGTGAGTTTTATCACAATTAAATGATTTGCATTACAATGGGACAACGAATTGAAATACTGTCCATAGCCTTTTACTTTATGAGTCATGATCTTTATTCAGGAAGAGTTTGATCATATTATACAGACAAGTCTGGGAAGTAGCTTTAAATATTAACTCTTAATCCTACTGCATGCAACAATAAGCTAATAAATAAACCAGTGCGTTAGTTTTTTATAGCTTTGCAATCACAAGCTCAAGCAGGAGGACCATTAAGGACCAAACACCTGCTAACAGAATGAGTCTCTGTCCGTTGGGGTCATTTGACGGGTCACAGATTACTGATTAACACAGACATGCCTTTTAGTGGAACAGTTTTAATAAGCCTGTCTTGGTTTCTTCTAAGAGATTCTTACAAACTACAGTTGTATTTATATCGGATTTTACCCTGCCAAATAAGTTATGATTCATCCAGTTAGTAGCCGTGGTGAGGCTTGTTTCAGTTTTTCAGAAACTTGCCATTGATACTTTGCTGGCTCAAAACTGCCAAAAACGCTGACTATTCTACTGTAAATACAGTTTCTATTTAACACTGACATTTATAGACAGAGATCCACTCCCACTTTCTAAAAACTGACTCTAAAATTAATGTTCTGCCTATGATTAAGATTTATAAGCTTCCTGTAAATTGCATCTTTGCCAGAAATATGCTGGAAATAGAAGTGCAGGATCTGGTCTTTATTCCCCGTCTTTGTCAGAAAAGTCAGACAGGTTAAGCACCATGATCAGCAGCAGCCTCAGCACCCTGGACAGCGGCAGCTTAAACGGAGGCAGCTGAGAAAAACAGCTTTAAAGGGATGTTCTGGTCTTATTGGGGAGGTTCAGTGGAATACTTGTAAAACTAGCTGAATGTTTACAAGCTTAAAATCGCTTTTTTGTCCCTCAGCATTATTAAAAAATGCATCTTAGAAACCAATGAGCCATAATTTATACATGGGGGTGTAGATAAATTTAGAGCCAAGGCGTACAAAATGTCCTCCTGGAAAGAGCTCCCCACCACCACCACCACCACCACCACCATACTATCTTATTTACACTGGATTTTTTTCTGCCCACTGCTGAAAATTGTTCTGTCATGGAGGTGTGATTGGAGTTATTACCGGAAAGATTTCTGATCAGATTTTTTTTTAGTTCGCTGAGACGGTGAGAAAAAAAATAGCCTCATGGCAAATGTCAAACACTGTTTCCAGATTTAATTTGTGGAGCAGCCATGAAATGGCCATGCACAAATCTGTTATCTTTCCAGCGTGGGCTGATGTTACACGCTTGTGAGGGGGTGATATTTCAGAGAAAAAATAAATATATAGACCTCTGTTGCTTTTCTTTGTCCTTTAGGTCTCTTTAGAAGTGCAGCGTGAAGCTAAACAGACAATTGGGAATAGATAATGTCTCACACTCTCTATAGGTGTGACAAACATTTAATAGAAATGCTGAGGAAGAAAAGATGCATAAAAACAATAAAAGGGTGGTGGGGTCATAGTGATCTTAGTAGTACTGACTGCACCTCAGAGCTGACTGGCAAATAACTAAAGCAAGAAACTGTCAGAGATAATTGAGGATGGAAGATTAAAAGCATGGTTTTTATATTTTATCATGGAAATAGCTTCACTGTAAAGAGGTATAAGATGTAGATTATTGGAAATGCCTCCAAGAACATTTTCTTTTTCTTTAAAAATCAGTTACTCTCTTTTCACACAACTGTGGAGAGTCCATTCATCCGTGCATCGATCCATCCCTTGTCTTCCTCCTATTGGAGATCAGGTGGCAGCAGATCCAGGAGAGAAGCCCAGGCAGCAACACTCTTCTGCTGTGGAGAAAGGTAATTCTGGGGGATCCCAAGGCTCTCCCAGACCAGAAGGGCTTGTTAGTCCCTCCTACCAAACATGGGTCTTCTGGCAGATGTTAAAGTCCAACACTTGATTCTTCTGCATGTGTCAATATTTATAAATGAAGACCTGCTTTCCTCCTGAAGTACTGTATGTTATGTTGCGCTCATGACATAAAACACTGATGCTTCCTGCAGGATTCCTCTCGTGCTCTATTTATTGTACCAAATGCCAGCGGGCCAGTAAATGAGCCAGGAGTGGAGCCCAGCAGTTTCCTGCCATAACTCCATCTTTGTTGTGACTGGTCACCCGCTGCCTTTCAGGGTGGAGATGTGAGAGGTTGTTTCTTCATTCTTTCCCCTGAATCATGATGCACGACAGTTTGTTGGAATATGTTCTCCTTCAGCTGCGTTGGAACATTTTGTTTCTCCCTGTTTGATGTTTTGTTTAATCTGTTCTTGTTTGTTCTTATGTGATTCAGGATTCTGCATCTATTCTTTGAGCAAAGCTCTTTGAAATTCTACGAGGTGCTTGTGGTTTCTACCTGAGCTACCCCCCGTCTCTGTGTGCATTTGCAGCTGAATTATGTTTGCGTGTCGACTCCTCGGGCAGTTTGTGGGGTGTTCTTGTTTACACGCCCTGGTCAGAAGGTTTAAGGCATGATGGATGGAGATGGGTACCCAGAGGAGGAGACGATAGAGAAGAAGAATGACCTGACACATCTCCTATTCAGCTCCTAATCACAGGTGGAGTTTGGAGATGGTGTTTGTGCAGAAATGTCAGAACATCTTTATTCAGATCTGAGTGGTTTTTGATGCATTCTGTGTTACACAAAATATTTACATTAAACTGAGGGTATATTAGATGTTTGTCAGCAGATTGTTTGTGCTTTAGTTCAATGATGGTAGAAATGTGAGGCGGCAGGTTCCTGCCAGGTTTCTCTCCTCTGCCTGAGCTGGAGGATTTATGGCTATCAGAGAAATGTGGACTTGAACCAGATTTAAAACCTTAACAGAAAACGATATATAACCAGTGTTATTGATTACAGCATAAGAAAGATCTTTCTCTATATTGAATTATATTGACAATATGCTACATCTGTTAAAGAACGTTGTTTGTGAGAAGATTTTAAAAGTAAAAAAAGACCTATGTATCTAAAAGTACCTGTTTTTAACTAGTATTGAACATGTTTAACTGCCTAATAGAGAGAATCAAGGACCTGGATTATGTCTCGGACACATTATGTCTGCCTGAAGGCAACAGGATGGGGTCTTCTTGGCTGATAATGTTTCCTGCTTTCTCAGCCATATGTTTGGTCCTAAAAGGTCAAAGGTGCCTCCTCTAAGCTCTTGAAGTTGTTGCTTGTTTTGTGTTTCAGCAAAGACACCAAAAGTGCTCCAGATTACTTAAGTAAAAATATGTACAACGGTATGGTTGGAGTTCAGAACTGAAGATCTGGTTCAGATTTGTTAACGGTGTTACTTCCCAACATATGTCTTATCAAGACATTTTAGAAGATAAACTAATTAATTATTAATTAACCAGTTAATCTCTTATCAGTTATTTCAGCACAATCCAACCATATAGCCACATTAAGATCCAATTACATACCGGTCAATTCAATTCAAATTATAACACAACAGTCAAATCCAGCTGGACACGGCAATTGTCAAGTAGTGCCCTGATGATGCCCAGCTGTCTGTATTGAGTGCTTGACCTCAGCAGTTCTCCAGTGGGGAAGAACCACTAACTTTTAACAGAAATAAACCTCCTATTGGTTTGCGAGATATAGGACCCCAGAATGCAGACGAGCAGGCAGCGTGATGGTAAGTGCAAAAATTTAATTAACAAAAATTCACTCTCAAAAGAGGCAGGAACAAAACAACAAACGGGCAGGCAGAACAGGCAAAAACAGACATGGCCAGGCTGGTGAGATAGGCGTGGCGTGACTACGGGACAAGAGTATTATCAGAATACAAGACATGAGCATGAGAAATGTTTCCGCGGAGAACAACTGAACAGGAGTGTATATTTGGAAAGTAAACCAGGTGGAGCTAGGAGACAGATTAGTTTGAAGCAGGTGAACCGGATAAAGATAATTAACAGACAGAATAGAACGTGGCTGGAGCAAGAACAGAGACTCTTGAATACAGTCAGTCAGTCAGTCATTTTCTACCGCTTATTCCATAGTGGGTCACGGGGGGAGCTGGTGCCTATCTCCAGCAGTCTATGGGCGAGAGGCAGGGTACACCCTGGACAGGTCGCCAGTCCATCGCAGGGCAACACACATACAACCATGCACACACTCATTCATACATCTAAGGGCAATTTTAGAGTTACCAATTAACCTAACAGGCATGTTTTTGGACTGTGGGAGGAAGCCGGAGTACCCGGTGAGAACCCACGCATGCACAGGGAGAACATGCAAACTCCATGCAGAAAGACCCCAGGCCAGGAATCGAACCCAGGACCTTCTTGCTGCAAGGCAACAGTGCTACCAACTGCGCCACCGTGCAGCTCTTGAATACAATTAATACAAAATTAGATGTCAACTAGTTTTGTGCATTTTTTATGTGACATCACTATTGAGTTTGTAGTGGGAGAGCAGGTCCCAGTAAACAGTTTCAAAGATCCGTGATGCATCCAGTGCAGTAAACATAAATGTAGTGGGGTGGATCAGCCTGTACAGCAGATATTCTTGTTGACGTTTGCTTCTGAGGAGCAGTAGTGAATGTTAAAGTCCCTCACCTCTACCTTTTTTTGCTTGTTGGACATTGACAGGATGCAGTGTAAAACATAACCTAGGCCTTAACCCTGGGTTGTTCCAAAGATCATGTTCTTTCAGTTCAGTTTTAGTAAATAAGGAAAAAAGAGAGGAGGAGGGCAGGGCTCAGAGGTACAAATTTCCAACTTGTATTCAAATTGATTCTCTCAAAGCAAATGTAGACTCAGGCAGTGCAGGACTCTGAAAATGAATGTGATTTTGCATCAAATGAAAAACTCACCAAGCGTAAATTACACTTTAAACTTGATCCAATCTATGAAACTACCATTATGCTGTTTTTTTTGTGTTTTTTTCAAAGCATTTTCCAGTAAACAAGACGTGCTCTGTCTTCACTCTAACATTTGCTGTTTAAAAAGTAAAATATAAATTGTGTATGAATAAGATGTCTGGGGTAGCGACCCCGTCATCATGTTGTTCTGTTATTTTCCCTTGTCAGGTGTTAGGAAAATGACATCCAATTCCTGTGCAGACAGATTGTTGGCTAGACAAGAAAATATTAACAAGTCACATTTTCTTCTCCATGAGATACCCATGCTGCATTTAAAAATCTAGATTTAAATCCTAGGTTTTAAATCTCTTTTGTGACGTGCTGCTCCATCATTGTGGAAAACATTTTTCTATCACCGTGTTGCTCCTGAAATGTTGGGGAAAGTTGCTCTTGCAACATTTTTGATGCAATTCGTAATCCATCGCAGGGTTTTTAGCCAAAACTGTAAATGAGCCGTGGACAAGAGAAAGCCCAATAGATCAAGGGTGTCCATCCAGATGCTTCATTGTCAGCATGACACAGGACTCAGGCTAGCATTCACATTTTATTCTCTGGACAGTTCGTTTGACAGATGCCCCAAACATTCTGGGGGAGGATTCATTGGAGAAAATGTCTTCACTTCAGTTCTCTGCTGTCTAATCCTGGTATTTCCTGTCGGTCTGTTTGGTTTTTCTCAACAATTGGCTTCTTTACTGGGCTTTTGTGTAGAAATGAGAAATTGAGATCTTTATACTCTTGCAAGCAAGAAGGAGCAACAGCTTGAATCATTACATGCATTGAAGCTCAGATGGTATTCCTCTGTGTTGCCTTTGTATCCATCTGGTTACACAAAGTCACACAATCTTCATGGATGCTGTCCTATTCACAATATTGGCTCCATCCTCACCAGGTCCACTTCTTGCCTCTTAACACAGACTTCAAAACTCAGTTGAGTGGCAGCTTTCCAAACTAAGCAACTTTTACATTCCTGCAGTTGGACAGTCTCTGCACTGGTGTGGCACCTCGATCCCTCAGTTGAATCCTCCTAAGGAGACATCTTGGACACTTGCAAGACTCTTTGAGGGACTCTGAAGCTTTCTTCACATCATCTAAACCGTTCTCCTTGAAGTTCTTGATGAACTGCTAAATGGTTTGTTTGGATGCAGTCATAATAGATGAAGTATCCTTACCTGTGAAACCACTTTGATGCAAACAAAGGATAGCACATGATCTAAGAGCACACGAAAGCATATAGGGGTGAAGGGATGCCAAAACCAGAGTTATGTGCTCTCGTTTAGTTGTACCAGTTAAAATCGAGCAGCAGCGTTTTATACCAGCTGTAGATGGGAGAGGGTGGCCTGGCTAACTCCAATCAAAAGAAAGTTACAATAATCCTGGCGTGAGGTAATAAAAGCATGGATCAGTGTCTCTAGGTGGCGTCTAGGAAGGAAGGCTTTAACCACAGTGATGACGTGCCAGTCAAGTTTTAGGTTGGGGTCCATTTTTACCCACTAAATTGCTGACACTAGATTTTCGTATGGGGCCAAAGGGGAATAGTCAAATGTGGGGATACAGCTAGAACCACTGGATTTGAAAATCATAACCTTTTCAACACATATGAATCAGATCTAGAACTTGACTGCATGTTGAGGTAATTCAGCCATTTCATTCAGGTGTGTTGGACCAGGGACACGTCTAAAACCTGCAGGACACTGGCACTGAAGGACTGGAGTTTGAAAAACCATCAGCCTACCAGGGATGTTGATTTGTGTGCATTGTCCCTTTAAATAAATACATCAAAATGATAAAAATTGATACACATTAGGAGGCAGGATCTGAACTTCAGAATAACATGAAATAAACAGCTTTAGAGTCCCCTAAGGATCATTGTTATTCTCACTGTAAACCAGTCCCAATAAAACAGACGAAAGTGATACGAACACAACCAGGTTGTTGTTTTTGAGGGGGGTTAAAAAAAAAAAAGGTACGTTAATGAGGTGTCAGCACAGAAAAGCAGGCGTCTCTGAGGCTCAAGCTAAAATTATTCCAATTTGGGGAAAATTGTTTGCCGGCTTGAGGCTGTGAAACCGTTAAATCTGCATCCACCGGAGTTTATAGTACACAACAAAAAAGAAAAGTCTTTCCACCGTGCATATAAGGGTGCCTGAATGTGTATGAATTCATATTATACAAATTATTTGGAAATGGAAGCCAAAGTCATCCTGAGCATGAAAGTGTGCATGTTTTGCATGCTGCTTGCGGAGCTCTTTTAGCAGAGTGGCATCTGAATGAGAGAAGGCCCCCGGAGTGTTTGTGTGGCATCACGGAGAGCGGCACGTCGACTGATGCGAAAATAGGAAGGGATACTAAGTGGTTCGAAAGGGGGAGTTCAAAGTGTGTGCGCTGCATATGATTACAGACAGCAGAGAGGGAAAGTTGAGGGACTCTGTGTGTGTAAGTCTGCGTGATGGCTAGAGGCAGACAGAGCAGCATGCTAATGAACGCATTGATCGGCTGCTGCGAGGGAGAAGGACAAACCTGTCACGTTTTAATAGTGTTTCTATCTTTTAAACTCCGATTTGAACAATCTGTCTCTTTTCTTGTCCTGTTTTACTTATACCTTTTGATTGCTTCTCCCTTTATGCAGATTAGGTTTGTTCACACATATAAATTATGTCTTCTTTAATTTTTTTTTATCTAAAACCTCAAAATGCCCCCAGGCTCTATTCAAAAGAAACAAGTACAACCCTTTTTCTTCTCTATTTCCGCAGTTTTAATTTCTGCCTAAAAGTTATTGGATACTAATGAAATACTTGATCTAGTTATTACTAGTTGCTGCTACTTTCCAGCTTCAGGGAGAAAAAACTGTTTTATTTTTCTCTCATTTCATTGAGGAGCATCATGGAGTTAAATGACCCTAAAGAATATTCAGGAGGGGGATGCCGCCCCGCTGTTTAAAAGATAATGGTCATAAAACACAATTTAAATAATGAAATGGGTGTAGAATTGTCTCTGGATGTGTATTTCTTGTTTTACTTTCTTTTTTTTTTTTACCAAACTAATTGGTTTCTGAAGGCAGCTGCATGTAGGTATGGACCAGCTAGACGCTGCACGACAGCCTTTAGTTACAAATATCACAATATAAATGAAATCCATCCAGATGTAATTCATTTTATTTAAATTAGAAAAGCAACACTTAATCCTACTACTGCTAAAATAACATTTATACCGTTGTAGTATTTCATATTAGTGTATAAATAGTGTAAACACCCAATAAAAATAGAAGTTTTCAAATAAGTCTATTCAAATTCAGTCTATTAAAGCGTTTTTCTATCCTGCTTTTTATAAAGTAACACTTTGATTACCTTCTACAGGCCACCTGACTGGCAGTGTGTTACTCTTTGTGCCATACAGACACCGTTAAACTCGGGCTACTTGAGCATTTTCCCTTGTATCTCATTACAAATACGATGATCGTATTGGTTTTAAACCTTGGTATAACTTGGCACTGGTGAAGCCAATGAACTCATGGTTTAGTTTGCAACAATCAGCTACATTAAATCACATAAATGTACATAAATGGTCTCAGAATCAGTCAGAAATCTATGAAAACTCCTTTCTGAAAGATGGATCATTTCTCAGCCATCTCGCTGGGGAACCTCTTTAAAGCAAGCAAAGAAATTATAGATATTTATCAAAACTAAAAATTACCATCCATCAAATGATTGGAGCATTATATTTATAATTAATCACAATGTTTCCAAATGATTTGAAATAAAGAAAATACAAAAAGTGAAATAAAGATACAAAAACTAATTGTACTCAATGTACTACTATAACTAAGAGGGAAGAGTTTTCTGATTTTAATATTCAATAACTGTGGTGGATTGCCGATCGGTCCAGGTGGTGCCCTGCTTTCCACCCATTGACTGGGTTAAAGGGATCTTCATTAAGGGTATACTGGTCTCCATATTTAGTTTAAAGAAAAAACTCACGGCCCAAGTTGTGAGTTGAATCAAACGATAATTTGAAGGGAAAAGCATAACAAGCAAAAAGCAAAGAGGGTTTTAAGGTTTTGAGGACACCAGGAAACATTAGTTTCTCAGCTCAGAACCTCTTCTGCAGAAGGAGGAGAATGCCTAACTGCTCCGGATCTGGTCACCTCTCAGTGAATCAATCTGGGTCTTTTGGACACGCAGCTCGCCCTGTCCTCAGCTCAGCTGACGAGGAAATTTCAGCACAACAATTTTTCAAACCACTATAGAGCTTGTGTGTGGCAGGGTGGGTAGAGGCTGAGTTATCTGGCACCAGTCCTGGGATGTTTTGGTGGTTTTACACTGAACCACTCAAGAACCGAGCTTTATACAGTAGGCAAAAAGTTCTTAAAATCACATGGTGACGCTGAGCTTGTCAGAGACATGAATGAAAAATCAAACTCTTACGTAAATTCACACAAAGCAAGAAGTAATGAGACCTACAACTCGTAAAAACATTTATGGCAGCCATTTCAAAAGGGTGATCAGTTTTTGGTTTGGTTGGGCTTCAGTCTCTCTCATCTGGACTCTTTGTCAGTCATCACTTTCAGATCTAAACATCTATATAATATGTTTATCACTAATATAGTAAACTCCTTTTTTTTATGAAGATGTTTGGTGTGAGATCTCAATTTTTCATGTACACAGAACAGCCAGAAAAAAAACATGTCAATAACCTGATCACAAGCACATGCCGATCGTGTGGCCGTGATGGTTTACATTACCAATAAGAAATATTGAATCCATTTCTTTTTCTACCACATTGTTTAAACTAAAGATGTAAACAATCACTGTTGGAGCTGGTTGCTCATTTACAATTTCAATCACTCAATCTACACAGGCTAACCTTTCACAGTTTATTTGCAAAGCTTTTCTGGATTAGTTACAGTGGATAAGAAAAACATGTATATAGAAGATGCTGTAACTTATAAACAGACATACAGCCACTTGTTTAGAGTATACCACCTTAGGGTCATGAAGGTTCGAGGATCTTCTCTGCTTTAAGTCCAGCAGGGTATTCTCAGCATGGTTAGCAGAAACATAAGTATGTAAAAGGCTGGATTGGAGTTTCGTCGTAAGTTAAAGATCAGCTTATTTAATTACGAAATGACCCAACAAGCATTGTTTGCTCTCAAGTGGGTTGTCTTTGACTTGAATCTTGTTTTAATTAAGTAAAAATATCCTCTATAAAACCAGATTTTCATATATAGCTGCCTGGAGACGCAGCATTGTGTGCGTAGAAAAAGAGTTACTGTTGGGGAACTAGAGCTTCCTGTTTGACTGCATACAGTGGAATGGTAAAAAGCTCAAAGTATGTTAATATTGCAGTTGTCAAACAGAGTTGATAGACTTTAGCTTAGATATTTATTCACTCGTACTTAGTTCTACATTATGTTCATATTTTAGATGCTCATCTTTTATCACCCTTCTACATCGCCTTATTAAATATGTGACACCATGTCTGGTATTGCATCCTGGATTAATAGGATGTGTTCAGATTTAAATAACAAAACTGTGAAAAAGACAGAGCATCGCTGATGGTAAAACGGTGAGTCACTCCTCACTAAGTTCTACAAGACTGGGTCAGTAATTTTACTTTGTAACATTTTTACTTACACCATTCCAGACCGTTTGTGAAGTGCCTTGAGACGACATGTGTTGTGAATTGGCGCTATGTAAATAAACTGAATTGAATTGAAAATTTAATTATTTTTCATCTGTTATCAAAATAGGTAGAGTAAATATGAAGGAAATTGCTCAATGTTCAGGAAAAATATACAATCTCCCTAGTAATTTGCATATCTAAACAAGGGCCTGCAAATGTCTTACATGAGTCTACAGTTAAAAGGCCTATGAGTTGTTGCATCTGACTGAATATGACCCTAACAAGAAATCTATCGGGTAAAACAAAGTAAAGGATCTTAAAACTCCTTCCAGAAGGCAGATAAACATGTAATGTAGCAAAAGATATTGATTTCCAATTAGCTGTGTCTTAAATTTTAAGTAAGTTCAAACAAAATGGAAAGGTTATTGTAGAGACATTGTCGTAGGGAGTGTTGTCAAACAAAATCGGCTTCATGGATTTTCACAAAACCTTGTTTCGAGATGCATTCCTGAGGCTATGTGTACAACATTGTAGTGAATGGCCTACGTGTCTGTGGCTCCTGCACACAAGTCTTAATCTGACCTCTGAACTATGGAATAAAAACAATCTATTCTATTATTCGGGCTATTTGCTCAGCTAGCCAGTCTGTGGTTGGTTACTCTCCAACTACAGCCGAGATGAGTTCCTTCACCACACTAACAGGTGGCTGTTTCTCACAAAGAACAGTCTTCAAATTTCCAAACATCACGTTTTTGTATGGGAGAGAATAATGTAGGAGCTTTCACTCAGCTGACCAGTAGTGTACAGCAAGATGTGGGGGAGGGGCTGTGCTCTGTAATAACAGCCAGCGAAAACTCTGAGTCTTTCTCTGGTCTGTCATTAAAATAACTTTAAACCATAAAAAATGTTTGCACTTTTAAAGCAGTAATTCTTTAAGACTTTGGTGTACCTTGATACATATAAAAGTCCCACACCTAGATGCAAAAGGCCATATTAGGATTTAGTTGCATTGCTTAAATAAGGTACATTGAACATACAGGTCTGAACCTGCAACAGGTTGTGCCTGATTTCAGGTCAAATGTTGCAAATAAATCAGTATACTGTCGGTAGTTTTATATGTTGTGTAGGAACTACTGGCATGTTTGTTTTATTCATGCAAATCCATTGATTTTTCTAGCAAACCCTCCACTCTGATGGTGCTGCTACTATAATGAAATCATTGTGGCTTGTTTGTTGCTGACTGATCCTGCAGTTATTTCAGGTCACGGAAATGGCTTAAAAGTTCCTTTTGAATCCCACTTATCCTGTGGTGATTGTTTGAATCTGCTGCCTTACAGCTGATCTGTAATTCTCTTCATTCTCAAGTTATATGAGCTTAGAAGCTGCTTCTCATCCGACATCAGGCCGTTCCTCTGGGTCTTTCTTTATCGCTGAGCTGTGTGTATGAATGAAAAGGTTTTTGTTTTTTTTCAAAATGTCATTTCAGACTCTGACATGGATCATGGGCAAACTGTCAGAATTTATATTCCTTTAACTCCTTACTTTAGGATGTTAAAGACTTATTATGTAAAGCAGCTCCAATAATTACAAATCCTTCTACTCGGCTTGCTGGTTTTCTTTCTGTTAATCCCTTTGTTCCTTTTTTTTCTGTCACCCTCCTTTCTCTCTTTAACCTCAACTTTCAACCTCTAACAGCAATTAAGTGCAGTCTAACCACAACAATTAGAAGGCCTTACAGCAACAAATCAAGTAATGAGAAGAACAATTACTTATCTCTCCTCTTTTTTTCTCTCACTCACTCATTCTCTCTCTTTGTTAATTCAGATTTAAATTGGCTCAACGATTATTCTGCTGCAAACAGCCAACAAGAAATAAAATGTAATTCATTTCAACAGCTGGCTTTCTCTGTTCTGTTTTTTTTCTGCAGTAGTTGTCAGGATTAAAATGAGGTTGTGTGACGCTACGGTTTGTTTACCAATGTGTAGATGGAATATGCTTTGTTTGTCTGAACTTCAAATGAAGCATTCTTGTCTAATAAATGCATGTTTTCATATGGTTACAGTGCAAAAGAGAAGCATCATTATTTTCTGAAGTTGCTTTATACACAATGAGCTGTTGTTTGAGTTGATAGAACAAATACTTCCAATACATCTCTGTTTTTAATGGAAGAGATTCTGATTTATTTAGTTTTTTGTCATGATATGTTGTCAATAATCTCTTCTGCTTCAGAATGCTTTTTTTTGTGCTGATAATGTTGTATAAGCCAATAGTAATAAAGCGCACGGGCCTTTGTACGGTTGCTGTTTTGGCACATTTAATGTGTGATATATAAAAAAGAATGATGATTACATTATAAGCATCAAAATGAGTTTTTGTTATTAGGACCTACATTCTTGCTACAGTAGCTGCATCATGATTCAACAGTAGTGTTAAAAGCTGCTGCTTGGGTGTGAAACATTAGTAAACAACCTTGAAAGTTACAACATTTACCTAGCCTTTTTACCATGAATGCCTAACTATCCTTGAGCAGAAGCGTCATGACATAGTGTTTGTAGGACGAATATGCGACAAACACCTCAATGAAGTACACATTTACTATTTTAGAGAAACTAGGTGAAAAACAAATGATACTGACATTTCTAAACCATTTTTAGCAGTTTCAATTTGCAGTTAATGGTGTTGGTAAAGTTAGCTTTGCTAACTGGAACAGCAGTCTTCTTTGTCCTTTACCAGACAATATGTTTGACCTGCGAGACTGAGATATGTTATACTGAATAAAAATCATTCACTATAACAATAAAATTAATATTTTTACAAATGATTGTGACATATTTTCAACTGTTTAACAACTTTTATTAGTTTTTAGCATAGTTAGCTTCCCTAACTGTAAAAAATAGTCTCCTTTTTGTTTTCTTGATATTATTTTGAATGTCAGCAACGGAAATACCACCAAACAGATCAGTAAAGTAGAAGTACAATATTTTTGTGAAATGAAATCAATTACATATGATGGTGATATTTTGATGGTTTTTAACAACTTTCATTGACATTGAGCTAGCGTTGCTAATTTTAACAGCAGCTGCTGCTTGGGTGTGAAACATTAGTAATTTAAAGTCAACACATTCAGCTGCAAAATTGGTAACGTGTGAGTTGATTTTCTGTCATTCATGGTTATAAACTATTCAAACACCATATTTGTAGGTGAGAGATTTGGAGAGTATGCATCAAACACGTCAATGAAGTAGCTGTTTACTATTTTAGAGAAACTGAATCAAAAACATACCATTTCTAAATCGTTTACATCATTTTTTTATTTGAACAGTTAGCATGTGTGCATGAGAGATTGAGATATACCAAACAGCTAATTGTTTAGTGTAATGAGGTCAGTTATATACAAGGTGGAGATATTTTTTTTTAACTTTGAACTTTTATGCAATGCAAGTACAGTTGTCGCTCACTAACAGCAGTTTGTGTATTTTCCTGACCCTACATTTGTATTAAAAAAAAATTACAGCTTAATATTTTTGTGAAACACAATCAAGAACATATTACAGTGACTTTGAAGAAAAAAATGACCATCTCTTTTTGGCGATTAGAGCAGTTAGCATTGATGTTCTCTGTGTACACGAGGGGTTGGGAACTCACACCAATCGTCTCAATACAAAAAAGGAGATAAATTAGTGAAGCTAAAAAAAACATATTTTAGTGTGGTTAGCAAGATTAGCATTGCTAAATATGACTCGCTGTGTATATTCTAGGTTGAAAGTCTTGCTGCCTTCTTTCAGCAATAGGCTGGCAACAGTTCTAAATCCTTTACACTGCCTTTCAGATAATGGTTGAAAGCTCAAAAGCATAAAATAACATTTGTATTATCCAGTTAGCTTTCTTGTTGCTGCTCAAGATCCTTGTTGCTTGTTATAGTTGCTGAGTTTATTACTCTAACAGTCCTGTTTGGATGAATTGGTAACCTCTGCCTGATATCTGAATGAAAGAAATGATGAAATGGATTCAATCAGTTCCAGCTCTGATTAAAACCATTTTAACAGACTCCTTGTTGTCCTTTTGTTTTTGCAGACCAACATGCCATTCCTCCAGAATGTCTTGTCCAACAACCAGTTCCTGCACTCAACTGTGGACACCCAGTTCATTGACGAGAATCCAGAACTCTTCAACCTCAAACCCACTCAGAACCGAGCACAGAAACTGCTGCACTACCTCGGTCAGTGAGAGAATAATCACATGATGATCAAACAAGGACATTTTTTCTGATCTGTTTTAAATTTGATAGCATATTTGCTGTGTTTCTAGTTCAAACAGTCAAATTGCAAAGCTGAACCAGCAGAAATTAAAGGTTAAAACCTTAGCCAATGATTGCATTTATGGCTTCAGAAATGTGGGAGCTAAAGGAATGATTTTTTTTCCTACTTGTAGATTAAATATTTTCATTTTTTCCAACAAAAACTAAAACCTGATTTACAAAAACATATCAATGGTATAAATAGAAAGCCTTCCAGCAAGCCTTGGGTGGTAAGATAATTAAATATTTGTGCCGAATCCTTCTAACCCTACAAATGAAGGATTATGCCAAGAGGGACTGTAATATGGATTACTCTGCATTTTAGCTTGGCTTGTTTATTTTATGTGCATTGTATTAAACTGCATTTAAATAGTCTTTATTATTTTGGTATGCAGGACACGTGATGGTTAATGGACCAACCACACCTATTCCAGTCAAGGCAAAGCCGTCCTCCACAGACCCAGTTGTCCCAGCTGTTACCATGGGTATGTCAATCAGATTAATTTTCCCTTATAACCATGCATAGTTCATGTAATATATAAATAAAATGTGTTGCATAATATGATGATGTCACTGAATTACAAATTATTTTACAATAAATTATCCATAATTAATTAACTGAATTTTCACTGTAGAAGAAATGGATATGCTGTAAGTGAGGGTGAGGGGGTTTCATTTCCCAGAGGCCACCATGGCTAAAAAAATGTAAACATTTGTAGATCCACTTTGAATGAAAGTACCTACCAAAAGACAAATGGGCTCATTGAGCCGTCCAATAGCTGGAGGCAGAGAGAGGCCTTCCTGAACACCTCGGTTTAGCTCTCTGGGAGGGGAAGGGTTTAGCCCTTAGTGCTTTGCTGAGCTGTGATCACAGCTCTTTGTTCTCGCAGGCAGAAGTTCTCCTCTTTCCTTCCTGCTCTGCACTGCTGAGGTCTTGCAGAAAGAGCCGATGAGCTGACTGGGCTCCTTGAGCTTGTTGAGCTACTTTAAAAACTGTGGAGTGCAGCTCTGAGGTTGTTCTTCCCTCTTTCTAAAAGCCAACAATATCATAAAGAAGTTTTTAAAGTCATGCAAAGTTTAATGTACTAAAATTTACTTTTTTAGTGGTTAAGTGAACACTTGTGCAGGCTTTCTGAAGTTCTTTCAGTTTGTTCTTTGAAAAAACATAAAATAACACTAAAGAAAAATAGCTACAACAGAAAGAAAAAAATAAAACCAGTACAGATCTGACACAACACCTGAACTGTGGTAAATTTTCTAACTTTTAATGATTTTGGGTTCAAATTATGTTTGACTGCTTGTAAGTATCTAAGGATCCAGTGTAAAAATGGCAAACAAAAGAACAACTAAATCATAAATTATAGTTAGGGTCCTTCACATACTTTAACGTCTTCGTCAACGCATGCTGTTTGGACCTCACTTTATACCCACATACCTCAAGCTGCTTGCGTTGTTTTCTATCTTGCCGTGTATGTTGGCATATTAAAGACGCTTTAAGTGGGTCTAAACGCGAGGATCCACAAAATATATACATATAAATATGCATGCAAGAGACTGAGAATTTGCACAGAGCAGCTCAGAGTTTACGGTTTTAATTGAACCAAGTCTAAAACATATCTTGTTGACTTTTTGTAAACTTTTTTTAACTATGCTTGTTACTTGTTGGCACCTTTTGGGACAGTTGGTGTCACTAACGGTAACAGCTCTTTTGTATTTTGTAGGTATATACGTAACACACAAAGATACATGACGCCAAGCAGCTCAAAGTTTACGGTTTCAATGAAACTAAGTAAAAAACTGTCACAATCATATGATTTTTAAACTGCTCTTAAAAACTTTTATTAGTGATTGTGTGATTTTTTTGCAGCTAGCATTGCTAACAGTAACAACAGTCTGTATTGGGTAGACCTTGTCTAGGTCTTTCAGCAGGTTGCCAACGCTTCAAAAGCCCTCATCTACAATGGCACATTAGGGTCCAAAGACTAAAATAAAGCAGCTTTTGGTTATATAGTTTACAAGGCAAATACGCAACAATGTGAAAAGAGAAGACGCAAAGAACTGAAAGTAGGGACTTGAGGGATTTCTCACCAGGATATCAATGCATTTTTTGTGTCCTTTTGGTCCCTTAGAGAGGGATTGTTCTAACAAGGCAGACTTCAAATTTTCCCACACTCTTTCTTAAAACCAAGCATCAATGTTAGTTATTTTCTTCTTTTGTGAGTTGACACACACGTTTACATCTGCAGCGAGTCCTCGTGGACCTGAGTGGACGGGTACAGATGATGAAATTTCCATCACAGTCTTTGTGGTTGATATAGAGCAGACTTGTGGCCAGGTACTGGGGTGAAAATAGGTTAAAAAGCAGCCAAAATCCAAAACAAACCTCTTCAATAAGCATGAAGAACACTTTAAAACATTGAAAGAAAGTTTGACTCCCAAGTTAGACAACATGGCATTTATTTGTGATGATTTTCTTTGTTCATTTTAATGAGCTTTTTTTTTTTTATCCTTATTTTGCAATGTGCTATAAATTTAAACGTCTGCCCATTTTGAGCTGTATGAAACAATTTTTCTTATCTTTATTATGCTGGTTATTTTTAGTATTTAAAGCATATATTGCCTGTCTCACTTTTTGCAAGAGACACACACAGGAACAAATTAAAAACACTTGAACCGATATAGATACACAATGGACAAACACTTGTGGGAGAGAAGACAACTCATTAACAAGAGAAAGACCGGACTTTGTCTTTATAAGTTTATTCAAAGGCATACAGCGTTTGAAGACCCTGTCATTGAGCGAGTCAGTGAAGCAGAGCCCCGTACAGAATTTACAGACAGTATTTATACCAGCATCTCAACGTAAGAGTTTGGAAATATAGACCCCTCCCCGGGTCAGAGGTAACAAAGTTATTTATGAGGGCACCCGTCTACCATCCCTTGAGATACAACCCTTCAGGGAGTGTTAACCATAAACTCTCCTGATAATGAATTTAGAGCCCATCTCCTCTAAGTAACCAAACACAGAGGTCATAGGTGAGAGGGTGAAAAAGAAGGTCAGAGCATTAAAAGAATTTTCCACAACACTCTATCGTCAGCATTCATGCACAGACCCCCTGCTCACCTACTGTAAGCAGCTGATGAGGTAGTTGTATGCAGCACAGGCAGCGCACACAGGCATACCTAAAGCCTGGTAATGAGATTTGTAATATGCTTATATCCCTTCTTTCATTTGACGGAGGGATTGGGAGAAGAGAGGGATTAGGCCTGTATTATCACACTCTGTCTAGAGAGGCGTGGAGGGGAGAAAAGGACAGACATGGAAGGAGAAACAGGTTGTGATGGGAGAATCACAGGCTAGCTTTTAATCTCTGGAGGAAAAATGGTCTGGTGGAGATGGAAGCAGGAGTAGAGCTGTAATGGAGCAAGAGATGTACAGTAAAAACATATTCATACATTTTCTAGCTATTCTATCGAGTTACAACCATGCACGTTTGTGTTTTGTTTGTAGAGCTTCTATGTAACTAACACAAAATAGTGCGTAACTGTGAAGCAGAAGGTTCAGCTCCCCTGAGTACTTTGTAGAACTGCCTTCCACTTCAATTACCCTTCCAACAATTATGGGGGGCATGTCTTTTCTAGTTTTGACATCTACAAACGGATTTTTTTAGATAGTTCTGCTTTGCAATAAGCTCAAACCTAGATTGGATGTACAGTGTCTTTTCAAGTCTTGCTACAGATTCAAGGTTGTTGTCCTGCGGTAAGGTGAGGCTCCGCCCGAGTCTCAAGTGTTGTCCAGCCTCCAATATGTTTTCTTCCATCATCGCTCCAAATTTAGCTCCATCAATTCAGACCAGCTGCCCTGTCCCTGCTGATGAAACGGATGCCCGTAGCAAGATGCTGCCACTGCCATGTTTCATCGTCTGTAAAACCTAGTTTTGCATAAAAAATCAATTATTGTCTCATCTGACCAAAGCTCCTCCTTAGTTTGGTGTTTAGTTTATTACGATAAGAATTATAGTAGTCTACAGTAAAAACATAAATGGTAAATACAAAAAAACATAATAATAAAAAAAAATCTAAATTGACTTAAAAATTGGTTAAGGACGTAGTTTGCAAAAAGAAAGGATCATATTGTCATGTATTCCTCAGGTCATTATTCAGACAAGTTTATGCGTTCCTGAGTATGTTCCTGCAAAACATAAATCCCTAGGGGGACAACAATAAGGTTTTTCTATTATGATTATTATTATTAATATTATGGGTGCACAGATTGCAGGTTTCTGGTCAATCAGTCAACAGTTGTGTGAACCACACATGTGCAGACATGACCTGGCGGGTGGGTCGGTCAGTCAGCCCTCTCAGTCGGTGCACCCCTAATTATTATGTCTGTACAAAAGTAGAAGAAATGGAGAAAAATTACAAAAAATACACCTTTAACCCTCAGAGGAGAGGAGGAATAATTGCTTGTTTGTCCTGACGCATCCTGTTTCCTACTAAAGGTCCAATTATATTCTAATTAGGATTTGTGATCTGAAACCTTTCTTCTGTAGGCTGATCAATTATTACAATTATTCTCAGGGTTTATTTAATGGAGGACATCTACAGGTTACACCATCACCAGATGTCTCTAACCCTCCCAGTCAGTTTAGGATGGGGTTTGTGAAATAGTAAAAGGTTTTGAAGTGTGCTGATTTTACCTTTTTTTGTTATCTGCTTCTTTGTAGTTCTTGATCCTTTTTTCTTGCAGTCTTCAAACACTTTCTTTGGCTTTGTGCATTTTTTTTATTTTCTTTGGTTCAAACATTGTTGGAAATCTTAAAAAGGGGTCAGTTTCAGGGTTTGCTTCCTAAAGCCTGAGAACACGGATTCGTATTTACTTGAATTGTGTTTTTCTCTCTTAAACGCCTCCCATTGTGAGAAAAGGTTTTCACCAGCTCATACTTTAAAATTTCAGGTGAATTATTTAATCCTTGTTAATACAATGTAGAAAAAGAGCTTTCCTGTCTAACCTTTAGCTGTTTTTAACATGTGAAGGGCTAACTATTTAAATGCACCTGATTTTATTAAAGCAATAAGAGGAGGGAATAAAGTCACATGAGAAGTGAAGTGTGTGCAGAGTAACAGGGAGTGGGAGTCTTGGAGGCTTTCGATGGAAATGAGAGATGTTTATGTGCAAGTGGGTCAGTGGCCATGCACAGGGACCATGTGGGACTTGTATCTTTTTACCATTTGTTGTATTTTCGTAATACAACATATAAATTCACTCCAATGCTGATGTTTTCTGGAATACTGTCAAATGTAGAGTTCATTTCATGTGAAGACACTGCAGTCCCAGAGCATATGAGCCCTTTTCTACTTCATTGTACTGAGACAAAAGTGTCATAGAGGCACAAGTGGTGACACAGAAAGAAATTACATGAAAGAGAAATTATCATTCCTGCTCATATTCTCTGAGGACGCTGATATTCTTGATAAGTTTGTTGTAGCAGCAGGATGACTATGGAGCTCATCTAGCCTTTCTTTCTTTAGTCGGCTTATTAAGTATGGTAGAGTTTCCAGGGGTACAATCTCAAGAAAAATAGGCTGCCTCTTATACCGCTGTTGCTGTATGTGTATATCCTCCTTGAACTGGTTCAACATCATCTTCTTATACTGCTGACACTGCAGCATATATTTTTTGATCTCCAGCTACACCAAACTCCCACATTATTGAGGCCACAGCGAGAGCATCTCCACTCCTACAGTGTTGGAGAAGGGATGCATCTAAAAGTTGCAGGATAGTAGTTCTTGAGGACTGGAGTTGGGGACCCCTGAACTGATTGTTTGTACACTCCAAAGGAAGAATGAATCCATATGCTGATTCCAGCTTGTTGCCTTAGGTTATAGATGGTTTAAGATGCAGACGTGGAACATGTTGGGATCACACAGCGAGAACTGTGCGATGTCTATCGTGTTTGTTTTAAAATCTAAAACTGTAATGAACTGGAAATACCAGCAATTCTCATGGGAACTCCTGTATCGTCTTTGTTTCTCTCTGTGGATGCTTTTAGCAGTTATCTTGTGTTTCAGTGCTGTATGTGAGTGCTGAAAGCTCACTAGAAATGTTCATTCAGTGTTCAACCATTCCCCATCCTGGCTTTCCTCAGGGAGCAGATCCTGCCTTTTTTTCCCCGAAACACTCATAATGGATGGTATGTAGTTCACCTCTGTCTCGGTTCATCCATTTGCTCTACATTGCTTAAAGAAAACATCTGTATTTGCTGCTAGTGCGCTGTGGTCAGCATAGGTCTGGCTGTCTTGTTCAGTCAAGAATATCTAACAACTATTGGCCTGATTTACTAAAATCCCAAATAAAGATCACTAAATTGCATGTGCAAATAGTGGACGTGTGGGGTGACCTACTAAGATTGCTTGTGCAAATAACAGGTGCAGACTGCCCTATATAAATCAGATTTTTGCTTGTGCCCACTGACTGTCATCAGGCACAGTTTGGACACAATTATTTAATGCAACATGAATGTGCTTTGTGTTACGTTAAAAAAAAAGACCTAACATTTTTTTTCATTATTTCAAAACTGTTTTTATAAGTTGTCCACTGTGACTGTTCTTCTTAAATGGAGAATCTTCATCAGATGTCCGACAATCCCCGCAGCAGTCCTCAAATCAGCTTAGATCAGAAAACACCTCAGCAGAGCCCCGAAGGCGTCCCGATTGTTATAACCTTAATCGGGAGTTGCTGCAGCAACAAAGAACTCAAACTGATGGTTTACCGGCCATAGCACAGGAGGTGAAAGCTATGGCCTTTGGGCCGTCATTACCCACACAAGGCAGCTGGTCAGTGCTGTGTCGGGGCTGACAACGCCGTAGGGCACAGTTGGGAGATTATTTAGCGGCAGTGGTGCCTCAACTGAGCCGCCGGTGTTGTGCCACAAACAGTGTTGCTTGGCTTAACTCATAACGGTTGCAGCCTAAAATGCAGCCAATCAGTATTAACAATAAAAACGACAAATTGGTCTTCAGCAGAGGTTTGTCTCCCTTTTAATTATTAAAGGGGACTTTAATTCTTTTAACTTGCTAAACAGCGATTACAGCATCCAGTTTGCCTATAAAGGATTTAATCCACCTTTAAAATTACTTCTTCCCTATTAATTATATTATCCACATCACAGTACACTGGGTCCTTTGCATGATGTGCAATTACAGTTACACAAGCTATGCATGCTTCTACGGTGAATGGTCAGGTTTTGGCAGACTATTGTATTTGGCACTAACCGCAATGGTGCACTGGAATGATCTGGACTCCAGAATCTTTGTTTTATCATAGGAGATATGGCATGGCTTCCATTTGTGATTGGCTCCAAATCAGACCTTAGGTGGTCTTGCTGCTCGTAATTGGCATTGCTGGATAGACAATATGTCTCTACTATTTTTATATCTGACAGTCCAAATCCATTTCAACTTCGATAAATCGCATTGCAGGTGGCAAGTAATTAGATTTGCATATCATCCTCTCAGTATCTTGCACATTCTGATGATCAGCATATGTTCTGCATATTTTGCTCATTTGACAGACTACCAACTCCAAATGTAACAATGGTCATTATGGCCAAACATTTAGATTATAGTTTCATCAGGCTACATGGCATTACTTCCGAAATTTAGGTCAGTTTCCAGGGCACATATGCAACCTATTTATCTGGCTTTTTATGTTGCTTTAAGAGTAATGGCTTATTCCTCTCTGAGTGGCCTTTAAGTCCATGTCAGAAAATAGCTCATTTCACTGTAGATAGTGACACTCTTACCAGCTTCAGCCATTATCTTCTCAAGATCTTGCGCTTTTGTTCTGGAGTTGTTTTGAATAATTTTACACCAAACACTTAGGATCTCCTTCCTGATGAGTATGTCCGAACATTAACCTCCATTTACTTTTTTGAACTGATGAATGTGGCATCTTCAGGGTCTGGAAATTGCACCTAACGAGACATCTAGTTCTAGTCCTGATACCTTGGCTGATTCTTTTCATTTGTTGTTTGAATGTTGAACTTTTCTCACTAAACTTTTAGTTGCTGATATTAGCTTTGTAAGATAATGTTCAGATAAACTTGTAAAAAGGCAGTATTGGTTAGTATCAATATATTATACACGTTTATATTTTATTACCAGCTGAAAGCAGAAAAAAGATAAAGAAAATTTATTTCATCTTAACACTAAAAACTAAAAATATTTTAAAGAGTGAAGATGGACCTAACACTCCTATAACGATTAAAATATGGCTGCCAAATATTTTGAGGTGAATAGTAAATAATATTATGGCAAGTCATCTTAAATAGGTTTGAAACAAATTAAGCTCAAAGCTCCAAATTAAGTGCGATCATAACTTTAAGCTGCGAAGTTCCTTGCTTACGTAGAAGTTCAATGTATAATATGCAAAAAAAAAAAAAAAAAAAGTGTGAAAGAAGTTTGAGTAGGGCTTAAAATCAGCTTCCAGAAACATCTGGCAGTTTTTGATATTTTTGAGCTGAGTTGCAGAAAGAATCCCCTTCGGAAGCAGCTCAGTTCTTGTGAGACTTGCAAGAATCAGTCCTGACTGGTGTGATCCATCTTGCAAGCCTTCAGACTTTCCGCTTTAGGCCAAAACACAAAAGGTCCGACTTATCACCTCTCTAGCGAGAGTCACTGCTGGGCTTTAGGGGTTTAAATGAACAACAATACTCCATCATATGCAGCCTACCACTGCGTGACCAAACACCGGTTTCAAAAATATTATCAAATGAATAACCTGACTCCCCTGTTTATGCATGTACAGTTCTTGAGTTAAAATTAGGATTTTTTTTTTTTTACATTAATTACTGACCAGGTGCAGTGTATTTAAAACTTACAAAAATCATTTTTCTAATGTGCATGCAGTGTTTAATCCCCAGGAACTATCCTATTTTAGTGGGCTTGGAACGGTTAAAATGTTTGGTATTTCTGGAGTGTGGATAAAATGGAAAAAAAAGGATGAAATGCCTCAAACCCAAAAAACGAGAAATTATCCACACATCAACAACAGATAATCCACTATTTACAGTTTAAAAAACCTTAATGACACTGTACGTAACAAGTATAAGAAAGAGAGATTGCAGGCAAACTTGGCATTGTGAGAGTCGGGGCTTAACACTGGCATGATTTGTGTTTAATAAATGGGAACATATTGCTGATTTCAAAATGCTTTATATTTCTGGGGGGAAAAAACGGTTTAAATACTTACTCTGAATATAAATATTGAGTCGAATCTTAACTAGACACTAAAATAAAGGGTTATTGTGATCTTTTGCATCATTTAGAGACTAAACTACAAGTTATCCACTATAATTGCCTGTTAAGTGTTAATTTTGCTTTAGTTCTAACAAAAATTCCTGCGAAACAGAGAAAAATTGCTCTGAAAGATCTAAATTGGTGCAAGCAAATGTACTCAAACTTTACTTTTTTGTTGTATGACTTTTCATTAAGTGGCTGTGTAAAAACATCAGGGAGCAGACGTTGCAGGGAAAGGTTTTG
This sequence comes from Girardinichthys multiradiatus, assembly GCF_021462225.1. Classification (NCBI taxonomy): domain Eukaryota; kingdom Metazoa; phylum Chordata; class Actinopteri; order Cyprinodontiformes; family Goodeidae; genus Girardinichthys; species Girardinichthys multiradiatus. The sequence goes on from NC_061807.1 coordinate 20,363,303, forward strand.
GTAGTCTTCTGTCAGCTGGATGACCAGCAACAGGTGGGGGAGGGACCCACTGTTACTCTAGGCTTCATACAGCTGGAAGCTGCTCACTCTGGCACTTTCTCTAGTTTCTCTTGTCAGTCTCTGGGTGCAAAGGTAATAACACAAAGAACAAAACAATACACATCCATATCTCTTAAAAAATACAAAGGATATTCACCACTAGCTAGATAACAGTCAATCCAAAAGCAAATGCAGAACTCAAGGCAAGCACCAAAAACAATCACAATGACAATGTTAACTTTCCTCTCCATTAAAATTGACCTAAACTTGAGGGATTGGCGAGAAGTAAACAACTCAGAGTAATTAGCTGGACTTCCTTAGATACATTTTTACCTATTAAAATTTGATCAACTGACTTTAATTGCTCTGTATTATTGGAGCTAACCCAATAATGTGTGGGGCCTTCAGCAAAATGTGATTTTAGGCCCATTACCACTTGACCTTATTTATCAAATAAACCTCAGTAAGTAAATAAAAATAAGACTATTTCTTTGACTTCTTTGACTCCAGTAGTGTCTGGAGTGAAATAGTTCAGTGGAGACTGAAAGGAAGGACTAACAATTTATTTATTTTTTTGCGGTTGCACTGAGCATAAAATGTGATTCTGGCACAGACACAGGCAGCTAAATTTATTACTTGGCAACAATAAATTATGACTCTGAACATAACTACACTGCCTGGCCAAAAAAAAAGTGTCACCTAACTAAGCAAATAGGTACGAACCTCCCATTGGATAATTACTACAGGGGTGATTATGTTTCATCTGGCAACAAGTTATTTAACCCCAACTGGTGCAATGAGTTGCTTCTCATTTCTAAAACAACCATGTCCAAAGACACACCCCGTGGTCGTGGAAAAGATGTCAGTCTGTTTCAGACAAGTCAAACCATTGGCATGCATCAAACAGAGAAAACATCTAAGGAGATTGCAGAAACTACCAAAATTGGGTGAAGAACTGTCCAACGTATTATTAAAAACTGGAAGCATAGTGGGGACTCATCGTCTTTGAGGAAGAAATGTGGCTGGAAAAAAATCATGAATGATCGTGATCGACGATCACTTAAACGTTTGGTGAAATCAGATCTAAGAAGAACAACAGTAGACCTCCGGGCTCTGTTTAATAATGAAAGTAAGAGCATTTCCACACGCACAATGCGAAGGGAACTCAAGGGATTGGGACTGAACAGCTATGTAGCCTTAAGAAAACCACTAATCAGTGAGGCTAACTGGACAAAAAGGCTTTAATTTGCTAGGGAGCATAAAGATTGGACTCTGGAGCAATGGAAGGTCATATGGTCTGATGAGTCCAGATTTACCCTGTTCCAGAGTGATGGGTGCATCAGGGTAAGAAGAGAGGCAGGGGAAGTGATGCACCCATCATGCCTAGTGCCTACTGTACCAGCCTGTGGGGACAGTGCTATGATCTGGGGTTGCTGCAGGTGGTCAGGTCTGGGTTCAGCAACAGTATGTGTTCAAAGAATGAGGTCAGCTGACTACCTGAATATACTGAATTACCAGGTTATTCCATCAATGGATTTTTTCTTCCCTGATGGAACGGGGATATTCCAAGATGATGGATTCATCGGGCTTGAATTGTCAGTATATTTAAAAACAATTTAATTCTGTGATGTGTAATTTAACTGTTTTGTTTAATTAAAACAAAATTGCAAAGGAAAACCAATTTAGGAATCCCTTTACTCAGCAGATGGCAGGATGAGCTGTTTTTAGTCTTAAACTCTTTTAAGGAAGTGCTTTGGAGTTCTATCAGGTTGTCTTAGCAGGCATTTTTAGAGCTGCAGGGTGAAGCTTCACCAGCCTTCAGACCTGTGAGGAATGTCAAGGGCAGAAGGATGGAATGACATTGGAGAGATGGAGCATTAAAATATATGCAAAGAAACTGGGTAGGAGGGAAGTGTGAGGTTTTCAATGTAAATTAGGCTGTATGTTTATATGTAAGTGGGTCAGTTGTAAAGAACAGCAACCACATGGGACTTGTATCTTTTTACTGCTTCCTTGTTCTTGGCATCACATGAGGACAGATTAACTGAAATGTTGACTGATTTCCAGAAAACAGTCACAAGCAGAGGACATTGTAAGCAGTCTCTCTCCAGTCCCAACACACCACCTCATATAGTCTGTAACAGATGACACTGGCAGCAAAAAGCAGTTTAGCTGAAAATAGTCTTGATTTCAAGAACAAGGCTGCACAAAGGTGACAGATTTTGGTAATAAAATATTTGTTTGCTGCAGTCTTTGTTTGACACAGATGCTGATGAGTTTGCATGTCTGTCTGTTTGCTTCTGAGCTCATCCAGCCTGTGTGTGAAGCCTCTGTTGAATGTGGATAAACATACTATACTAAGCTCATTTACACCAAAGATGATTTGTTTTCACTGACAGGCAGGTGGATGACCTCTAAACAGGCAGCTATCACCTCATTATCTGATCTAATTGATTGATGATGGTACACACCAGAAACGCTGAATCCAAATTCAGATTCCAAGATGGTCAGCCATCTTGATGTAGTAGGAGGCTGTTCTTTACAGTTTGATAATTATACTCAAATTAGTTTGTTGATAATCTTACTAATATTATCTTTTCAATTGTACCTTAATATTCTGGTAAATCTAAGTAGTCTTCTCAGATAAATCTATTGAGCTTCTGTTCTACTTTTATATGTATGGTTTTATAGCAGGGACACTAATCTTAATGTAAGATATTAGATTATCAGTTAGTGAGCAATAAGAACAAAGTTTCATTATTTTAACAGTAGCTGTTTATAAACTGGTCTTATATTAACGAACACGCTCCTTCTGTCCCCTGCTTTCCTCTCCTCATTAACCTCAGTTCTTCCCCTGTTTTGTTCTGTTTGCTTTCAGGCGACCCACCTGTGGGTTTTCGTGATGTCCTGCTGCGCGACGGCCCCGAGGGGTTCGCCAAGGCTGTCCGAGCCCACCAGGGTCTGCTACTAATGGACACAACATTCAGGGACGCCCACCAGTCGCTTCTGGCGACAAGGGTCCGGACTCACGACCTGAAGAAGATCTCGCCGTTCGTCAGCCACAACTTCAGCAGCCTTTTTAGCCTGGAGAACTGGGGAGGTGAGCTCATTTCTGTTCAATTTACAGATGGAAAGATCGGCTGTAATAGCAGGTTTCCACCTCCCTGTTTCAGCTACTATAACCATTGTTTCATTCCATCAGGTTAATACATTAATTACACACATTGGCCATAAAAACCCAGATCCATTTTATTTATAAATTACATTAAGAAATGTGTTTAACCAAAGCGCTGTGCGGTATTAAAACAGATCAAACCAAGACATAAATAATAAAAGACTAAAAAGCGATGAAAGCATAAAGTTTTCTGTATGAACATAGAACCTTCTGTCCTGGAGGTAAGAACAAGACCAGCCTAATGCTCCAAACAGGAAATAAGAAACACTGTGTTGAACGGTATCAAATGCTGCCGTTAGGTCTAAAAGTACCAAAATTACAAAGTCCAGAAGCAGTTGCTATCATTAAAAACCCTCCACAATGCTGATTTGGTGCTATGTAGATGTTTAATAGCAGACTGGAAAACCTGCAAAATCCAGTTTCTGCTCAGAAAGTCACTTTATCGGATAAAAACAATTTTTTTTGTTTTTTTAGCTGTATTTTTGAAAGAAACAGAAGTTTTGAGATCGGTCTATAGTTTAAGTACACAGAGGGGTTGAGCCTAGGTTTTTTTTTTTTCAGTGGGTTTACCCCAGCATGCTTGAAAACATTGAGAATAGCTCCTTAAGTAATGCTGCTGCTGTTCTTTTATGTTTATGAAAGGACAAATTGAGCTGCAGGTTCTTTGGTAGAGGCAGCAGCTTTGAATCCAACAGAAAATAAATGAAAAACAAAATTATCCCCATTTATGCATCAAAGCACATCCCAATCATATTTTAAAGATGTTGAAATTATGATTTAAATAATCCACAATTTTTATTTGATTCTTAAATATTATGACAATTCTGTTTAGAAACCCACTGTGTTTATAACAAACTTTTTGTTTGGAACAAAAAGTTCTGAACCAGAACGCCAAATTCAGAGGGTTAAGGTCCCAGCTCTACCAGCGAGGTCAGAAGACACAGTTCATTCGGTCCAGATTAAACATCAAGAAACATGTTCTCTTAGCCCAACTGCATTGTAGTTCTTAGCAATTGTTTTACCAGGTAGCTGCAGCAACCAATATAGTATCTCTTTCACTTTTCTTTAATTGTAAACATCATAGTAAAGGTCGGAAGCACTCCTTTCGTTAAGGAAAACTGAGATTTTTTAGATCATTTAAAAATGCTGAAAACCATTAGAGTTCATCAAAAAAAAAAAAGCCAGTTTTGGTCCCAGATCAACTGATCGGTGCATCAGTAATTACTGGCCTTCTATTGAGTCCTTTTAGCTGCTTTTACCTACAAAGTACAATACCAAAAAAAATGAAACACAGAGGTGAAAAAATATGTCAGAACATAATGTGAATAATCAGTGGCTTCATTGATGAATAAGTGCAGGTCTATTTTACATGAGCTGTGAAAATCTCGTCATTGGAAAGCTCCTTCAGTTTTATTCTTCCAACTCCAAAAGGTCTCTTCAGAGTTTCTACAAAGAAAATGATTATACCTTTTCCCTGCCTTTACTCATTGCAGAAATTCACTTGTCAATAAAACTTCAGAAGGCATGAACAATCCAATCATGTCTGAGCAGAAGATGCAATTACTCTGAAATTGAACAGAAGGAAAATATGTGCATCACGTTTGACCTCTTTATTTGTAACATGAGTTTGGGTTGCTCTTAGTGCGTTTGGAAAAGGACGTTTTTCTCCAGTTCGAACTCCTGATCATTAGGGACAAGACTTCAGGTTCAAACATTAAATGCTCACTTATTGTAAAATACTCAAAGGAGTTGCTCTTTTATTCTTTTGAGGGCTTTAAGGGAAGCACGAGCTGAGCAGCAGCCTTTGTTGTTTCAGCTTTTTATGTCTGTGCTTGACTCATCGTTAGATGCCTGATGAACAAATGGAGGTTTAAAAAAAAAAAAGAAAGACCTTAAAATGCTTTGAGAGAATTTAATTCGTCTTGGCAGCAGATCATCATGCACCAATTAGAGGATAAGCAATTCATCAGTTATTTCAGAGAGCACTTTCAGTGTAGTTATTTAGAATATAATAGAATAGAAATAACATTTTATTCTTCATCAGTGGGGAAATTCAGGTGTACCAGCAGCGAAGTGGCAGGCAAATTAAAGCGTGCACAGTAACACAAAGGTAAAAATATTATAACAAAGTAAAGGAAAAATTTACAACACAAGTAAAAATATATGTATTGTACAGTTATTTGAAAAATGGCATACTAAGATTCAAACTAGATTTTAACTGATAAGGGTTTTGGAAATGGTAAAAAAAACCTTTTAGGGTTAAATTTGGCTTAAATGCTTCCTTTTTACGACCAACCCAAAAAGGTTGATATAAATTCTCTTAAGCTGTGTAAAAGCAGTTAGAATGGTCATTTACTTGGCAGGAAATGACTTAATATCTGCTAGGAGAGTCTCATCGACAAGTGTCTCAGTATATTTTGTAAACTAATCCTGAACGGTAGAATTGATTTGATTAAGGTAAATGAATATCTTTTAGAGTTTTCCATCTCTTTCGGGAAACTACTTCCAAGTTTTCAGCAGAGGCTGCACAAGATGTAGTTTCCCATTATTTTGAATAAGGTATAACACAGCCAGATAGCTCTGTGAAGATCCTGGATCTGTAATGCTTTTTCTCTGGCTGTGTGCTCAGCGGGATGGAGGGATCGCTATGGCTTCTAAAAGCAGTGGTAAATCTCCCACTGACCGAGGCACAGTCGGTGGGGTTTATTTCACTGATAAAAGGACACAGACTGAGCCATTTAGCGGTTTTATTCCCCTAATGTTTTTGTCTGAGCTTGGGTTGCTCTACAAACAAGAAACGACTGGAGATGATGTGTGAACATTGTTGTTCTAATTTTCTAAGCCAGTCTCAATGTAGGCTTTTTCTACTGCAGAAAATCTGAATTTAAAAATTTGGTAGATGGACTTACCTTGACAATTTTCACTCATATTAAAAGTCTAAAAGTCAGTGGTGGGAACCGATCCGATGGTAGTAGAGCTGGCCTGCCGGTAGACAGTTTATATTACAAATCCCAGAATGCTTTGCTGGTGCGTTGGCGTGTCCCTTAGGATCCACAAGCCCCCCCATCGTCTGTTGACGTTCATTAGCGACCTCATGCTACTATCAAGCACAGCAGTCCACCTGTCCCAATAATAGCCAAACGAAGGTGAAAACAGAAGCTTTCTAGATGGGTGGAAGGCAGGGTGTCCGTTGGAGAAGATGTAAAGCACAGGCCTGTTTGTCTGTGTGCGTTGCCAATGTAGCTGAAACCAAAGAGAATAACATTTCTTTCAATAAATGTCAAGGTTGGCCCGCAACTTTGTCCAAGTCTTTACTTTGGCCCAATGTGTTTTGAGTTTGACACCCCTGTTCTAGTGGGTCCCAATGTTCCCAGGCCAGAAGGCAGTTCCTCAGGGAGTTCTGCTCCAGTTTATCCTGCCAGTGGGATGTGCCAGGAAACCATTCACACAGAGGTCTTCAGGAGGCATTCTGATCACATACCTGAACCACCTCAACTGATTCATTTCACAGCAGAAAAGCAAATGATCTGTGTGTGTGAAAGATTTAAAGAGACTCAAACCATCAGAAGTGCATTTAATAACCCTGGCTACTTCCTGCTAGGGTCAAACTCCATACTGATACTAAGAAAAGTACTTTAAACTATTTACGATAATGCAGCTACATTTTTTTTTAAAAGACTCGGTTCTTGCTGTTTTAAAGAAAAAAATATATGTTACAATATTACAGTATAACTTCCTTAATAGGGCAAAACCAATAAGTAGGAAACAATCATTCCCCCTCCGTAGGATGCAATATCTGCTAGGAAATAATATTTCAAGTACCATGCACCAACACTGCATGCCAGTAATCAATTTGGCCAGTTTAATGGTCTCTAACTGCCTTTGATTCACACAAGAGTTGTATATTTTTAATGGGCGAGATGCTGAAGCTCACAGAAAATGATGGAGAAATTGTAATGATGGGAAGCGGCAATATAAACATACTGGTCCTTCTCAAAATATTAGCATATTGTGATAAAGTTCATTATTTTCCATAATGTCATGATGAAAATTTAACATTCATATATTTTAGATTCATTGCACACTAACTGAAATATTTCAGGTCTTTTATTGTCTTAATATGGATGATTTTGGCATACAGCTCATGAAAACCCAAAATTCCTATCTCACAAAATTAGCATATCATTAAAAGGGTCTCTAAACGAGCTATGAACCTAATCATCTGAATCAACGAGTTAACTCTAAACACCTGCAAAAGATTCCTGAGGCCTTTAAAACTCCCAGCCTGGTTCATCACTCAAAACCCCAATCATGGGTAAGACTGCCGACCTGACTGCTGTCCAGAAGGCCACTATTGACACCCTCAAGCAAGAGGGTAAGACACAGAAAGAAATTTCTGTACGAATAGGCTGTTCCCAGAGTGCTGTATCAAGGCACCTCAGTGGGAAGTCTGTGGGAAGGAAAAGGTGTGGCAGATAACGCTGCACAACGAGAAGAGGTGACCGGACCCTGAGGAAGATTGTGGAGAAGGGCCGATTCCAGACCTTGGGGGACCTGCGGAAGCAGTGGACTGAGTCTGGAGTAGAAACATCCAGAGCCACAGTGCACAGGCGTGTGCAGGAAATGGGCTACAGGTGCCGCATTCCCCAGACCTGGGCTACAGAGAAGCAGCACTGGACTGTTGCTCAGTGGTCCAAAGTACTTTTTTTCAGATGAAAGCAAATTCTGCATGTCATTCAGAAATCAAGGTGCCGGAGACTGGAGGAAGACTGGGGAGAACGAAATGCCAAAATGCCAGAAGTCCAGTGTCAAGTACCCACAGTCAGTGATGGTCTGGGGTGATGTGTCAGCTGCTGGTGTTGGTCCACTGTGTTTTATCAAGGGCAGGGTCAATGCAGCTAGCTATCAGGAGATTTTGGAGCACTTCATGCTTCCATCTGCTGAAAAGCTTTATGGAGATGAAGATTTCATTTTTCAGCACGACCTGGCACCTGCTCACAGTGCCAAAACCACTGGTAAATGGTTTACTGACCATGGTATCACTGTGCTCAATTGGCCTGCCAACTCTCCTGACCTGAACCCCATAGAGAATCTGTGGGATATTGTGAAGAGAACGTTGAGAGACTCAAGACCCAACACTCTGGATGAGCTAAAGGCCGCTATCGAAGCATCCTGGGCCTCCATAAGACCTCAGCAGTGCCACAGACTGATTGCCTCCATGCCACGCCGCATTGAAGCAGTCATTTCTGCCAAAGGATTCCCGACCAAGTATTGAGTGCATAACTGTACATGATTATTTGAAGGTTGACGTTTTTTGTATTAATAAACACTTTTCTTTTATTGGTCGGATGAAATATGCTAATTTTGTGAGATAGGAATTTTGGGTTTTCATGAGCTGTATGCCAAAATCATCCGTATTAAGACAATAAAAGACCTGAAATATTTCAGTTAGTGTGCAATGAATCTAAAATAAATGAATGTTAAATTTTCATCATGACATTATGGAAAATAATGAACTTTATCACAATATGCTAATATTTTGAGAAGGACCTGTATTTACATGTTTTCCTGAAATCTTGCAGCCGGACGTGGTTTTTACTTAGGTGGTACTTGTTAAAAAAAGCTTGTGGCTCGCTTTCCCCAGACCCTGTAGAAGATGTGTGATCGCTTGATGTTTTAAACTCACTCTTCAGTCCCCCTTTGTAAAAACTGGATCTATCTCCCTCATCTGGTGCTCTGCAGGTGCTTTTCTGGACCTTCTTGTGCCATCAAAAAGGCATGTCAACCACATCAGCCCAACAGTCTCAAGAACCTTCAGCCTCTCAGGAAGAACCCTGTTTACTACTAGTACCCAACAGCCGGGGTGTTCGGCCTCAACTTTACTGAACTTTTAACCAAGCATTAATAGGATGTGCTAAAATAAAAATAAAATTCCAATCCATGGAATCACACCCCTATAGCACTCGGGCTTTAAAGGATTTCACCTAATAATTAGCAGACTGTGGTGTTAATGAGAGCAATTGCAGCAGTTGAGGTTAGGAGCACAAAGTGCACATTAATCTAGTGAGTTCCTGCATCCAGCAATGATAAAAGACCGAGTAAATGGTAAATGCATCTTACTTTGTCTCAAAGTCTTTCAAAAAGTGCTCATGTCTGAACTGTGCTGGGTGTCTGGTTTCAAATCTTTTGTCAGTGAAATCTCTTGAAGTTTAAACAGGCTGTCATCTATTTGAGGAAGTCTGAAAAACCGGATATACAGGTCCTTCTCAAAATATTAGCATATTGTGATAAAGTTCATTATTTTCCATAATGTCATGATGAAAATTTAACATTCATATATTTTAGATTCATTGCACACTAACTGAAATATTTCAGGTGTTTTATTGTCTTAATACGGATGATTTTGGCATACAGCTCATGAAAACCCAAAATTCCTATCTCACAAAATTAGCATATTTCATCCGACCAATAAAAAAAAAGTGTTTTTAATACAAAAAACGTCAACCTTCAAATAATCATGTACAGTTATGCACTCAATACTTGGTCGGGAATCCTTTGGCAGAAATGACTGCTTCAATGCGGCGTGGCATGGAGGCCTGTGGCACTGCCCAGGTCTTATGGAGGCCCAGGATGCTTCGATAGCGGCCTTTAGCTCATCCAGAGTGTTGGGTCTTGAGTCTCTCAACGTTCTCTTCACAATATCCCACAGATTCTCTATGGGGTTCAGGTCCGGAGAGTTGGCAGGCCAATTGAGCACAGTGATACCATGGTCAGTAAACCATTTACCAGTGGTTTTGACACTGTGAGCAGGTGCCAGGTCATGCTGAAAAATTAAATCTTCATCTCCATAAAGCTTTTCAGCAGATGGAAGCATGAAGTGCTCCAAAATCTCCTGATAGCTAGCTGCATTGACCCTTCCCTTGATAAAACACAGTGGACCAACACCAGCAGCTGACACGGCACCCCAGACCATCACTGACTGTGGGTACTTGACACTGGACTTCTGGCATTTTGGCATTTCCTTCTCCCCAGTCTTCCTCCAGACTCTGGCACCTTGATTTCCGAATGACATGCAGAATTTGCTTTCATCGGAAAGAAGTACTTTGGACCACTGAGCAACAGTCCAGTGCTGCTTCTCTGTAGCCCAGGTCAGGCGCTTCTGCCGCTGTTTCTGGTTCAAAAGTGGCTTGACCTGGGGAATGCGGCACCTGTAGCCCATTTCCTGCACACGCCTGTGCACGGTGGCTCTGGATGTTTCTACTCCAGACTCAGACCACTGCTTCCGCAGGTCCCCCAAGGTCTGGAATCGGCCCTTCTCCACAATCTTCCTCAGGGTCCGGTCACCTCTTCTCGTTGTGCAGCGTTTTCTGCCACACTTTTTCCTTCCCACAGACTTCCCACTGAGGTGCCTTGATACAGCACTCTGGGAACAGCCTATTCGTTCAGAAATTTCTTTCTGTGTCTTACCCTCTTGCTTGAGGGTGTCAATAGTGGCCTTCTGGACAGCAGTCAGGTCGGCAGTCTTACCCATGATTGGGGTTTTGAGTGATGAACCAGGCTGGGAGTTTTAAAGGCCTCAGGAATCTTTTGCAGGTGTTTAGAGTTAACTCGTTGATTCAGATGATTAGGTTCATAGCTCGTTTAGAGACCCTTTTAATGATATGCTAATTTTGTGAGATAGGAATTTTGGGTTTTCATGAGCTGTATGCCAAAATCATCCGTATTAAGACAATAAAAGACCTGAAATATTTCAGTTAGTGTGCAATGAATCTAAAATATATGAATGTTAAATTTTCATCATGACATTATGGAAAATAATGAACTTTATCACAATATGCTAATATTTTGAGAAGGACCAGTATATATCCACCTACATGCAGAAGTGCATCGCTGATTATAGATATAAGATGAGGATGGTAAAATACTCTAACATGATAGTTCGGCAAAGGGCTGATATGAGCCTTGGCACATCCCACTCATTTGTTCTGCTGTGTTACAACAAATATAAGAGGAATGAAGAAAGTCTCTTGAGACATTGTTCCTTCGTAGTACTTCAACAGTAGAATCTACTATAGCTGTTACATGGACTAATCCATGATAAATCTTTCTGTAATAGTTTTTTAGTTTAACATTTTATGTATTTAAAGAAATGTTTTTCCTTCCCGGTTTAATTTTGTGTTTAAAAGCATTTAGAGCAGAGTTATAAATCTTCCAACATACAGGTGTTGGACAATGAAACTGAAACACCTGGTTTTATACCACAATAATTTATTAGTATGGTGTAGGGCCTCCTTTTGTGGCCAATACAGCGTCACTTCGTCTTGGGAATGACATATACAAGTCCTGCACAGTGGTCAGAGGGATTTTAAGCCATTCTTCTTGCAGGATAGTGGCCAAGTCACTACATGATACTGGTGGAGGAAAACGTTTCCTGACTCGCTCCTCCAAAACACCCCAAAGTGGCTCAATAATATTTAGATCTGGTGACTGTGCAGGCCATGGGAGATGTTCAACTTCACTTTCATGTTCATCAAACCAATCTTTCATCAGTCTTGCTGTGTGTATTGGTGCATTGTCATCCTGATACACGGCACTGCCTTCAGGATACAATGTTTGAACCATTGGATGCACATGGTCCTCAAGAATGGTTCGGTAGTCCTTGGCAGTGACGCGCCAATCTACCACAAGTATTGGGCCAAGGGAATACCATGATATGGCAGCCCAAACCATCACTGATCCACCCCCATGCTTCACTCTGGGCATGCAACAGTCTGGGTGGTACGTTTCTTTGGGGCTTCTCCACACCGTAACTCTCCTGGATGTGGGGAAAACAGTAAAGGTGGACTCATCAGAGAACAATACATGTTTCACATTGTCCACAGCCCAAGATTTGCGCTCCTTGCACCATTGAAACCAACGTTTGGCATTGGCATGAGTGACCAAAGGTTTGGCTATAGCAGTCCGGCCGTGTATATTGACCCTGTGGAGCTCCTGACGGACAGTTCTGGTGGAAACAGGAGAGTTGAGGTGCACATTTAATGCTGCCGTGATTTGGGCAGCCGTGGTTTTGTGTTTTTTGGATACAATCCGGGTTAGCACCCGAACATCCCTTTCAGACAGCTTCCTCTTGCGTCCACAGTTAATCCTGTTGGATGTGGTTCGTCCTTCTTGGTGGTATGCTGACATTACCCTGGATACCGTGGCTCTTGATACATCACAAAGACTTGCTGTCTTGGTCACAGATGTGCCAGCCAGACGTGCACCAACAATTTGTCCTCTTTTGAACTCTGGTATGTCACCCATAATGTTGTGTACATTTCAATATTTTGAGCTAAACTGTGCTCTTACCCTGCTAATTGAACCTTCACACTCTGCTCTTACTGGTGCAATGTGCAATCAATGAAGACTGGCTACCAGGCTGGTCCAATTTAGCCATGAAACCTCCCACACTAAAATGACAGGTGTTTCAGTTTCATTGTCCAAACCCTGTAATTTCTTAATAAAAAATTAAATGTACACTTTGCTTTTCTTGCAGATGTAAAGGCTCTGATGTAGAAAAAAGTTAGTCAGAATTTTACATTAGGATTAATATTCTAATATGGATTTCTAAATTAACTTTGAGTATTTTCCAAGTCTGAATAAGGTCTGAAAACCATTATTTTCAGACTTTATTCCCTGCTCTATTCTTTAAAAGATGAAAACATCTTTGAAAGAAGAACTAAATTGCTTGAACAGAGGCGTTTTTTTTCTTAAATTATGTTCACATTGTGCACCATTTTGAAACCAGGTTAAAGTCTGAAAATGTGTCTTAGAGAGACTATTATCAGCATGTCAAAGCCATTTATCAGAAAGGACATGAATCCTCTCCTAAGATGAATTCACCCGCTTAAAAGCTGAATAAAAGTGAGAGAAGAATTTTTGGAAGGACGATAAAAAAAAAAAAGAAAACAGTTTTTGGATCGTTGAAGGACAATTGATGTCTTCAGATTTATCAAACCCTGAGTTTTAATATTATTCTCCCTTTAGTCACATTAAGACAAGTCTGTAACCAGGTTTTTTAAAAGACTCCTGGAATATAATTTTGTTATAAAAATAAATCTTGTACATATATAATAAAATAGTAAATGAACTATGTTTATATTACCAACTAATTGAAAAGTAGATGAATAGCTGTACTTGTTAGCAATTTGAGGTACAGTTTCTTGCCCAAGGGCAGTTTGATATGTGGGAGGAGCTTGAATCAAACTTACAACCCCCTATTTCTCAAGCTACTACTACCCCTTGCTGATCCCAAGGCTAATTGTACTGTTACAAAGAATAAGTGAAATGTTCGTATACACTGATGTGTGTGCACAAATACAGAAGCTACTGACTGGGTGGGGTTGGGAGCGTTATTGGTAGTAGGCAGGGTGAGGTGTGGAGGGGTAGTAATCGCACCTTGCATTTTAGACATTGCCATATTGGGTGAGTGAAGTTCCACCTTGCTAATATTTATTAACATTCTTAAATTAGTCTCTTAATTAATTTAAGACTGTGATTTGTCAACGTAGCAAGCACCAGACAACCGCCACAGTAGAACAAAGAGAGCTCCTTACTTGAGGTCCGATTCATTGCTGTTTCAGTTCTGACTGATTCTGGCACCTGTCTGTTTTGTTGGTGGTTGAGTCTTTGCACAAACAGCTGTTTCATTGCCTTGTGGTCACTACGAGGATCTATGGTGGTGCTGTTCCTACCCAAAAGGTATTGGACCTCTGGATGGCCCCAACTTTGGATTGCAACAAAACCAGGAGGCCCCCATCTACGTGGATACGTTTGATTTGGCTAAATCTACAGCCCTGCAAGGCCATTAAAGGTCACCTGCAAAAAGACAGTTCTCCAGGTTAAAGTTCACATCCAAAGTGTTTGTGCGTTTGTTACAATATTAATTTATCTTTACGACTATTTTCACATTGGAAGAAGTTATATTTTCTGGCCTTTGTTTTGATTTGCATAGGAGCAAAATACTCATTGACATTTTGTTCTGTTTTCATTTGCATTTAATCATTTTTATTTGTCATAGGCCACTTTTTACTTCAAATTGGAAGAAACGTTTTAGGTGAAGCCCCCAGAACAGGCATGTTGCCTTGCTGTACTTCCTGACAACCAATCCAGACTAACAAGGATTGGCTGTTTTTTATGAAGGTTGTTTTATGTTCAAGAAAAGAAACCTCACATTCGGCTTTTATTCATTTTTACCTGTTGAACTGAACCCTTACTGAATCATGACTCCTAAACCTAAAGATTTAATATTCACCATTGTGTCAGAAAACATTATCACTTCAATGATTGAGTTTATTAAACACTAATTGGACTACAATGCAGGGAAAAGTTCATTTTCAGTACACATTGCCCTACAGTGACAGCTCATAGCAGAGCCTTTAAATAGACCCTCATAAATCAGTTAATGACCACAGGAGGAACAACTCGTGCATTTCTCCTGATAGGATTTCCCTAAACAGAACATATTTATCAGAGAGTTATCAGAGAACCTGAACATCTCTGATCTCTGCTGGCATCACTGGTGGCCAGAATGGATCGCTCCGGGGATGTGGATGAATTTTAGAATATTGAACGCTGTCCCATGATGCACTGTCCCCATGCAATGATGTTTTGTTTTTAACACTTAAAAGGTCTTGGATAGGGAATATTGCCTTCACGTGTTGCAGCTGCTAAGAGGCAGAATGAGTCATTGAAGAGATTAAGCCTGTGAAAGCCCTTCGAGGATTAAGTCCCTTCCCGATATAGCGTTCCTCGCTGATGTGTGGAAGATACAGTAAAATGAACTAGGTCACACTATGTATCTATACAGCTCCCTGTGTTTGTAAGATGATGCACAGGAGACCATGTTGTTTGAGTCTGTGCTTTTTGTGGCTTTGTCGTGCAAAAACTGCATCTAATTTCAGAGTTTGAAAAGAGCAAAGGTGGATCGATTAATCCAGAGATAAATCTTAGATGACATAAAAATTGATCTAGCAGTAAAAGTATCACATTTATTAACATCTGTAATTGCAGTCTTGAGCAAAAGGGGTAATAAATGCTTTGACGTTTCTTATGCAACTCAACAGTTTGAATTCTGGAGGAGTAATTTTTTATCTTAATATTCCCTTCAAAGTATCTATGCTTTGAAAGGCATATTAAGAGTTTTACACCTATTTTCTTTCAGGTATACTGAATATCAAGGCTGTAGCCCACAACTACACTACTCAAACAAATTAAGGGAACACTCAAATAACACATCCTAGATCTGAATTAATGAAATATCTTCATTGAATGTGCTGACAACAAAATCACACAAAAATCATCAATGGAAATCAAATTTATTAACCAATGGAGGCCTGGATTTGGAGTCACACACAAAATTAAAGTGGAAAAACACACTACAGGCTAATCCAACTTTGATGTAATGTCCCTAAAACAAGTCAAAATGAGGCTCAGTATTGTGTGTGACCTCCACGTGTCTGTATGACCTCCCTACAACACCTGGACATGCTCCTGATGAGACGGTGGATGGTCTCCTGAGGGATCTTCTCCCAGACCTGGACTAAAGCATCCACCAACTCCTGGACAGTCTGTGGTGCAACGTGACGTTGGTGGATGGAGCGAGACATGATGTCCCAGATGTGCTCAATCAGATTCAGGTCTGGGGAACGGGCGGACCAGTCCATAGCTTCAATGTCTTCATCTTGCAGGAACTGCTGACACACTCCAGCCACATGAGGTCTAGCATTGTCCTGCATTAGGAGGAACCCAGGGCCAACCGCACCAGCATATGATCTCACGAGGGGTCTGAGGATCTCATTTCGGTACCTAATGGCAGTCAGGCTACCTCTGGCGAGCACATGGAGGGTCATGTGGCCATCCAAAGAAATGCCACCCCACACCATTACTGACCCACTGCCAAACAGGTCATGCTGAAGGATGTTGCAGGCAGCAGATCGCTCTCCGCGGTGTCTCCAGACTCCGTCACGTCTGTCACATGTGCTCAGTGTGAACCTGCTTTCATCTGTGAAGAACTCAGGGCACCAGTGGCGAATTTGCCAATCCTGGTGTTCTCTGGCAAATGCCAAGCGTCCTGCACGGTGTTGGACTGTGAACACAACCCCTATTTGTGGACGTCGGGCCCTCATACCATCCTTATGGAGTCAGTTTCTAACCGTTTGTGCAGACACATGCACATTTGTGGCCTGCTGGAGGTCATTTTGCAGGGCTCTGGCAGTGCTCCTCCTGTTCCTCCTTGCACAAAAGCGGAGGTAGCGGTCCTGCTGCTGGGTTGTTGCCCTCCTACAGCCTCCTCCACGTCTCCTGGTGTACTGGCCTGTCTCCTGGTAGCGCCTCCAGGCTCTGGACACTACGCTGACAGACACAGCAAACCTTCTTGCCACAGCTCGCATTGATGTGCCATCCTGGATGAGCTGCACTACCTGAGCTACTTGTGTGGGTTGTAGAGTCCGTCTCATGCTACCACGAGTGTTAAAGCACCACCAACATTTAAAAGTGACCAAAACATCAGCCAGAAAGCATAGGTACTGAGAAGTGGTCTGTGGTCCCCACCTGCAGAACCTCTCCTTTATTGAGTGTCTTGCTAATCGCCAAAGATTTCCCCCTGTTGTCTATTCTATTTGCACAACATCATGTGAAATTGATTGTCAATCAGTGTTGCTTCCTAAGTGGACAGTTTGATTTCACAGAAGTTTGATTTACTTGGAGTTATATTGTGTTGTTTAAGTGTTCCCTTTATTTAAATAAGGCACAAAGCAGCGCAACGTTGCAAAAGAGTGATGACGTTACCTAGAAAACGTCAAACTGGGAGATCAGTTATCTGAATGGCAGCCAAATAAGAAAGTAATGACAGACAAGTAGAGGGATTCAGGAGAAATGTTGTCTTTAAGCCGGAATTTTATAGTTTCTGTGCCTGTTCCGACCTGGATTGTTATTCTTATTCATACTTAGCATCAGCTCCCATTTCTCTAAACCACCGTGTCACCAACATACGTTATATAAGTGAGCTATTAATAGAAGCAGCAGAAAGTCCTACTTTTTTCTTCAAGTAGTCGATGTTTTACTCATGACATTTTAACTGAGCTATCACATTGCTGTAAAATGTTCATGTTGGGATGCAGTCGATTCAGACCCACAAAGTCCACCTACAGTTAGTTTTCTTACTGGACGTGTGAGCCTACACAATGTATGGTGGTTGGAATATAAGTCAAAATACTGATGGATATTCTGTCATTCATTTGGCACAGACACCGAGGAAAAAAACAAGTCGCTGCTGCTCATTATTGTGGATAAATATCCTAGGGAAATTGATTTAATTTATTATGGTTTACACTGACATAGGATGCATGAAACAGGAAAAAAAGTATTTTCTTAAATGAAAAACTTTGAAAAACTTTATGGGTACCAACCAGTGGCAGATGCTGGTCTTTGAAGGCGGGGAAGCTCAATTTCAAGATCGCTGATTCGCTCATTTTGCTGTCAATCGAAAAGGGATTCAGCCTCAGACAGTTCATCCAATCATCATGCAGAAGCTGAGCGTCCGGGCCATCCGAGGCCAGCCCACTGCCCCATAGACCCCCAGAGAAGCTGAGCGTCCAATGGGCGGGACAAAGCCCAGCATTTTTGCTTCACTATTGAACTCACTGTTTAAAGCACTGTGAAGCTGCGGGAATGAGTCTTTACCAGTGATAAGAAGCTGATTCTGAACAAAAGTTGAGCGCGTTGTAACGCATATTTAATCAATGACATGTACACACAACAGCATATATTTGATCACTTATTTTTTGACATTTTAGGGGAAACTGAGCTTCCCTTGCAGTCTTAGAGCAATCGCCACTGGTGCCGACAGCACTAAAGGGATCATGCCACATTTCAAGGTGGCATGGACTGTGTTGTCCTTGTTCCCCAGCCTTAAGTTTTTCCTTCCCTTTCAGCCCAGGATTCTGCGTAGGATTTGCATAATTCTCGGACAGAACACGTTTTAAACAAAGAAGCGGTGCTTTCATTGAACAAGGAGAAATCACCTCTCTTCGCCTATATATAGATTTTACCCTCTTCTCATGCATAGTCAGATGAATGGAGAACACGATTGCTCACTCCATCTGTTTCTGTGTTTCCATTAAGCAGCTACACCTCCCTTAGGAGTATTCCTGTTAGATGGTTATATTTGTGTCATAAAGGCAGTGTTTTCTGTTTTAAACAATAGGCAGTCCTGATCACTCCATATGTGGCCATGCACATTCAGTTTTATGAAGGCCTGCCTACTAACTTTCTCAGTATGTCAGAAAAGCTTGTTTTAAGATTACTTATCTGTACTAAAAACAGTGGAAAGGCTTATTGGAAATTATGGTAATACTATCAGGTGTTGCACATTTTGCATCAACAAAATATCATTAATTTTGGCCATTAATGGAAATTACATGCCTTGTCTTTTTATTTATGGAGCACTTCCTATTACATACAAAGAATCCCAAAAATAGGTAAAATTTCTTGTTGACTGCCACTCTACTTTCTTGGCTCTTATGGGCGTTGCACTTGTTTCCATCTGGTTTATTTTGGCTCACATTTACAACAGCAGGATGGAAGTTTTTCTGTCTGTCCAGAAAGAATCAGGCTGTGCTTCATATGTCCCGCCTGTGGGAACGGCTGTCAGTCTTCATTCACTTTATCAAATCATAAGGGTAGATTCTGCCGTCTTGCATGAATTCCCCACTTTGCCTCATGTTGGGATATTTCACGTGCAGTGAAATGGTAATACCAATATGTTCAACATCAAGACTGCTCACAGTGATTTCTGCTGTGATCCAGGGCTTTTGGAGATGCTGATGTAGGCTGAAATTCAAATTAGGAGGGGGTGTAGATTGTATGAAGAGGGTTGATTTCTGCAGTGCACCCTCCTGCTCATAAGAACAGCAGTTGTGCTCGGTATTTTCTCTCTGTTCATACGCATGAGTGCCCAGAAAATGAAATTTAATGATGACAGTGTTGGATCAGCAGAATACCACTGGAGGCTTCAATATTTCCGGCTGATGTGATAAACGGGTACAGGAATTCCTTATCTACTCCCACAGAAAGGGAAATGAGAGATTGCAATTTTTCCTCCTCGTCTTGATCAGGCAACGTTTCCTGGATTTTAAAAATTCATTTCAAAAGAAATGATGAAAGTGTTGGAATAAACAATGTGCAAACAATCATATTTTCCATGAGCATCCATTATCGTGGTGTAATTGTGCTATCTGGGTGATGTTTGTGGCACATAAGATAAGTTTGAAGTATCACTCTTTGATTCTTTAATCCACATCAAAGTCAGGTTGACAGATGAGGATGGAGATGAAAGCTTAAACCATGTTTTCCTCTGCTTGTGTGTGTGTGTGTGTGTGTGTGTGTCTGTCTGCGTAGGTGCTACCTTTGACGTGGCCATGCGATTCTTGTCCGAATGTCCGTGGAAGAGACTCCAGGAGCTGAGAGCTTTGATCCCAAATGTCCCGTTCCAGATGCTGCTGAGAGGTGCCAACGCTGTGGGCTACACAAACTACCCTGACAACGCCGTCTTTAAGTGAGTCACTCCTGCACACATCTACATTTTAGCAAGCTGTTTATCTGAACGCAGTATTATGTTTTAATCTTTCTGATGCATTTTTTAAATTATTTTGCCCAATTACTGTCATTAATTTTCCAACTAAAAGCCCATTTTGGTCCAGGAATTTTTTAACCATTCTTTTTCCAGTGAAAATTGATTAAATTTAAACCACTCCTTGTAGCTAAAATGCATGGGTTCATTTAAACTGACTTAGCTTTAGACATAGTCCACACATTTCCACTAAAGCTGAGGTTGAGTTTTTCCAAAGGTTTAATGTTAGCTTCCCTTATTTGTTCCAAAACCAGTGTTTGTTTTGGACCATTGTTCTGTTGGAACAGAAAAGGCTGTCCAGGCTTCAACATCTAGCTGTGGGTTTGAGGGGAAGTTGTTATGCAGTGCACCAATACCACTGGCAGCAAAACAGTCCCACATCATGATGCTGCCACCACCATTTTTGACAGTAGTTTCAGTCTTCTTGGGTTTGAAAACCTCACCTTCTTCCTCTTGTCATTGAGGCTAAACAGCTCCATCTTTCTGTCAACTGACCATAAAAATATTTCTCGTTCATGGTAGACCTGAACCTTCCTGAACATCCTGGCTACGTTCCCTTCATCAGAGGGAGACTGTTTGGGTCAGATGGTGGAAACTTGTATCAGTTGGGTTTTTGGAATGAACAAAGACAGCTAATTGAGCTTCCTGGCTGGCCTTCCCGTCACCCTGACCACAACTGTACAACAAAATGTGTAGGCTATGTTTAAAAGCCATGTTCATATCAGGAAACTAAGCAACTTGTTGATTCATTGATTTGGTTTTTTTAATCAGTATTAACATTTGCAGAAAGAAATATAAACAGAAATTAAGTTTAGTAGCAATCACATAAAATATAGACAGAAACGTGTAAGAAATATACATCCTACATGTTTGTTGTTCACTTTCTTTACCAAAGCAAAGAAGAAACAAGATGAAAAACCAACATCAGATAGAGATATACCAAAACTATGCAACTATTTGTGCAGATAGTCTCTCAAAATAATTAAATCATATTTTTAACAACCTGTTTTGTTTTTTGTACAATTTTTAAAACCTACAGCGTGAAGACTCTTAATTCCTCATCACAATTATTTCGCACGTTTAACACGTTTGAATGAATGCAATTCTGCCCAGAGTCAAATATCCAGCCTCAATTATGCCAGAAACTTGTTCATGACTACAAAAACTGCGTTGAAGAGGTGCAATCTGCTGAGAGACATTTAAATGTAACATTAATGATCTACTTATGTCAATGTCCATAAACAACCAGTTAATAAATTATCTATCAAAATCAGTCTAAAGGATGAATTCTTGACCTTTCTGGTGAGAGACCTCTATTGCACTCAAAAGCATAAATGAGATTTCTGAATACTTCCTCAGATGCTATTCATATTTTTAAGACCTCAGGGTGGAAGAAGACCTTTATCTCACTACAACTTTGGTTCCACTGGAACATTTTAAAACAACCTTGAGAAGAGACGTACCTGACAGGTTAATTCTGGGGTGTTCATATACACTACAGTAGTAGTGAGGATCTATGTATATTTGAGACTTTATTTTTTTATTTGGACACGCTGTTGATTAGAGAAAATCCACTTTCATTGAAACTTGTTTATAAAAGTTGTTTGTTGGCTCAAATCATTAATATAGCCCAAAATTAAAACTATGATTGATGTATGTAAATGTCTGACCAGAACTGCTTGTATACACTGGCTTCAACCATTTTTATTCCCATAATGTTAATTACATTAAGTTTTCTGCATAAAACAACCTTGTGCATTTGAGCAGCTCCATCAGTTTCCTGTGTTGGCATTTCTTTTACCTGCCCTGGAACTATTTATTACATTTTTTTTAAAACATCAACTTTAACATGGGTTTCTTAAAGCCAGCTGCTGCCCTGCTGCCTTATTATCTGATCATTTTGAAATGTCCACCTGCAGGGTTATTTCTGAGAGAAACATTTGGATAATACTACATACATTTTTCTATTATCTGTAACATACAGTCGTGTTTGTGTTTTAATGTAATTGGCAATATGTGCCTTCTCCCCAGTAATTGGACTGGTTATGCTGTAAGAAAAGCTGTTCAACAAATAATATTCCTCTATAATTCCTGCACATTTTATTTGAGCTGAACTAAAATGGCTTATTTATTAACCTTTATAAAATATTGAAGGCCTTGTCCTTACTATAAAGGTTATAGAAGTGAAGTCATTGCTTACTTCTCACATTTGAGAGACTTTCTGATGATTATTCATGAGTCTGAATCGACAGAAGATCCATTTTTCTTGCTGTCTGCAGAGCTTCTAACCGCTCCTCCATGTGTGGGTGTGAGATATCTGGAGCTTGACTTTTTGAAAATTACAGATGTTAATCTTTTTCAGGGCAGCATCTTTAAATATAAATTCAACACAAAGCCTTCCAACACAGTGGCTGTTATTCTAAATATATCTCTATAGTCAGAACGTTCTGTAGGTCCCACCATGTTTAAACAGGTCAGTATGTTTGATGTGTTCCTGTTGCCTCTTATCACGCTCACTGACTTGCACATCACTCATGCAGGTGCATGCCAGCAATGCATTTTAGGCCATAAATACCCCTGTGTTGACACACACACACACATCTCCATCTCTTTTCCAAATGGATTCACAAGCTACCTCTGCTGTGGGATGCACTCACTCACACACCTACAACTTCAAACATGTGAATCCCATGGCTTGAAATAAATGAGTAGTGACATCTTTATGAGTAATGCTGCCGTCTCCTCCTCCAGCCTCCCTGCAGAATCACACACAGATCTCCCCTTTCCTCCCTGTTTTTCACCCTGCCCACCTCTCTGACCTTATAGTTATTTATTCTTGCTGATACCTCCCTTTTTTTTTTGCTGCTTTCATTCATCTCCCCACATTGCACTCGTGTTTGCCTCTCCTCGTTCTCCCCTTTTACTCTGTCTCCCCCTCTCTTCGCTTTGTGTCCCAAAGGGGGAGTGCTGTTGAAAATGTGCACATCATTGTGATTAATGGCTCTGATCCGTTTGCTTGGCTCCCCTCTCCATCCTCAACTACACTCTGTCACTGCCTCGCCCGCAACAGCTCACCACCAAGTAACCCGAATCATCTTCATTAGCTAAATTAAATCAAAGGAGATTTAATTTAGAGCGTGTTTAACACACAGGAATGCTTCACACAATGCCCCGCAAAACAATTAATACCACTGTTGTTCTTCATGTGACCAACCTCAAAGTATTTCATTAGGATTTGTTTTTGACAGACCAACACATAGTTGTACAAGTGGAATAAAAACAAGTTTTCAAACTTTTTAGAAATAACTGAACAATGTGGAGTGCATCTATGTTCTAATCTTGCCTCAGATTCTTTATTGGATTTATGTCTGGACTTGGACTAGGCCATTTTAACCCATGACTGGGCTGTAAGATGAACCTTCACCCACTATCATATCCACCTCATAACTTTTGCAGCTCTGCAATGGGTTTTCGCTCAGGATTTTCCCGTATTCAGGTCCTTCTTTCTTCTCACCAACTGTGACAGGCTTCCCTGTCCCTGCTGAAGAAAAGCATCCCCACAGCATGATGCTACCACCACCCTACTTCACTGTTAGGGTGACGTGTTCAAGTTGATTCAATCTTTGGCATGTAGGTCAGAGAGTTGAATTTTGTTGAGTGCCTTCTTCCACATGTTTGCTGTGCCTCAGGACCTCTTGAGTCTTTCTTTCAACATTAACTTTCTTTTTGCTGCTCAGAAAGGCCAGGTTTGTGGAGTACAAAGATTACAGCTTAATGCTGTCCTTGTCTGATCTGTCGCTTTTGCCGGGCAACTTTGTCTTGGTAGGTTTGCAGTTGTGCCATATTCTTTGCATTTTCAGATAGATTGAACAGATCTCTTGGAAATGTTCAGAGATTAAATTACTCACAGGTGAACTCAAAGTAAATTGAGTTGAATAGAAATGTAGACCACATTTTTCAGATTTTTATTTTTAAAAATAGGAAAAAGAAACACTATAATTTTCCCTCTACTTCAGTTATCCACTACCTTGTGTTGATCTATCACATGTCAATAAAATACACTGTATTTTTATGTTGTAATGTGACAAAATGTGGCATGAATACTGTTGCAATACTCTGTGTTTAAGATGTTTCCAAGTGTTGGATCACATTATAAAGGTCAACTTTCAGATTTATGAATGACCTAAATCATTGCAGTGGTTTCGATTTGGTTCCGAATAAAACACCACCACCACAGAGCACACTTTGTTGTTAACACTGGACTCACACATAATGGACTGGTAATCCTCTTGTGACAAATAAACATACGGCCTCACAATGCGTCTCGTCTATTGGCCGAAACAAAGGCTGTCAGTGTGTGTGTGTAAATTTTGCATTCAGAATAACACGTCTGCAGTCAGCACTCATCGCGTTTATGAAAAACCTGATTAAGATACTGGGGCAAAGGCAATAATGAGGGATTTACCACAAGCAGCTGGGATAATGACTGCAGTGTACATTTGTCTCCAGCTATTGTCGGCTAGCACAGGCTGTATAAGCTCTCTGTTCATGAAAATAGTGGGAATACTTTATTTACTCAGGTGTGGCAGTGTTTATGAGCAAAGATATGGTAGAAATTATCTATCTGCATATTGACAGCTCATTAGACACATGTTAAGACTAAATGTCTTCCCTAGTCTCATCTGAAATGGTTTGCTTTATGCTTCTCCTTGCAGGTTCTGCGAGGTGGCCAAAGAAAACGGCATGGATATCTTCCGTGTGTTTGACTCCCTCAACTACCTGCCCAATATGCTGCTGGGTATGGAAGCTGCTGGAGCAGCAGGTGGCGTGGTCGAGGCCGCCATCTCCTACACAGGCGACGTCTCCGACCCAATGAGGCAGAAATATTCCCTGGACTACTATATGAACTTGGCTGATGAGCTCGTCAAAGCTGGGACTCACATCCTCTCTATCAAGGTGAGGAAATAAAAATGCTATACCAATGTCCAGGTGTTGCTCTACAAGCCGTTTACAGCCCACTTAGGTTGTCAGAAATAAACCCAGTCCACAGAAGCAGAATCTTCCCAGTGAGTCAGTACGCCCACAGAATAACAAGCAGACATAAAGAATCAGAATCAGAAAAGCTTTATTGCCAAGTACGTTTTTGGACATACAAGGAATTTGTTTTGGCGTAGTCGGTGCAATACAGTACAAATTAAACAGTATAAACATATCTACTATATAATATAAATATATGTGCACAGTTTTAAGTGAGTGAGAGTAAATATAGAGCAGTATAAGATGCAAGAGCAATACAACAGTGCAGGTGATCATTGTGCAAGTATGGCAGTGCAAGTAAAGCAGGAGTCCAAGCTGAGCGTTAATGTAACTCATAGAGTAACAGGTTACAGGTGTCCTGTCAGCAAAAAAAAAGGGGGGGGGGGGGTGTGGGGAAAAGGGAGAGTGTCAGGGTGGTTTCCGGGCTTTGTTAACAAGGCTGGTGGCAGATGGGGAAAAACTGTTCTTGTGGCGTGAGGTTTTGGTCCGGATGGACCGCAGCCTCCTGCCAGAGGGGAGAGTCTCAAAGAGTCTGTGACCGGGGTGGGAGGGATCAGCCAGAATCTTCCCTGCCCGCTTCAGGGTCCTGGAGGTGTACAGTTCCTGGAGCGACAGTAGACTGCAGCCAATCACCTTCTCAGCAGACCGAATGACACGCTGCAGCCTGCCCTTATCCTTGGCTGTAGCAGCGGAGTACCAGATGGTGATGGAGGAGGTGAGGATGGACTCAATGATGGCTGTGTAGAAGTGCACCATCATAGTCTTTGGCAGGTTGAATTTCTTCAGCTGCCGCAGGAAGAACATCCTCTGCTTTCTTGATGAGGGAGCTGATGTTTGGCTACCACTTGAGATCCTGGGAGATGATGGTTCCCAGGAAGCGGAAAGATTCCACAGTGTCAATTGTGGAGTCACAGAGGGTGATGGGGGCAGGTGGGACTGGGTTCTGCCTGAAGTCCACAACAATCTCCACTGTCTTTAGAGCGTTGAGCTCAAGGTTGTTCTGGCTGCACCAGTCCAACAGATGGTCCACCTCCCATCTGTACGCGGACTCGTCACCATCAGAGATGAGTCCGATCAGGGTGGTGTCGTCCGCAAACTTCAGAAGCTTGACAGACTGGTGACTGGAGGTGCAGCTGTTGGTGTACAGGGAGAAGATAACACAGCCTTGGGGGGAACCGGTGCTGATGGTCAGGGAGTCAGAGACGTGCTTCCCCAGCCTCACGCGCTGCTTCCTGTCAGACAGGAAGTCAGTTATCCACCTGCAGGTGGAGTCGGGCACACTCAGCTGGGAGAAATGAGTGTGAACAAGGTGGGAGGACGCATCACCTTAGGAGTCCAAGCTTATCCTTTCCTAGCTACATAAACCTGGTTTCAGGATATACTAAGTGGCATCTCACAGTAATTTAATTTTATTCTCACTTGACTTTTGTTTTGATTTGTCAGCTTGTTTCAGTTTATGTGAACAAACATCTAAAGTTCATTCTTCTCTGCTTTAAACAGGAGCACCAGCACCACTAAAACAGCAACAGTTTTTGGATTAAGTAGTATTGTTATCGAAAGGCAATAAAAAATATGTCAAACGTACAATCATGGGGAAAAAGAAAGTACACCCTTGTTCCTTTGAGTAGGATCTAGGAAAGGAAGTAGCAATCAGTTGCTGCTAATTAAACCTAATTAACAGATAATCAGCAAGTGTGACCAACTCTATAAAAGCAGACTTTTTTAGCCATTTGTTGGTCTGAAACATACAGGTCCTTCTCAAAATATTAGCATATTGTGATAAAGTTCATTATTTTCCATAATGTCATGATGGAAATTTAACATTTATATATTTTAGATTCATTGCACACTAACTGAAATATTTCAGGTCTTTTATTGTCTTAATACGGATGATTTTGGCATACAGCTCATGAAAACCCAAAATTCCTATCTCACAAAATTAGCATATCATTAAAAGGGTCTCTAAACGAGCTATGAACCTAATCATCTGAATCAACGAGTTAACTCTAAACACCTGCAAAAGATTCCTGAGGCCTTTAAAACTCCCAGCCTGGTTCATCACTCAAAACCCCAATCATGGTTAAGACTGCCGACCTGACTGCTGTCCAGAAGGCCACTATTGACACCCTCAAGCAAGAGGGTAAAACACAGAAAAAAATTTCTGAATGAATAGGCTGTTCCCAGAGTGCTGTATCAAGGCACCTCAGTGGGAAGTCTGTGGGAAGGAAAAAGTGTGGCAGAAAACGCTGCACAACGAGAAGAGGTGACCGGACCCTGAGGAAGATTGTGGAGAAGGGCCGATTCCAGACCTTGGGGGACCTGCGGAAGCAGTGGACTGAGTCTGGAGTAGAAACATCCAGAGCCACCGTGCACAGGCGTGTGCAGGAAATGGGCTACAGGTGCCGCATTCCCCAGACCTGGGCTACAGAGAAGCAGCACTGGACTGTTGCTCAGTGGTCCAAAGTACTTTTTTCGGATGAAAGCAAATTCTGCATGTCATTCGGAAATCAAGGTGCCAGAGTCTGGAGGAAGACTGGGGAGAAGGAAATGCCAAAATGCCAGAAGTCCAGTGTCAAGTACCCACAGTCAGTGATGGTCTGGGGTGCCGTGTCAGCTGCTGGTGTTGGTCCACTGTGTTTTATCAAGGGCAGGGTCAATGCAGCTAGCTATCAGGAGATTTTGGAGCACTTCATGCTTCCATCTGCTGAAAAGCTTTATGGAGATGAAGATTTCAGTCGGATGAAATATGCTAATTTTGTGAGATAGGAATTTTGGGTTTTCATGAGCTGTATGCCACAATCATCCGTATTAAGACAATAAAAGACCTGAAATATTTCAGTTAGTGTGCAATGAATCTAAAATATATGAATGTTAAATTTTCATCATGACATTATGGAAAATAATTAACTTTATCACAATATGCTAATATTTTGAGAAGGACCTGTACAGGTGTGTAAACACAATGCCAGGATGGAAAAACATCAGCAAGGATCATCAATCTGGGAGGGGTTATAAGGTCATTTCCAAGCTATTTAGATCCCATCACTGTGTAATGAGAAACTATTCAAGTGAAAAATTTTAAAGACTGTGTGGATGTCCCAGAATGTTAAATGTTAGTTAATGAAACTAAAAAACAACTAATTGAGTATGGCTTGGTTGGAAGAATTGGAATCAGTGAGCCTCTGTTTTGAAAAAGAACATGGAAGCTTGACTTAAGTTTCCAAACTTACATCTGGATGAACCACATGACCATTGGAACAATGTCATTTGGCTGATAAGAATATTAGACCATGGAGGGGAAGTTATGATTTGGGGTTGTTTTGCAGCCACACAAGCTAAAAACAGTTCTGTCAATGACTCTGATTCTGCCAAACAGCAAATGATCAACCCAGATTGGGTCATTAATAGAACAATGATCCCAAACTTAGCTGCAGATTAAGGTGTTGCAATGACCCAGTCAAACATCAGACCCCAACCCGATTCAAATGCTGTGACTGGACCTTGAGAAAGCTCTGCAGAAACAAACGCCTGTAAACCTAGCTGAACAAGCAATGCTGTAGAAGTGCTGTATGAAGTTCTTTCAAAGCCATCTTCCATGATGCATGTCTTATTCCAAGCAAAATAACTTGCATACTTGAGCCCATTATCTAAATAAATAAATATTGCCACCAAACAACTAATTTCTTCACTGAGGCATGACTAAATATTTTAGACAAGAAATGAATAACTCCCACTCTACTGCAGTGTGTAAAATCATCACATGCAGGAGTG
Organism: Girardinichthys multiradiatus; assembly: GCF_021462225.1. NCBI lineage: Eukaryota > Metazoa > Chordata > Actinopteri > Cyprinodontiformes > Goodeidae > Girardinichthys > Girardinichthys multiradiatus. Next base: position 20,391,994 of record NC_061807.1, read on the forward strand.
GAAAATGCATATAAAGGTAACGGGTAAATATGAAAAATATCACAGTGTATACTAATCGTTAAAGTGAGAACTCCTCTGTCATAGGACACTGTGTCAGGGGCTTCATCACCATAGGTCCAGAGAGATATGTTGGCATATAGTCAGTTTTCACACGCATCACGCCAAGCGAACACTGTTTATGATGGAAGCAGGTGAAAATATCACTTTTGTTCACCCTCACTGCACAGCCAGTGTTAAACTTGAGAGAAATTAATTTCCCATGTGACAGCAAAGCTATTAAAAGCTCAAAGAAAATGGGACAGTCTTCATTTTCTTAAAATTCACATCTACCTAACAAGTGTGTGGTGTGTTGTGGTAAATTGCCATAGATTTGAGCGGTTAAAAGAAATAAAATCAATAAAATCAATGTATAATCAGAGAGCAGACGCCTCATCGTTTAACTTGGACTCTTTGGGTTTGTATGATTTTGATGCTGTAAAAGTACAACATTAAATTATTCAATTATACAGAAATGTTGGCTAACTGGAAAGGTTGTCCATATACTGTATATGAACTCAGTACTTTTGCCTGCTTCACTGCATTTATTACTGCATCAAAAGGTTTTAAGTTAGGTGGATTTCCTGGCCTATAAAGCAGTCATACCATGTCTATTATACCAGGTATTGGTATTTTTGGCAGTGTGGGCGGGTGCCAAGTCCTGCTGGAAAATGAAGTCCACATTTCTATAAAGCTCGTCAGCAGAAGGAAGCATGACGTCCTCCAAAACATCCTGGTAGACATCTGTAGTCACGTGAAAATAACATCTGACCACTGAGAGACTGAGCAACAGTCCTTTTTTTTTTTTCTTCGCAGTAAGTTGCCTCTGACATTGTCTCTGGTTCAGGAGTAGACCATGGATACGTCTGTTTGGTGGCTCTTAAAGCACTTACTCTTGCGCTGTACTCCATGGCTTCTGAAGGTCCCCAAAACTCTTAGGTGGGCTTTGCCTCACAATCCCTTCAAGGGTGCAGCCAGCAGACCGAGTGAAGATGCACAGAATGCGGTGTGTTTGGAGACGGAGGCTTGGCTACATTAGACCTGGACTTCATGAAATGCCCACATCACTGCCATTTCTTGCAAATGTTTCACTTTTAGATATTATGATGGATTATACATGTGCAAGTATGCACACATTCTGTGCACTCGCAGTTAGGATAGTATTGTATTTCTGTTTTTGACCTCCATAACTGTGTAACAATCCAACTGAATGTACTAGCAGCCTTCTTTAATCTGGGCAACAGGAAGGTAGCTCTTGCTGCTTGCTGCTATTAATATGTATGTCCTGATGCTGTGGTGAATATCTGAAGCAGAAATGGAAGAAGTGGGGATTAGTACCTCAGCAATAACAACAGTTGATTGCAATGGAAACTGAAAAAAGGCTGAAGATAAATTGCTGACCAAACAGACTACTTTAGCAGCTCTTCCTGCTACTTCTACATTTAGAGATGTGACTGATGCTGCTTCCCTCCAAACAGCTGTTTGATCTCCTTTTTCTCAAGGAAGACATTTCCCTGGACAGAAGAAATAAAACGTTGTTTTATTGCGCATTTGATATGGACGATATGACCATAAATTACTTGTAACTTGGGTGGGTCACATCCACAGTGTTTCATAGTAAAAGCAAAGTGTGTCCTCCTGTTTCTCTCTCTAGGATATGGCTGGACTGCTGAAGCCGGAGGGCAGCAAGCTTCTGGTCGGCACATTGAGGGATCGCTTCCCAGATGTGCCCATCCACGTGCACACACACGACACAGCTGGAGCCGGTGTAGCAGCCATGCTGGCTTGTGCTGAAGCGGGAGCTGATGTAGTCGACGTGGCTGTGAGTACTGACCAGCTAATTCTGAGTGAATTTTGGACTTATCATGAAAACATGAACAAAAAGTCGTTTTTTTTAAGCTAGTTCAGTTTGCATTGGTGAAATGTCACAAAAAGATGGAACTACTGCAGCAGGAAACATTTTCCTCACTTGGTTCAATATGTTGAGTAACTTCCTGCTGTTTAAACTTTCAGGTCTCTGTACTGATTTTTCTCCTCATTAACTTTTAAAACCTAAAAAAATATATATTTTCTAAGTTCAGAATTAAATAGTTAATTATAAAAGTAACTTATGCACTTTCTTTCCACTAAACATTAAATTATGCTTTTATTAACCCATTCTGGAGATATTCTCTGAGTAGGTTAATTTAATGACTCGTGCATTCTTTTCCCCAAATACATGCAACACAAAGATGTAATTAACTTGTTTAAAAAAAAAAAAATTTACTGTTTTCCTTTTAGGTTGACTCTATGGCTGGGATGACGTCTCAGCCGAGCATGGGGGCCATCGTTGCCTGCACCAAAGGGACCAAATACGACACTGGTGAGTAAAGTTGGAGACATTTCAACATACCTCAAAAAGAAAGAAACTATAAAATCGGTCAGGACTCTGGTAGCAGCCTTTTGAATGAGCTGCATCTGCTTGATTGGTTTTTACAGAGAACCATGAAGACAAAATACTGAAAATTAAAGCATGCAGGAGCTACTAAAATGGTAAATGGCTGAAAATATGACAAATAATGTACTATATGTAATAATAGACTTTATGTAATTGTTAAAGTTCCAGGTCTTCAAAAAGGTTTCATGCATTATCTTTGGTTTTTAACCTTAATGAGTCTTGATCAACACTGACCTCTAAAATTGAATTGTTGGGGCCAAAAACAATGACTAGTCTATTCTACATTAAGTTAGAGGAAATTCTTGTCTGGTATTTTTAATGGACCTTTGTCATGTGGAGACAAAGAACTACTTACGTGCCATCAGCATGGATATAGTAGGAGATACTTTGAAACTTTATGATCAGAAGTAGAGGGAAGCATATAAATAGTAATAAAATGTGACACGAGAACACAGCCTTGAGGAACCCCACATGTGATCTTTGTTTGCTCAGATTAATAATTACCTAATGACACAAAGTATTTTCCATCTGCCAAGAAAACAAAAACATATCAGAGCTAAACCAGTGTAGTGCAGCACCAGAAAATAATGCTATTTTTCGGTACATTCTGATAACTTTTTTTTAATGCACCACTTAGATTCAGTAAAACCAAAACAGCAGTTTGTGATTAAATGTGTTTATAAATGTAGGAATGTGTTTATATGTGCAATCTCAGTGCTAAGATTTCAGTACTTCTGTTGCTTTTTGAATTGTCGTCCACAGAAATCTTGGATGATATGGGCCTGTTGTCTCTTATCACTGAGGTCTGACTTTACTTAACAGAACAGCAAAGCTGAAGGACATAAACAAGTTGTTTAATTCAAGGTCATGCTCATAGTTTGGACGCTGCCTCCACATGACTGCTCAAAAATAAAACTCCAACCACAGCAATAAGGCCAAGATCCCACCAGGACCAATACCAGACCCATCAGAACTGAGTCAAACACAGCATTAAGTGATTGCAGCTGCTATGATTGTAGTTGATACTGGTTATGATATAAAGATATGTCAGTTCATACTTCTAATTACATTTGATATGATAAAATGATTTATATGAAACAATAACTTTAAATTTACCCCCCATGCTCTCATTGCGGGGCGTAGTTGTTAATGAGACAATTTGTTGGATCACCAGTCTTAGAAATAATTTGAGTCTTTCTGAGCGAAAGTCTGCTACTTAACATGAGGGAAGAAAAATCAATCAACAAATCAATGACGCATTTGTAATTATGGCCCTGAGCTAGAGAGACCTGCGTATTCAGCTGAATAATAATGTACACAGGCAGTTATGAAGAGAGGTGATAGACGTCTGCTGTCGATAAAAGAAAATTTGCCGCCGTAAGCAAAATGTTTTTAAGTCATGAATTAGTTGTTCAAATATTTAAAAGTACAACAGAACAATCTTTGTATACTAAAAGGTCCTTTTGTATTTGAAATAAAAATAGATTCTGATCACAGTACACTGTGTTGCCATGGGCAGCCTATCTTTACTCTGACAATGGGGTGGCTTTCTCCAGAGCCTGTCAGGGGTTTTTGGGTCTCCAAGGCAACCTCACTGTGATTATTATTTATTTGCTTTCCCAGTATTGCTCTGCTGAGTTTTATCAGAGATTTTTGAGCTCTTCTGGACCCCTCCGAGAAGGTCATAAGATAAATTTAGAGATAGATCTATGTGTTCTTTCTCCCGTGGCTTTGTTTTTTGGCCACGGTGTCTCTGTACAGTGTACTTTTCATGGACTCTAAAAAAAGCTTGAATTTCTCCACCACTGATAACTCACTGAGCTCGGCGACCTCCACCTCCCACAGCGAGGGGCACAGAGTGAAATAGCAGACTCCAGGAAAACGTGTGTTCAAAACGATGAAGGAACATGAAACGGGGTAAATTAATGGGAAAGGATGTGAAAATAGATGCGTATGTGGAGAATTGCTTTTGGGACAAGGGGAGTCTGCTCTGCTAAGTCGATCTGATCCTTCATTTCCATTCCTCAGAACCTCGAGAAGTTGGGCTAATTTTGTTTGCATTCACACTGCCCTTTAATGTCTCATATGCTGCCGCTGTTGTAGTGCAGGACGTCAGTCCCCTTATGTGTGGTTTAATGTTTGCTGCTTTAATACAGATAATGCATTACATGAACAACTTGGTTTAGTTTAAGTACCCCCTGTAAGCTCTGATAAGTTGGACTGTCTGTGCAGAACGTAAACAGTTTTCCAGCTGCCTAAACTTGTCTGAAAACATTTAATTATGCTGCTTAATCATAGGTTGACCCAGCCTCGCTTGAGGTCACGTAGCAGAATTAAACCACCAAGGCTTTTACTTTACTGTTTTATTGTCTCAGTGATGTTTGAGATGGTTTTTAATAATAAACCTATTCAACAATGTGTGCTTGTGTATATAAATATCATTGTAAAACAATATGGTTTTCAATAATCATTGAATTTTTATATGAGCTAAATGATGGAGGCATGCTTAAACAAGAGGAAAGCATCATAAATCATTGTCATGTAAATATTTTATATGTTCTGTACCAAAAAAATCCACTATTTGCAAACTATGAAAGATTAGAGAAAAACTCACCCTGCATTATGTTTTTTTCCCTGATTTCACCCGTTTATTGCATTACCTTGATCAGTATGACTTCCCTGGAAACCATAGTACTAAAGACCAAACCTTCAGTCACTGTTCATTTGCTGTAGGTTATTTTTTTTAAATGTATTTTGACCTCTACTTTATTAAGTTCTAGTAACAAACTGCACCAGATGTTGTCATGTTCAGGTACCAGGACTGGACTGAAAAGGAGCAAAGTAGCCAAAAAAAGTCATTCAAAAAGCCTGAAGATCTATTAATCGAGACCACTTTATAAGATATAAGAAAGTCTGGCAGCTTGGAAATTACGGATAGTTTTAAACTGTTTTACATGTCTGCACAAAAGTGATGGAGGAGAAAGTATAAAACACTGTTCTTTAAAAGTAAGATTTCTGGCAAAAACTGTTATTTTTCTCACATTTGAGTGAGTTTTTCCTTTTGTCAAACCAGTTTTCTGGGGATGAACAGCGAGGAAGACAACATATGATGGTCCTGTCAATATTTCCAGAGGGGTTACAGTGGTTTTTCTTAAACCTAATACATCAATAAACGGTTGGTGGAGTCTGTCCCTGCAGGCGTCCTTGCGAGTGAATTGACCTCTTTTCTTTTCTCATCGCACACAGAAAAACAGAACATGAACAGCAAAGTACCAACATTTTTTTTTTTTTTTGTTTGTCCTGAACCACGCAGCAACAGAGCCATTAAAACATGCTGTGTTCTGACTGTGACGTCTGCTTTTAAAGGAAAACCATTTTGCATGACTGCTGCTGCTCCCACCGTCATGATGTTTGCTCTAAGCTGAAGGCAGCAGTTTGACATTCAGGCCTTGGAACAAATGACTATCAGCCGTGGCCGCGCACAAAGCATGATATGTTGCCGAAACACAGTACAGTTTGGTGACAGAATATCTATTTGAGGCCAGAAAACCAAAAAAAAAGATGAGGCTGGTATTGAGGTGCGAGTATTCGCCTCATTCATCCATGTGTGCATACACAGTAACCTGGTATGACCCTGGTTGACACACTCCTCACTACCTAATGCTTTTATTCCAGTTACTTTCTGCTGCTTTCCTCTTTTCATCCTTGCCTTACTTAGAGCCAGTTCCCTCCGTCTCCTTCTCTTGCCTACTTTACCACTTTCATAATCAAGCGTAGCTCTCCCTTGGATTCCTCCATACCTTCATGACCTTTGCCTGTTTACTGCTTTCCTTCACTCCCACACTCCCTCTGTCTCCTATCTTGGCTCCCAACCTGTAATCATTGCTGTGCACTGTCTCCATCCCTCTCAGCGCTCATACCTGCTGCTGTCATATTGTCTCTACACCCTCCTCTTCCTTTGTCTCAATCTGTGACAATGCCATTAGCAGCTTCTTATGCCATGAAAACTCCTACTGCTCATTTTCCTGCATTTTTGTATTATTTTTGCCCTGAAAATATTGTTAAATTAGTTTAAATTGTAATTTTGTGTAATTGGTGAGCTCCACTCTGCAAACAGGCCTGTGCAGTTTAAGTGTGACACATTTTCAGTGTGAATGATGATGCATATTAAAGTGGCCCTTGTGTTTGACGCCATTCGCTGCAATGCCTAATGCTTTATGCATGCCTTTAATTGATGCTGCAACGCTGCAGTCGATCAAGGTGTAGGAGTCAAACACCCAGAAATCAGAACTGGGTTTACTGCCAAGTCAATTTTTACACATTGACAAGAAATTTTCTTTGAAACAGTGTTGCAGAGAGAGCAAGCAAATATCAAAGCAGGAAGAAACGAACAAAACAATCAAAGGCAAAGAAAATACTGTTAAACAACACAGCTTAAATCATATATTTTTATACCCTGAATTAATAAAACACATTTTATTCCTCCGTATTTCACTTTAAATCGGACTAGAGTATCATATTCAGAGAGAGAGAGAGAGATAATTCGGGATTTTGTCTTCATAAATTCATTAACAAAATAATAAATTGTCTAAAATTACCATTAGCATAATATATAACGTAGAGTCCTGTTCCAAGCACACAACCCTGTGGAGCTCCATGACCCTCTGAGTGAGAGAGATTAAACTTTAACATGAACAAACCTTTCAGGTAAATATAACTTCAACCAACGTACTGTTATCACCCCTGATCCCAATAACCTGTAAAACAATCACTCAAATCAAATGTAACACTAAGATCTAACATGACATATATAGACACATGTCCATTATCAGGACAGTTTTTCATTAGTAAGTTTATCCCAAGTTTTCTTAATGCTACATTGAGCCCTAAATCCTGACTAAAAGTCCCTAACCTTATATCCACCACATAGTTTATAATTGTGTCATTAATGACACCATATTTTTTATGATGCCCATTATGGAAATATCCTTGCAATGTATGCTTAAACTGTTGTTACTCCATTGTAAATATTTTAGCCTATAAAGCTTGAAAGACCAAGTTCAAAACTCCAGTTAGAAACAGAGGACTAGACCACATATATTTATGCAATCCTATTAAACTGAATGCTCTTTAATATTCTGATTTGGGAAAAACACATTCAAGCATGTTCTGTTCACTTATGTAAGCTGAGTGCTTTCTGACACTTATGTTTCTCCGTTTAAATGAAGCAATCATCTTACAAAGGAAGTATAAATGAAAGTTACAAGAATTGTGTGTTTGCAATAATGTCAATGAGTGAAATCATGTACGAAGAGCAGTGATCCAAATATAGAACCCTGTGGAACACCTGTAAAACATTATGCATTATTAAAATTAACAAACTGGATGAGTATGACTTGAACCAATGTAGAGATGTTCCTCTAATCTCAACAATCGTGTCCAATCCTCAATAAAAAAATAAATCATGTCAGTTGCAGCCTAAATATAACAGGACAAATCTAGATACATGTCCAGAATCAGAGGCCAAGAGAAGAAAATCAGTAAGTAATTACTGCTTTACTGATTACTTGGTGAAAGTATGTTTTGTTCTGTTTAAAATTGCTGCTCTCTGATACTTTGATCATGATGTCCCTTCCATGGTTAAAAACGAAGCTGTAATTTTACTCTGGAAGCTTGAAGGAAAGCTGTGAGAATTGTGTGTTTGCAAGCAGAGAAGCAAATGGACCCAATTACCCACTGGTCTGGCAGACAGCTGAGCTGAAGGAGCAGCTACATGCACATTAATTTCACATTAATATCGCAGTAGCTCCATTTCTTCACTGAGATCACCATTTAGGCACAAAAACACTTTTGGTGTTTCTTTTTCTAATTTAAAATTACAACCTTGTCACTCGCAACAGATTTTTACCCCTTTTTGTTTGCAAAAAAACAGTGTAGTACCATTTGTGCTTTAGCACCGAGGCTGTTTTTACCAATTTAAGGTAAACAACTGACAGTAGGATGTCGCACAAAGGAGAAACAGATAGGTCACTGAATATCACGAAGACTAGACTGCAATACAGACTAGCTTTTTAGGCTTGTGCTAATAAGAACAAAAAAGCTAAATATATCACATAATCTAGATGTGAAAGCATTGAACCATGATATATTGCATTTCGAAGACCAGCAAGATTTTTGACCCATTATGAGATATTTAGCTTACACATAGTCAGTTAACTTTATGTACTGAGACATTTCAAGTTTGTATTGTCACGCATTGAAATTAATTACTAATTTCCTCATCTGGCGATTGTTCTGAGATGGAAAACATATTCATAAATTCTGATAAATAATAAGCTGCTACATTAGTTTTCATCACAGTACTGCAAATGTGACATTGTAATACAAATTGTAAATTAGTTTATGCTATAAATGCTAAACACTTACTCTATAAAAATAAAATGTCCTTTGCTTTGACATGTATAATTGATCAGATTAATGACAATTTCTTTCGGCTTCAGAACAGAATTATGAGTCTCTGTATATTTGGATTAAACTCTGCTTAGGTCATTATAAAGGTTTCACATTTTATATTTGACATAAACCACAAACTGCCTCTTCCATCACAGTCTTGCAGCCTGGGTTTCGGGTGACTCTTTGCAAATATTTCCAAATCATGCAGAGCTCTGCAGGTATCATTGATTTGCTGTCTTGTGTTGCAGGCATTGCTCTGGAGAAGGTGTTCGACTACAGTGAGTACTGGGAGGTCACCAGAGGCCTGTATGCTCCGTTTGACTGCACTGCCACCATGAAGTCGGGCAACGCTGACGTCTATGAGAACGAGATACCTGGAGGACAGTACACCAACCTGCACTTCCAGGTATGCTCAGCTGCTGGAGCATCTTTCCTTTTATTGTTTCATTAACTTGTCAATGTTGATTTTCTTTTTTTTAAATAGAAAAGCAAATTGGAATTTATTTCATAAGCCCTTTTCTCTTTTTTCTTAGTTAATTTCAACACTCACATCTAATAATGCTGGTACTTTTGGATCATTTAGACTTTAAATTAAGTATTTTGTATTTCCAAAGTCTAATTCACGTTGCATTTTCAAATTTAATATTACTAGTTACACAGTTTTTACTTGTTTATTAAAGTAAGATATACAAAATAACAAGACAAATACGATACTAAACTAATTCTACTCTACAACTACTCCTACAGCTTAGAGGCAAACACCAAATTGAATGTTTTAAAATCTGTCTAAGCCAAATCAAAATCCAACTTTTATATAAATTTCACTGGTCTCTGAGTTTGAATAAAGAAGCTTGTGACCTATTTTTGAGATCAAGATCATGGTAAACTGTATTATTGCTGAGGGGCATTTTGTTGTGCGACGGCATTCACATTAAAGAGAGGAGATAGCAGAACATCAGAGAACTTCTCCACAGACGGGGATCGTTGTAGATGACCATTTAGGCCTAGGCTACTGACATTGTGTACAATATAGCAAATACTTGTTCACCTCATTTACATCGTCCTTCTATGTATATAGTGCTTAGATTATTGTACTGTATATTGTCTAGAGTTTGTATATATATTTTTTCAAGTTTTTCCAAATTAAATTTTTAAGAGGATTTACAGTCTTTAAAAATTTAAATAATTCTGTACTATATTGTTTGTAATTTTGTTCACTTTTCATTCATGGTTATTTATTATTGTTTCTATTATTTATTTATCCTTCCTAATATTACCTTACTAGAGGTGCACCTTTAATCTGTTCTGCTGCTGAAACTATTTAATTTCTCCCTAGGGGATGATAAAGTCTATCTTATCTGTATAATTAATTGTATGATTGTTGTGGAAGTTTATGTGCTCATTTACCCGACTGTTTAGGGCTGGATCCCTGCGCAGTCGAGCCTGTAGCATTTTATTAATTCACTGTTGTGTGTTGTTCGGAAAATATCTCTCCTTTCTCTCTCTCTTTCCACCATTTTCTCTGCTTAAGACACTCTTAAACTCACTAAAAGTCCTCCTCACTATTCTTAACATTTCCTCACGTTAGGAGCTCTCTAAAGGCCTAAGATGCTTCGTGAAAAAACATTTATCTTACTGAGGGAAAATTCTAAGACAAACCCTAGTATTTGGGAAATCCTAAGATTTTTCTTAGAATGATGTCACCAGGAGCTACTTTTAGTCTTAGGATTCTGTGAATACGGGCCCTGGGGTTGCAGAGATACACAAAGTTCGTTTAGGGGTCGGCAATTTTACTGGAAATCGTTACATACCCTACAGAAATTCTTGCTTTTAACTGAAAGTGACCTGCGGCAGCAAATAATAAAAAAAAAAAGGTAAGAACAATAAAATTCTCAATAAAACAGAACCGACATTGAAAGTGCAAAGATTTTTGATGAAAGTGCATAAGCACTTATCAAAAAACACCCATAGGTATTTATACTGTGGCACAAGCTCAACGGTTGGATAATTAATTGGTACTAAAGTGATTATTGAAAGTGTTTTTCCAAAGTCATTGCACATTTCTTTTGTTTTGTCCACAGTGAGGTTTAAAAATGAAGCTTCGCACCAATTTAAACAGTCACTCAATGCCAGGCCATGTTCAGAGTTCTCACTACACAGGAAGGACACAATAACAGAGTGGTCTGCAAATTTGATTATGCCGTGTCCAGTGTGGTGGCTCTGGCAGTCAGTTGTTTTTAAAACAAATAAAGGAGCAGATTTCTTTTTTTGCAGCACTAGAGGCCTTTATTTTTCATTTTTTGATAGTAGGTAGACAGGAAAGAGGGGCAAAGAGAGGGGGAGACATTCGGGCTGCTGGGTGCGGGATTCGAACCCGGGACAGGTGCACAGAGGACTATAGCCTCTGCACATGGTTGCGCGCTTAACCCTACACCACCACCAATCTGAGGGAAATATAGAACAAAACCAAAGTTTCTATCGTGGCGGTTCTGGGTGACCAGAACCACTACAATAGAACAGGAAAAGATTGTCTATTATGGGTCAGATTCAGATGGTTTTTTTTCAGAACCACTTATCTCTCTTGCTTGACCGGAAGGAGGTCACATTTTCTGCTCCTACAGTGGTTCTGTCTGTTTCGCGGTCAGAATGGAGATATACAGGGTTTGGACAATGAAACTGAAACACCTGTCATTTTAGTGTGGGAGGTTTCATGACTAAATTGGACCAGCCTGGTAGCCAGTCTTCATTGATTGCACATTGCACCAGTAAGATCAGAGTATGAAGGTTCAATTAGCAGGGTAAGAACACAGTTTTGCTCAAAATATTGAAATGCACACAACATTATGGGTGACATACCAGAGTTCAAAAGAGGACAAATTGTTGGTGCACGTCTTGCTGGCGCATCTGTGACCAAGACAGCAAGTCTTTGTGGTGTATCAAGAGCCACGGTATCCAGGGTAATGTCAGCATACCACCAAGAAGGACAAACCACATCCAACAGGATTAACTGTGGACGCAAGAGGAAGCTGTCTGAAAGGGATGTTCGGGTGCTAACCCAGATTGTATCCAAAAAACATAAAACCACGGCTGCCCAAATCATGGCAGAATTAATTGTGCACCTCAACTCTCCTGTTTCCACCTTAACTGTCCGTCAGGAGCTCCACAGGGTCAATATACACAGCTGGACTGCTATAGCCAAACCTTTGGTCACTCATGTCAATGCCAAACGTCGGTTTCAATGGTGCAAGGAGCGCATATCTTGGGCTGTGGACAATGTGAAACATGTATTGTTCTCTGATGAGTCCACCTTTACTGTTTTCCCCACATCCGGGAGAGTTACGGTGTGGAGAAGCCCCAAAGAAGCGTACCACCCAGACTGTTGCATGCCCAGAGTGAAGCATGGGGGTGGATCAGTGATGGTTTGGGCTGCCATATCATGGCATTCCCTTGGCCCAATACTTGTGCTAGATGGGCGCGTCACTGCCAAGGGCTACCGAACCATTCTTGAGGACCATGTGCATCCAATGGTTCAAACATTGTATCCTAAAGGTGGTGTCGTGTATCAGGATGACATTGCACCAATACACACAGCAAGACTGGTGAAAGATTGGTTTGATGTACATGAAAGTGAAGTTGAACATCTCCCATGGCCTGCACAGTCACCAGATCTAAATATTATTGAGCCACTTTGGGGTGTTTTGGAGGAGTGAGTCAGGAAACGTTTTCCTCCACCAGTATCACGTAGTGACCTGGCCACTATCCTGCAAGAAGAATGGCTTAAAATCCCTCTGACCACTGCAGGACTTGTATATGTCATTCCCAAAACGAATTGACGCTGTATTGGCCACAAAATGAGGCCCTACACCATACTAATAAATTATTGTGGTCTAAAACCAGGTGTTTCAGTTTCATTGTCCAACCCCTGTATCTGTCCTGGCTTAGTTGGTGGCTGGATGTCTATGCGGTTTCTCACTTTGAATTTAGAACTGGGTGACTGCCACAAGGAAATGCTCCTGAAGGGAGTTGCTGGGTGATGCTAAGCACATGTCCAAGACAAAGGGATAAGTTGAAACTTTTTTTTGAAGGAAATTGTTTCCAAACATTATGAAATTTAGCAAAGCATACAATGCAAAAAAAAAAAAGAAAATCATAACTGAGTCTCAACAAGGTGATCATGTCTCTAATTAACTGAGCTCTTTCTGGTTGTTCCTGCTGGTTCTGGTTTTCATCTTTCAGTAGGAGTCAGAGCTGCAACAGCTCTCCAGTAGTTTCAAACTGACAGGGAAGGAGTCATCATGAGGACTGATCAGCCTATCGGAGGCAGGATATGTCACATTACACACAGCTTAGGAAAACGTTCTTGTTTCTTTCTTTTAAACCTTGTTCTTTATACTAGAGAAAGACCACAAATGTGAACAAACCATCAATGTAGATATCTATTATGTAGGGAAATTAGCAAAATAAGATAATTGTTATTTAATGAACATGGAGACATATTGGCAGGCATTCTTAATAACCTTCTGTTGAGTGTGACACCACGGGGTCATGGACACACTTTCAAGATTCTGGGGTTTTGACGATCTAAGCAAGGACATTTTGAAGGGCAGACTGCAGGTTAACCAAACTATACACAGCAGATTACTTCAGTTTCTACCCTGTTATTGCACTTTTTCGGTAAGATAATTTAAGTTATTTTCTATTGCTGTACACCTGTCAAAATAAATAGATTAATAAAAACAGTTGTAAATATCTGTCGCAGGAAGTTAAAATATGTTGTTGCAAATCACATTTAACAATATGTCTGCTGATGTTCAAGGCTTCTGATGCTGCAACAGCGAATTATAAGCTACTGACTGGGCAAACAGATAACTTCCTTCCTTTGGAAAGGAGAGTAATAAAAGCATTGTATGTACTTCTCATTCCTGCTGTGTTTTGTTTCATTCCAGGCTCACAGTATGGGACTGGGAAATAAGTTCAAGGAGGTGAAGAAGGCTTACGCTGAAGCAAACAAACTACTAGGAGACCTCATTAAGGTGAGACTTGAACACACAACTCCAGGCAGCAGTAACATAATGGAAAACATGTAATGATCCTGGTTTGGGTCTGCAGCTTTGTTGGAGAGCTTGTTACCATTTTCTTTTTAAGTGATGCAGGAAAAGCCTGTTTAGCATTTTCTGATTTTACTTCTTTATGTGACTGTATTAGTGAAAAACATGTCTGCATCCTTCAGAACTGTATGTCTAGCACACTTATAACAGGAAGGCTGGTTAATTTTGTTCAGCTGCCTAAGACACACAATTTCATTGCTGATGCTCTGCTGAATACACAAATATTACTGTGGTGTGTGTTTAATATTCTTCCACTAGCATCCATCACATTTACTGTATCTGATAAACAACTCTAAATCAGCTTGTATGACAATGTTGTTACTTCCTCACTAGTTTTAAATTCAGCTCACACTGACTAAAGGAAATTTTGGGCAGATAAAGGTAGAGTTGCACGACAGAAACTAGAGTGCGGCTCCTGTCGTTTCAGCCTTGTTGGCACATCCAGACTTCTGTAATGTTGTAACGTGTTGGCCTCACCAAACAGGATGGGAAGCAGGGGACAGTCTGCTTGCTTCTTCATTTTCACACCTTACTATAACCCAGACTGAATATTTATTACAAAGTGTTACATAAATGTAAAAAACACCTAAAGGTTACAGATGCACTAATCAGGCTTTTCCAGTTTTCTTACGATTTTGACCAATTAAATTTTTCCTAAGATATAAGAAACATGAGAGGAAAAAGTACTGCAGGTTCTGTGATAGAGGCAGTAGTTTTAAATCCAACAGAAATATAGGAATTACAAGATTATTCCGATTTATGCATAAAACTTTTATCTGTTTTTGTTAAACTTAAAGTCAAATTTCATGCTGCTGGTTGATGCATTTAACATTGAAGGTTCTTGGTTTGATGCATTTAATGAATAAGGGAAAAAAAATACGAAACTTAGAGCGGTCGGATGTAAAATTGGCCGACCCTGTTCTTTACCTAATTGATGGGTTCGTCCCTGTCTAAAAGTGTGGTTCAACTGTAGATTTAGGGTTATAAATGTGAAAATGGACACTTTTCTCCTGCTACCAATTTTTGAATAGAGGCACCTGTTCTCTGTAGTGACCTCTGTTGTTGTAAAATGAGAACTGCAGTGACTTATGAGCATTTACAGCTGCATTATAAAAAGCATTTCTGCCAGAACTCTCTTGCAAAGGGACACATGTTCCAGTTTTTCCCTTGGCTTAAAACCTAATTGTTCATAGTTCACCTCTTTTAGAAAATATAAGCTGAATTTCACAAGCGTAACATGATTTATTAAGAACTTGGTAAATGCTGCTTATGATGTCATGTCGTCTCTGCCTGTCCATTTAAATCTGCCTACTTTTTGTAAAAATCAGGGTTTCCTGTCTTTTTAAAAAAATACTTTTTTGTGAGCAGGTATGCATGACTGTTTGTGGATCTATGTTCTTTACTTATTTCTAAGCCCTATGTACTTTGTGGATTTTAGAATTTATTTCTAAGGTCTTTTCTTGGTTGTTGCTGAAGGAAAATGACCTTTTAGTGGAAAATAAAGTATTTTATCTTGGTGAGTAAAAAACTCTTTTCTATATGAACTACCTATTTGCCCTAATGGTGTTTTAGTCACACACCTACCATTAACTTTAATTTAACAACATTTATTGTTATCATAGGTAAGTGACTCTTGAGCTGGATATCTAGATGTTTTGCTCTCTAATGGCAAATTGTGTTTGACCTCGACTTTCTTTGCTGCCCTTGACTCAACGCCAGCTTCCAAAGATCTCCGCCTCACTGTGTACAAACACTCACACCTGCCTGCTGGCGTTCCAGAATAAGCTGTGAACTGGTGGCAAACCAATTTAGTCGAATCCTCTTTAACTGACAGTCCAGGGATTTGCTGGACTTTTTACGCCAAATCGCCCTAACTTCTCTCATCGAGAGACGCCTTGATAAATGGTTGATTTCAGAACAATCCTACCAGCATCAGTCCTTCCAATGCAAAGCGGACAAGATGGAACGTGTTTTCTTTGAGGCAACCACGGTTGACTGAAGGATGTAACGTACTGCCCCCTTTTAGAGCAGCCATTCTTCTTGTTTAATTCAGTCAGAATGTCTGTTTTCAGCTGCTCTGTCTTCATTAACATGTTCCCCCGAGCTAACCAGGAGATCATCAAAAAGATGCTTGTATGTTGCTTTATGGCTGGGTTAAAACACAGTGCAAATGAGATTTTTCGGAGCTAATTTCGATTCATTTTTATGAGCTTTGCCGTGAATTGGATTTAATCTAACTCTTCATAGCAACAAAGACTCACTAAAACAGCTGAAGCAGTAACGTTTGTGAAGAACAAGATTTATTTCAGTCACCAATCTTTTGGCCACGGCTGTATTGTTATAACCAAGATTAAACTAACATGACAAACTTTTATCTCTCCTTTCACTTATACAGGTCCTTCTCAAAATATTAGCATATTGTGATAAAGTTCATTATTTTCCATAATGTCATGATGAAAATTTAACATTCATATATTTTAGATTCATTGCACACTAACTGAAATATTTCAGGTCTTTTATTGTCTTAATACGGATGATTTTGGCATACAGCTCATGAAAACCCAAAATTCCTATCTCACAAAATTAGCATATTTCATCCGACCAATAAAAGAAAAGTGTTTTTAATACAAAAAACGTCAACCTTCAAATAATCATGTACAGTTATGCACTCAATACTTGGTCGGGAATCCTTTTGCAGAAATGACTGCTTCAATGCGGCGTGGCATGGAGGCAATCAGCCTGTGGCACTGCTGAGGTCTTATGGAGGCCCAGGATGCTTCGATAGCGGCCTTTAGCTCATCCAGAGTGTTGGGTCTTGAGTCTCTCAACGTTCTCTTCACAATATCCCACAGATTCTCTATGGGGTTCAGGTCAGGAGAGTTGGCAGGCCAATTGAGCACAGTGATACCATGGTCAGTAAACCATTTACCAGTGGTTTTGGCACTGTGAGCAGGTGCCAGGTCGTGCTGAAAAATGAAATCTTCATCTCCATAAAGCTTTTCAGCAGATGGAAGCATGAAGTGCTCCAAAATCTCCTGATAGCTAGCTGCATTGACCCTGCCCTTGATAAAACACAGTGGACCAACACCAGCAGCTGACACGGCACCCCAGACCATCACTGACTGTGGGTACTTGACACTGGACTTCTGGCATTTTGGCATTTCCTTCTCCCCAGTCTTCCTCCAGACTCTGGCACCTTGATTTCCGAATGACATGCAGAATTTGCTTTCATCCGAAAAAAGTACTTTGGACCACTGAGCAACAGTCCAGTGCTGCTTCTCTGTAGCCCAGGTCTGGGGAATGCGGCACCTTTAGCCCATTTCCTGCACACGCCTGTGCACGGTGGCTCTGGATGTTTCTACTCCAGACTCAGTCCACTGCTTCCGCAGGTCCCCCAAGGTCTGGAATCGGCCCTTCTCCACAATCTTCCTCAGGGTCCGGTCACCTCTTCTCGTTGTGCAGCGTTTTCTGCCACACTTTTTCCTTCCCACAGACTTCCCACTGAGGTGCCTTGATACAGCACTCTGGGAACAGCCTATTCGTTCAGAAATGTATTTCTGTGTCTTACCCTCTTGCTTGAGGGTGTCAATAGTGGCCTTCTGGACAGCAGTCAGGTCGGCAGTCTTACCCATGATTGGGGTTTTGAGTGATGAACCAGGCTGGGAGTTTTAAAGGCCTCAGGAATCTTTTGCAGGTGTTTAGAGTTAACTCGTTGATTCAGATGATTAGGTTCATAGCTCGTTTAGAGACCCTTTTAATGATATGCTAATTTTGTGAGATAGGAATTTTGGGTTTTCATGAGCTGTATGCCAAAATCATCCGTATTAAGACAATAAAAGACCTGAAATATTTCAGTTAGTGTGCAATGAATCTAAAATATATGAATGTTAAATTTTCATCATGACATTATGGAAAATAATGAACTTTATCACAATATGCTAATATTTTGAGAAGGACCTGTAGTTTGAGCCACATTTCAGAAGCTTTGTACAAGCCAGTTTGAATTGTATCTATATCCAGTCCACAGTTTTATCTCTTAAAGGAAACAGTAATTTTAGTCATGCGGAGAAGCTCTGTTATCCATTCAATAGTTTGATTTGCACCCAGAATTTACGTCCTGCCTGCATTTCTGCTTCTCATTATCCTTCATTAAACCCTTTGTTTTCTTTCATTGTTTACCATCACACTCTCCAAAGAGATACATTTTTCTTTCACTGTGTTCATACTAATTATTTTTCTCTGCTCTCTTTATGAAACCTTTCTGGTCTCTGTTCTCTTATTTCGTAGCAAATGTTTATTCCTCAGTCAGCTCCATATCTATTAATCTACCACCTCCTTGTCTCCTATTTTTATATTCTTGTCTCTCTGTTTTCCCCTCGGTTTCTTAGTCACTGGTCCCCTCTCCCTACTTTCCATCTCTGTTTCCCTAATCAATTCTCTCCCTGACTTCCCCACTCTCTCTCCATGTTCTCTATCAATCCAATTAAGACTCTGTGGGCTTCACTGCACAAGTCAATGTTGGCTCCATGCGCCTACGGGGGCTGCAATGCTCTCCGTTGTACCCTGTTAGCTTGACAATGCCTGTGTCTCTCACACTGTCAGCTTGTCTATAACGGTGAAGGAGAGTACTTACGAGATGCAGACGTAAAGGGGACAGGCCACATAATGTGCTGGCAGTATGGAGACCATCCTCTGCATACTCATTAAGAGAAAAGCTCTCAAACTTATCTTTGAAGTCTGAAGCTGCTAGTGAAGGATTGTGCTCGTCAAAGGACTCGTTTGCACAACTTTTCATGTCAAGAACAATGCTGCACCACATGAAGAGACAAGCTTGCTTTCTATTCTGTATTGAATGTAGTAGTAATAAATCCTCTAATATATCAATGCTAAAAGCCTTGAAGGGTGAAAGAATGTTTCTCTAGGGTAACCAGCTGTTTGGCGTGATAGAGATGATGAAGAGGTGTTTTTTTTTTCTTGGAAGGACAAACAACTTCCATTGTGACCGAAGAAAAGTCTTAACTCCATCGCAGAGGATTCTGCACTGGCCCCAAGAGTCAACACAACATCATGACCGCACCATTACTGGCTTTCCTTAATACCTGCCCAGAAGCACTAGCAGAAATCACTTCCCTATCTCTGGACTTGAAATTGAAAAGAAAAGATTTTAACAGTTGCTTGTGCCTCTGCTTCAATCCCACAACATTGTAATTGCAAAGTTATGCTGCTGTGTTTGCGTGATGCAGTGCATAGAAGCAGTGCATTTTTTTCAAACGTTGCACACACGTGTCCACCTTACGTCGTTGGATTTTATAAATGCATTTGAATGAAAATGATTAAAAGTGCGATAATTCAGAATGGGTCTCTTGGTCTGAATGATTTGTTTACAAATATAAATACAGAATTCCTGTAATGCAATTTAAAGTTAACAGAAAACGTGACCTGCAGAGTAGTTGATGACATAAATAAAATCCTAGTGACATTCAGCCACTCAGAAATGTTTTGAATCCATCGGAAACGCCCCGCCTCCCCAACAGGGACGTTTTCAGGGTGCATTTCTACCCAATTTTGTCTGATTTGGTTCTGGGGAGAAAAACACCCTGGTTCCTGAAAACGTCAAGTGGAAACCCACGTTTAAACCTAGACTTGAGTCTGTGATTAAATATAAGGGAATTATGTTGGACTTTCACAATAAAGTCTTTCTTGGGGTATAATTATATCACGATATTAAGAATGGGCTTCAAAATTTCTTATGTCTCACAAAAAAATGTTGGTTCACTATTGCCCCTTCTCCACCAATGTAGTTCGGAGCCTGTTCTGGATCCAGAATATGTTTCCACCAATGAAAAGAGGTTCCAGTGCGCGAACTAAGGTTCAACTCATGGCCGAATACTTGGTTCTTCTGCTCAAACCGTAACCGAACCGTGGGCAGATCGAAGCCGCAGACAATAGAAGCAACAAGTACGGTGGCGAAGAATAGACAAAGAACATCACGTTTAAACATTATTTATGTTTACAAAAACACACTAAACAAGCATAGTGCACCTACTCGTTTCCACTAGTAGATGCTAAACATATGCAAATAAAAACATTGTACCATTGTTGCACGAAGTCCTTGTCTCCTTTTCTGTATTAACTGTAATTTATGGATGCTTTCTTTTTGCATTGAAAAGAACATTGGGTGCAGTTCGGCAAGCTCCGCTGTCTCGCTACCACGGTTTTCCCCTGCATTGTGTAACGCCCACTGTTGAAGACTCATGCTTTGTTCCCTAAACTGGTGGAAACGCGAGTCAGTGCTCAACAAAATAAAGTTTGATGGCAAGCAAGTTGGTTCAAGAACAAAAGTTCATTCAGTGGAAAAGTGCTCTATTGGCCAGTTGTTTCTCTTTAATGGGTCAATATTTGGCAACAAGGCATCATGATGTTTGTAAGCAGTTCTTTTGTTTACATTTCTTTTATGTAAATTTTAAGCTTCAGGTATTTTGAATGACCCCTTTTTAATCAGATGGGAAAAAGAAATTAGGAGACAAACAATAAATCCTAAGCCTAACCTGTTTTACCGACATGTTACATTTCATAGTTGTGCAGATGATTGGAATCTTGATGTTGCATTTCGACATAAATGCTCTGATTTATTTTATTATAAAAGGGTAAAATTATCCTCCAACTCTGCAGCCTCTGTCAGCATTAAAGGGACTTTGATCAGTTCAGTGAGCGAAGTTTTACATTGGACCGAATCCATCTAGTTAATGATGCAGCAGTCATACAGTTCACATGTACAGTAGTTTGGGACCATAATTGGTTACAGCAAAGGCTTGATGCACAGCTTTTAAATGCGAGGGGGAAAAAAGTTGAGCTAACTATGAGAATAATGGATGGGGAGACTGGAAGCATGGAGCAGGTGGGCTTTTGCTCCTGAGGGCCATCCATTGATCTAAGAGTGAAAAGTTCTGCACATTAAGTTGGACTTTGGTTAAAGCTTTGAAGATCAGGAGATATTCTGCCGTTTGTAGTGAAGATCTTCCTACAGACCTGTGGTTCTACAAACCTGTCTTATTTGATTCATGTTAGATTTTAGTTAATCATGGCAGAGCCACATTGACCGTGATTTCAGTTTTGAGTTCAGTTTGGCTACTTGCACAGCCAGCAGTGTTTTCCAGAACTGGATATTTATGGAAAAACTATAAAAAATATTTGTTGCTTGTGCCCCTGAGCAAGCAAGGCACTTAACCTCAAGTTGCCTACCGATCTGCGTATTGGTGTATGAATGTGTGAGCGTTAGTGAGTGCGATTGGATGAATGTGGATCTAGTGAAAAGCGCTTTGAGTGGTCTGTATGACTGGAAAAGCGCTATATAAGTTCAGTCCATTTACCATTCAGACTTCAAGAGTTCTTCCAATAGATGGATGTTATCAATAAATCCATCCAGCCACATTGGTTCCACATTGAAATCCTGACCACTGGAAAAATCTGCTATAGATTAACGGTGATGTTTTGTAACCCCAGTTTAAAAATGGGGAAAACGTTGAGTGAGCGAACGGCACCACACCAGCTGAAAGGCTGTAGTTGTAACATCCCGAGCAGTATGAAGCCCACGCTTAAAAACCATCTTTGCCAGAAGATAATTGTAAAAACTGATCTGTTTTTTGCTCTTGAGCTACTTATATCGTTTTTGCTTGAAGGTGCATTTGCTGAACAGCAGGAATATCAGCCTGAGCACACCTCAACAGATGCCTACTGGTGCAGTTTTAACAATACTATCTCTGACAGAGCTAACGATGCTGCAACATTTGGTGAATTATAGGACAAAGAGTGCGATTAATTGGCATTGACTTGTGTGTTTGGAGGCTTTCCAGCTCTCCAAAGGCCTGTTTATTTTCTGTTCTCTAACTTCTATTACACTTGTTTTTTCTTCGACTCTTCCTACTCTTCGCTCTGTTAAATCTGTCGCCATCTGAGCTTGTCAATGTGAGTTGTGTATATTTTTGGTAAGGTTGTTCTGTCTTTTTCGCCCGCCTCAATGTTTCTGTCACTTTCCTTTTGCAATTACAGGCACGTATTCACTCACCTGCACTCTCTCGAACACAGTCTGTTATACTTGGAGGTGGAGCACGTCTTGTATTGCCTGTGGGGCTGCAGATGTCGACGGCTCCTCTCTGTTTGCTTCTTTCTTTCTTAATCTGTCCATCCCTTTATTTCTCCCTCTCACTCTTGCCTTGACTCTGTGCCATCTCTCTCCACTTTTTTTTGTTTTATCTCCTCCCGCATCAATTGCTCCCATCTTCTCTCATTTTGATTAGACTTCCTTTATGTATCTCTAATCTTTCTATCATTTCTTCCCTTCTCCTCTCCTCCTCTGAGCCTCTTATCACTGCTCTCTCCTTCCTCCTCCTCCTGACAGGTACCATCCTTCACTCCACTCCTGGCTTGGCTGCCTTGCATTATTGTCTGTGTTTTATTTGCCTCTCGACCTGCACAAACGAACAGATGCATGCTTGCCGTTCTGAGTGATATAATCCTTTACCCATTTGGGGAGCCTAGGTTTGGATAGAGTTGCATTTTGAAGCAAATTTGAGCAAAGCACACTGACACATGGCGCAAAGGCATACAAGCACACACAATATCGCTCCCATTCTTCCACACAGAGACACAATCCGTCTCTTTGTCCTGCTGCTGTAGCAGCTTTGTAATATTGAAAACGTGGACTTGTGGGCATGTCCAGTTACTGGGAAATGTAGGTTACAGTGAAATCCAGATGGAGGCAGAACAGAGTGATGGAGAAATTGAGACCACAACGAGTTTAAGTATTGAGTCAGGACAATTTAAATGGATTTAAAAATATTAAGTTCTTTTTGAAGCGGTGTTATGTGGAGTCCCTCTAAGTGGTCAGTGTCCTACCTGCTGTAGAAAGCAGTCGGGGTGGTCTTAGTTTGGATAATCGAGGAGAAATTCTTATAAGAGATGCAAAATAAAAGGGCTCCATCCAGAGGGAACTTTAACCATCTAAACCAACTTACTTAACTTAAATTTCATGACAATGAAATCGAACCTGAAAATACAGGTGCATCTCAACAAGTTAAATGTCATTTAAAGGTTAATTTGTTTCAAGGTGTGCGGTGGCTCTTGCTGGGGTCTACATCTTGCGCATCTCCCCCAAACTCATGAATGGGTTTTGATGCATAACAGTCTTCAGACTGTGGTTATCCACATGTTATGGTTGCTTGACTTTTTCATAAGACCAATTAAAAGATAAAAATGCAGAAAAGTCAGATTACCAATGTGCTGTACAGTATTATATATAAAAAAAACAGTAATTATGCCCTTTGTGTGTGCACCTTTGTCTACCACACTTTATCCTTCCATCTAACTTTCCAGAAATGTGCCTGGAGAATCAGTACTCTTTGGACAGCCAGCTTCTTCTGTGATGCGTTTTAGCAGCCTAACCTCCTTGTACCTGTCTTTTGGACAACTGTTAAGTCAACTGCCTTCACCATGATTGTGTGGCAACATGTCCATAACATTTCTGTGTTAAACCCTTTTTTTATGTTAGGAATACTTAATATTCTTATTTTCTGAGAAACAGAATTTTGGGTTTTGAATGAAATAGCTGAAATATATTTATCACCATAATATCACAAATGGCTGATTTTTTTTTTCTTTCTACTATCATGCAATTCTAGTTACAATTACTCCATGCACAGTAAGTGATAGAATAGTGAAGTCCTCGGCCCATGTCAACTTTATTTTATGTAACACTTTAAACAAAACTGTGCACCAAAAAAGGGCTTTCATCTTCTAAAAATGGTTTTAAATACATGTGCCTTTATATATACAGATGCTTTATACTGTAGACCTCAGTAACTGCAGTTGGCTGCAAATATTAAACTGATTGCAGTGAATAGCTGTGAAGCTCAGTCTTCCATAGTTTAAATTTATAAAACATTATCCTAACAAACATCATACAGCCTTAGATTACTCTAGTACCACCATGAAGCTGAAAAGTCCTGGTTTCAAATACAATCCTGGTACATGAGCGCACAGAGCTGGTGCCATTTAGGATCAGATGCCAGAAACTTGTAATTGCTTCCCTTCCCAGACTTCAAAATTTTTCTTCTAACGCCATTATCTGCTCATAATTGTATTTCCAATAACTTGGATTGATGGCCTGTTGCGTGCAGCTTTGAGATAATTCTCAGATGGTGTTGAGTTCTTCTGCTTTACTGAAAATGTCACTATGGTTTCACAAGTCTTGCATGTTTGATTCCATCATTTCATATTAAATTACAGCTAGTAAATTAACACATTTCAGATGTTCACTATTTTATATTTTTGTTTCTCCTTTTTGTCAGATTAATAATGAGTAATGGGTCCATTGAATTGTCAGCAGACATAAAATAAAGCCATTTTTAAATAGGCTGAAACTTCAGGTATTTGGAATTACAGCTCTAAGATTTTTTTGAGAAGCTGGGATAATATTTGCCTTTTATTCAGAATATATTAAAAGTTTCACATATCTCTTATACAGCTGATATTAATTGTTGTGAGTTGAAAAGGAGTTGCTGTGGATGCAGAGCAGAAGCAAAGAGAAGAATGAGACGAATGAACTCTAAGCCCTACAAAGGACCCAGCCAGAGTATCGGGAATGCAGTGTTATGTGTTTCACTGAGACATGGCCACAGGACCATTTTCCTGACTCCAGCGTTTCTCTGCCAGGCTTTCTGAGCAAACGAGCAGACAGAGATTTAAAGAGGAGCAGCAAACGCAAAGGAGGTGGACTGGCAGTACTTGTAAACAACAAATGATGTAATCTAGGAGATGTTACTGTGAAGTGTCGTCTCTGCAGTCCAGATATTGAACTGTTAGCAGGACGATTTCATCCATATTATTTATGTTCACCAGTGTTATTTTGGCAATAGTTTAGGTTCCACCTTTAGCTGTTGCCGACACCTCATGTAATGCCATCAGCTCATTTGTTGCTAAGCTACAGACACAACACCTCAATGCGTTTGTGGCAATATCTGGTGATTTTAACCATGCTTCACTCTCTGCTACATTTTCAACATTTCAACAGTTTGTCAGCTGCTCTACCAAAGAAAACAAAACGTTGGATTTGTTTTATGCAAATGTCAAGGACTCATACATCTCTAAATACATCTCTAAAGCAAGAACCTCCTCTAGGCAAATCACATTAGTCTTGTTTTACTCTGCTCAAAATGTAAGCCCCTTGTTCAGAGACAACCTGTAATAAAGAGAACTGTGACAAGATGGTCACAGGAAGCTGAAAAAGCTTTGCAAGGTTGCTTTGAGGCTACAGACTGGGACGCACTGGGCCAGCCATATGGAGAGAACATCAATGCCATGACTGAGTGTGTAACCAATTGTATAAACTTCTGTGTAGATAACGCCATCCCCACCAGAATGCTGAGATGCTTCCCCAATAACAAACCCTGGATCACCGGTGACCTGAAGACTTGCTTAACAAGAAAAAAAGCCTTCAGAGAGGGAGACAGGGAATTATTGAGGAGTATAAAGAAGTAACTTAAAGTCAAGATAAGACACAGCAAGGAGGTGTACAAGAAGAAGCTGGAGAGCAAACTCCAGCAAAACAATATCAGAGATGTGTGGTCAGGAATGAAGATCACTGGCTTCAAGCAGAAGGACGATTGGCGCGATGGATGTCTGGACAGAGCCAATTAACTAAAGGCATTCTTAAATAGGTTCAGTTCAGAAACAAGCTCAGCATCCTCCTCTCCTGCTCACAGCCAAACAGACATCTCACCCTCCTATGACCAACAGCTTCCCTGTCACACCTTAAATATTTTATCTTCCACCTCAGCCATGGATCCTTTTGCTTCCACATGTTTGCCTTCAACCAAATCAGACAATGCTGATGCTCCCTTTGCCTCCCCCTTCCACCTGTCTGTCTCAAGTCAGGTGAAGAGACAACTAGAAAGACTGAAATCCCACATCATGAAGGTCCTAGAAAGACTCCTGTTGGCCCACCTGAGTAAGCAAACAATAAACCATCAGGACCCCCTTTAATTTGCTTATCACAGTGGAGTTGGAGTTGAAGATGCCATCATACACCTGCTTCAACAAACCCACTGTCATCTGGACAAAGCCAGCAGCACTGTGAGGATCATGTTCTTTGATTTCTGCAGTGCATTTAATACAATCCAACCTGATTCGGTTTGTCAGAAACTAAAGAAGACTCAGGTGGGGGCGTCAACCATCTCCTGGATCAAAGACTACCTGACAAACAGACCACAGTTTGTGAGACTGAAGGGTTATGAGTCTAACCAGGTCGTCAGCAACACAGGAGCACCACAGGGGACTGTACTCTCACCATTCCTTTTTACTCTGTACACCTCAGACATCCAGGAGAGGAGAGACTGCTGTCATCTACAGAAATACTCAGATGATTCTGCAGTCGTGGGGTGGATCAGAGATGGACAAGAAGCTGAGTACATGGAGCTGGTGGACTGCTTTGTGGCATGGTGTGGAAACATTCATCTCATCTTGAATGTGAATAAAACAAAGGAGATAATTGTAAATGTAAGAGAAACAGGAATAAGTCAAACACTATTTCCATCATGGCAGAAGAAGTGGAGGTGGTAGAGGAGTATAAATACCTCGGAGTTCACCTGGACGACAGACTAGAGTGGAGATGCAACTGTGAAGCCATCTACCAGAAGGGACAGAGCAGACTGTACTTCTTGAGGAAGCTAAGGTCCTTCAGTGTTTGTGGCAATATGCTACATATCTTATATAAGTCCATTATCTCTATTACCATCATCTGCTGGGGTTGCAGCAATCAGAGCCAGTGACTGGCTCTGTTCTGGGGACTCCTAGAACCTCTGGAGATCATTATTTAAAGTAGGATACTTTAAAAAAGAACAACACAATGGAGAAACCTGAACCACCCTTTACGAGACCATTGTACAACGTCAGAGTCTTCTTTGGATCTGCTGTAAGACCGCTACAGGAGATCCTTCCTGCCCACAGCTAAAACATTTAATTTCCCTTTAGGGATTAATAAAATTTAATGAAAAAACACAATGTCTGAATGTTCACTAAAACATTTATTTTAAACATGAGAAACCAATTTCAACTTTGCAAAGTGAGAAAAAAGGCAGAGAAGGGATTCTAGTTTATTTTGAAGTAACTGATATTAGCATCAGCATTTTCACCAACATAATGGTCTCTCCAGGGATTTTAACAGTCAGTTTGAATCACTTAAGCCTTTCTGCAAACAGTCAAGGAGAGAAATCTATTGCTATTTTTTCAAATGCCAGTCAAACTGAGTTGTAGGTTTTCTAGCAAGGAAGTACATTCTTGTCTCATTTATCAGGGAATATTTCTTGTTTTTATCATGCCTCAACAAGCACCTAAATCCCAGAAGATTGTGGAATTCCCTGAGGGATGAGCTTCAGGTGTCACTCAGGACATTTTGTCAAAATGTGTCTAAGAAGCAGGTGTCAGCTACCTTAATCGGGGATTCTTTGGGGAATATCTCATCTTACTGAATCCATATTTGTTCATTTACTCTTTCTTTGTCCCATCCTTCTTTAGTGCGTACAAACTCCCAGGAAAATGAAAATAGTGTAAAATGGGATCTAGTCTTTTTCCTCTGGAGCCCCTCAAAACCTAAACTCAAAGCTTTTCTGCATGTAATTTGGTTTTAAGTTTTCTAAGAGTTTTCTTTGCACCCCTGGTATTTCATTTACAAAGCATGCTGTCTGGTGTTTTATAGTTTAATTAACCATTTCCACCCTTTTTAAACATCCGATTCCCAGAGGAAAGTCTGTAAGATGCCTTGAATCATCTCTTGTTTAATTACAACAGAAGAGTTAGTTGTTTAGTTGATATTCCCATCAGTGCCTAGTTCTGTCAACAAAAAATCAGCTAATCAACATTATGCAAAATAACTTATTGTTGTTATAATTACTGGATATAATATAATGTTCTTTTAATTGATCAATCCTTCTCTGCGTTGTCTTTGTTCTTTATTTCCTGGTTTAGTTTATGGCAGTTACATTGCCTTAATGAAGCATTTGTACCCCTTGCCCCTTTTCACAATTTGTCACATTTTAGTCACAGACTTCAATGTATTTAAATTTTGTTATAGACCACCATAAAGTAGTGAACTGGAAGGAAGGCAATATATGAATTTCAACATTTCTTAATAAGAAAAATCTGAAGGGTGTGGCATGCGTTTGTATTCACCGCTCCTGAGTGAATATTTAGTTGTAAATATAACTGCAAACATTTTGGGGAATGTCTCAACTAGTTTCAAAGACTGAAATATGTCTCCTTTCTTTTTTGCAAAATAGCGCAATTTCAGGCAGAATGGGTGGAGAATTCTGAAAACCAATTTAGAAGTCTTAACACAGATTCTTAAGATCTCTGCTTTGACTAGGCCATTCTAACACATGAATATTCTCTAATCTGTTACATTGTAGCTCTGGCTGTATGTTTAGGGTTGTTGTCCTGCTGGAAGGTGAACCCCCACCCTGGTCTCAAGCCTTTTGCAATTTCTAACAAGTTTTGTTCCAGGACTGCCCTGTATTTAGCTACCACCATCTTCTTTCTTTTTTAAGGAAAAGCATTCCTACAGCATGATGCTGCCACTACCATGACCTGTAAACCAAGCGATGAGGGGTTCCTGAGATATAAACCTCTTGTCTAAGTAGTGTTCTCAGATATAAATTTGTCTCAACAGTGTCCTTAAGTCTCTGATAGTGATGTGTAGTCAACAAAAAGACTAATGTTCCCTTAGAAATGCTCAACCTCTTTTAGCAGAAAACTGTTTATATTATCCTGAATGTTTTCTGAGTGAGAGGTCCTTTTTCCACTGAATTGCTGATTGTGTTATTTACCAAGTGAGACTAATAACAGCACCTCATCATGGCCTGAGTCCAGCCAACGTTGATCAGTATGCAGATATACTTGTCAGTTTCATGTTATTTCTCTGCTTTAAGTAGCACAGGCGGTTTAATACTGAAACGCTTCTCATAACTTTGATTTCTTTTTCTAGGTGACTCCATCTTCAAAGATCGTGGGTGATCTCGCTCAGTTCATGGTGCAGAACAACCTGACCAGGGCAGAGATGGAAGAAAGGGCAGATGAGCTGTCCTTCCCCCAGTCCGTGGTGGAGTTCCTGCAGGGATACATCGGGATACCACACGGTGGCTTCCCTGAGCCCTTCAGGTCCAAGGTACTGTAGTTGGCTCTGTGTTCCTACATGCATAGATGCTTTGTCTTGATTTTTACCTCTTGCAGGTGCTGGTCCTTTCTCCACACTTCATACTTCTCAAGCTATGATCATTTCGTCCCTAACTATTTTGGGTAGGAAAAGAAGCCGTCTGCCGCAGGATATTTTTTTGACAACCAATATTGATTAAGATGCAGCTGAAGACTTACTGTTAGTCCCCAGGTGCCTCTTAATCATAGAATATTATAAAATATTTAACGTATGTCAGCAGCAATCTGTCTTCAGAAAATATTGCGTTGCTTCAGTAAATTAGTTGTAATATTTAGGCATTTTTGATTATTAATCTCTGTAGCTGATCAAAATACTAAACAAGGAAGAGAAACATCGTCTCAAAGTACATTAGTACTTAAGGGTTTGACTTTGGGTATGGCCTAAATGGCAAGGTGCACTCTGACCCAAAGTAGCTTCTTTCATCTAACAACAATCTAACTGAATACAACCTAAATGGTGATGTAGGTAAATAGAAATGCTTGTTAGATGATAACCGTTTTTGCATCTCTTTAAGCGATTATTATTCAAATAAAAACCCTAAACAAATCCTCCCAAACCAGCCTCCTTACATCTGATGTAATCCTTTAGAGAACTTTGAGGATGGATACAAAACCCAGCTTTTTCCTTTTATCCTCTTGTCTGTTCTCCTTTCTTCATGTCTACAAACAGCCAGGTAGAGGCTTGTGAACACGTCAGTGGCCATCAGCCAGAAGTCTTTGTGTAATCTCAACACGTGAAGAAAGAGAAATGTGTCACGCTGTTCCTAACTCCATCCAGTAGATCTGAGGGAACTTGACATTTACAGAAAGAAAAATAGTTTTTTTTTAATAAGTAGAAATCTGCTGGTATCCCCACTAACATTCACACTAAGCTGTATGTAAAATATGAAATATTGGCTGAGAGACAATACCTGCTCTTTTTAAAGGTCACCCATTTTTCCACTGTGGGGCAGCCAACAGTTAGAATGAACTCTTGCATCTCTGCAGAAACTGAAAGGTTTCAATAACCTGTCCTGTCAGCTTCATGTTTGTTTTTACTTGAATTCACTGCTAAATTGCTGCATTATGAGCCTGTTTGTCCATTTACTGGTAAAGTCATACAGTTGATTGTTTCCCTCCTGTCCTCCTTTCTCTTTGCCTTTGTGAAACGAACTCCTGTCATCCTGCTAACCTTGGCATTTATTCATCCGACTCCTTATTCTGGCGTCTCCCTGATGGTCCCAGCCTGGGCAGGAAATCATTATCTGGTTCACGCAGTAAAGTTTTATATGCACTCATCATTTTGTTGTCCAATGAGCTAACCCCTCCCTCCTACTTCCCTATGTTTAAAGGGATTGCTCAATCCAGCTCTCCATCCCAACGGGTCCGGACTTCCCTAAACCTGAAAGATCTTACTAAGCAGGTTTAATGAAAGTTCTGTTTAAGCTGGTGTCGGGAAATGACTCGCCTAGCCTCTGACAGCCTTCATACAAAAGTCTCGCCCTTCTTCAACTGGTGGTCTGGACCACTGAGTAGCCTATCGCAGTTATCCACACTTTCAACAGTCACTTTTGTTCACGGCTGCTCATTCCCTAATATCACAACTGGCTCTTGGTATATGGACTAGGTTAGTTTTAGTGGCTCGGCACGAGACCCAAGGGCGCTGTTTTAACAAACTTTGCTAAGGCAACCTATAAAAACCTCCTAAAATATCTTAGAACCAGGCAACAAGACTTTTTACCACCAATGAAAAACCAAAAATACAGTGACTCAAATAATTGAATGTCCACAATTTAACTAGAATTTGATATGCTTTCTTTAATTAGTAACGCTTTAGCAGGGATCTGTAACAGCTTAAATTCGGCAACACATAATAATTTCAATAATAGAAATGAATCAATCAACTCAACCTGTCTTTCCCTGATGCTGAAACTAGTGAGTTTGGAGAGGCTTTGAAGACGGAGGCTCATCCATCCACCTGATGGAGAAGATTCTTCTGGTAACGAGTGGTTTCTTGAAGGGAATACGACTTAATCTTCAGTTTTCTTCCTCTAAGTGACAGGCACTGATTCTCCAGGCTTCGATGGTTAAACAGGATCTTTGTTGTCATATGTCTCTGAAGACAGTAGTTTCCAGAGGCTAAAGAGTTGAAGGAAACCCAGAGACATAAATGAGGTTGATTCAGGACTTCCAGAAGCCTGAAACTTAGAGCAATCAGCTGTTCACCGATCAAATTCACTTCTGTTGTCTGGATAAAAAGGCTTTAGATGAAATCAGATTCTTAATCTTGAGGCACAGTCCTTTCTGGGGAACACGGGTTGATCCTCTCTTTTTAATGCAGTCAATCAGTTGGGCTGTGTCTCTGTTCCTTTTCCATCTGAGCTTCTTTTCTCCGTCCGATCTTGTTCGCTGGTCTTCTGCGAGGAAACAACCCCGTTCCCTCCTTCAGCATTGATTCATGGTGCTTGATGCTTTCACCAGTCAGCCCTTATTAGGCTTCTCAGTTATTGCACAACCTATTCAGCTCAGCTTCTTGGTTATTGCTCAATACTTTAGTCATGTTCATCGTGACTTTCTGGTTCTGTTTCTCGGCCTTGGAGATGCCGCTAATAGCCACGTAGCTGGCTGTAGACTCATCCTCCCTTCCTTGTGCTGGTCTTCAAAAGATTCGCTGTCAGCATGCAGCCGGCTCTCGTCACTCCTTGTCATCCTCCAGTTCTTTCCCTAATCTGCTCAGTTTTAAACTTTACACAGTATTACACATTTCATTCTCAGCTTTCAGCATTTACTTTAAAACACAGTTACAAAACCATCACTTCTTTCTTTTTATTCATGCTTCACAAATGATTAACGTTATATCTCTTTCATATATAGCTGATTGAGAATGTCAAACCTTATTGTTTTTTTTACTCTAATTCTCAGTTCTTACCCACATTTCAATCATACATCTTTTAACTTGTTAATCAAAGGTTACTAATTTCATTTAATACATGTGAAAGAATGTAAAATCATCATACATCATTGGATACATGTTGTTTATATTTCTGCAAAAGATAAGGCAGATAATATGTGGCTCCACACAGGCCTCTCCAGTCTCTCAGCTCCAGAATATGAGAACAAGCTTGTTTCACTTCCTACTGCTTCACCTGTGTGTTTTAATAATTATTGCATGGATTACACATAAGGATATTTATTGTAACTTTTATGGAGTTAACTGTGAGCAGTTACTAAATGTTGCATGGATTACATGGAAAGATCTCACCTTATTTTGACAATCAGCATAAATGTCATGTTAACTTTGGGCTTTTAATGAATGAATTGAACCATTAATTTTGTAGGGCAGAATTAATTTACAAAAAAACACCTTCGATAATTTGTAAGAAAAAATTGGGTGGACAATTTTAGATCTGTTGAAGAATTTTCTCTGTGTGTCCCTAAGCAGATTTTCTTAATCATTAACAACAGATATTTAACCACCATTATTGATAAAATTAGATTTTATTTACTGATTGGCTTTTAAGCATAGTCCACACATTTTAGTAGTGTGTAGGTTGAGGAGGTTCCAGAAAATTCAATGTTAGCCGGATTTTTTAATTCTAAAACCAATTTAAATGTGTGTTTGAGATCATTTTCGTACTGGAACAGCCAACTGTGTCCAGGTATTAACTGTCCCGCTGATAATATGAGAACAGGTTGGAAAACTTGGAGGTTGTCGTCCACCTCTGTTATTTCATCCACAGTGCACCAATATCACTAGTAGCAAAATAGCCCCACAACATGATGCTGCCACATCTGTGTTTGACTCATCCAAACATACTTGGTGCTCCTGTGGCCAAATGGCTCAGACCTTTCTCTGGAAGGCCTTTGGCCCGTCGGTCTGCCAGGCTTAAAAACTGATTTTAATCCTAAACGTTTACCTGGATACATAAACAATAAAATTATTAATAATAATGTGGGCTTAAAGGTGTCCATTTTGGAGCAGGAGCTTTGTTCTTAGTCACCACCCCCTCAGTCCAAGATGATGTCAGTCTACTGTGGACAGGGACACTGGTTTTCCAATAGTTTCCAGTTCATGGTAGATGTAAGCTTTGTTGGCTCCTGGCTGGTTCCTGAACATCCTAGTCTGTCTTCTATCATTTGAGGGTGATAGTTGTAGTCTATGATTACCAGCACACATCAAAACTGGGTTTTAATTGCATAAAGCTAGCGAACATTAAGCTTCTGAAATCGCCTTGATTAAATATGCATGGACTTTGCCTATAATCTGCGTTTGTGGCAGGAATCCAACAATTTAAATGAACTTTACCAAATCTGCATTGCTCTAAGGAGTGGTCAAATATTTAGTCTGAGTTGTGGACCCAATTCCTTTTAAACGTTTCTAGTTATTTTTGTATCGTTCCAGACCAGTTTTTCCCATTCATGTCCATAATGACCGCATGGAAACTGTTGCTGTTTAAACTGCTCTCCTGTTACTGAATCGGCCTGTAAAAACATGGTGGACAGCTAAGATGTTCAGTCACATCTTTTCATCTCTGTCAGTATTCTAGCCATCGTGCTAAACGATGCACTAATGAATTTGATAGATAATTTTCCCCAGATTTCTCCCTGCTCTTTATTCGGTCTCGATGCTCCTTTCATATTTTAACAGTGTCAGATAAACACATTAATTCAATATTTTGAGTAAAAATTTAAATTTTATTTAGAAAGTTTCCTTAAAGTATAAATTTTCCCACAGAGACCAAAATCATCTTTATCTCCCTGATGTGTTTAATAATTACCTCTTAATCACCTAAAACCATTTTGTTTGCCTCTCTTTCACTTGTTTTGAATTTAACGACAGGGAAGCAGCTCGTTTCATATTAATCTGATTGTGACTCCTCATCTTTGGGTGCATTAGATGTGACTAATTTACATACCTTTTAATTTGAGGTTCATTTGTTAACACAGGCACTTTCCCACACACTCTGCTATTGTCTGTACGTCTCCCACACTTCAACAGTCAGCGGGTTTCAGCAGAAGACGTCCTCAGAGGAGACGACGTTAACGAGCAGGAACTCCAGTGAGCCTGCCATCTTTGAAGTCTCTCTCAAACACAAATGACTCAGCTATCTTTGAACTGTTCGCCCTGTGACTAATGGCGTTGCACTTACTCCTTTGTCTGCACATTTCCACAAGGCATGAGCACACAAACACACACACACACACACACACACACACACACCCTTACTGATAGGATCCAGCAGCTGTTTAATGATATTCAAACACACCATCGCTGTGTCGGCCCAGGAGACTGCATCGTGTGAGTCTTTAAATAAACACACACGGCACTACTTTCACAAAATTAACAAAAATATTCGAGCTCAGGGCGATCATTAGCGGTGATTCTGTCTAACCAATTCTGAGTCTCTGATACAGAGAGCCATGAAGGTGTGCTATAAGCTGATTCTTGCAGGAAACACTGAGGGAGAGAGATTAATTGTATGGAGATTTGTTCCACACTCTTTTCTCCACCTGGAAACCCATTATTTACAACTAGAACAGAATAACTGGCAAAGATGTCACACAGGTGCATGTTGGGAATTTATGATATCATTAGCAAGTTAATGTATTTCAATAATTCAATTCAGAATATAGATTTACACACAGATGGACATAATTAGAGCATTTATGTTAATTATATTATGGTGGTGGCAGCATCATGCTGTGGGGAGTGTTTTCTACATTCGTACAGGAGTTGATGGAAAAATGGATGGAGGTTTAAAGACAATGACTAAACATGCAGCCAGAGCTACAGTGAAATGGCTGGATTAAAACATATTCATGAGTTAAGAGTGACCCAACACTTTTGATATTTGTAATTTCAGATTGAGTTGGTTTGAGTGAGTACAAAGTACTCAGTCAGGGCATCGGAATACAAATATACTACCCTTTTTTGTAAAGGTAACTGTAGGTAAACAAATACTCAGGGGATTCCGGGATGTTTTTGTCATTTGTCAGGAAGTAATCAAAGTGATGTTAGCGCACTTAAAAATATTACTTTTCCCAAGACATTTTTGTACAGATTTAATTTTCCAGTACAAAGTACAGATGAAACAGTTCAAGTAAGTTAAATTTTAGACAGGAAGTGGGCGCACTGTGCAGCGTTGGCTTGGTGTGTCAGATTACAGAACAGAACCTTTCATTAATGTAAATTCTCTCATTGTTGCATTGCTTGAATGGCCTTTACTACTGCTGTCATTCATCAATGGATATGGAAGGTGAACTACTGTGAAACCTTTTGAGAATAAAATCTTATACTGAATCGATAGGTTTCAGTTTGTTCCTTCATGCAAAGTACACATCGGGGCTGTTTCCACCAAACTGGATCCAGAACCAAACCAATACCATTGTTTACTTAGCAGCATTTCTTTCTGTTCAGGTTGTGCATCGTAACACGGGTCCTATCTCAACACAAAGAACAGCTTTCTTCAGGTGTTGGAGTGATAAAATACTGAGCTCAAACATAAATGAAAGGTTTGCTTAATGTGGGATTGATGTAAGCTACCTGTTTTCATCTAACCGCTGCTTTGATATTTCATCACGCTGTTTAAATAGGATGATGCACTGCACAGAGCTGCAGGTACTGTCATTATTCACAGCTCTTGATAAAACACAAGCTGGTGTTATTAGTGTGTTAATACGGTGATCTGTGTCTCCCTGCACTGTGCTCCTCTACAGCAGAGGTTTTCAAAGTATCACCTTAGGAAAAACCCAGTTTTTCAAGAAGGGCCATAAGGACAGACATTAAAACAAGCAGTTGCTCAAAAGAGTAAAGAAATCTCCCAGATGGGATATTCGTGGTTGTTGACTTAAATCTTGTACTCAAAAACTGAGTGATGTTTCAACACATACAAGAATGTATGGAAGGGTGCTTAAATCCAGTTATCCCAAAGCTCTAAATGGTTTCCAACCAGTTACCCAGACAACAGTAGGGATGAAGATACTTGGAAAAACTAGAAATTCTCATCATGTTTCTATGGATCACAGAGAAGTTGAAGATGCAGCAGTATCCTTGTTGAACCTGATTGCTAAACTCCTGGGAAGAAGAGGTTCTGGTGCTCAATTTTTGATTTATTTATTTTTCTCAGGCTTCAATACAAAGTGGTATATCTTAGAAAGTTTTTAGAAAAGTCTCAAGCAAAATCTTGCAGGCTGGAATCTGGATTTTTTACCCAACAGGTCTCTTAACGGTCCAGATAAATGGGATCCTGTCCAATCACATATGCTCCTTGGGCAGAGGGATGCATGCTCTCGCCCTTCCTGTTGATCCTGTACACAAACGTCTATTAGAACACACACAAGCCCATTTTGCTTCTCCAGAATACCGACAACAGCCACGGACCATTTTCTTAGATGATGTTCAGTTAAAACATATCTAAGACTAAAGATAAGATTGATTTCAGAACATCTTCTCACAGCAGGTTCTGTCTAAATAAATCAGTTGGAGGAATTTGTTCAGTCTTATAAATACCTTGGAACATCTACTGATTTAGGACTGTGGAAACCAGGGGTCCAGCTAGTCGTGTTTGAGAAGCCTTTTGTCTTCTCTACATTGATGAAACAATGATGGCTTCCTTTTATCCTATTACTGAATCAGCTCTATCTTATTCTAGGTGGCATGATTAGATTATGCCTGTAAGGCAAGTGGTCAAGCAGACTGATGAGCCACAGCTTCCAGTGGTTGTCTGGTGTAGTTTTTCTGGAGGACTCATCTTTACATACTGGGTTTAAGGTTCGTGTCCAAGACTGCAGAACATGATAGAACATGGTGTTGTTCCAGCAGCTATCACTAAGATGAACAAACTTTAGCTTTGGCCGTTACGTCCTGATTAAACATTTTACCTACATCTGCTTTCAATTTTCTTTTTATATAGGCTTTATTTGGTATGTTGTCTGTGGCGTCTAGATTTAAATGCATCTGTGAGGATAGATTGCTCGATCAGTTTCTCACCAAAACCCAAACCCAAAAGTCAATATGGCTGCTGTGCAAATATAGGTTTCAAGTAATCTTTTAATTTTACCAAAATGTTTATCTAACTGGAAGTAATATAACATTTAGGATTGATCCTGCCAGAATCCTCACTTGAATCTGAAAGAGAATCTATGAGGATTACTACCAATTAGGGTGATGACAGGGCTGTGGAAAAGCAAACTGGTTCTTTCCTAAATCCTCTCACTTTGTTTAATCCCAGGTGCTGAAGTCTCTTCCACGTATTGAAGGTCGTCCTGGTGCCTCTCTACCACCGATGGACTTCAAGAACCTGGAGGATGGACTCCGAGCCGCACATGGGGACGATATCACCCCTGAGGACGTAATGTCCGCATCCATGTACCCCAAGGTGTTCCAGGAGTTCAAGGAATTTACTGGTGAGTGAGCAGACCTCACTCAGATCTGTTTTAGCTTGTAATGCAACCCATTGCTCTCATGTTTTGTGACTGTACAAATACATTGAACCATTTGTGGAAATTATTTTGTTTGTCAGTTTAGAGACACTAAACCAGAAGAGACCAAGTTTCAGTAGCATTCAGATGCCGGGTTTAACCACGGCTTTATTGCTATGTGCAGAACCACGCCACTGATGATTATAAACAGCTCCTGCTCCTTTACGAGGCTCCGTAATTAGCCCGTGGTGCTTTATTCACAGCTTCACTGAAGAATGTACACAATCACACAACTAATCTCATCAGAGTTCCTGCTAATTACACCTTCAGTTTAAAATATTAGGCTTTTTTTTCCCACACCGCATCTTCTCACAGCCTGTTTGTGATTGAGCATTTTCATTGTAAAGTGTGTAAATGTTATGCAAATCTAACAATGTAAACTGTAGACACAGTTGTTTTATTTGTTTCTCTGTTTATTCAGCCAACTTTGGTCCAGTGGACTGTCTCAGCACCAGGCTGTTCCTGGATGGACCCAAGATTGCAGAGGAGTTTGAGGTATTTCCATACAAAGTTCTATACTAATACAGTAGCTGTATCACCTGCAGACTTAAATATTTAACACAGATCTTATTAAGGTATATATTTTCCATTTGATGGAGAAATTGGCTATTTAGGGTCTTGCTGTAGTTTGAAGCTGTTCTCATGGTTACCTCTGATTTTTGTAGTTTTGGTCATAATTGGAAGATGGTTGTTTTCATTCCTACATATATTAGGTACTGGATGTCTGCCTCTTTCACTATGATTTACACATATACTCAATAATCTATTCACTGATCCAGTTATTTATAGGAATTTTGGGTTAAAAAAGACATCCCCAAATAAAGAGCTGAAGGTCCTACACATTATGGAAACATTTGGAATTTAACTCCAGGTCTGAATAATAATGGAAATAAAATATGGCAAAATTGTTTTATCCTCACTTCGTTCTCTTTTCCATTGTCTAAATGTTGTGACCTTCCTTTCATCCTGGATTCCACCCTCATAGTTCCTTTACACATTCCCAACTCTCTATCATGTCCTTCCGTCTCGCATCCTTGTCTCCTTCCTTCCACCCTATTTTATGCCCTTCCTTCTTTTCTTCCACTCTTCCTTGTGTCCTACCTCCATTCCTTGCTTGTGTCCTTTGTTTTGCCCATCCTTTAGTCCATCTGTCCTTCTGCCTTCCACTCTTTCTTCCCCTGTGTCCTCCCTTCTTCAGCTCCTCCTGTCTTTGTCCTTTCTTCAACTTAAGCTTATTCTGTCCTCCTTTCCTTCATTGTGTCCTTATCTCTCTTCCATCCGTCATGTCTTCTGCCCATGTCTTTATTCTTATATTTCTTCTATATTTGTTTCCTGTGTCCTTTTTTCCATTTAGCTTCAGGTTTCTGTTGGCACCATATCCAGCCCTGCTTGTTGTACTCGTATCTACCCAAAATCTGTGGTGGATGTTTGTATTTTAGATTTTAAAATGACTGTAAAGAACTGGGAATCCTGGAAAATAGTCTGGAAAAGTCTGGAATATTGCATGAATAATGTGTAGGAACCCTGAAGAACTGCAAGAAAGAGCAAGTAGAAGAGATTCTGTGGCCAAATAATTTACACTGACTTGTGAAGATTACTGTTTGTTTACTCTTTATTCTGGTGTGGGTGGAATATAGAATGAAAAGGGGACAAGTATCAGGTCAAATTGCGTTTGCATACATATTGAGGCTAGAGGAGCAAAGCAGCAAAACCTAAAATACAACTTTCCTCAAGGAATTTCGACACCTGCCACCAACTTCTGTTTTAACTAGATCTCTGTCATCAGTGTGTTTTGAACTGGTTTAACCCCTACACCTGTGTGCACTCGACAGAAAATTCTGAAGATGCAGAAAGTTGCTCTCTAACCCAGGCTGTTTTTACCCAGAAAGTGCAGCACAGTGGGGGGCATTTCAGAAGACTGACAGCAGAGAGCTGTTTAAAGAGTAAAACTTAGCTTGAAGAGTTCAAATTCAGACTGAAGAGTGAACTCCAAACAGAAAGACTGATGGTATCCTCCACAACAGACAAAGGGCATCCTGGAGTGTAGATTTAGAGTGCAGCAGAGGAGAAACATCTGAACACTGTATAATAGGGCAAAATTATTTTCCAAGAAGCTAATTGTTGTAGAAAGCAATTATTCAGAAATACACTTATTACCAACAGTTATAAGGCATGGCCCTAGTTTGACTTAATTTGTTGTCATTTCAAGTTCTGCTGTCATTGACATTAAAGTTTTTAAAATAAAACTTTGAACATAAATTTAGAAGTAAAAAGCAGTTTTTGAGAGGAGCACTAGCTAATTCCTTGCTGTATGTGCTGAATAGGCGTGAGTCCGGTACCAAGGCCCAAAAAACGTGGGGTTTCAAAACCATTTTCCACACAGTTTATAGTCCTTTTAATGAGATTCTAGGGTAAACGGTGGTTTCTCCTTCTGTATGGCGCACAAAGCAGCATAGTGCTGCCCCTCCCCCACCTGTTGCTGTGCATTCCCTTGTTTTCAGAAAGACAATATTGACTTGTTATACTTGGGTTACTTTAAAGGGCACAAATCATGCAAAATCCACTTTTTTAGCCTTTAAATGTATTTTTAAAATATGTAAGAGTTTTTAGAATATGTAAGAGTGCAGTGAATTTAGTCTCTCTAGGTGTTGCATAGATATCTTCATATTCTGTTTGGGTCGTATTTTTCAGTCCGTTCAGTTTTCTCTATCATCTGTTGTGTTTTTCCAACTGTTACGTCACGGTATTTGTTGTGTAACAGCTAAATAAGGTCATGGACCTCTGACTGACCAATCCACCATATTTATTTCTCGCTGCAATTTTGTAGTCCAAATATTTTGTACTCAAGGATGCCTATGCTGAAAGAGGATAAGTTTGGTTGTTGAGTATATTAAACTCTTCCTTCTGTCTATGGAAACGACAGACGCAGCAAAGAGGTAAGCTGCAAGTAACCCTAAAATGACAAACATTATTTTAGACATCAATTTATTGTTGATATGACGTCCTGACCAGTGTTTTGATAGCAGTAGCATTGTGCTTTCTGCTTATGTTAGCACTGTGTGCTGCTTTTAGCTCCTTGAGGACAGAACCGTACTGCGTGTCTTGAATATTATTATTACATAAACAGTTTTACATTGTTTTTGCCCTTTTTGTCTTGTTTCTGCAATTCTAGATAATTGTTATCAAACTAGAAAAATGTCCGAAAGAGTCAAAGTGCAGCGCTCTTGGACCTGAAGGGGGGGTGGGTGTGAAAATGCCTCAGTAGCATTTAAAGAGACAGCACCAAAACGAGTTGCTCTCAGAAGCTCCTCAGAACAGGAGTAAAAGAGGAGCCTGTGGAGTTGCAATAACAAGTTATAGACCACAACTGAATGATTTAAGGGTGAAAAGGAAGGATTTAATAGCATGATATTTTTAAATGGCAGGACAGCAGAGAGGTTTAATATTTTACCTAAGATGCACTTGGAAACTGTAGAGTGTTCATGCCATGCGTTTGCTTAAGTATGTTCCAAAATATTAATAAATGTTCTCTATAACAATATACCTGTAATAATTAATGTTAATTTAGCAGCAGCAGGAATGGTATCTGGCATTACAACATGTTGTACAGTTGTTGTTTTAAATGTGTCTTGATGCAGTGAAACAGCGGTGTTTTTACTAATGTGAGAATCTCATTGGGCTGTAATGTGATTTACCCCGCTCCATGCTGTGGCAGCTGATCTGATCATTGATTAAACAAACCTCTTTAGCTGAAACAGTTTTCTGGATACTCAGCTGAAACATTGCTGTTACATTAGTCTTAGTTTGGGTTCTTTTTGTTTTGTTTGTGGTAATCTGCCCTTCAGGGTGTTTAGTTTTCCACTTTTGAATAATTTTGAATAATTTAAAAAAAACAACAGTAATACATATTCCCATCTCTAAACAGTGTTGGTTTCATTTATTTGTATGCACCTCATTTAAAATAGGAGAGGCAAATACAAGTAATTAAAATCCACATTTTGTAGGAACTTTAAAAAACATCTTTTTGAATAGGGCTGCTGCAGGGTCAGTTGAATATTTATTTCCCTTTAGCTTTGATATTATGAGTGTTTCTGTTTCTTTTGGTTAAATCAAAGTTAAAAGCTTTGATGTGCGCTGATCAAATTACCGTCTGCATTAAGGGAAAAACATTAAACCACAGCCTTTATTCTCTGTAGTTGCCTTTCATTGCATTCAGAGAGGTGATCTGCACTGTGTGTCATCTTTTTAGCAGCATTAGGTAAAATGTCCAAGGAAAACGCACCATACAGTTTAAAGCCATTTCTCCTACACGTGTCCTTTGTTTACTTTCAAAATTGTTTTATGTAATTCTCACAGTGTGAGCATTGACAGATTTTACCTATTCAGAGTGAGAGCTTTGCAGGCTGAAACAGAAGATGAAAGAAATTGATTTTCCAACTGTCTCATCTGTAAAATGA
Organism: Girardinichthys multiradiatus; assembly: GCF_021462225.1. Classification (NCBI taxonomy): domain Eukaryota; kingdom Metazoa; phylum Chordata; class Actinopteri; order Cyprinodontiformes; family Goodeidae; genus Girardinichthys; species Girardinichthys multiradiatus. The sequence continues at coordinate 20,434,206 of NC_061807.1, forward strand.
GATCTTTATATTTGGACATGTTTTCTTTGAAAAGGCAATCTGTCACAATCACTGAATATACTGACAATTGTTCTCAGGCTGAAGATCAGACCACGGTGCATTTACCATTTCATTTAGCTTGACTACTTTAATTTCCAATCACCTCAGATATTTTGGGGTCATTTTTAACATTTAAGTACAGACCTTTACAAAGATTTAAACTAGATTTCAGTAAAGTGTCAAGGTTTTATCATATATATATGTTTCAGATAACTCTAATAAATCCTAAACTCTACACCTGGGGGACATATGTGGTCCCAAAACTTAGGAAATTGTAAGACTTTACTTTAATGCAAAATATGTGTGCAACTTAAACACCATAGAGTTGTTTGTGTTGGATTTTTGGCAATGTACCAGTGATTCCCAACTCAAACTCTGATCTGTATTTCACTAATTCGGTGAAACACATAATATTGTACATCTTCTGTTAGTGAACACCTTCCTGCAATGTTTGACAGCATAAAGCACAGAGAAATGTGTTTTCACCACCTGAAACAAACGTTAAAAACTTCAACTAACTGACTTTTGTTTGACATGCAGCTGGAGGATGGTTGGGTCAGAATATTAATGAAAGTAAATTCAGATTATCTTTAACATTTGTTTTTACATGCACTAAAAACACAAATTTTTTTAGGACTTCTTACTTTATTTAGCTTCTCTGAGAAGTAATGTAAATTTAAAATAGTTTAAAACAAGCAGCATGAAATACGCTTTAACTCCCACCTGCAGGGTAAAGGTCTTATATTCGTATTTTAAAGCTCTGTTAATTCTAGCGATCCTACCCCTGCAGTAAATAATGGATCGGTGTTTTCAAATTGCAAATTTTTTGACAGTGTTTTTGATCACTCTACAATTATGTGTTAAATATTGATGACCTGGTGATCAAAAAGCTGCTAAGCCGAGCTAACCGGCACAGAGTTGGCTCAGTTTGGCTTTCCCACATGAGAGCAGACAGTGAAGTGTGAGCTGGAGCTGCACAGACGTATTGTGTAGGTGGCGGTGTTTGTCAGGCTGCCTGGGTAATTATTGGGCGCTTCTAAGAGGGACGTTTATTTCTGTGCCAGAGCGTGGCAGCTTTTGCAGTGCTGGCTGATTTGCTGAACCACAGGAGGTCGGGACAAAGCACAGACGGACAGAGATAACACTTTGCTACCAAGGCAGCCCGAGTGGTTATCAGGGCAGCTTCAAGGAACAAATCTTTTTGAGGACCAGAGTACGGTGAAGGTGGGAAGTCGCTGATCGCGTGGGACTTGTGGATAACGAAAGAAAAGGCTCTCACAGTAATCCTTTTACGTCTGTTTAGCAGCTCATTTTAAATCGTATCACTGGACCTGGGGCACTGCTCTGTTTTTTTCTTTTTTTATGCTGCACCAACTTCTTTTAGCAGCATTTCTGAAACGTTTTGCAGAGTAATCTAAATCTCATCTCTGCTTCTTTCTGCCAAATTAGGTTGGATCAAACCTCTTTAGACTCACAAGCCCATAACCAAACATTGCAACAGCGAGCACTGCACAAACACACACTTCTTTTATCCCCATTAACAATCAGAATGAGAATATCATTTATTGTCAGACAACAAAACTGAGAAAGCTATCTGGTCTGTGACTGAGCAATAAATTGTGTAAAATAGAAAAATCAAAGCAAATAAAGATAAATTCAAACACGTGCACATTTTGATACTGCTTGCACATTCCCATTATTGCATCTCCCTTTACAACCACTTGGTACCATTGATACCACAGATGTGTCCCGGAAGGGAGACCGGGCCAAGATAACGGCAACCCACTTTAACGAGGACAGTGCAACAGAGTAGTAAGTTGCATGAAACCACACCTAGGGGCACTTGCTGAGAGTGAGGCTAGAGTTTTCACCAGGGCTTTAAATTCCTGAGGGGACACAGGCATCAGATTTAAGTTTATTCCAGACATCGAGGGATGAAAACCCAAAAGCTTTCCTTCCAGGTTTCAGGTATTTACTCCTGGAGCCACGTTTTTCAAAATGTCTGTTAAACAAAGAATGTAATTTCCATTTTTGTTGACATATCAAACAGGATAATAAATAAAACAGATTTTACCCAGAATGGCTTTTATTCCATTTTACAAGAAATTAGACTTTTTATAATGAAATCCTGATGAGAGCTTCATTTTTTAATAACATGATGAATGTCTTTTAAAATAGTTTAAGAATTCATTAATATTTAAAAGTAGACACCATATCTATCTGTTGACTATTCACTGTTTAAATGTTTCTCAGACAAGGCCAACCTTACTTTTAGTGAAGTATTGTGATAAAACTAGGCCTAAATATTGTGTTATGTCCATATCGGGTGCAATATATTCCCCTTTCTCATTTGTGCTTTCATCACTCTGTGACCTTTACTATTTTGGGCAAGAGACTCTGTCCAACTGGCTAAATATTACATTAGTGGGGGCGGCCCACGTATAGAGCGGCTTTGGCCCAAGACGTGGCTGTCCCCTGGTTTGAGTCGTGGCGACCCGTGCCGCATATCTTCCCACTCTTCACCCCATTTCCTGCCTGCCTACTTTCAAAGAAAAATGACAAAGGCCACTATTGCTGCAAAACATGTATAAATATTGTACACACTGATATTGTGATGACGAGATATTTGTGATTTTGCAGCCTTAGAAAGAACATCAGTGTGCTTCAGCCCATTTGGACCATATCAAAACCACCACTGGCGTTGCTTGTCATCAAGAGCTTTTAAGTCACTGATGACCTTCATACCTACAGTATTGCTGTTATGATTTTTCCAGAAACCTGACTGATGTGGTGGCAGAATTGAATTGGTAGCTAAATATTCTTACAGTTCCTCCTTGACCATACAGTCAAGCATTTGAGGCTAAAACGGTGTTTGGTTCGAGTTATTTAAAATTCCTGCAACGCCTGCTTTACATTACACTGATGACAACCCTCTCCATTGTTATCATTAACCCACACACAGTGTACCTGTAGCACAAAAAAGTTAAAGAAGGATCATTAAACTGCATTAATGACATTGAACAGAAATGTAAATGCAGGATTTCACAAGCAGGGACCTTCTTGTGACTCTGAAGGCAACATTTCTCTGCCACAGGTGACACGAGCCATTAATAAAATCTTATCAAAGACCAGATTCAGGCACAGTTTGAATGTTGTAGCTCTGGAGAGATGAGCAGCTGAATCTGACAGATTGGAGCCCAGTGCTCAAAGGGCCTCTTTAGGTAAATGCACGCAGCATGTGAGGCCTGTATACAGACACCACAGATGAATCACTGATATGAAACATGCATGATGCACCAGGGATGCTGTCAAGAGGGGTGGAGAGAGCAAAACAGGAGGAAGAGGTTAATATTGTTGGTAAAACTGGAAAGCAATTTAAAGCAATTTTAAAATCACTGATACTTGTCTGATTAATGATCGCTGTCTTTTCTCTTGTGATCTGATGTTTTAATGTTTTAACCTGAACTGTCATTAATTCATTATAATGATACAGGAGCCTTTCAGTCATTTGCTTATATTAGGAGTGGAGGTGATGTCACACTGTGTGTGTGAGAGAGAGAGAGAGCAGTTTGTGTTGCACAGCTTTGCAGCTGAAAAGGATTTCATTTATATTTTAGAACAGAAATTGATTGGTTGTTGACATTTTAAAACAGTCTTAAGCACCTTACAGTAGTGTATAGCGGACTTAGCATAATTAGCGCGGTTAGTATTTCTAACTTTAAAGTTCATCCTCTGTGTGTATTCCATGTAGAGTTATGAGATGTCGATTACTCTACAGTACCTTAAAGGTGATTTTCCTAAAAACAATCAACATTTCCTGGTCCAGCTTGTCTCATGACTGATCATATCTGCTGTAATATTCTAAGCTTCCTGGTATTTGCTTAGTCTCACGCCTTTGTAGAAATAATGTTCCTTTCAGAAGCTTCTGTCCTTGCTCTGTCATTTTAAATGCCCCGCTTATGCTAACATTGAGTGTTCTTCCCTCAGTAACAACATCCACAGCAAGGATTGAATACCTCCAGGAGAGGTTAAAGATAACCCACATCCAGGTTCACTACTTCTAAATGGCAGCCATAATCACTACTGAGTTTATCATTCTCACCATACCTCATTTATCACATATTTGATTATTTATGCCTACAAGCACCTGAAGGCTGCCTGCCAATGGTAACTGGTAAAATCCTTACGGCTGTGAGAAGCCTACACAAAGAGGGAGGTAATTAATTAAAAGAATAAAAGGCTGGTCTGATGACTTGTGCACAGGCAGAGCAGGAATCTGTTTCAGCTCCATTATGTGTGTACATAGTTACATCAGACTAAACCATCACTAAAAAAAACTCATAAATCTTGTAAACACTCCAGAGGCATACACTATTTTTGATAGGAACAGCTGTAAGCAAATATCATGTGGAAGTTGCATGTCTTGGGCAAGGCAGTTTCCTTGCATAAACGTTCTCAGGGTTTCAGAGAACACCCAAAGCAGGATAAGGTTTCAGATTAAAGGATACTTCTGAGGAATGAGAAAGCACGAGCATCTAGACACGGTGTTTGTCACCAGATGTGGGGGGGCTGGAAATAGATGAAGAGTCAGAAAGAGACACAGAGAGGCATAATAAAAATGGAGATCAGTGCATATCTGCAGCAGGGTGTATTTTTGTCTCTGCACTTAGTTTGGAATATCAATGGAAACCAGGCAGCTTGAAATAAACAGAAAGGAAAAGGGTCAAGGCCGGGAGAGAAAAAGAAAAGCTAGCGGACGTCTGATAAAAGAGAAGCTGTAATGGGTCGATGAAGGAGCCCGATAGTAAAGATGAAGCAGAACAATACAGAGCAGGAAGCTGTGACACATGGGAGGACTGATAAATGCAGAGCTGTACAAGCAGAATCAGAAAACGTTTTAGATGGATGCAAAGAGCAATCCAAACAGCCAGGAGATAAATTAAGAAGTACAATGGTAAACGTCAGGCGGACCTGCAGCAGTGACCAGAATATGAAAAGGAGAACAGTGTCACTACACAGAAATGGAGTAATATCCTTATCTGAGAAGACACTACATGTTGTAAGATACTGTTTACAGATCAGCTAAAGACAGGAGAGATGTTTTTTTATTTCGTCATGTTTATTTCCTCTTGCCTGCCGGCTTCTCTCTGATTGTCAGTCTTCCTTTCCTGCTCCTCTGTTGGATATCAGAGTGCAACTGGTAAGAGCCAGTCAAACGGATGCAACACAGGCCCATTCACACCCTGAGGTCTCCAACAATTAAAATTTCATTCAAACAATTCATTTATTGAAATAATTCAATTTATAGTAGAGCTAATACAGACATTACACAAGGAGTGATGCATTTCAAGAGATTGTTTCTGTTCATTTTGATGTTTCCTTACAGCTGATGAAAACCCCAAAATACTGTTGCTCAGAAAACTAGAATATAGTGTAACATAAGATAAATAAAAAGTAAAGGCTTCTTTACCTTTTTCTACAATACTTTTTCCTGGTGCATAATTTTCCTTACTTTCCTTAACAATGACCATTTGTGGCTTACTTTTCCTTGTGAAAGTTGTCGAGGATTTTTTTTTTTTTATGCACTAAACACTTGGTCGAGGCTCTCTAAATAAATCAGAAGCCTTCCTCTCATCTGCAAAGTTGTGTCTGGTCCCTTCTTTGTGGCAATGCCTCATAGACTTTCTATAGGGCTTACTTTTAAATGGGCTTTGCTTTCTACCCTTAAGGTTGTTTTTAATTCTGTTCCTTGTGGACCTTTTTTAATCACATTTTTTCCTTCCACTAACTTTCCATGAACATGCGTAGATACCACACTCTGAAAACAGCCGGCTTTTTAAGCATGACCTATTTTGGCTTACTATTTGGAGGGTGTCAATGACTGATGGACAAGAGTCAAGTCACCCGTCTTCCCCATGATTGTGTAGAACATAACATTTCTGTGCGAAGAATCCTGTCTGTATTGGTCTTATTGAAAAAAACTGAATTGGGGGTTTTCACTATCAGAATTTGTAAACACCTGAAAGAAATCATTGTGTGTAATCAGTTTATATAATATGAGCTTTTGAAGATGACCTTATTCATTGAGATGCACCTGTAATGAAGGTATATTGGTGCTGCTGAAGTATATTCCCTGAAATCATACAGCATGCATGATCCTAACTAGCTAAAAGCAGTGCGTTTTAGATGTGCCAAGTAAGCACAAAGCTTTTCCCAACTAAGATGATTGCTTGCACCCCATTGCTAACAGACTAGCACCACATACATGCACTTACAAATGAAACTGGCAGCCTTACACCCACAGCAGCACTTGACATGTTTTCCTACTGCGAGGGTAAATCTGCCTGTCTGGTTTGATCTCTTTTGAACGTCCTGAAATCGTGCAGCGTTTCTGATGATGACTAACCATGTTGATGCTGTAGCCCCGCTGCAGATATGCTAATAACACAGTGGAGCCTTCTGCTTCCTGCACACAGATCAACACTCACAAAGAGAGTATGAACAGTGCCGTCGGTCAATAAAGCATTTTATTTCTGTGAAGGTAGCAAACTGATGGAAGTCCTCGAGTCAGGGTTGCTACGCAGTCTTGGAAAAAAGTAAGAGTGGAATTTGTTTCTGGTATTTCACAGATCTGAAGTAAAGCTAAATATTTATTTCCACAATTACTATTCCATGTTCTCCTCCTAAAAGTTAATGTCCATTTCTGCAAAATAAATTAAACAACTAAAAATACATGTCACTCATATTCATTGTAAAATCTAGTTAATAGAAGCTTTTTGTTGCTTTATTAATTGAAGGTTAAACCAGCTCAGAGGCTGCTTTTTCTTTGTACTTGGAATTGAAACTTGCACTTTTATTTTTTTTTTATACACATTAAATATTTGGAGTTTAGACATATAAAAAATGTATAACCTAGATTCATTAGATCAGCTAAATAATGTGCACCACCTGCAGGTTTGCAAACGGTGCAATAAAAAATAGTCCGCTAGCCGTACAAAGACCATTGGACCATATCCCAACATACATAACTGGAATTAGAGATTTGTCAAAGAACTATGTGGCAGAGATCCGATCAGCAGTTTTTGTAAAGCTCGACCTGTTAACACCAATTTTAGCACATTCTAACTTCTCTACAAAAGCCATAAGAAGGTATAAGAATATATATATATTATTACTGTGAGTCAGTATTCATATTAGGAAGGGGTCAATGAAAATAGAGCTTAGCTATTTTAAAATGAAAACAAAACAATCAGGGAGTTGATATTTTAAACTCTCTAGCATTTCACATTAGCGATCAACTTATATAAGAAGACAGCTACATTACTGACTTTGCTGTATTCTGTTCAGCCTTCCTGTTATCTGGTTTGAGACTCGCTCTCTAGGAGCCTGAATGAGCCGCAGCCATGTCTCAACATGTAAAAAATGTTTAATTGAATGTTTAAACATCTGACTTGCTGAAAACGGGTAACTTTTAATCCGCTTCCTTCAGTTGCAACTTCCACACCAAGGAATGCCGTTGTTTCTGCATCATGGAAGTGCTCACGTATGGTGTGTTCACTGACAGGAAACAATAAACCGGCTGATCAGCAGTCAGGGCCAGATAAAGCGGATTTCACCCTACATTTCAAGTTAGAATATAATAATTTTTCTTTGCTCTAAACACCAAAAGAACCTGAAAACAGTGAAAAACTTTCAGTCTGGCTTTCCATAAAACATACAATTGCTACAAACTATTATGTTTGATCATTTTTCAAAACTCACTGAAAATGGGTTAAAACTAAACTGGACTTCAGGGTTGGGAATATAAAATTTTAATAACTTTGTTGTAGTAAAACCCAGAATACAGCACAAAAGGTGCTACTGATTGCACAGAAGTTATTACTGGGAAAGGTGTGTCCAGTAAAAACAGCACCAAGGGGGAAACATTGTTCTCGTCTCATGTTGCTCACTTTTTCTTTTTTATTTCCAGCAGACTCTGCAGTCTGCTGTTATTGCTTCAGGCGGACTTTGCATTAATTCCAGTTCTCTAACATGATCTAATCTTTATCTCCTTCCTGTCCCTTCTCCCTGGTTTCGATCCTGCTTATGTGTTTCTCCTCAGGTGGAGCTGGAGAGAGGAAAGACCCTCCACATCAAGGCCCTGGCGCTGGGTGACCTGAACAAGGCCGGGCAGAGAGAAGTGTTCTTTGAGCTGAACGGGCAGCTGAGATCGGTGCTGGTTAAAGACACGGTGGCCATGAAGGTACGGAGAGAACATGGAGGGAGCGGGTATGATGTACAGCCGTGGTAGTTCAGTGGGTTTATGGAGATTATAGATTGCTGTGGTCAGTGGAAGGATAAATGAGGGATGTCTGATAGATGAGAAGGTCTCTGTGGCTAAACTATTAATAGAGAGGTGCTCTTTATTCTGAGCCCAGAATGTGTAAGAAAACAATGAATCACAAATTTTTATTAATGAAAACACATGTCTCTACATGCTCATCCAGGAGGAGTGAATGCTGCAAGTCACTGACTGGATCTGCTGGGTTTCCTTAGACAGAAAAACGTTTTATCCAATTTGAATAAATAACAGAATCTGACTGCACTGTTCAATGGTTAGGATTAATTGGATTGTATGAACCTGACTTTTGTGAAGTGCCTTGAGACAACATGTATTGTGAAATGGCGCCATATTAATAAAATGAACTGAATTGAAAGCGTGGATAGAGGAGCGGCAGGAATGTTTGACTGTCCAGCTGAATGAACTGTTGTCTGGTTTAGAGGATAAATGGAGGCAGATGGGTATGGATGCCTGGACTGAATTGATGAATCACACTTTAAATCCCTTTCGCAGGAAATGAAGTTCCATCCCAAGGCTCAGAAGTCCATCAAGGGTCAGGTGGGAGCGCCAATGCCTGGAAAAGTCTTGGAGGTTAAAGTTAAAGTCGGATCCAAGGTCAGTTGATGACCGCTCATTGGGTTGAATTATTATTCATTCTTTAATTCATCAGTCAAATCGTAGTTTCTGAACTTGAAGTGTTCTGAGATTTATCCATCTAAGCATTTCAGAAAGATGTCACTTACAGATCAGGAGTAATGGTGGTGTCACACCGACTCACAGCTACAGACTTGAAACCTCGGTTTGTGTTATGTCAGGATTTCTGCTCCATGTTGATTTATTTCAATACAACTGTGACACTTCCAGATTGTCAGCATAGCTGCATGAATATATATTTTTCATTTCCTAACCACACAACATATTGTGACTGAAAACAACCAGTCCTGACAAAGAAGAGACTGATTTAGTAGATTAGTATAAATTGTAATCTTTTAAAAGACTCAACACTAGAAATCTACCAATCAATCTGCCAACGATAAAAATCTGCCCATTTTTCCCTTAATTGGTTCTCCTCACTGATGAAATGCCAAAAAGCATTTTATTTATTTATAAATTCATCAAAAGTAAGAACTTCCTTTTCTTTCTATAAATGCATCAACCAATGTCTTAATGGACCTCTTTCGAGTTTAATAAAAATCCAGGAGAGGTTAGGGACATGTGCTCTGATGCTGTAATGTGGATAAACTTGTAATTCTTCCATTTGCTGTTGGATTCAAAACTTCCAGCTCTATTAAAAAACCTGCAAAATATTTTTTCTCTTTTATGTCTTATAGTTCTTGGAATAAAACAGAATTGTTCAAAATTGGACCTGGCAGCTTAGATGTGATAGAAAACTGAAAATTAAAAGCAAGGACAAGCCATTTTGTCCATTTTTAAATAACTTTATTTGCTAAGGTGGTGAAATTTTAACTTAGCTGTATTTCTAAATCTGGGCTTTGGTTTAGCCAGCATATTTCTTATTTTTGCAACATATTTTTTAATTCCTAAACTTGTACTCTGTTGAAATATTCAAGCAGTAAGGCAGCCCAGTTTTAACTCGAACACAATCAATACTACTTCAAAAGATTTCCTCTTTTCTGTGAAATTGTCAGTCATGCAGGTTTATCTCAAAGTCCTTTATAGTTGAAAGTAGTATAGATTAATTGCACAGTGATATTTTAGGCATTTGTTTCTGTTCATTTTGGCCCCACAAGGAGGGAGAACCATAAAAGGTCATTGCTACATGCATGCATACTAATAGAAAGTTAAGTGGAAGGAAAACGTATGGTTAACAAACAGGTTCACTGGCAACAGAACTGCTGCCTTGAAAGGATTGTGAATCAAAGTCCATTAAAGAGTCTTTTGGAGATCCTCAAGATGTTACAAGACATCAGGTGTGTCTTACCTGGGCCAAGGAGAAAATGGACTGTTGTTCAAAAGTCCTGTTTTTAGATAAAGAGTAAATGGTGCACTTAATTTGAAAATAATTTTCACAGAGTCTTGAGCAACAGAGGAGAGGCACAGAATCCTCGCAGCTCGAGGTCCAGGGTGAAGTGTCCACAGTTGGTGATGATATGGGTAGTCCTGTCATCTGCTGACAAGCTTTATGCAGATGTCAATGTCATATCCCAGCACGGCTTGGGACCTGCTCACAATGCAAAAAACTACTGATACCTGCTTTACTGACAATAATGCTGTATCACCATACTTGATTGGCCAGGAAACTAAAGTTTTGTGAAGAGGAAAGGCACCAGAGCAGACCATGCTGACGAGCTGAAGGCTGCAATCAAAGCAACCTGGGCTTTCATTACACCTCAGCACAGGCCGATCACCTTTTCCTACAACTTATTTTCCTTCCACTAAACCTTCTATCTATATGCCTAGATAACAGCACTCTGCTTTTTAAGCAATTACCATTTAGGCTTCTCCTCCTTGTGGAGGGAGTCAGCAGTCTTCCCATGATGGTAGATTTGACATTTCGGTATTAAAACCTGTTTTATTGTGTATTATTCTAATTCATTGAGAAACAAAATTGAGGTTTGTGTTTACATTATCTGTACCCAATAATCATCTAAATTAAAGCTTTCATTGATTTTGTACTTCATTTAAATGCACATGGAGGTCTTCATGTAACTTACAGAAGCTCTGCTTCAACCCATCCTTATATTTGCTGCAGGTGGAGAAGGGTCAGCCGCTTTGTGTCCTGTCAGCCATGAAGATGGAGACAGTGGTCAACTCCCCCATGAGCGGGACCATTAAGGCCGTCCATGTGGAGCCAGACACCTCCCTGGAGGGAGATGACCTGATACTGGAAATCGAGGAGTAGAGTGAGGAAGGGGGTCGAGGTGGGGGTGGCAGCAGGTGGAGGTAGACCAGTCCCTCGGTTTGTACATATTAGGTTTAGCATTAACACAGACAAGTAATGACGCTCTATGCATATCAGGATACTAGATGGATGTAGAGACTACAGGAGGTGAGACGGCCATGAAAGTTAACAGCTCAATGGCATCTTCACTAGTTTTCTGTCACATTGTGGAAATTAACCTTACTGTGTATTGTAGGAGTGTGTTTTATATCTAAACCATGATACATTCCACTGCATAGTCTTAAATGTGATGAACTACAATGAGCCAACCATGTGGAACACCAACAGGGCTGTAAAACACCTACTTGAAATTAATTGCCACATTTTCCAGGTCAGTGGTTTTCATCTGATTCTGAATTCATAGGGAGTGAGTAGATCCAGAACACTACTACAGTGTAATTAACAGGCTTCTCTGAGAAGGTATTACCAAACATTGTGAAATCAAAATGCAATCTTTTATATTCACCTTTAGAAAAAAATGAATCCTTGACCTCAGTCCCGCTGCATTCTGGGAATGTGTAATTACTACAAGCGTGTAACTCTCACTTTATTTTTCACAGATAATGAGATTTAAAGTGAAGAACTGCACAGGATGTTTACAAAGCACACTAAGGACAGTTATTTTGGTGTTTTCTTTGATTTATGTCCCAGATAAAATCAATATTATTAATTTAAAATTCCCAAACGGGCTATTTCAGAACCAGTAGAATCACCTAGGCACCATTTGAGGTCTCTAGTTGTAAAAAAACTAGTTTTTCTCTTCACAGACAAAGTGATGAGCAGTTTTTACGGGGATCTTTAATGCTTGGTTAAAATAGGATTACAGCATGTCACTTTAATGGGGTCACATGTTTGTTTTTTTTTCCCCCCTTCCCTTATGAATAAATTGTCAGTCAAATGATGTGAAATCAATCGGGCTAATAGGAGACTCCTGGTGGCAGCAGCGCTTGTCTTTATATTTCCGACGCGTGTGTGCTTGCATAAACAAGTCAAATATAAGGACGAACTCCACGAGTCCTCTGCAGCACACCCCCTGAGATAAAAACCCATTCAAATAGAGATGAAATATTCATGCTCACACATGCTCCTGTTCAAAAATATTCCTGCTGGCCCCTGTGTGCAGCAAAGAAAAACAAAGGCGGACTCTATGCAAGGAGGGTGAGGCTGTGTCTCCGTGACAATACCGTCCAAAACATTTACCACGGCCACAAGACAGAGATGAGCTGCAACTTAAATCACATGAGTCTTAGTTATTCAGTGTTAATGCAGGTCCTGATTGAATGACTAAACGCCCTTAAAGCACATTTTGAAAATGGAGGTTACATATTTTTCTACTGTTTACAGTGAAGCAGGAGGAGGTTTAAGACAAAATATGTTTTTTCTTCCAAAATATCTTCTCCTTATAGCACAAACATAAACATCCTGAAAATAATGCGTTGGTTGTCTTCAAGGAACAGCCCTTTTGTTGTTGGATGGGATGAATGACTGTTTTTGATAAAGATGTTGTACAATACAGTAGTTTCCTCCTCCTTCCTCCCCCATCAGTCACCCTCCTCTCCCTCCCATTTGCTAACGATGTATTTGCACATGAGATAATGTCATCGATTAATGCAATAAACTGTACCGTAACTCTGTGTCTAAGCCAGCATTGGCTCCTGTACAGCCTTGCTCTGATGATGTACCCATGTCTGTGGAAATAAACTGGATAATCACTTCGATCAGCTGTACTTTTGTTTTAAAATAAACATGAGGTAACTTTACCTTCTCTCCACATGTGAACAATAGCATCAGATTTTTACAGGCTGAGTAAAAAAAAAATACCTGAATTACTGTCGAGACTTAACTTTTGGTTTCAAAGAATTGGACGGAAAAAACGAGCTGTTTGCAGATTATAACATATCCTGATTTTCAAGAAGTGCCTGAACCTCTTAAAACGGCTTGAACAAGCAGAGCTTTGCTCACACAGATCATCTTATCCAGCAGCTCTTAAAAGTTCACACACGCATGTTGCAATGTCAGGTTTTCATGATAAATAAAATAATTTTTACACCATTTATTTAACAGTTATCCTGTACAGTGAAAAGGAAAAACAAATCTGTTCTGAAGAATACTAAAGAAAAAGTGCAACCAGCAGATTGTGCAAGTGTGCACACCCTAAAATGCACAATCAATCAGATTGTGGGGGAATTTCTTCTTTTGTTGTTTTAGATGTATGCTTGGACCTCCAGGTTTTTAGTCAAAACTGTTGATAGCTTCATCCAGCTTGACAAAAACCCCAGTTCCATTTAAAGAAAATTAACCCCTAGCATGATGCTGCCACTACTGTGTGTATGGTGTTTTTCTGGTGCTGTTCTTGTTGCTCAAAACTTTTAAGTGTAGTAGCCAGAGTACTCAACTAAATCTAATGGAAAATATTGTTGGTGTGTTGCGAATGTGGCTGAAAAAGACCTGATTTAATCAAAAGATGCTTCAACAAATGTTAATTGTGCACACTTAGGCAAAGAACTGTTTGTTTTTCAGCTAAAATCATCAATGTGTTACATTTAAAGATGAAAATGGTTTATATTCATCCTGATTTGATTTCTTGATCACAAACATGGCATTTTAACAGGGGGGGGGGGGGGGGGGGGGGGTAAAATGAAATTTTTGATCTACTGGCTTTTTTTGTATATATTTACTTATTTTAAATTATTTCAATAGTAGAAGTGACCAGACAAACATTTCAATGATGTATGCAAAGGTTACTTAGAAATAAATCTGCACCACAGTATGAATTAGATGTTTTGTCTAAACCACCTACTTGATGCTTAGGATGCCGGATCCCTTCAGCTCTGAAGCCTGCAGGGTGGGTCCTGCGTCCATCAGGCATGGGAGGTCAGGGGTCTCCGCTCAGCTTTAATCTGCATGGAACATGAATAGAGACAATACTCAGGACTTTGAGGTTTCCAGATGGAACCTGTATAATATGTTCAAATAAGAATTTAACTTATGCCTCCCAGAAGTTTTAAAAATTGTGAGGGACAACATTTTCCATTTTGAAATATTAAACGGGTTCAACTAAATAATGGCTAGAGTACAAATTTTCTATTTGTAAGAAAAAATGGTTACAATTCCTGTGAGTAATTTAAGGTTTAAATTCTCCCATTGTTCTGATATGAAGACAATGCTGGTGTGCTGCAGCCAGGTCTCTCCGTTATGGAGCCATGCAGATTCTTCCCAGTCCACTCGCACTGCTCATTGGTATTCAGTCTATCCGCCTCTGAAGAATTTCCTTGCTTGGTGCTCAGATGTGGATCTGCTGACGCCATGTTGTCTTTAAACTAATACTGGAGATCATCTGATACGGCACTTATTACCCACTATAAACCAGTCTAGTCTGGCACAAAATCAGCACAAAGTGTTTGACTGGTGGTTAAGTGGATCAAACGTTTGCAGTTGAAACTGTTTGGATGGATTTAGAAAGACTAAGCAGTTTGTTATTGCTCTAAACTCTCAGTTCAGACAGGAAATGTTGTCAAGGTGCCAGAATACAACAATATCCTGATATGTAATTGGGATCAGATAAGAACCGCAGTAGCAATTTTCTGACGTATGTGTTTTGACCCATTTATTTAATAAGCAGGGTGGCGTCTTTGATATGAGATTTGCATAACTGAATTTAGAGCTAGAGGGCAGCAGCCCGGCTGATAACGGAGGACAAAGCAATAATTGAATCAGTTTACTGAGGCATCGCCTGTATTCATCCAGTTTTAGATGAGTGAAGATAAAAACTTGCAGATTTTTATCGTTTGGATAAGACCAAACTCAAAGTGCTACAATCTATTAAAATAGTAAGACACCTTGAGAGAGGTTGTGGAGAAAGTTGACATCTTGCAGAGAACTGCTTGTAGCACAACTGCAAACTACGGCTGAAATCGGATTGTGATTAATCGATTATTGAAGGTAATAGTCAACTAATTTAGTAACAGATAATCATTAACTGGATACAGACTCTAAAACATGCAGTTTGCTGAAAGGACAACCCACTGAGAGGAGAAATTAGCCCAAATTGTACAAAAAATATATTAGCAAAACTTTGATTGATAAAATATTCGTTGGTTGCAGCCGTACGGCTAACCTACCAAGACATGGCTGTCCACCTAAATTGGCACATCAGGCAAGGAGAGTATTAATCAGAATCAGTCAAGAGGCCCTTGGTAACTCTGGAGGGGCTGCAGATCTACACAGCTCAGGTGGGAGAATCTCATGACAAGACAAGTATTTGTTGTGCACAAATATGGGTGCTAACGCTAAAACACACCATCTCCCACTGTGAAGCATGGTGGTGGCAGTATTATGTGGCTGGGAGGTGATAGAAAGACAGAAGGAGTTAAAAACAGGTGAATGGTGGAAGAAAACCTGCAAAAGGCTGAAAGAGAGTTTTAAACCAGGAGATTCACCTTCTAGCAGGGCGATGACAGCCAGAGCTACAGTTTAAATCGAAGCATATTCACGTGTTAGAATGGCCCAGTCAAAGTCTAGCTCTAACTGCTTGAGACTTGACCTTCACAGACACTCGGTTCAATATGATTGAACACGAGGAGAATAATGGGTATAAATTTCAATCTTTTCAGAAATGTAACTGTTCTAAAGATCATTTTCCTTCCATTTCACAAGTGCCCACTACTTTGTGTTAGTCTGTCCCATAAAATCCCAAAAGCAAAAAATTAATTTTGCTGTTCTACCGTGATAACTTCACAGGGCATGAATACTTTTGCAAGGTTTGTGTGGCTGCCTGCGGGGTCCACAAACATAGAGAGAGATGTTGAGTGATGATTGGCGTTCATTAAAGATCGAAACACATTTACAACAAAAGAGTCCTAAATTCTCTGTTAATGAGGCCTCCGGTGGCTTCCTTGTAGTGGAAGCATTCATTTGTTTTAACTGAATATTCATGTTCTTTTGATGATCATATTAATGCAAGACCTGTTAATCTACAATAACAGATTAATCTATTCCAAATCAAAACAAAAGTAAAGCCTTTGTATCATTCAGGGAAAATAACTCTGCGGCTGAGGTCACACTGTCCTTGCTGTCTTTTTTAGGTCTGCTCCACAAACAGAACCATAAACAACAAGGTGTAGGTATCCAGGTATTGTCCTCCAGGTGTTTGTGTAAACATTTCAATATCTGTCCACAGTTTGCCAAGTGGCCCGAGGCACACCTCAAAAGAGATCATGTTGTTCCATAACAGGTTGCACAAAATGAAGTCCTTTTAAAAGGAAGTGGTGATATTTTGTTTCTGCTCCTCCCATTGGCGTTCCCCCAGCAGCTGAACAGTTTAAATGTCAAATTTTATTCAACATAAAAATGTTTGTGTCTCCAAATACCTGCCTTACTGTCCTGAATCATCCCTGTCCTCCAACAGGCTTTTTCTGAAAAAGTTTATTATTTATGACAGGCAGCCAACTCACCGAGAGACATATGCACATTTCTTTAAGCTGCAGCTTTCTTGGAGCTCCTAAAACTTTAGCAAGATGTTGCTAAGAGGTAAAACTGTCTAAAAGTCATGTCACAAACGTATCTTTATTTACTCCACAGCGAGAAGTGGCTGATCCGTTTTCAGACATCATTTTCTGATAATGGATGTAAGATTGTTCCTGTTTTCCTTCTTGTGTGTCTGAGTCGTGAAACGACCGGCAACTGTGCACTTCCAATTAGATCTGCTGCTGTGTTCAATATTTTGACTGCAATACTGGAAAATATACTTACTGTCAAATAGGTTCAGCACCCAGAGGGAGTGTAAAGGCACCCACACCAAGGGAACATCATTATATGGTGTACAAATCACGGCTGCACGATATAATTGTGGAATATTGTGAGGACTCAAGTGCAATTAACTTCAATTTTCCTCGACTTTCTTTTTGTCTTCTCCATCATCACAATGTTCTGACCACTCTCTCAGCCACTAATGTCTATATTAGATATGGCCATCAACACCTGGGAAATGTCATTCAACACACCACAAATCCTACAGAATGTGACTGCTGGGCACTTGAAATTAAATAATTTGAGACATTTTTGTGAACCAACCAGTACTTTCTTAATGCGGTGATGATTGCAATTCACTATATTGTACAGTTCTTGTGCCAAGCATCACATTACAGGAGAAGTTACGATCCATAGCTCCGGTGGGAGAATCTGCCTGTTTAAAAACTCCAAAAATCTGGTCTTTATGTAAGAAGAGCAAGAAGAGTCATTGTTGAAACAAGGCTATAGGAAACCCTGTTTCAAGTTTGTCACAAGCAAACGTGGAAGAAAGTAGAAGCCTAGGTGCTGCCGCAAACAAACCCTCCCCACTGTTAACTTTGCAGCTTTATTTGTGAAAAATGAATAAATATATCCATAAATGTTTCCTGTTCTTTCCACATCACATTTAAGCACTACTGTGTGTTGATCTAAAACATAAAAGCCCAGTAAGATGAGGTTTGCTGTAACAGCATGCTCATGCAGGGGTCTGAATAATGTTGCATATGGATCAGTGTGAAGGGAATTATGGAGAGCTGACTGGAAGCAGGTGGTTAAAGCTGATACAAAGAAAGAAGCCCTGGAGACTGAGACTATGGCCTACAGATGGAAACATTGATCGATTACAGCCTGATTGAGGCAAATTAAGTATATTCACGTTGGACAAGTGCAACGTCAGCACGTTTAAAAGCTTTTCTCACTGCAGTGCACATTTCTAAGCAACTATCCATGAATGTGTAAAGCCTTTCATTCCCAGCATGACCACCTTTGTCTTGATTTAACAGCTAATGACATCTTTTTTTTTTGTCTTTCACTAACATTTTTACTTGTGGAAGAAATTTACTTAAGCTTTGCTCTAAAGCACTACTGATAAAACACCCCGAACAAAGGATTAAAACTAACTGATGGCAGAGCTACATTTAAGATCAGAAGTTAACATCAATGATTTTAATACTGCTCACAGAAAAAATGCTGTATTTTATAGTAATATCTACACCGCTTGATCCAAACCTTACATTTCTTACGGTTTTCTTCCTTTTGTTGCTCCGTGACTGAAAATGGGTCCAAGACGTGCTTTCGTGAGATCCCAACATCACAGGAGAAGCAAATGTTTTCATCTGGCTGAGTCTCAAAGCTACACACTTAATTTCCAATTTGGGTTCCGGACTCTTTATATCTCTAAGCTTCAATCTGTAACTGAGAGCCAGAGTTCAAGTCGTCTTTGTGGCTCTCATTTATCTTATCCATTTCTCTGCTCCGCAGCAGTCCAGATGAGCAGTGCATTTTCAAAGAGTCTACTGAACTCTGCCTCTAAAGCACCTTTAAGATGTGAGCTGTGGTGCAGCAGCAGACCAGGGCGCCAGCTTTTTAACCCCATACACGAGTTTCTAGCATGGGCCATGGGGGGTCTGCTGCTGTGTTTGAGGTACAACTTTCCCTTGAATCCCTCTGCTGCTGTTTGATAATCCCCCTCTTCTTCCTATGCTGTTTTCTGTTGCTGTAATCCCTCTGCTTGAATTAGAAGAGAGAAGAGACGAGGATGTGTAACGTCTCAGACAGAAAGGATGGCTTTGTCGGGCTGTGAGCCTCCTTTCAATCAGCATGTCCACAATGTGATCCATCCATCAATACTGCCTAAGTGCTCCTACTCTACCACAAAAAACCATCTTATATCCTTAACTAATTATTTATACTGCTGTAAATAAAGGAGCATTATGTTTGGTGCTAAAACAGCAGCATATTTATCTTTATTATGCAATATTAGCGCAGCGTTGAGCAGAAATATACTATAAACTGTGCTCTATTTGCTGATTTCTTCCCTTTTTCCTTTGTCTCGTTTCAATCGTTCAGATAATCAAACTAATTTTAATCTTAGACAAAGATAATGTCCTGAATAAATACAAAATGCAGTTTTCAAATGAGAATTTTATTTATTAAAGGAAAACAAAAGTTATCCAAACCAACCTGGTTCCGCCCCAGTTGGCAGAATTACCTGCAATTAAGATCCGGCTGAGAGTACCGGGCTTCTGTCGCTACAAATTAAATGTTACATCTTCAGTAGTTTGCAAGGAGCACTCCTGGAACCTGTTTCCCTGGGTTTGTACAGAGTTCAGAGTACCAACACATTTTCATGTAAACATTTCAAACGTTTTTGGACTTTAAGTTTTAACTTCTTGCAGAGTCATTTTAGGTAGGTAGATAGGTAGGTAGGAAGGAAATGCAAGGATGATAGGAACGAAGGAAGGGAGGAAATCCCTTTTTCACACTGTGTAGGAACCCTGTTTAGTTCTAGCACCTGCCTGGCCAAATGCGCTCCACAACCGTTTTCAAAGATTGCTTTTAGGCCCAATTTTCCACCTGTCTGAGAACCAGCTCACGAAGGCTCACAGAACAGTAAAGCATCCTGGTCTACAGTACAACACATGACCAAGCAGAGACGCTGCTGGCGCACAGTGTGGTTTCCGGGTCTCTAAACGTGATGATTTCTAACCTCAGGGGTGCGTCATGCCTTGCAGATTGCCACGGTTAAGACGCTGAAATGACAAAAAGCAGTTATAACAGTCCTGCCTCAAGATTCGGCTGCATCAATAAACATCAGCAGCACAACAGTGCATGGGTAAGCCATGGGCGACGAAGAGCGATGGTTTAACAATGTACACATCAATTAACAGGAGAAATCAATGCTGCCCGCTGACCATGCTGACAAGTTCAATTTTAATGAATGTGTCAAAAGATGGCTAGGAGGCACACCCAAAAATGGATAATTTCCTGTTTCCCCTCCAGAAACGGGCTCCGTCAACAGCTTGTGATGCTACAGCTACTGACACCCTGTGTAGATGCAAGTGATTATAGATGTCGGTGTCAAAGAGAGGCTGCAGGAAGGAGGATGACGGAAAGTAAACTGTGTGTGAGGAGACATCTCATTAAGAGCTAAAACAGCTCCACAAGACAAGTTCAGGTTTAGACTCTGTGGTCTTAAAGGCCACACGTCAACAAACACACACGCACACACACACAGATGATGATGATGCCCTTGTTCTTCAACTCACTGATGCTTTCAACTGTGTGTATGTGTGTGTGTACGTCAAAGTGTGACCCATGTTCGCCATTGTGGTATTTGTCTCCGACAGTCCCGCTCGAATCAAAGCGCCACAGCAAAAGGGGGGATACCGAGGAGCCAAAACAAAGAGCTGCAGACAGCCAGGCGAGGGGAGGATTCAATGCGACAAGAGAGCCAGCTGAGAGAGGAAGACAGCGATGCTCGGACTCAGACTGCGACACAGATTGGAGACGGGCAGGCAGGAATTAAACGGAAAGACAGAATGGATCAAAAAGAGCCAGGCTACACATCAGTTCTCAGTGCGACAGAGAAACACCGTGATTACATGTCTGTTTGGGCAGCTCCATCATTCTCTACCCCGGTGCCAAACAAGTGCACTGTTCCCATGGTAACGGGCATGTTCAGGGTATAATGTCTCCCAAAAAAAGTAAAATAAAATTCCTCTTTGTGACTCTTTACTTGTCTTGGATACAGACGTGCCTATGTGTTCTGAAAATAGGAGCGAGTGGAGAGCTGAAAGTCACTGGTGAGTGTAGTTCCTGAAGTAGTCCGGGCACAGATGGTCCATATGTGCGTTCAGACAAGTAATGCTCAGTGGCTCTAGGTCACAGCTGGTGATCGGGGCTCAGAAAGTGAGAAGTCACACTTGGGCTGGCAGCATGAGAGCTCCACCTGTGGCGAATATCAGTTCGTGCAGCGACGTCAGACCCGAGGCCGCGAAGATCCACCTCAGAGTTCCGGGCTTCTGTCGCTACAAATTAAATGTTGCAGCTTGGTTAGGCGAAAGCAGCACTCCTGGAAGCTGTATCTCTGGGATTGTACAAAGTTCAGCGTTCCTACAAGTTTTTCATGTCATAACTGCACACTTTTTTAGACTTAGATTTTTAGGTTTTACTTCTTTTAGAGCCATTTAAAAGAAATTGAGAGTTTCTATAGTTATCCAGAAATAAAAAGAACACTTCCAGATTGTTCCAGTTTATATAGAAACGGTGTAAAACTATAACATTCCTCTGCTTTCATCCGTACAGTTCACCTAAAGGCCTATACTCATGTTCATCAACTGCTGTCCTTCAGTGAATCTGCAACAAGCCTAATAACTTTTTTACCCTCAATCAGAAAAATCTCACAGATGAACCCATGGTCTTCCTAAATTAATATATAAGAGCTTCAAAATGCGCGATAGCGATAATTATCACCCATGCCTGCCAAATGTGCATCCAACTGTTTCTCACCATCATAGTTTACACATTGCAAGTTTCACCCAAAGCTGTTTAACACTTAAGGCGCTGTTGTTTCAGCTGCAATCAGTTTACCGGTTATTGCAGAAATTACCCCGTGGTTTAATACAACCTGCATGTCATCCCTGCAAAGTGTGTTTCAATCCCCCGATGTATCATTATGGCTTTGACTGACAGCTAAATTATCATTTTAATATTTAAACCCGACTACGACCAAAACTCCCATAAAACTACTTGACATTTAAATACATACGTACTGGAAGGATCGGACTTGCCAGACAATTTAGTAATTTTTCAACCTTTACAGCTTTAATAAGTTTAGGAAGATTCCAAGACGTGCAAACATGTGCATTGTAGCACATTTCTCCATTTTTCCCCCAAAGATCTTTCAATCAAAGCTCTGTTAAACTGAACTGGGAGCCACACAGTCTCTGGAGGACAGATTTAAGGTTTCTAGGGAAAGTTGTAGTGCAGATAATCAGGATTCTGTGAAGAGATTAGTGTTTGACTCTCTAAACAACATCAGTTTATAAAGAACTGTGAATTGTTTTCAGCTATTCAGACTACAGCATGTTCCCAATTTTTATATCCCCTTAAAACAACCTTGAAACAGCTCCAACATTAGATGATTATTTACACAGATGTCTAAATGGTCACAACGAAGTCTAAAGCTAATTCCCATTTTATATTTGTCTCAAAAAATGAAAATAAAACTAAAACAAAGAACATACATGATCATTCATAATTATTTAAATTGTTTTTGCCACTATGATTTAGCACTAAGTGGAAAACGCCTGTGAAGGAATCCTTGCAACTTCTCATATCTTTAAATTTGTTAATGTGATTCTCTTACAAGTTTTTCACGGTTTGTAGTGAAGGAAAAATGTCAGTGAAACCACACTGGTTGCTGCAGCTTTCAGTCTTTGTAATTCAACTTGCTTAGCCTTGCTTCTCGTCTTCTTCATCAAACAAACAAAAATGAAACGGCAATGTAGCGGAGACTAACAGAGCACAGTTAATATACTAGTCCTTCAGAGCTGCGATTTTCAAAGCAAGGCGATAAACTTTAAAACAAAGGACAAATAATGTTCCGAGACCCCTAAAAACGTGTTAGTTGTCAAAGAGCCATTTCAATACAGCTTTCTGACACCATGCTAACCCTGTGTTGGAGCAGAGAAGATTATTCTGTAGAAACTCCTATAACAACAATATCAGACATGGAGGATAGTTTGAATGATGTATGAGTGATAATGTAGATTATGTGATACTGATTACATGTAGTGTAAATGTTAGGTTTCTATCTTCATTACTTAGTAAAGGCAAACACTCTCCACAAAACCTATATTTAAAAAATGTAAGTTGTCCCTTTACGTCTGGGCTGTGGCTGGACCACAAGACAGTCGTATACCTCTGAACCATCATCATGCTAGTGCACGAGAGCTTAAGCATCCGACTTGCCTTTATCTCTCAGCTCTGACTGTTCTTCCTGCCGCTAAGAGGCTTTCACCCCTCCATCATCATGGGAAGACCGTGAATCAGCCACATTGTGGTTTGGGTTCCATGCTAATATTCTTGTTTGATTCATCAGGTCACACAAACGATTTTCTGGGGCTCCACAGCTTCTTTTTAGTGCAAACAGCAGGCTGTCATATGTCCATTACTCAGAGAGGCTTCTGACTACCAGCTCAAGCAGAAAGGCTTGATTGATGGAGAGCTTTCAGCAGGTTCTCGCATCTCTGGAGAGGACTTTAACTTTTTAACTGATGGAACGACCAGTGGGTCTCTTGTTGGGTCCTTTTTTCCATAAATAGAACACTCAGCTTTCAAGCACAACATGTCTGAGGGTGATTATAATGCACTTTACAATAGGTGGAAACACGTGTTAAAATCGTGCAGTAGTCCGACACAAGAAATGGAAAAGCTGCTGACAGAAAAACTGAAACAAATAAGAAAGCTGGTGGTGAATAAAGATTTAAACTAAGCTTCAGATCATTGTTCTGCAGCATAACTCAAGGGTGCCTTAGCTTAGGGCAACAAACTGATGTCCAGACATTCTCTGGTAAAAACACAAATTTCATGGGTCCATTAATCACACTAAATTGTCTAAGTCTAAAAGAAGCAATGCAGCCCCAGACCATCATATTACCACCACTGTGTTTTACTGTCTATATGTTCCTTTTGGCAAATATTCTGTTAGATAACACAAACCTTCCTTCCAAGAATACTTCCCCAAAAGACCAAAGGATAATCAAGATGTGTTTTCGGAAAATGTCAGACAAGCCTTTGCAGTGGTTTTCATCTTGGTACTCTCCCATGGAGGTCATTTTTGTTCAGTCTCTTTGTTATTGTTGAATCAGACTTCATTCAGACCGACCACGAATGACGTGATAAGAGCGAGTGATTTACATGTTAACCCTATGTAGAGGCGCGATGCGTACAGAACGATTAGGGGGAATAGAACAAAGCGAATCCCATGATGGTTGCAAAGCAAATTTCGCTTTTTGAAAGTTGAAAAATCTGAACTTTTCTGTCAATTTGCATTGCCAATCAGTCAGTGCAGTCCCTGCAAAGAATAAGGGAAAACAATACCTACAATCCGCCAACATCACATATATAAAAAAGACAGAAACATTCATGTACACATAGGATGAAGGAAGGTTTGCTCTGAGAGGTTTATGGGTGGCTTTGAAAAAAGCTGTTGAAATGTAGTCCTGAAAAGGACTGGTTAATAAGGTACGCATGAAGTTGTGAAGCACAACATGTAGCCTTCACACACAGCTTTTTATTGAGCTGAGATTTTTTACTCTCTGGAGACAGATGGACAGGCGTTCTGCAGTGGCGATACTGTGCCTGTTGGTGTCCCGGAGGCTGATTAGCAGAGCAGCAGGACTTCAAACTGGGCCCTGGATAGGTGAAATGGTAAATGGACTGAACTTATAGTGCCTTTCCAGTCACACTGACCACTCGAAGCGCTTTACACTAGAGCCACGCACTCACTAACATGCACACATTCATACACCGATGCCCAGATCGGTAGGGAATTTGAGGTTAAGTGCCTTGCCCAGGGGCACATCGACATGTGGCAGGAACCCACAACCCTCGGATTGCAAGACGACCACTCTTCTCACTGAGCCACAGTCACCTACTGCTGAAAGTACCACTGAAAGCGACTGTCATCCAGACCCTGCTCCTGGAGTAGGTGGTACTTTCCAAACTGGTTCTGTCTCTGGAGAATCTGGTGAACCCAGAGACGTTGATGACGGCGGTGTTGTTCAGCTTCCCATAAATAAAGCGCCGTTACTCGCTCCGTAAAATCCAGGTCCGCCATGTTGAGTTGAAACCGGACAGCGGCAGATAGAAGCTCCTCCTATGTGATGACACGGTGAGGCGAGTCGAGCGTCGTCGGCGAAATGTCAGGCGAGCTACAGGCAAAAATCTCGTTGAAATCACGGTCGGTCTGAACGCACCGTAAGGCAAGTGAGGCCTGCTGTGCTTCAGTTGTGGGTTGGTTCGGGCCCTCGTAGGTGAGTTGTCAGAGCTTTTAGAGTAACTATGGTAAGTCAGCCACACTTCACCACTGTTCCATCTTTTCTCCATTTGTGGATAATAGATCTCACTTAGGTTTACTGCAGTCCCAAAGACTTAGAAATGGCTTTTTAACCCCATCCAGACTGATAGATGTTAATACATTATATCATCTGCTATAGATTTTTTAAAGATCAGGTCATGATGTTTTGCTTTTTCAGATCTTTAGCATTTTTATTTATTCAGGACATTTTTGTCTGACATTAAAATTTGTTTGATAATCTGAAACATTCAAGAATGACAAAGCCAACAGATGAAATCTGTTGAAATATTCATTCTCACAGCACTGTGTATATATGGAATATGGCATAAGCCTGGGAACTTCAATAAAAGATAATATATAAAAAGAATGTACAACTGCTGTCTTCATTGTTTGGGTGACTTATTCCTCTGGCGATATGTCTTCACTTATAATTTATGATAAAAGCTCATAGACAGAGAGCAGAGGTTCTCTTCAACATTTCTATAAATAATCTTGCATTCAACCTTCAAGAGCTCCAAAGCAGCAGCACATAAAGCATCCAAAAGGACACACTGCGCTGTGAGCAATTTCTTTTACAAACTAGGAATAACTCTACAGCCATCACTGTACCATTCATCTGTAGCTAGACGGCGAAAGGTAAACAAAGCTGTTCCCTCTGCGAAAGCACAAGCCATCCTGGGAAATCAGCAGCATAAGGAGAAGCAGGTGAAGCAGAAGTGGTTGCAGAAGGGAAAGAAAATGTAAATTACAGCACTTCATCACAACGTTACTCCAAGATGGCATCATCAAATGCAGATAATGTATGTTAAAGCTTCCCCGAGCACAAAAAACATGTTTATGTTTGATTATAAAATCCTTCGGTGTGTTTCTGCATCATAGTGCTGGACATTACAACTTTTCAATTTAACTGTAAAAACTTTAGACTCAAACCACAGTGGTGGCTTGACTGCAATGTCTGCAACATTAAAGGGAGCTCGGTGTTAACCAATAGCAAAGCTGTGTATAAAGGTGTTAAATTCACACTTGGAATCCCAAACCTAAATCCTAAAAGATCTACTCTAAATATTATTGATCAATATGATTTATTAGCACAAACAGTGTTGATGATGACAGCTGTAATCATTTACCAAATATGTACAGATGGGCAAAAACTATTTATGCATCTAGCAGATTGATTTGAAATCATTTTCATTCTCCAAAAGTGTTTGTTCTGATAGAAAATGTGATAAAACAGAGTCAAAAAGATAATTTACTAACATTTGATCTAAAATGGCATGCCAAAGCTTTTCTCTGGTCTGTGGTCTGTCATTGTATGACTTTTTGACCTCTTCTGATCTTTTTTCTGTCTGCTTCTGCCTCTCTGCCTGTTCAGACGCTTTTCTCCTAAGCAGCCTGCTTGCTCTCATTCTATTACTCCTAACATTTTATCTCTTAGCCAAAATTACAGAAATATTGGACTAAAACTACTTCTAACCAGCAACTCCCAAGGATTATTATTTTTATTTAATTTTTTTCTAAAGGATTTTGATGTTTTTATAATCAAACTCAAAAGAAGGACAAGTTGACGCCAGCTAATCAGCACAAGATGCCTCCCTTCACCACAGAGGACTTCGACAAACCTTTACAGAAATTGGCTGTTTTGGAGATGAAAATCCATTGACTAGAAGTGAATGTGGAGGTGAATACGGGGTCTAACAATGATTCAACTCTGCCTGTGATCCCAAACAGTGACAGCCAGCTCAACAACTCAGCCGGCAATCAGAATACTGAGAATGAACCTACCGGCAGACCCCTTGGCATGTTTTAGAGGCATGCCCAAAGAATCAAGGTGGACGACTCACTGGAAGATCTCAGCAATTAAATAAATTAGAATGGCCAGAATTACAGAGAAATGCCCCCGTTTCCCCTGGGAAAAGGAGACTTCGACAGTGAGCTGCTGTCACAACAACTGATAGGAGTGAGACAGCTGGAAATAATGATATTCTCCTCCAAAACAGATTTGCTCCACTACAGAATGAAAACCAGGAAAATGATCCATCTTCTGAGAACAATAAAAGGTTTGAGAACAACCTTCATTCTAAACAGTCTTCTCCTAAGCTGCCAAAGAAAAAGCGCCCCACCAGACCAAGAACCCTAATAGTGGGCAACACAGCTGTGGATGGGATGAAAAACTTCTGCAACAAGAAAAACACGGAAGTTATGACTGCTACCAGTAACGTGGTGTCCGATATCTCAGAGAATATTCTTGCAATCACAGAAAAGTGCCTGTCTCTAGAAAACCTTATTATACACTGTGGAGCCATGGATGACGTGGCTAAGAAAAAATCAGAAGGACTGAGGAGGATTTCACTCGTCTTCTGAATATTGTTGGAGGTCTCAATATCAAGGTGTTTCTCAGCGGACCCTTTGCACCGATTTTCTGTGGAGATGAGATTTTTTTGAGACTTCTGATGATTAATAAGTGGTTGAAAAAAAATGTACCACTACACCTGTGAACTTTATCGACAACTTTAATAATTTTTGGGAAAAAAGACAACTCTTCAAGCAAGATGGTTTCCGTTTGAACCAGCCAGGAGCCAGACGTCTCACATCTAATCTCTTCTATTCAGTAAATAATCCACCAGCAGCTTCAACCTTCAGCAGAGAACATGGAGTATCACCAACAATGATAACGCTGCCTCCAACAGCTCCAGCAGAAACAATCAGCCAGTTGGCTGAGAAAGAGAGGTCATCACAAAAAGTCTCCCCGTCGAAATCCACAGGAGAAGTGGACCCCCCCATTATACCCCCCTCCCCCCAAACCCAGACCGACACCCCCGGTAAACCCCCCTCACCCCAGACCGCACAGAACTCTCCCATCTCCCCACTGAGCCCGCTTTTTGCTTTACTGGATTCTGATAACATGAAAGGAGCTCTTAAAATCGGGACCCAAATGACTCTGACATCTTCTCCATTCAACACCCCCGTGGCCGAGGCCCTGCTACTAAACCAACATCTTCCGAATGCCGCAGACCTCCACCACCTCCTAATCTATCTCCTAATCAGGACCTTCAAATCACTTCTCTGTGATACAGTCTGGGCCCCAGTAGTAACTCTATCAGAAATGAGCATGTCCAGGAAAAACTTGGGCCCCTAATAGGAGATAGTTGTAAAATCTCTGTGCTTATACGTGACAGAAAAATAAAGCCAAAAGGATAAGAGACAGTAATAAACAATCAACAAAAGCCATAAACTGTCAGATACAACCAGACACAGAGTTAATATCAGCAAGTAAGTCATATAAACTGCCATTATTGAACATTAGATCTATGTCAGGAAAAACATTTTTAATCAATGACTTCATTACTGACCATGATGTTATGTTTTTAACAGAAACATGGTTACATGAATTTAATGAAGCTCCCATTCTGAGTGGCTTAGGTTACCCTGAGCTATCTCTGTAGTTATGCTGCTATAGGCTTAGGCTGCTGGAGGACATAATGACCACTTTCACCCTCTTCGCTACATTCTCACACTACTCTCCAATTCTGCATTATTTGCTGTTATTTCAGTTTTTAACTTTATGTTCTCTCTCTTTTCTCCTCCTAGAAGCTGCACCTGGCCTGACTCTGTGTCTACCTGTGACACCTTTCTGGAGAGGGGCATCGTCCAAGCTTCTGCTGGCAACAACGTAATGCTCACCCTCTACCGATGATCCACATGGCCCTGTCTTTTAGTGTTTAACCTTTTCTCTCTCCTAGACATAGCTACTGACAGAGCTTCTACTGTAACTAACTCTATGTGCTCTCTTTGACTCTAACCTTGAAAACTGGCTCTGAGTTTATCTGTTCATTCTTTCTAGGTGAAATGACTAAAAGAGCTACATCCATTAACCTTTACTTTTCCTTCCCATAGAAAGTACTCCTGGATCAGTGCTTCTTTGTTCTCTTTGTGTCTCTGCTCTGTTCTCTCAAACCCCCAGTCGGTCGTGGCAGATGGCCGCTCACACTGAGCCTGGTTCTGCTGGAGGTTTCTTCCTGTTAAAAGGGAGTTTTTCCTCTCCGCTGTCGCTAAATGCATTGCACTTCTGTCCTGAAGACAGAAGTGCAATTGATCTACGTGATCTTCTTTTCTTTCTGTTCTCAGTGGAGGAGGACGCTTTTTCTCTGTCTCCCACCCCCTTCCATATCTGCCCTGCTTCAGCTCTGTGTCTTGTCTTTGGAGCCTCTTCTTGCATATCTTCCAAATTCTTAGTTATGGATTTGGTCAGCTGTTCTCTCAATGCAATTGATAAAATTTTCTTGAGGAGAAGATAGGGTGAAGGAGAACCCAACTTGTTCGGATTGGACGTTTTTCTCTGGATACACAATGGACTCCTGGCAGAAGTGGAGGATTGTGTGTTTGTCGATAATGTCAGTCGAGGATGTGGAAGATGTGTATATAATTGGATGTTTGATATCAGGATTTCTGCTTTTTGGAGTCAGCGGTTACCTGGCATATCGAGAAATTCGGAGAGTGTCAGCAGCTGTTTTGGCAATTGTAAGGCTGCCTGGCATGTATGATGGGATCTTCAGGGCGATCAGCACTCAGACTGAGATGTTACGTGAGCTGAATCGCAGACTGGATGTGATCCTTACACAGGATCGCAGGCAGGTTGCGGTTCTTGGACTCGGGTGAAACGGGATAAATCTTGGAGAAAGTTGTTCGCTCGGATCTGGCGAAAGACCAGGAATTTGGCTGTTTGGATTTGCCTTTGAGAAGCACCAGCGAGACTCTCAAGGCTGACGGAAAATTAAGAGTCAGCCTAACCCAAATAATTATTGTTTTTCTGAATCTGGCTCCCCTGCACGGCCTTGATGGCTGGCTATCTTCAACGTCTCCTGGAAGTTATGTAACCATGACGCTCTGCTCCCTCTGCCCCCTCCCTTCCCTGAGGACATCTGTGGACCTGCTCAGAACTTTGTGGCCGGTTGATGAACATTCCAAAGTACAATCAAGGACAATGGCCTCTGGGACAGTGCTTCATGGACTTACTTGCACACACTCACTTGCACACACACACATGCTCAAAATAAACACATGAACCCCCTCACACCACCTTCACCGTTCCTGGCATGATGTTGTTTTGTAAACTTGTTGCTTCTTTGTGCTGAGGTTTTTTGCAATCTCAAACTGTATCCTGTTAAGGATAAAGTGTGAAATATGATTTTTTCCCTCTACTTTCCTAATGTGGCCTCTTTTCTCATATAGCAAGGGCAGCGCCTGTGAGTGTGCAGCAAAGCCTCGGTGACCCGTCCCCCACTTGTCATGTGTCATGATGTCTGTTTGGATGGGTTGTACTGGAATTCTAATTTCCCCTCGGGGATCAATAAAGTATCTTTGAATTTGAATTGAATTGAATTGTGACACTCTTAGAAATTTTGGTTTGACTCAACATGTTAAACAGCAAACGCACAAAGAGGAACATATTTTGGACTTGATCATCACTAAGGGTCTAAACATTTCCAAGGTGTCTGTAACTGATGTTGCTCTATCTGACCACTTTTCTGTTATTTTTGAAAGCATCATCTGCAATGACTCATTTTGCCAAAGAGACATGATAACAAAACGCATCTTTAAGGACGATGCTGCTAAAACCTTTAATCAGATTTACTCTTCTACCTCCACTTTGTCCTGTAACACTGTAGATGAGCTGGTAGATAACTTTCATTCTAAAATCTCGGACATCATTGATTCAATTGCTCCAATTAAAGTGAAAGTTGTTTCTGGAAAGAAAATGTCTCCATGGAGACGTGCTCCACCAGTCAGAAATGAAAAAAAGGAGTGTCGAAAAGCTGAACGCAGGTGGCGAAAGACTGGACTCCAGGTTCACTATATTATCTATAAAGAGAGACTATACAGATATAACCTACAACTGAAAAATGCAAGGGAATCCTTCTTTTCTGAGATAATCAGCAAAAACATTAACAATGCTCGTGCATTATTTGCCACGGTCGACAGGTTAACAAACCCTCCTGTAACTGTAGCATCTGAACTCCCCTCTACCAGGGCCTGCAATGAATTTACTAACTTCTTTACTGAAAAAACCCAAAAGATCAGAGGGGCAGTCAGCACATCCACATCCACTCCAGTACCAATGTTGTCTCCAACTAGAACTGATTTTGACAACATTTCCCAATTTCACCAAATAAACTGCAAAAACTTAGAAGAAATTGTACAGCAACTAAGCTCTTCTTCCTGCTGTCTCAGTGTTTTACCCACAGCTTTCCTTAAGAAAGCTTTGCCTGTAATAACATCTGATTTAACACAAATAATAAACACGTCCCTTTTGTCAGGTGTTTTCCCCCAGGCCCTGAAAAAAGCAATTATCAAACCTCTATTGAAAAAGAGCAACTTGGACAAGCTGCTACTACAGAACTACAGGCCTATATCAAACCTCCCCTTCATCAGTAAGATTATTGAAAAAGCTGTGTTTCAGCAGTTAAACAACTTCCTAACAACAACCAACTGCTTCGATGTCTTCCAGTCAGGCTTCCTGCTCACCACAGTACAGAGACTGCTCTTGTCAAGGTGTTCAATGACATCCGTATAAATGCAGACTGTGGAAGAACCACAGTGCTGGTATTATTGGACCTTAGTGCAGCATTCGACACTGTTGATCACTCCATTTTATTAGAGCGCCTGGAAACCTGGGTCGGCCTTTCTGGTACAGCACTCAACTGGTTTAAATCCTACTTGAAGGACAGGGACGTTTTTGTGTCAGTAGGTAACTTTACATCAGAGACCACAAAAATCACATGTGGTGTTCCCCAAGGGTCCATCTTAGGGCCCCCTTCTATTCAATATCTACATGCACCCCCTAACTCAGATTTTAATAAACAACAACGTAAGTTATCGTAACTATGCAGACGACACACAGCTATACGTTACGATGTCACCATGTGACTATGAACCCATTCAACGCTGGGTAAATGGTTAGAAGAAATCAATGCATGGATGTGCCAAAAATTTCTTCAGCTGAATCAAAACAAAACTGAAGTAATAATCTTTGGACCAAAGGAAGAACATTTAAAAGTTAGCACACAGCTTCAGTTAATACAGCTAGAAACCACCAGTCAGGCTCGAAATCTGGGTGTAGTGATGGACTCAGACCTGAACCTTCAGAGCCACATAAAGACAGTAACAAGGTCGGCCTTCTATCAC
Source organism: Girardinichthys multiradiatus (assembly GCF_021462225.1). Lineage (NCBI taxonomy): Eukaryota > Metazoa > Chordata > Actinopteri > Cyprinodontiformes > Goodeidae > Girardinichthys > Girardinichthys multiradiatus. The sequence goes on from NC_061807.1 coordinate 20,466,522, forward strand.
CTAAAGAACATCTCCAGGATTAAAGGACTAATGTCTCAGCAGGACCTTGAAAAACTAATTCATGCGTTCATCTTTAGTAGAATTGATTACTGCAACGGTGTCTTCACAGGTCTGCCTAAAAAGTCGATCAGACAGCTGCAGTTGATCCAGAACGCTGCTGCCCGCGTCCTCACTAGAACTAAGAAAGTGGAGCACATCACCCCGGTTCTAAAGTCCCTACACTGGCTCCCTGTAGCTCAGAGAATAGAGTTTAAAATACTTCTGTTAGTCTATAAATCACTGAATGCTTTAGCACCAAAATACATTACAGACATGTTGTCAGTGAATCAACCATCCAGAACTCTCAAGTCTTCTGGCTCAAATCTACTCTGCATACCCAGAACCAGAACCAAATATGGAGAAGCAGCTTTTAGTTTTTATGCTCCACTAATCAATCAAATAAACTCCCAGAAAACTGTAAAAGTGCCGAAACCCTAAGTTGCTTTAAATCAAGATAAAAACCTATTTGTTTAGAGTGGCCTTTGACTGTGCCATCCAAGCATAATTAGTTACGTTTTCAGTCCAATTTTCCTTTTTTCTTATCCATCATTCTATTCTCTTTATTTTATTTTTTTTAATTACCTCTGTTGTTTGATTTTCTGTATCATTGTAATGTTTTTCTGTATGTACAGCACCTTGAGTGCCTTGTTGCTGAAAAGCACTATATAAATAAACTTGACTTGACTTATATTTAAATGTATTTTGTCTTTGGGTGTTGTATCTATATAGTGCTTTGCCCTGCAAGAAAACATTTTGGGTGTCAAGAATTCTTCATATAAAATAAAAATTTTATATGAACGTCTTTTAAGAATATATCTGATATTTATCTGTCCAGATAAATGTATAAAATTAGATTTATATAGTAGGAAAAACAAAAACAATAGCATCAACCAAGTATAGAAGATTTTGAGAATAAAAGAACATGTTAATGGGTCCGGGGAACAAGTCAGTCTCTTGTAAATAAATTTGTAATATAGCCACCATTTGGGGGGTTTGATTCCACAGGACTGCCACTCAGCACCTATTGCAATTCATAGACAAAATATCATGTCGGTTTTTGTTTATCAAAGAAGACCTGAAAAAAAGGCATTTTTGATGTGAGTCAAAGGTCCATCCTTAATACATCACCTGAGCAGATAATCAGGTCGGTGCCTACTAGTGGTGGGCAATATGGACTTAAAATGATCACTATTTTGATAAACGATAAAAGTGATGATAAAAACTAACTTATTGTGTTTTTAGGTAACCGTGTGGCTGTGACTGCATCTGACAACCATAGCGCCACTAACACAAATACTGCTCTTGAATAATATACCTGTTTTGAAAAAGGCTTCTTCAAGACACCAGTTACATCAACATTTGTGATTTCCATCACTAAACTGCACACAGTAACTGCATTCAATCATATTTATTGATATTTATTGGTGCTCTCATGGAACCAACAGTGGAGAAAACAGTAAATGTAACAATCCCAACAATAGTCAGTTTTTGAGTATTATAAACATCATTAATTAGAATTTATCATTGTCACTATAAGACAAAATTCCTATCATGTTAAGAAATTTTTCACGATAAACGATATGCCTGGTTTTAACAGCATTCAAGCTGTGCATGCTGGTAAATTGCAGCCTCCTGATTAATCTCACATCTGCTCGCTTGGTTCTGTTGCTTCTTCTGGACTAATTCGCGGTGCTCCTGGTTTTCTGCCTTGGTCATAAGGACTTTACCAGCAAGCTAAAAAACCCCATGGCCACTGTTTATGATATGTACCCAGACAATAATCTGCCTGAGGTAGGAGCTCAGCCTGGAAGTACCTTTAACACAATGACCGGTTTCTAAAATTGGTTTTTAATACATGCTATCAAATATAGTGTGCCTAGGCTACACTGGGCTCAAAAACCCTGCGATCCCCACTGCAGATTGCTCTCTATTACACGTCTCTCTTAATAACACATGTCAGAAAAGCAGTCTAGAGTTCATACGATAATATTCTCTTTTTCTGATTCGACACCTTCTGATTTGCTGTATTTCCAAGCACCTCATTACTATAGCATTTTTTTCAGGCTAGGTCAATTCCTGTTTTCCTGGACCTGCCACTACAATCTAAACTGTGTTGTGTAGTTCATTTAGCTAAGTGCATCTGTCATGAAGTTGTTGTTCAATCAGTCAAAGCTTGATGTATCGATTTTCCTGATGAGGTCTTCAGTTTGTGCTCTGGGTAAAAATGATACTAAAATTGATGTTTATGCATTTTTTGTGCATCAAGTTCTAGGTAGTGGTAAATTAATGGTAAGAAAACTATTTACGTCCTTAAAAATGCTTAGTTTTGTTACTGATGTGATGCACAGCATGTTTACATATTAATGGGTAAATAAAAGAAAGGAGAGTCCCTATTTAGTTGTCTGTTTAGAAGGGTGAGGTGATTTTTATAAAGGATTTTATAAAACCATTTCACCTGCTACAGCTTGCATAAGAATAGATGACGTTGGTAGCAGCAAGGAGCATTGCACTGTCTGACCCTGGCTTCCATTTGCTGAAATGTCCACTTATGAGAATATTTTAAGTGTCTTGAATGTTTTCCGTCTGTAAGTGAGCCGTCTCGGTGGTAGTTTTTGCAGATTGGCTCTCGGTGTGCCCACACCTTCATACGACCACTTCAACAGATGCTTTTTCTGCACCGGCAACTTCCATGGACAAGAAAATAAGAAACTAACCTAGAAAACTTACATATATATATATATATAGATAGATAGATAGATATATAAAAACTGTATTACATATAATAAATTAAACATACAGTATCTTGCAAAAGTATTTACACCCTTTAAACCTTTTCACTTTTTGTCACGTTTAAGCCACAAACTTTAATGTGTTTTATTTTTAAATTTTTTTACAAACAAAAAATCTGAGGTGTATTCTGCATTTGTATTTAACCCCCGGAGTCAATACTTTTTAAAGCAACTTTTCACTCTCCCAGTTTTACACATCTAGAGACGGACATTTTTGCCTGTTCTTTGCAGCTCTAGTGCAATCAGATGGGACGCAGATCAGCTGTGGACACAATTTTTAAGTTTGTCAAAACATTTAGGGTTACAATATTCTGAAACAGAAATATATGATCTTAATCATTTCTAATGTAGCTGTGACTTCACTACCTGCTGGATCTTCATTATCGAAGCAAATTTTGGAGTTTTTTTCTACATACCCGCTAACTTATATCTACCAAAAGACTCTGGGATGTTACTCTCATTACTACCAGAAACTACCTCTATATTACATAGGGACACCTTTTTCCCCTGGACTCCACATTCAAATCAGGTACAAAAAGCTTGCTGGGGGCACAAATCATTTTTGTGATTGATTTTGCAATCCCCTGATGTGATGCCACCCTGGATAGTGAGCCATATTGCCAATATCAATACATCTTTCTTACTGCATAATGGACTTCAGATTGTTTTGAAGTGGCCTTAAACCTTCCTCAGATTGATGGGTTGCAACAAATTGCTTCTCTAAGGCCATTACTGATGTCTTTCTGTCCCAGTGTTGTGTTAAAACACACCTATGAGCTTCAGACCAGTAAACTGCCAAAACTTCACCATTGGATATTATGGAATCAAGAAGGGTGTACTTTCTTCTTCCTGTGTTAGTAACATAATCTGCTGTTAAACTGAGCTGCTTTACTTCCTTCAGTTCAGTTAACTTTAAACCTGATATCCTTGCATCACTAACGGTGGCACTTGTAAGAAAAACAGCAATAACAGCACAGGGCTAAGAAAGAAATCATGCAAGTTAGAGTTCTGTTCTCATTAATATAATAACATTTTGATGTCTGGCTGCAAAAACATAAAACGTGACATATTTCGTGACAGATTCCTGTAAGTAATCACATCATACCTCCTTCTGTAGTGAAGGCACAGAAACAGACACTAAAAATAAATATTTAAGCAGCTCCCACTGTGAGACTCTAAAATCCAGCAAGATAAAACAGCTGTCAAAATGCTGCTTGATTTTTCAGCCTATAAATCTTATTAAATTGCATTTTTACGTTTCCGACCATAATAACCAGTAAACACGTGAGTAGTGCTATGAAAGGTTAGTAGATAAGGCTGCTGTTACTCGTATGGAGCGAATATCTAAACTAACTGTGTACAGGATAACAAGCAACATAATATAATATTTATAGACTTGAATCTAAGCAGTTTTGCTAAGACTGAATAGTAGAGTTTCTATAACAGCAATGACAAGCTTAGCTGCAACATATACAGCTTCTAGTACAGGTTGATCCACAAATAGCACACCGACTCAAATAGATCTCTCATTGGTTTCAGCTCAAAGTCTCAACTGGAAAAAACAGTCTCCATTCAGAGACAAAAGAGTGAAGTCAGGAAATAAAGAAATTCTGTAAGAATGTGTGGCAGAGCTCATTTACAGATAAGGGACAAACTTAAAATGAGTCAAAGTTCAGATCAACTTTCCTACCTTTACTAAGAAGATACCTTTTGGTAAGGGCAATAGATATTTTGTGCCTTAGCTGTCCAAGTCATGGATTTGTTTGGGAGATATCATGCTAAAGTGACATTTTGCATGAAAGCCACAAAACCGCAAATTCAGCTTCATCAACGTATCCCTTATTCCTACCCTGGGAATTTGTACATTCCTGTTTGTGATGGTGTGAGCAACATTAGAGTCACTGAATTAAACATGAACTCCTCAACTAATAGCACGCCATATTTAATTAGTATTTTAGATTGAAATCCCCATCCCTACTGTACACTAAAATATATAGTTAAGCCAAAAATGATTCATACCACTGGCAGACTTAGGTTCTTCTGACTGATTGTTGTAGCCCAGCCACAGTCCTGATCTGAATCTGAGCGAACCTGCAGGAGCCAGAGATTAGGGTAATGGCAAGGAGGCCTTCCAATCTATAAAGTTTGAGCTCACTTTGAGAGATAAATCATTTTGTTACCAATGACAAAAGATAACATAAATTATTTTCTTCAAAACTGATCCTCCAGTTACGATGTCAAATTATCTTCTGAGATATGCCCATCTCTTTAAATATTTGAAACAAAATTCTTGGTTGAATAAACACAGATTTTAAAATCTAATTCTGTCAGAGGTATGATCTGGTTGCATTTTCCAGGTCACTTCTATCAGTCAAAGAAAATAGTATGCCACTATAACCAGAAGTAACAAGGAAAAGGGATTTTTCTATAAACTTCCTACAAAACAGTGTGGAGTTCTGTGACCTACATCTCAATATCTCCATAACCTTTCTGTTTGTTTCATCCCCACTTCTCTGGATAGAAATGCCTGTAATCTTTTTGTAATCACGGCTTCATCTAACAACATCACAGCTACCATCCTTGTGTAATTTTATAGCTCCTTTGGAAAATTTTATTATTTCTCAAATGCAATAGCTGCAACTTCACCAGCAATATATTATTGTTTCTCCAAAACATGAATATAAACTACTCTGCAAATTCAGACATATGTAAACATGCATATAATAAGGTATTTGGCTGAAGGGGTTTGTACATTTGTTGGTAGCTGACATGTTGAATTAGTGGCAGCCACACACACACACACACACTCTCACACATTGATTGTTGCAGACATGTATTGACTGTGGTAGATCAAACATCTTTGTTAAGATAACCTCATGACCGAGCAAACATCTGCAGGGTGCTGGTAAGAGTGAATGAGTGTGTCTTTTTTATCGTGTATGTGGTCGTGAGACACGACTGCATAAATTGTCACGGCAAGATGGCAAGAGTATCTGTGGCTTTCACACTCCACTCCCACTCTGAATTAACAGTTTTTATCAAAAAGAAAAGTCAAATGAGTGCTTGACAACATGAAGTCACTTTTCTGCAAAACTCCCGGCCAGACAATGGCTAAAATCTGTCAATAATAATGTTAAAAAGGCTGTCTGTGCCCAACAATCAACATTCCACTTTACAGGAATGATGAGCAGCTCTTAGCCACACATGTAACCCACTGGCTGCCAATTATGACAACACAGACCACACTGACACTCACTAACACTCCATTACAGCAGAAAAATCGCTGCAATAAAATGTAGTGAGCGGGGCGGCTGGTTAGGACAGGGAGGCATCATCATTTCTCTGACACCTAACGAGAGGTTGAAGACGGTGATTTGAAAGCAGAATAGGACATTTTCAGTTGTGGTACAAGCAAAATATTCAGCAGTTCTGCTAAAGATCCTTCATAGTAAACGTAGTGTACTGTTTGCCTGATCTCATAAAACAGGGTCTGAATAACATACCAATTCAGGTTGCAGGTTTTCTTCCATTTGTTTCCTATTTAAACAAATCATTCTACAACATAAACTCAGGAGAAATAGCACCACATTCTAAACTTTTACCAGAGCAATTTCCTGTCATTTCAAGCAAGGAAATTGACACAAAAACATTTTAAAATGTGCTGGAATTACATGCAAAATGCGACTGGAACGGCTTGCGATTTAAATGCAAAGTCATGATATCGTATTATCCAGACTGAAAAGAATCAATCTTCGGTTGTTACTGGAGGACTCTACCACCCGAAAAGACCAGAACAACGGATTGATCTGATGACTAAAACAGATACAGCCCTCTTTCAAAAGACTGGATAAAAACACGTTGAATTACCAGACCTTATGTTGTCTGACAGAAAATAACCTAGACATGCAGCTGTTGCCTTTGCAGCTGTTCTTCTGATTCTACATGCAGTGCCTTGCACAGGTAATCACACCTTTGTACTTTGTCCCCATTTTTTCACATTACAACTACAAGTTTTTATGTATGTTACTGGAATTTTATGTAATACACTCAAAGTAGTGTCTGATTGTGAACCAACAGGAAAAGGATATGCATTACTTCCTATTAGTCAACCATATAAAATACATTTGCGTTTGTGGCTGTAATTGTAATTTGAAAAAGGTAAAGAGGTGTAAAAACCTTTACAAGCCACTGCCTGTAGGATTCAGCTTCACTTAGTTGGATTAGGGTTATAGCATGGTTATGGTTTGCTGACCGTTTCACAGTCTGAGGTCTTTGAGTTAAAATCATTTTCTTATCTTACATACAATTTACTCATTGAAAAAACTTTAGCCCACACATACCAGGAGAAATGTAGTCAATGCAATGCATTCAATGAAAAAGCATGAAAGGAAGTATTCAGTAACCAAACTCCCACCTGTGGAGGACGGACAGTTACTTTCTATAAGCACTGACTGACTAATTAACAGAGTTTATGAACAAGATTACATCCATCTATTAAAAGAACCACTAAAAGCATAAGAAATAAAAATTGTAGGTGTAAAAAAAGTCAAGGCCTTGTTCAAAAGTTTTTACTATATGGAACCTGAATCCTACAGTTTAATATACTTCAGAAATACCTACTCTAAGCAAAATGTTACTCTCAAAAACAATACCCTGACCAAATGCATTAAATATGACAGTTCTGTTGAAGCTTTTGTTTTTGTTAGGAAATCAAAAGGTTGATGTTTAGCACTTTAAAACCTGTCCCAAAATGCCACTCCGCTTCGATTTTCCCTCAATATTTACAAACATGCTACGTCTTAAAAGAGTACCTTACAGTTGGAGGTAAATCCATTTGAAGGATTCAGTTGAATCTGAAAACCCCGGTCGTAAACAACATCAATACTGTTGTGCTGCGACTGTTGCTGCATTCATATTTGATTGCAAGCGTACCTCGGGGAGTCTGGCACTTACCGAAAACAAAACAAACAAATTATTGAACTGTTCTGTCTGACAGGTTGCTGATTTCTTCCTCTCTAATAATGATTAAGACTTTTCATCACCGTAGGTAATAGATGCCTCTAATAACAGTGGGGCTGGACCAGGCTTCATCTTCTTTCTAACACTACACATATTTTAATGTTAAGGAATTCTGATATTTACATTGCAGTCTTTTTGTTTTGTATGTACAGTACAGACCAAAACTTTGGACACACCTTCTCATTCAAAGAGTTGTCTTTATTTTCATGACTATGAATATTGTAGCTTCACACTGAAGGCATCAAAACTATGAATTAACACATGTGGAATTATATACTGAACAAAAAAGTGTGAAACAACTGAAAATATGTCTTATATTCTAGGTTCTTCAAAGTAGCCACCTTTTGCTTTGATTACTGCTCCGCACACTCTTGGTATTCTGTTGATGAGCTTCAAGAGGTCGTCACCTGAAATGGTTTTCCAACAGTCTTGAAGGAGTTCCCAGAGATACTTGGCACTTGTTGGCCCTTTTGCCTTCACTCTGCGGTCCAGCTCACCCCAAACCATCTCGATTGGGTTCACGTCCAGTAACTGTGGAGGCCAGGTCATCTGGGGCAGCACCCCATCACTCTCCTTCTTGGTCAAATAGCCCTTACACAGCCTGGAGGTGTGTTCTCCGCACAAAGACACGGTGGTTGGAATCAAAGATCTCAAACTTGGACTCATCAGACCAAAGCACAGATTTCCACTGGTCTAATGTCCATTCCTTGTGTTCTTTAGCCCAAACAAGTCTCTTCTGCTTGTTGCCTGTCCTCAGCAGTGGTTTCCTAGCAGCTATTTTACCATGAAGGCCTGATTCACACAGTCTCCTCTTAACAGTTGTTCTAGAGATGTGTCTGCTGCTAGAACTCTGTGTGGCATTGACCTGTTCTCTAATCTTAGCTGCTGTTAACCTGCGATTTCTGAGGCTGGTGACTCGGCTGAACTTATCGTCCGCAGCAGAGGTGTCTCTTGGTCTTCCTTTCCTGAGGCGGTACTCATGTGAGCCAATTTCTTTGTAGCGCTTGATGGTTTTTGCGACTGCACTTGGGGACACTTTCAAAGTTTTCCCAATTGTTCGGACTGACTGACCTTCATTTCTTAAAGTAATGATGGCCACTCGTTTTTCTTTACTTAGCTGCTTTTTCTTGCCATAATACGAATTCTAACAGTCTATTCAGTAGGACTATCAGCTGTGTACTGTATCCATCTCCTGCACAACACAACTGATGGTCCCAACCTCATTTATAAAGCTTGAAATTCCACTTATTAAACCTGACAGGGCATACCTGTGAAGTGAAAACCATTTCAGGTGACTACCTCTTGAAGCTCATCAACAGAATGCCAAGAGTGTGCGGAGCAGTAATCAAAGCAAAAGGTGGCTACTTTGAAGAAACTAGAATATAAGACATATTTTCAGTTGTTTCACACTTTTTTGTTCAGTATATAATTCCACATGTGTTAATTCATAGTTTTGATGCCTTCAGTGTGAAGCTACAATATTCATAGTCATGAAAATAAAGACAACTCTTTGAATGAGAAGGTGTGTCCAAACTTTTGGTCTGTACTATATGTGTGTGGACCAACTGGGATGGTTTCCTGGGCTTATGCCACGTGTACACTCCTAACACAATGATACACATCCACAACCCGTGCTGTCACTTCATAATGTACAGTCTGAGTGTTTATAGAAGTGCACAAATAGACAGGCAGCACAAAAGCAACACATTGTCCATAAATGCTTTTTTAACCACTAGCTTTCCCCTGGTAACTAGCAAGGCCACTGCTACACTCACACTGCCACCTACACACAGAAACACAATCACGCCGTCTTCCTCTGCTGTTCTGAGACCGCTTCCTATAACTACAGTCACAATTCAAAGTGCAAATAATGACAGACCAGATATTTCTGTGGCATGCAGTAGGGCCAGAAACTTGGTGGTTCTTACTAGGGCTGAAACACTTAACTGGATTAATTGCGACTAATCAATTATTGAAATAATCTCAACTAATTTAGTTAGCAGTAACACAAGTTACAGTAACTGTTGTGCAAGTTATTTCAGCAGCCTGAATATTATATTACATTATATTATATTATCAGTCAGTCAGTAATTTTCTACCGCTTATTCCATAGTGGGTCGCAGGGAAGCTGGTGCCAACTCCAGCAGTCTACGAGCGAGAGGCGGGGCACACCCTGGACAGGCCGCCAGTCCATCGCAGGGCAACACACAAACAACCAAGCACACACTCAGTCACACACCTAAGGGCAATTTAGAGAGACCAATTAACCTAACCTATATTATATTATATATACAGACAGTATGTATAATATGTTGCTTTGTGTATTGTCTGTTTTTCTATTTTGTCCTCTTTTCCTGTTGTGCTGCTTTCCCACCTGAAAATCATCAACTCATCAAATCAAAGTAGAAGAAGACCAGCAGGGCTCCTATTCAGTACCAGAGTATCTCGTTTGGTTACGATAATCCAACCCTTTATTCTGGTATGGTTCCAGTAAAATCTAGTTTCTTACTCTTTGCCTCCTGTTGTCCTAACATTACATACCAGGACCTTACCTTGTATCTCTGCTGAAGTCTCCTTACAATTCTCTGTTCAATTCTTCAATTAAACCCCTTCAGTAATTTGTACATGTAAACTCACCAATGTCTTGAGAGCTCAACACTGGTCTGACAAACATCCAATTTACTACAACATATCGACATTGTCAAAATAAGGTGAGATCTTTCCATGTAATCCATGCAACATTTAGTAACTGCTCACAGTTAACTCCATAAACGTTACAATAAATATCCTTATATCCTTATGTGTAATCCATGCAACAATTAAAATACACAGTTGAAGCGGCGGAGAGGGAAAACAAGCCTATTCTCATATTCTGGGACTGAGTGACTGGAGGGGCCTGTGTGGAGCCACATATTATCTGTCTTATCTTTTGCAGAAATATAAACAAGTGTATCCAAAGAAATGATGTATGATGATTTTTCATTCTTTTACAAGTATTAAATGAAATTAGTAATCTTTAATTATCAAGTTAAAAGATGTATGATTGAAATATGGTTAAGAACTGATAAAGTAAAAATTCAGCTATATATAAACGAAAGAGATATAAATTTGAGCCCAGCTGATTGACTGCATCAAAAAAGAGAATCAAACCGTTTGCCTTAGAAGGACTGTGCCTCAAGATTAAGAATCTGATTTCATCTAAAGCCTTTTTATCCAGACAACAGAAGTGAACCTGATCGGTGAACAGCTGATTGCTCTAAGTTTCAGGCGTCTGGAAGTCCTGAATCAACCTCATTTATGTCTCTGGGTTTCCTTCAACTCTTTAGCCTCTGGAAACTACTGTCTTTGGAGACAAATAACAACAAAGATCCTGTTTAACCATCGAAGCCTGGAGAATCAGTACCTGTCACTTAGAGGAAGAAAACTGAAGATTAAGTCGTATTCCCTTCAAGAAACCACTCGTTGTTACCAGAAGAAACATCTCCATCAGGTGGAAGGATGAGCCTCCGTCTTCAAAGCCTCTCCAAACTCACTAGTTTCAGCATCAGGGAAAGACAGGTTGAGTTGATTGATTCATTTCTATTATTGAAATTATTATGTATTGCCGAATTTAAGCTGTTACTGACCCCTGCTAAAGCGTTACTAATTAAAGAAAGCATATAAAATTCTAGTTAAATCCCGGACATTCAATTATTTGAGTCACTGTATTGTTGGTTTTTCATTGGTGGTAAAAAGTCTTGTTGCCTGGTTCTAAGATATTTTAGGAGGTTTTTATAGGTTGCCTTAGCAAAGTTTGTTAAAACAGCGCCCTTGGGTCTCGTGCCGAGCCACTAAAACTAACCTAGTCCATATATCAAGAGCCAGTTGTGATATTAGGGAATGAGCAGCCGTGAACAAAAGTGACTGTTGAAGTGTGAATGACTGCAATAGGCTACTCAGTCGTCCAGACCTCCAGTTGAAGAAGGGGGAGACTTTTGTATAAAGGCTGTCAGAGGCTAGGCGAGTCATTTCCCGACACCAGCTTAAACAGAACTTTCATTAAACCTGCTTAGTAAGACCTTTCAGGTTTAGGGAAGTCCGGACCCGTTGAATGGAGAGCTGGATTGAGCAATCCCTTTAAACATAGGGAAGTAGGAGGGAGGGGTTAGCTCATTGGACAACGAAAACATCAACAAGAGATATGACATCACTTACTCTCTGATTGATACCGGATGATAATAATCTGACCACTTAGTCATGGAGCCCTAGAATTACATTCCCAGACAGTCCATTGAACATTTGAAAAGAAAAATTTAAACAAAATGGAGGTGTTGCATAAAAGTTAATTTACCCAGTCATGATACCGCAGAGCACTAAATTCTACATCATTGATCTCAATATACACACACTATTCAGAATGGGAATCCATCAAAATTGGGGCACATACTTAAAAAGTGATAAGACTTGATGTTTCATAACATTCACTTTATTTCCTTACATTTAGACCCATGTTATATGCATGTATGTATACATTGTAAGATAAGGCACAGTGTGGCAGTGCCCGTAGAAGTGCAACCAAAAAAATAAGAAGGTGATCAGAATCATCCAATGTTTTCTATCAGGGGTGTAAAAGTACACAAGATTCACAATTCGGTATGTATCCCGGTTTAAAAGACACGGTTTGGTACAATTCAATCATGAAAAATAAGTTAAAATGTATGATTTTATTTATTTCGGTTGTCAGCAAACAATCTTTTTCAATTTTCAAAATTAATTTGATTTTATTATGTTATAAAAGTGAAAATTATAGAACAAACTGGAGATTTGTTTTTTTATTTATAGATGAATAAAATACTATAAGCAAGCATAGCCAATGCCTGGATAGATAGATAGATAACAACAATAAAACCAATTGGGAGTCATTGTTGATGTTTAGAAATGTATTATATAGGACTGTGCCAATATCTGAGAATAAAACATGTTTTAATCAGTTTGCATTTGTTTTGATATTTTGATAAGCTACTATTCCGGCTATACCTGAATGCAGCATGTGAAGTTGTTGAGGAAAAATTCCCTCTCATCAATGAGGATTCCTCCGACTTGCATAATATAAGTTGTATGGAGTTTACGCTGAACGAATGCCAAAGGAAGACGGATTTGATTTTTCTCCCGTATGTGTGATGTTTGAATTTGGCTTGACGTTGTTTCAGATGAGTAAATAAGTTTAATGTACAGCGAGCTACTGTACACACTTTATCGCTGTTGAAAAACACAGATGTTAAGCTTGGGTTTGGACCACCTTTCTTTCTTTCTTTCTTTGTTTCTTTCTCCCTTCCCAATGTAATAAGAAACCTTCATGTTCCATAACAGCTGACTTTCGAGCTAGTTGGGAGTACTCTCTGTTGTTTTGGTGTTGCTTTTTAACAATGTTGCATTTGCTCGGTATACATGCATACTGAACCATAAGGGCTTTACTGAAAATTGTCAGTATACAATAGATATAGATTAAAAGATACAATAGGTGACGTTACACAGATTGTATCTATTAAAAGGCATCCAGGGAAAAAACTGGGGTGAACCAGTGAGAGTGTCACAGCAAATGTTTATTGTTGCATGTGGGGAGCAACAGCTAGTTCATGTGGTCTGATCAAGCAGATAGCTAACAGATAAGATCTATACCTGATTATCCTCACAGGGACGACTGGACAGGTCACCAAACTATGGCATGGCAACACAGAGGAAAAACTATTATGAAACCGAACACTTACTCCTAAGGGCAATTACGATGGATCAGTGAATGTAACATGCATGTCTTTGGACTGTGGGAAATTGAAATAGCTCATATTGCTACGGAGGTACTGAAGTTGTTCTGACAGGTCCCATAATACACAATGCACCACCATTTGTTGAGCATGGGCCCACAGACTAGTCAGGGTGGTCTCTTTCAGACAAATAAAGTGCCTGGCCACAAAGCCAAAATGGTTCAGAAAAGGTCTGAAAGGGAATAAAAACGGGTTTGAGGTGTTGACTAGGAATTCAACTTCCACAGACCTTGACAAATTCCACACATTGAACCCTCATCTTACAACTAAAAGAACTTAAAGAATTTGCTGCTAAAGTTTTTGTGCCAGACACCACAGCACAGCATTACAGTCCATGGCTAGACAGGTCAGGGCTGTTTTGGCATGAAAAGAAAGACCACCATGCTATTAGGACAATGTTTTGCCTTAGCAGTGTATATGCTGTGCAATTCTAGCTAAAGGTTGGTAAATGGTAAATGGCCTGCACTTGTATAGTGCTTTATCAAGTCCAAGGATTCTGAAGTGCTTCACACTACAATCAGTCTGTAGCCACAGCTGCCCTATGGCAGATTGGTAGGTTGTTTTCTATCTCCCTTACCATTAACAGCTCTTTGGAAAAATTCAAAAACCTCCTCATGGCTCTGAAAACTGAATTTTCCTCAGGCTCAAGATCAAATTACAAACAGATTTTCTTTGTGAAGAAAACTAACTTGTCAGTGAGCAAGTTTGCTGAGCAATAACCTTTACAATCAGCGGGTCCTTGTGAGTAGCAGAGTAGTTGTTTTGGCTCCCTTTTGGAATTTACACATAAATATTTAAAGCAGCTTCCTGAACTCACTTCCAGCAAATGTTAGTATACCAGCAGCACCAGAAGAAAGGGGTTATCCCAGAGGCTTCCAAATGCCAGGTTAGTGCCATGTATGTTGAATTACACCCAGCTGGAAACATACATATCAGTGATTCCATGTCAACCACAGAGGAAGGAGGAGCATGTTAAACTTCCTCTGAAATCCTGGATGGAGCAACCTCACAACGGTGTTAGATTAAGGCAACCCACTGATGCAGAATACATCCTGTTAGGTTAGAAGTAAGCATGAAGCTGCAGCCAGTCACTGAGGTAGAAGTGATGCTGAAACTGATTAAAGACCGAGGCTGTGATCTAAACCGTCTCAACAGGTAGGAGTTTGAGAAGAAAATGTAGGCGTTCAAAAATCGAATATATGTAAACATTACCCATTTATGTGACCTAATCAGCAACATTTAAAACAAATATGTTCCGAAAACTGATGTTACACTGTTATAGAGAATGTTTAATTACCCGAGTAAAAGTATCCAGGGGCCATTTGAGGCCCTTGGAAAAGTTTTGTGTGGCCCCACAACCACCTTTCGAGAATGGTCCAAATATGGCCCTCCAGCAAATGGAGCTGATGCAGATGGACTCTTTGTAATGTTTAGGATGAGATTTTCCATGACTGGTTTCTATCTTCATGAATGGAAAAATATTTGCTACGACAAAAAATATTTTTCTTTTATTTGCCACGTTTATTTGCCTTTATTTTAATATCACATTAAGTCGTGCCTCAATCGTCCAGCAACTGTCTACTCATAAACAAACTTGGGCCAGGCCCATTCATTAAACGTGGCTAAATATAGCAAAGGTTTTAAAGGAAAGTTCTTATTTTTGTTACTGGGAATAAACTAAAAACATTTTATAGACCAAGAAAAAAAGAAAACATTCGACCCCTCTGAACCCCCTTTCTCAGACCTACAATATTTTTTTTCTTTTTTTATACTTGCTTACATCAAAATATTACATATTTTATTTATACCTGAGAAGATAAAAAGAAAATAATTCACAATAAAATTATTTGGGATTTTTAACTGCGAAAAAAAGAAAATTATGGTCCCTGAGTACTTTCAGCTCAGTGATTTTGGCCCATGGTGCAAAACATTTGGACACCACTGCTATAAATGAACCAGAATGAACAATAAAATGCACTTTTCACTGACAACTAGAAGGTCCATTGACATCTCAGAGGCGATATATGTTCTTTTTTGCATGCCGCCCCATCATCTCCAACAGCCTTTTCCTTTATTTTGTTAACTTGCTTGATGCACACTTCACATTACACGCCCTCGTGTTTGTCCGTCTGTTGCACCAGGCATGCTTCAGTCTGAGCCTAGAGGAAAGTCACTTTAACCTTTCCTAAATAAGTTGCAGAGGTGTGATTTAAGGCAGCTGGAGCTCTCCTGACAGACTGCTTGTTACAGCTGTCAGCCAGCTGAGGTAGGTTTGACACCTGTAATCTCACTTGCTATGGTTCTCAGCCAATTTCTCTTGGCAGGGTTCATACTGCCCAGCCAAGCAAAGATGAAAAAAGTGACAACTGATTTGACCACTGAGTTGGATTTAATCTGGTATTATCAGCTTAATATACACCTCAGTGAGTTTCACCTCCTTGAAAAAAGCTCATCTGTCAGTTCAAGACAAACATTTGTCCACAGGTTAGTCAATTTTCATCAGAATAACACAAAACTCTCAAATGCATACTTTGTAATGTTTAAAGATGCAGTAAGGGGTTACAAATAAAGATGTTTCTGAAAGAAATAGTCTTGATATCAGGAATCTCTTTTGTCATGATAATTGCATTACCTTGAGTCATAAAGGTTCTCAAATTACCAGGGGAATTTATTACATTTCGATGAATAAATTTTTTTAAATTATCTTACATTTATTAAAAATTTAACACAAATATGTGTGTGTGTGTGGGGGGGGGGGGGGGGGGGGGATTTATAAACACTGACATTCTGATTGGAAAACCAGTAAATCCATTTTAAATTTCATGAATTTGTTTACTGCTTTACTCTAAAAAGAAAAATAACACAACACAATTTTTAGTTAGCTGGTGAACATTCTCAGTCATCCAGGACTTTTTCTTGTTTTTTAACCTTTTTTGGACTTTCTTCTCAGGCATATCTGTCTGGTTTTGTGAAAAGATTTTGTGGGGATAGAGTGTGAGATTTTTAATGGTGTTTCTCCTTCATTTCCTCTCACTAATCTGCATAAAATATGTCCACATCATCTTTCTAACATGCTAAATTGTCTGCCTAATGCTAATGTAGCCACCATTAGTTCTGCAGTGCTTACTACACAGCTCACTCTGTTCGTGCTGCGATCTCTCTGATAGCACGCCGCCAGCACTCATACATTATTATTTGCATAAATAGTACTTAAAGGTATATGTGGGACTTGGAGGGGTCACTAAATAGGGCTGTATCCACTATTTTCTTTGTTGTTAACTGAATCGCGAATTCCAGATGTGACATCACTGCGCCATCCATTCGTTCGCCATCTTAGTTCATTCAATCACAATCGGTCACTGTGACGGCAGGTTAACACAGAATAAAAAATTGAAAGGATATTGATTTCTAATTCGGCCAGACTTTATTTAAAATATAATTTTAACAACTGTTGTTCTTTGTTAGCTCTCAGGTGATTTGGCCTCATTCTCAATTCCTTAAAATAAACCTTGGTTCTTAAAAATGCATATTCACACTGAACTGATTTCACGGCATCTATTAATTGGTTTACATCCATTAACATTTACTTTTCCTTCCCATAGAAAGGACTCCTGGATCAGTGTTTCTTTGTTCTCTTTGTGTCTCTGCTCTGTTCTCTCAAACCCCCAGTCGGTCATGGCAGATGGCCGCTCACACTGAGCCTGGTTCTGCTGGAGGTTTCTTCCTGTTAAAAGGGAGTGTTTCCTCTCCACTGTCGCTACATGCATGCTCAGTATGAGGGATTACTGCAAAGTAAACGCCAGTGACTGTCCACTGTCTCTACATGCTCATCCAGGAGGAGGGAATGCTGCAAGTCACTGACTGGATGCAATCTGCTGGGTTTCCTTAGATA
Source organism: Girardinichthys multiradiatus (assembly GCF_021462225.1). Classification (NCBI taxonomy): domain Eukaryota; kingdom Metazoa; phylum Chordata; class Actinopteri; order Cyprinodontiformes; family Goodeidae; genus Girardinichthys; species Girardinichthys multiradiatus. The sequence continues at coordinate 20,484,062 of NC_061807.1, forward strand.
GAAAAACTTTTTATTCAATTTGAATACATAACTAACTCCGACTGCACTGTTCAATGGTTAGGATTAATTGGAATGTATGTACCTGACTGTTATGAAGTGCCTTGAGACAACATGTGTTGTGAATTGGCGCTATATAAATAAAACTGAATTGAATTGAATCGAATATATATGACCGTCTTTTTTCAGATGAGGTCACAGATGTATTCAGCATTCAGACTCTTGTGTTTTTATGGGCCAAAAAAAGAAAGAAGACACCGTAAGACATTTCACTTTGTTTCTTAAAATTGTGAAGGCAGAATATTGGTGTTTAAGGCTTTTACTGTGAAGGTTTGCAGGAGTTCCTGTCTCAGTTTATCTGTTGTTACAGATTCCCTTAAAAAACCAGACACTTGTCGCACAGCTTCACACAAAACACCTAATTTTATTTTGGCAGTGCAGCCGAGTATAAAGAGACACTGGAGAAGTGTGCTGGTATGTGAAGTCTGAGGTTAAACAGACAAACCAGGCCTTGTGTAGATTGCAAACATCTACACTGCTCAAAAAAATAAAGGGAACACTCAAATAACACATCCTAGATCTGAATGAATGAAATATTCTCATTGAATACTTTGTTCTGTACAAAGTTGAATCTGCTGACAACAAAATCACACAAAAATCATCAATGGAAATCAAATTTATTAACCAATGGAGGCCTGGATTTGGAGTCACACACAAAATGAAAGTGGAAAAACACACTACTGGCTGATCCAACTTTGATGTAATGTCCTTAAAACAAGTCTAAATGAGGCTCAGTATTGTGTGTGACCTCCAAATGCCTGTATGACCTCCCTACAACGCCTGGGCATGCTCCTGATGAGACGGCGGATGGTCTCCTGAGGGATCTCCTCCCAGACCTGGACTAAAGCATCCGCCAACTCCTGGACAGTCTGTGGTGCAACGTGACGTTGGTGGATGGAGCGAGACATGATGTCCCAGATGTGCTCAATCGGATTCAGGTCTGGGGAACGGCCAGTCCATAGCTTCAATGTCTTCATCTTGCAGGAACTGCTGACACACTCCAACCACATGAGGTCTAGCATTGTCCTGCATTAGGAGGAACCCAGGGCCAACCGCACCAGCATATGGCTGTGAGCACAACCCCCATTTGTGGACGTTGGGCCCTCATACCATCCTCATGGAGTCTTTTTCTAACTGTTTGTGCAGACATATGCACATTTGTGGCTTGCTGGAGGTCATTTTGCAGGGCTCTGCCAGTGCTCCTCCTGTTCTGTCATGCACAAAGGGGGTCCTGCTGCTGGGTTGTTGCCCTCCTACAGCCTCCTCCACGTCTCCTGGTGTACTGGCCTGTCTCCTGGTAGCGCCTCCAGGCTCTGGACACTACGCTGACAGACACAGCAAACCTTCTTGCCACAGCTCGCTTTGATGTGCCATCCTGGATGAGCTGTACTACCTGAGCCACTTGTGTGGGTTGTAGAGTCCGTCTCATGCTACCACGAGTGTGAAAGCACCACCAACATTTAAAAGTGACCAAAACATCAACCAGAAAGCATAGGTACTGAGAAGTGGTCTGTGGTCCCCACCTGCAGAACCACTCCTTTATTGAGTGTCTTGCTAATCACCAAAGATTTCCCCCTGTTGTCTATTCCATTTGCACAACATATGAAATTGTTGCTTCCTAAGTGGACAGTTTGATTTCACAGAAGTTTGATTTACTTGGAGTTATATGGTGTTGTTTAAGTGTTCCCTTTATTTTTTTGAGCAGTGTAGTTAAAAGCGATCTTAACCAGTGACCATAAATGAAGCTTGTGAGCGATTAAAGTTGTGAAAAACATGTTTATATGTGTTCCAACACTCCCTTCTTCCTTGCTGAATCCAATGCAAAAAAGACGCTAAAATACATTGCTAGCACACATGCAATACGATCCCAAGACAACTAATGTGATGGAGAATGAAACGTTATCACAGTAATTGTTTTATCCTTACCCATGAGATTAAAATCTATGGCAGAGTTATTGTGGATGCATTGGTATGGCACAGCCCTCCCCAAACCTTTTAGCCGTTTAGAGACTCGTTGCGCTGGTGGTTTCTCAGCAGACTGCTTCCATATTTCAGTGTATAGTTTGCCCTGAAGCGCACATGGTGCCATCAAGATGAACCTAGTAGTGCGTGTCCTGCAGTATGTCAAGGGTCTAGAGCTAGTTACGCAAATTAATAAAAGTAATACTTGACTCGAGGAAGTACTTTGCATTTTAGAGAAGACATTTCTCTGTAAACATCCAGTGATCTGTTGACCTCAGTTGAAGTATGTTTGGATGTGTGCAGAAACATACATGTTGTCCTCCAACTGCAGCTTTTTGTGTGAGTCATTATGCATTCAGCATTAATAAGCTCTGTAATGAAAGAGGACAGTGTTTCTGTTGCTGTGGTAATGAAACCGTGGGGAGTTACCAGGCACAAAAGCAGGAACCATCATCACACCGACTCAAAAATACAAACAGTGTGATGTGTTCGGAGGCCGACAGAGATGGATGGACAGACGAGGGGAAAGAGAGTACATACAAGAGATATGAGGACAGTTGCGGTGTGGGATGATGTTGTACTGTATGTCAAAATAAAGGTCGTGGAGTTGACACAAAATGAGAGAATGATGGATAGTCTTGGCGCCGCTGCCAGAGGTAAACAGAGATTTTTAAGTTCCTGGGGGTACAGGTGGGGGGACGTGATTGATCTGACTGATCCCCTGAAGAAAGAGACAGATAGATGGATAGAAACAGCAGAGGAGGAGTTGCCTTGACAAGACAGACGGGGGGATCAGGTGACAGGAATGCAAAGCGGTGACAAACCCAGAAACAGAATAGACGTGTTAGATAAGAATGATTTATACTCCGGTTAGATGGTGTTAGAATATGGGAGACATGAGGATTAGCTGGGTTGATAAAGGAAACAAACTGGCAAAAGCTCCTAGATTTAACCTTCCGTGACGAAAGCACTGATTACCGATATGTGACCTTGAAACTGAGTTTAAATGTAGTTAAGGAGGGTCACCCAATGCATTTGTATTTCTTTACATTCTCCTAAATAAGCAGCCTGAACACGTTTGGTACCTAAGGAAGAATAACCAACAGGTGCTGCTGCTGAAATATTTTAGCGAGTGGGGAACAAAAGCTAACTTGACATTGAGGAAACAGAATCAATAATTTCTAAAGAGAATAGATAAAATAGAAAAAAAGCTAAATGTGTACAAGCAGTGAAATATTTCAGCTACCACCTCCGAATCACCAGAAGCAAAGTCCTTTCAATCTTCTTTATGTATGACTTCAAATCAAGCAGCTGTTTCATGTGCAATTCACTGCTTTACCAGCATTATTTATGTTGAATAGTATGTCACAATTTAAAACTTTAAACGGTTTTTCGCTCAGTCATCAGTCAGAGGCTTCTTCTGATCTGCTGTAAGACGGAGCGCTACAGGAGATCCTTCCTGCCCACAGCCATCAGGATCTACAACGGCTCTTTGAAGAAACCTTCATAATGAGCTACAACAACATTTAATTTCCCTTTGGGATTAATAAAGTATTTTTGAATTGAATTGAACCTTCTTTTTGAATTGTAAACTGGCCGAGCAATTATTTTTTTAAAAACACAAACATACAGCAACTTCTCTGCCTAATTAAGACACACTGTCCTCCAATACAGTATTGAAAGCAGCACCAACATACTTTACAGCGCCTTGGAAAAGTTTTCATGGCCTTCCAAATTTCCAACACATAGTGATGCATATTTGAGAAGTTGGAAAAAGGGGACATGGTTTTCAAAATGGTTCTACAAACCAAAATATGAAATGTGTGCCTTTGTATTCAGCCCCTTTTACTATAACACCCCTAAATAAAGGGATGCACAGTGGCGCAGTTGGTAGAACTGTTGCCTTGCAGCAAGAAGGTCCTGGGTTACCGTAATGCACCTTGTATGCGCGAAGCTAATCTTTAAGAGAGAGCTGTTGTCGGCTGGCGTGACCGCGTATTTCTGACTGTCGGCTCACTTAACTGCAGTTTTCTTCTGTACAACAAGCCCTGCAGTTCGAGCGGCCGCTTTAGTCAGCGCTAACCAATAGGGAAACGTCTTACAGCGTTTGTCTTTAGGCCAGGCCCAGGATGTTCATGTTTCCAGAACTCAAAATTCTTTGAGTTCAACCAAAAACAGAGCGTCAAAACCAAAAGAGCGAGAGTCCTAACCAAAGATTTTTGACATGCGCAAATAAAAGTTTATATTTTGCAAATAACTTTTTTCTCTTCGTGAGAAACAATTTGTCATTTTAATCAAAAAAAGGTTTTTCAAACAATTTTTTTTCTCCCCAAAATGAAATATTCCTTTAAAAAAAAAAATTGTTATAACTCTGAAAGTTTTGATCACAACTTAATATTTTTTAATCGAGATTAGTTTTTTTTTTATTGAATATTCCAAAAGTTTTGATTACAATTTATTTTTTTGATTGAGATTAGTTTTTTGTTTGATTGAATAATATTGAGACAAATTTGCCTCCATATTCTCTTTAGGTAAAGTTAGGAACTGTGACAAAAGCCACGGATCAAGCTTAACGGGCCCATACTTTGGCCCACAGTGAAAACATTAAGAAGAGATTTGTTCACTCTACTTAGAAATGTAACTAAAGATGGTGGTCTGCTAGGACACACGCTGATTTTCTAAGTACCATATAAAACAAAGTGGGCTCAGAAGAACCTGATTCATTATTCTTTTGGAAGATATCATTTGCATTAATTTTCTTTTATTTGAAGAGCTTTCAAGGCTTATTAAAGTGTGAATCAACTGTGCCTCCTTATGCAAACCCAACCAAGGATTTTGCTACATAAAACTAGTTAATCCAAATATCTAACAACGATTCTGCTTCAGAGATCAGCTCAATAACTAATGAAAGAAGACTAGGCTGGTTTTGTCACCACTGGTTGAAAGACACGTTATTCCTGGGTAATTATGGACCCATGGTTTTTACAGTTACAAATGAAACCAGATATTTACATAATTTTTTTTTTCCTGTCGGACAGTAAAGACAACTAAACCAAGACCTGTCCAAGGATTTAGGATTACCAATGTTATGCAAGAACAATGTAAAAGATGTAAATAAATGTCCTTAATATTTTTAAACTGTATGTCTGGGTCAAAGGTTTTTGACATCCTTTTACAAGCTTTTCACAATAGTTTGCTTGAATTCTGACCCATTCCTCCTAACAGAACTAGTGTAACTGGATCAGGTTTTACACAAATTTAGAATGGTGTGAAGGCCACTCGAAAACATTGACTTTGTGGTCCTTAAGCCACTTTCTAACTAAGGTCTTTGTTCCTGAGTGCATTTCCTAACTGTAATCATTTTTTTTATGTTGATTTAGGAGTAATGGCTTTTTCCTGTCACATTTCTGTCCATACTAGACTTTTTGCACTATGGACAGTGATTGTTCAATGCACACATTTCACAGCAAAACACGTTCACCTCTGGGGACAGAACCTGCTGGTAACTCCCATGCTGTTAATACTTGCATATAATTGTTTCAAGCGATGAACGTGGTACCTTCAGGAATCTTGAAAATTGTACCCAAGGATGGACCAGATTTATGGAGGTTCATAATTCTCTTCCTGATATCTTAGCAGATTTCTTTTGATTGCATGATGTTACACAAGGAAGCAGCGTGTTTAAAATGTTGCCTTAAAATACATCCACAGGTGTCCCTCCAATTGACACAAATGCTATGAATTAACAGCCCAAAAAGCCAGGCATAGAAGTCATCTTGTATATTTAAACTTCTGACAATAAAAGGAAGCTAAATCAAATTGTCTTTATTCTGGCATTTAGCAAATAGAAATAATTATACTAATCCTAACGGACCTAAAACAGGAAAAGTTTAGTTTGACATGTCAGACAGTGAGAAAAAAGTTATACGTCTTCATGTGAAGAGTATGTAAATATCTAGTCTTAACTTTCCGCAGACACACAAACAAATGTGCACTCACAAATTGACAGTTTGGAGAGCTGCATCTTCTCACAAGAGAGAACAGGTGGATCTCATTGTCTGAATCATTAACCCATATCCACAATGTCGTAGCAAACATCATATTAGCATTTGCAAACCCAATTGTATTTTTTTTCATTGACAGTGAACATCTGCAGGAATTTGCATCCTGTAAATACACAAGACCATCATCATCAGAAGACACAACTCCTCAGTTTCATAACTTGAAAAGCTCTAACACTACCATCTGGCAATGTTATGTTTATTTAAAGCCATTTCAACAGCTTAATAACTCCATAGTGAAAACTTGAAATATTAGAAAGTATGATTTAATACTTGTTCTCTTGACTAATGAGCGCAATTATGTATGCCTCCCCTTAAATAAGCATGAATATTATTACTCCTATAAGTTGTAACAATATCATCCCTCCACAAACCAACTTTATTAACCTTCACTGTTCATTAACCTTCACTCTAAAAAGGCTAAACATAATAATAATGATTAGCTCTGAAAGTGATCTATAACCAAGTGAAAATCAAAATTCAGTTTCACTATTTATCTAGCATAGCTTACAACTGTAATTCTGATTTTAAAGTGGGGTTTGGTGAAATAATTAGCAGCCAGTATCCGTTAGCTGTAGCAGAAAGCAGCCAGACAGATCTCTGGAGAGTCAGGAGTACTTATGAGGTCCACCACTCAAGAGTCTAACAACTACTGGAAACAGAGCCTATGAATAAACAGTTTTCATCATCTAATAAGTGAAAATGTTCTTACACTTCTTTAGAATCAAAATATTAGATTTATGTAAATACTTAAAAATACAACTTCCAAAGATATTGGAACCAGAGTAAAAAAAAATTTAAAATAGCAGTACTACATAATCCAGCACCTACTTTCCTAAAACTTAGCTGTTACTTCCTATGAACTTCCCGGGTACAGTCCGGTACTTTCTTGGACCGTATAAGGAACTTTTATTGGAATTTCTTTGAACTTATCAGGTTATTTAATGGAGCTTTCATGGAACATAGCGTACTCTCCAGAAACGTACCAGGTAGGAACGTTTAACGAAAGTGCCTGGTGAGTTCAATCAACATTCCACGAATATTCTTGGAAAGTACCTTGTCAGTTTTTATCGAAGTTACATGAAAGTGCCTGGTGAGTGCAATGAAAGTTTCAGGAAACTACCAAGTAAGTTCCAGGAATGTTCTATGAAAAAGCTCCTGGAACAGTATGTGATTGTTGCAGAAAGTAACCTTTATATTCTGAAGAACAGGCTGCATTATGTAATTGGTAGCAGAACGGATGTTTGGTTGGGAATACAATGCTAAATAAAACTAAAAAACAAGGCAAAGTTTGACAATATACATAAAACTCATGAGTAAGATGAGGAACTTTCGCTCTTTTACATGTTCTGATCTGAGTACTAGCTAGCTTGACTCCTTAGAGACTTTATCCACTTTTTCCCAAGCTAGCATGGCTGTGACTACTGTCTGCTGCAGGTGGGTAAACAACCCATAGTCTTCGTCATGGTCCCACTGCAAAAAGGAAAAGAAAATAACTTTCCCTTTAAGGACTATTTTCCTTTTGTTTGCTGTATTTGATCTCACAGTACAGTTTTGATAGTACATGTATCAGCACACTGAGATAACACAATAATGTTTTGCTGCGTTACAACAATTTTCAGCACTAACTTCAGCACTAACATTTTTACCTTCATGCATAAGCTTTATCAAATGTGTATGATAAATAAATAAATTCCAACTTTGTCAGCTGCAAAGCTTATAAAACGTAAAGAAGCAGCTGAACTTTCAGTACAGGTCTTTGAAGTACAGTGGCATAGCCTGAAGCACGGAGGGGTGTCTGCTTGATTTTACACTAAAGAAAATGTACTTCGCCTTCCAGCTCCAACCCTATGACTTCCATGTCAAAAAACATAAAAAATGCAACGCTTTAGGAGGACTTATTTCCATTTGACAACTTTCTAGGTCACCAGCCAATGTGATATGGTAAGCGTTTCCAAGCCCAGTGTGGCCTTTAGTTTAGGCTTCAGGCACCTGGGTAGGAAGACCCCCCACTGAGTTAATGGGCCTGCAGCACCTCCCTCTCCTTACCTGTTGTTTATCAAGACAGAAAAGATAGAAAAGGTGAGGTAGGGAAGGAAATGGGAGTGAGGTATGTCTGCATATTTTCTACTTGATGAATCTACTCTCTTCACAGTTCCTCCATGTTTTTTCTCATCACATCTCCCGTCTCGTCATCTTTCCTGACAGCCAGTTTCTTATCATCCTTCTTTCTGTACAGACTCTCCATTTCTCCTTACGGAAGCAGACTCTCATTTTTTTTATGGTTGCCTCGATCTCGCTGCCCCCCAGATGCAGATGTAGCTCATTTAGTTAATTACTGTCATTTCCGCTTGGGTAGTGCTTGCAATGCATGCTAAACAGACTAACACATACGCACAGAGTAAACGCCTACCTCAGAATACACATGCCACCAAATCACACTCTGTACTAACAAAAACAGATACAGGAAAACTCATTTAGATTCAGACACACTTTTTGTATTTATGCTGCCATATTATGGAATGTGTTTTTATAGCAATTACTTGCATATAAATGCAGTGTAAGCCCATTTGGAGTAATCACAAATAACGAGACAATGGACATAGGATGTAGGTATATTGATATAGAAATTATGCAGACCACAATTCAGTTTAAAGTTTTCTCCATTCGCTAAGAGCAAAACAATATGTGCGAATCTAAAAGATTCTGCAGTTTTTATGTCAGCATACCTTTTCCATCTACAGAAATTCATCAACAAACTGAACAGTTTGGTTCGCGTCTCAATAAACAAAAAATTAAACCAAGCTACTGGGATTAGACTCAGCCGCACCAGTTTAAGCCAAACCAACTATTTATGAAGCACTTTAAAAACAGCTGGCCAAAGGGCTGAACAAAAAGCATGATTAAAATAAATAACCAAAATTGAATTTAAAACCAAAAGAATGATAAACTTAAGATAACTGTAAAAAGGTAAAGAAAAGCATGTTTCAGCCACCAGCACGTTTCAACATGTGTACGGTTGGTTGGCCTGGGAGTCCCACAGGATCATAGCCCTATCATTCCCTATCACTGTCGATAGCGTCTCCTACTTTGACTCTGCCCATATTTGGCACAGATGTAGTGGAAGATGCCAGAATCTCCTATCTAGCTGGTGTGTGCTGGACTATTTCAGTGGCATCTTGGTACAGCCTGTATCTTGGGTCTTGTCTTGTGTGGTAGACCATGGCCTCTATTGCTTTTGTACTAACTGCCTGTTCCTGTGCTGCCATGATGAGTGCTTCTGTCTATATGAGTAAATCTTCATCAGTGCAGACTGAACATCTGCATAGTGTACCATGATATTAATTGTTAGAAATATGAGTAGCGCTAACATAGGTTCCTTGGCAGATGTGAATATTTGCTGTATATATGAAGCTTATTATGTGTCTAGGCTGCAAAACTCATACCAATCAATTTTTCCACCTGCCCAAAATTTGGCTTGGGTGGAGGTCAACGTTCAAATGCTGCAATGATAAGAGCCATATAATGGTAATGCAGCAATGGTACTTATTTAAAATGTATCTTTATACACCTCAGATAGAGGCAGACGCACAATAGTATAAAGTAGGAATACATTTAAACTCACAGGTATTAAGCTTGATGCTAATGTGGAAACAATCACAATTCGAAAAAAAAAGGTTGAATATGTAAGTGAAGCCGTTTTAATTCAATTCAATTCAGCTTTATTTATATAGCGCCAATTCACAACACATGTTGTCTCAAGGCACTTCACAAAGGGTCTGGAATGGTGTAGGGTTGTTGGGGAGGTAAGAATAAACTACTGAGTGTTAGTTTGGCCATTATAGAATGGGCTATGTGTAGGGGTACTAAGTAAAATAATAAACTGATAAGGTTTGTCCATCTAGAGCCCACTGGTGGCCATCGTTATACTAAAAACCACAAGGATTGAGGGTACCCGTCTCTGTCAGACTGATTATAACCATTGGAAAAGAGAGGGGGTCATACAGGTAGCCGAAATGGAGGGTGTGTTTGCACTTCAACCATAACTGAACCGGTTTAGGCTAAACCTAACTCCCCCTTACTCTAACCTTAATCCTTTAACAATTCATTGTGTTGGGACCCCAGCCATGGTTACAACATGAAAGTCCGGTACGAAGAGGATCTGGACAGAGAGACACAGCGTGCTAATGTCTCTCTGCTGGCAAACAGACATAACTCTTCAAACTGGATCCAAGAGTGTCATATGATCACGCGATCATATGCACTAATTTAAGTACGAATGAATTGCTGTTTGTGTATCCGGTATTCATACATGAACGGGGGTATTTAAGGTACAAGCGTTGCTTGACTTTCTCTCTGAGGTAGACAAAATCAAACTGTGTTCCAGAGAGTTCCCAGCAGAGACCCTGTCTCTACGACGCCGAGTGGAGCAGTTTTCCCGGTCTGAAGGAAGGACAACGGGACCGCATCACCGTGGCTACAGCAGTAACGTGCAGTTTGGCCGGCCGACAGAGCGAGCTGCCCCTCCCCACAGCTACGGAGGTTAGCTGGAAGTTAACCCTTTATTCACTGTGGATGTTTTCTTCAAACTTCATCGCCCTGGATAACGTTTCCTCAGAACGGTTCACCTGAAAGGTTTGGTTTGGGCAGAGAGAGAAGTAATTTAGAATGAAATAATCTAAAAGTGTTTTCATTTTATGAAGTTTGGTTTTGTTTGCGTTGAAACTCAGTTATCTTACTGCTAGCAGATTATTTGTTCAGCACACGTGCTCAGTTTGTGTTCTGTGTTTATGTTTTTTTTTTTTTTAAGTTAAAACAAACCTTATTTAAAGGGTGATTTTAAACACAGAAGATCGACCACAATGCGCTGTCCGCGCTTATGCATTTTAACCCCTTTTATTAATGGTATTTTAAAGGTATACATTTGATTCTGATGATAAGCTATAAGCTTATTTTGTTAGCTTTAACTGCTAACAGCTAAGAACACATGCTTGCCTGCTAAAGAATTTACTAGAAAAGGTTAAGTTTTCAATATAGTAAAATATTTCCCTAAATATTATTTTACTAAACTTGATAACTAAGTAAACACCATTAAGCCCCATTTCTCCAGAAAGATTTGGTTCTTTTTCTTAATATTTCCTTAAATATTATTTTACTATTTCCTTAATATGTCTTTAAAATTATTTTACTAAATAAAGGCAGTTAATTAAACACTGTTGGGAATTGGTCATCCAGAAGGGTGGTTTTATTCACCAAATCATTCTTAAAATATTATTTCATTAAAATAATATTTTATGATCTTGTATTGTGAAGGGTTGTCTAAAGGTATGCTGATTACTGTCTAAGTTGGTTCCAAGACTAACTTAACTTCACTTCCAGATTCTTCAAGATAATCCTTGGTTCTCAAACATAAACATTGCATGGTAATGTTGCATCACTCTTTCGGTCAGGGTTTTCAACCATCTTTAATGAACTTGTTTATATTGTACATAGCCCATTAGTCTTCCTTATTATCTAATTCTGCTTGGTAGTTAGTTGGATTGTTTTAGCATGGTGAAGAGTTTGTTGATTGAAATATGTTTGACTTTGAGTTGACTTATTTTTGCTAATAACTTCTTGTATTTTAAGAAATTGCGTAAATTCATTCCATGTGTGTGCAGAGTTTTGCTGTTCAATAATGTCAGAGCTTGGCTCATCCCTTTCAATTGTGTCCTAATGCCATCGCCTTATTAGGCTGGTATTCACAGAACAACCCTTAACAGACCGAAATATTATTTAATAAATATTAAAATATTAATCTTAAATATTAAATAATATATTCATATTTACAACAATTGCTAACACAGAGCTAAATTGGGGAGCTAAATTGCTTGTCTGTTTTTAGCGGAACATGTAAAAGTGTAAGCATCTTTTCTCTGGGATGAAAATGCCTAAAACATCATCTCAGTCCTCAGAATTTCCACAATTATGAGCCTTATCTCAGGACTGATAAAGTTACAACTCGATGAAATGACACAGCATGGATTAATTTTTTATTTTTCTTGCTGTTTTTAAAATTAGATATTTGAATTTTCCCTGGAAAAACTGACCGTTTTGATGGCCTCTGGGGAAAAAACATCTGAAAACCTTTACTTGTATCATTTTAAATTGGCTTTGTTTTATTCTAAATAATGAAGATACATTTCTTCTTACTTCCAGATGACTTAAAACATTGAGCTTACATGTCCTTGTAAAAATATTTGGTTTAAAATCACTAACACTAACTCAGTTATTGGCTCTTAGCTCCTTTTTTTGCAGTTCCCAAAACCCCTGTTAAATAACTACAGCAGAACACCAACATGTACAGAAACATGAAGCTTATCACGCTAACAGAAAACACTTAACCGTTGGGTCTAACTAGCCATGAACCTATCATTTCATTGTGTTTTTGTAGAAATCTGAGACTCTACAGCCCCTTCTGAATACACAATAACAACATCTTTAGAGCTCCTGGCTTAGAAGGCAGGCTGAATATCAAAATAAAAACACTATCAATATTCACCAGCACTTCAATAAATAGTTGGCAATTTATTATTTCTAATATTTTTTAATGTTATTTACATAATTATGGATTAATTTAATTTACTTATATTACCAGAATGTGTACCAGAATTAAATTTAATTAACAGTTCGCTCTACAATAAATGTCTTGTTGATCCTAAATATACATGAAGGCTTACAAGGAAACAGATTTCTAAAAATATTTTAAACCTTTCCTTAAATTTGGGGACCAAACGACTATTAGAGGCATGTGTCAGCCACAACAAGCCTTTGGACTTTTCCTTATCTGCTCTGAAATTCTATATTGGTGTATCTGTGGTTTCAGGCTGCTGATGAGGCTTATCTGCCATTAACAGCCCATCTCTGCTATAACTTTCCACTGTACAGATAAAAACCTGCAACCTGCAAACCTGCAAGGTCTTCAACATTAGCTACTACTGTACAGTGAAATCTCTGAATAGCTAAAATGAAGTTCAATAGCAGCCTCTTTGCTTTTTGGTTAATTATTTATGGAATATGTGCTGCATCTGCAGATGTTTCTATAAATAAATAACACAACAAGGCATCTTCAGGTGTAATTGTGTTCTGAAGATTTATGGCTGAGCTCAAAGTGGGTGTTTTTAGATTCAAAAGGTATGATTTCTTCAAATGATTCATACCTTCAGTCATTTTATTAGTCATGCCATATATGACATCTGTGCATCAATTAAAACTAGACTTCGCTCCATAACAGTAAGGTTACAAATGTGCAAACTCTAAACAAACAAATACTTTTGAGTGAGTTAAACCCTGTATTTATTGTGATGGCGGTTAAGTGATGCTGGCTATTAACCACTGCATACCATTTACCGTCAGAGACTCCCAAACATAATTATTGTTCCAAAATTAAAAATAGCCTCTTATCAAACAGACTGCTTGAACAAAAACATTAAATAGTGCAATTGTGCAGTTAAGCAGCACACAATAACTGCATTTAATCACATTTTGTAACATGAATGCAGCATTTAATTGTGCTTTCATGGAACAGACGATGAAGAAATAGTTTGAACAGCTAAACAAACCCAACTGTACGACTGATTTTCACAGTTTGCAAACATCATCAATTAAACTTTACCACTTTTATTAATAAACTAATTATTGTCTCCCTGTATACTGTACTACTGACAATCATCCCTACCTTTCAATGACTACCTGACACTGATGGACACTGATATTCATCTTCTGCAAAGAACATCTACAGACTTCATGTAATGTTGTTGGGACCTACAGCCATGGATTTCAACACTAAAACTCCAGTACATACTTTTCTGGAACTTTTCAAAATAAATTGCATTAACCTTCTTCCAGCACAGCCAGTAAAGGGGGTAACTGCGGACTTCCTGTGGCGCCATTACCCAAATAAAAGCACAACTCCGAAGGGGGAAGGGGGGTAGCAGAGGACTTCCCATGATGCCACTGCCCGTATAAGACCCCCACCCTTCCCACATATCGCTTTCTTCCACACCGATGATCATCGGGATAGGAGGGAAACAAAGCGCGCTGATGTCTTTTGCTGGCAAAAAGACATAAAATTCAACTGGATCCAAAGCCATACGATCATCGATCATATGCAAAGTTAAGTAGAATGAAATACTGATTGTGTATCCAGTATTTTCATTCATGAACAGGGATAATTAAGGTACAAGCATTACTTGACTGTGTCTCCGAGGCCCCGCAGACACAAGCGGTGTTCGAGAGAAGCCCCGGCAAAGACGCAGTCTGGAAGGAAGACTGCAGCGGACAACGTTCGTTCTTCATCCACAGCTGGAGGTTAGCGGGAAGCTATCTTTTCAACCTTCATCGCTTGGACAACATTTCTCAACACAATTCATGAGGTTAAGTGTTTGGGCAGAATAATATAGAGACTGATTTAGGATGAAATAATCTGAACGTTTTCATTCTATGAAGTTTTGTTTTTGTGAAATCCGGCTATCTTAGCGCTAGTAGGCTAGCTACAGCGCGTGCCGGTTGGTGTTCTTTGTATGTTTTAAAGTTAAGATAAACTTTATTTAGATGGTGGTTTTAAACAGAACATTGCTCATAACGCGCCGTCCGCGCTTATGCATTTTTAACCCTTTTGTTAACCCTGGTATTTTTAAAGGTGTGTGCTGATTCTGGTGCTAAGCTATCCGCTTCATGGTTAGCTTAACGGCTAACCGGTAGAGTACACGTGGGTGCTACAGATATCGACTATTCAACAGAAAGGTTGTTGGTTTTCAAGCTAGTGAATAATAGTCCTCGAACATCATTTACTAGATTTGATAACTGGGTAGAAACCATTAAGCCCATTTCTCCAGAAAGATTTGGCTCTTTTCCAAAATACTCTCTTAATAATATTTCTTCAAATATTATTTTAATAAATAAAGGCAGCTAGTTAGACACTGTTGAGAATTGGTCATCCAGAAGGGTGGTTTTATTCAGCAGATCATTCTTTAAAATATTATTTTATTAAGATAATATTTTATCTGATCTTGCATTGTGAAGGGTTGTCTAAACATTTGCTGATTATTTTCTAAGTTAGTTCCAAGACTAACTTAACTTCACTTCCAGATTCTTCAAGATAATCCTTGGTTGTCAAACATAAACATTGCATGGTAATGTTGCATCACTCTTTTGGTCGTGGTTTTCAATCATCTTTAATCAACTTGTTTATATTGTACATAGCCCATTAGTCTTCCTTATTCTTTCATTCTACTTGGTAGTTTAGTTGGATTGTTTTAGCATAGTAAAGAGTTTGTTGATTGAAATATGTTTGACTTTGAAATGACTTATTTTTGTTAATAAATTCTTGTATTTTAAGAAATTGTGTGAATTCATTCCATATATGTGCAGAGTTTATGCTGTTCAATAATGTCAGAGCTCGTCTCACACCTTTCTATTTTGTCCTAATACCATCGCCTTAATGGGGCTGGTATTCACAGGACAACCCTTAACAGACCGAAATATTATTTGATAAAATATAAAAAATATTAATATTAATTATTAAATAATATTCTCAGATTCATATTTACAACAATGTTATACTCAGTCAGTTGTGTGATGAAGCCCAGATTTAGATTCATCTATGTTCGCAAAACTTTATAAAGTGCATATTTAAATCCAGAGGAAACACTAAAAGGAATAAAAATCATATACAGAAATAAACCAGCAGGAGCAGGTGACATGGCTGTGTGGCTAAAGAGAATTCACACAGATAAAAGATCAAATAAATGCACAAAAGTAAATATAATTTTTTTTTTTAAGTATCTTGTTTCTTGCTCCAAAGGCCTGCTGAGAATGAATCTAGCAGTACCAAGAGACTTACATTCTAGGTTCATTATAGAGAAAATACAGGAGAGGCTGAAATAGACACAACTTGACCAAACAACCGGGCAACATCTGCTGACTATGAGAGTCAGGAGATCACAAAAGAAATACAACTTTTTGCAAACAAGCATTTAAGGTTACCGTCATCACTGCAAGATGAATGACGGAGATACCTGCAGACCAGATTTGTTTTCCTCATGGCTAAAGTGGTTCAAAATTATTTACCTGATATATATAGTTCTGGGCTCTGAGATCTTATTAATGTAATAAGTTTGATAAAAGCTGCAGTATATCAGTATATAATAGACAGCACAGTGGGTTTTAAACTGAAAATAAAACCAAAAAGAAGAAACTGCAAATTCGCTGTCACATTACTCTTTGGAAATCTTGTTTCCAGAAGTAATGAAAATGTTACAACAACAGACGTTAACGTACCTAATAAAAATCTGAAAAGTGTGGCATGCATTTGTATTCAGCCACCTTTACTCTGAAAAACTTAATAAAAACCAGTGCAACTAGTCCCCTCCAGGACACACCTGATTAATAAATAGAGTCTATTTGTGTGTAATTTAAACTCTATCCTAATAAAGTCACTGCACTATAAATACAGCTGTAATGTGGAGGCCTCAGGTTTGTTATAGGACACTAGTGGACAAACAGCATCACAAAGACCGAAAACTAGTGATTTACAGTCAAATACAGTGTCATACACATCATGCTGTGGGGATGGTTTTCTTTAGCAGAGATAGGGAAGCTGGTCAGAGTTGATGGGAAGATGTTGTTAAATAAAAGGCAACCCTGGAAGAAAACAAGTTTGTGTCTGCAGAGGACTTGAGACTGGGGTGGAGGTTCATCTTCCAGCAGAGCAATGACCCAAAACATGCAGCCAGAATTACAACAGAAGATATGCTTTAGATCAAAGCATATTCCTGTCTTCTGAATGGTCCAGTCAAAGCCCAAACCTAAAACTAGCATCATGCTTTTCTTCAGTAGGGACAGGGAAGCCATTCAGAGTTGATGGAAATATGGCAGCTTGGAATGGTTTAGATCAAAGAATATTTGTGTGTTAGAGTGGTCCAGTCAAAGTCCAAACCCATATTCAATTGGGAATCTGTGCTAAGACTTAAACAGCATCAGTGTTGACTCATGGGGCTGTATACAAATGCAAACCACACTTTTTCACACCATTTTGGAAACCATGTACAATTTTACTGCCACTTTACAATTAAGTATTATGTTGTGTTGAATAAAACCCCAATAAAATATGTTGACGTTTGTGGCTGTAAAACAGGAAAATGTGAAAAACGTTGAAGGAATATGAAGACTTTTGCAGGACGGCGTATTTTAAAGGTAATCAGTTAAACTGTTTTGGTACTCCTGGAAAGGAAACATGTTTCAATTGAGGTTTATGTTAATTTTAGTAATTTAGTCGACCTTTGCTAAAAGGATTGTTTATGTTATAATTGTGACAAGAAAACACTGTTTCTCAATTTGGACTAAGGTTGTTGTTTGTGGTTGCTCGTCATCTCGACATTTGCATGAATCAGAAATAAGCAAACAAAAATCTTGGAAGATTATAAAAGAAAACAGCAGATGAGCTCCGAAAGTGATCATAATTACATGCTGACTCATTTTTAGCTGTTTTTGAATGATGCCTTCTGTCCTGGTGAAATGTCACCAAGCAGCCATCAGCTGCTAAAAGCTAATTAATGAAGAGCTTGCTCCTGCTGTGGAATAAATTGCGTAGCTAAATTTAAAAATAACACTTGTGTCTTGCTGGTTTTTTCAAAAGAAGTTGTGTTCTTGACTGCATTATTAGATCTGTTTTGTTTCTACTTGAAGATGTCCCAGCCATGCATGAACATTGCTGTGTGAACTACAAAAGGTCAACCTCGTCATACGGAGCGCAAACATTGTAATTACAAACTGCAGTCCTACAGTGTCTTGCGAAAGTATTCGGCTCCCTTGAACTTTTCAACCTCTTGCCACATTTGAGGCTTCAAACATAAAGATATGAAATAAAACATTTTTGTGAAGAATCAACAACAAGTGGGACACAATCGTGAAGTGGAATGAAATTTACTGGATGTGTCAAACTTGATTAACAAATAAAAAACTGAAAAGTGGGGCGTGCAATATTATTCGGCTCCTTTACTTTCAGTGCAGCAAACTCACTCCAGAAGTTCAGTGAGGATCTCTGAATGATCCAATGTTGTCCCAAATGACTGATGATGATAAATAGAATCCACCTGTGTGTAATCAAGTCTCCGTATAAATGCACCTGCTCTGTGATAGTCTCAGGGTTCTGTTCAAAGTGCAGAGAGCATCATGAAGACCAAGGAACATACCAGGCAGGTCCGAGATACTGTTGTGGAGACAAAGCCAGATTTGGATGCAACAAGATTTCCCAAGCTTTAAACATCCCAAGGAGCACTGTGCAAGCAATCATATTGAAATGGAAGGAGTATCAGACCAATGCAAATCTACCAAGACCCAACCGTCCCTCTAAACTTTCATCTCGAACAAGGAGAAGACTGATCAGAGATGCAGCCAAGAGGCCCATGATCACTCTGGATGACCTGAAGAAAAGCCATTTCTCAAAGATATCCATAAAAAGTCTTGTTTAAAGTTTGCCACAAGCCACCTGGGAGACTCACCAAACATGTGGAAGAAGATGCTCTGGTCAGATGAAACCAAAATCTAACTGTTTGGCCACAATGCAAAACGATATGTTTGGCGTAAAAGCAACACAGCAGGGACAGGGAAGATGGTCAAAATTGATATGAAGATGGATGGGGTCAAATATAGGACCATTCTGGAAGAAAACCTGTTGGAGTCTGCAAGAGACCTGAGACTGGGATGGAGATTTATCTTCCAACAAGACAATGATCCAAAACATAAAGCCAAATCTACAATGGAATGGTTCACAAATAAACGTATCCAGGTGTTGGAATGGCCAAGTCAAAGTCCACACCTGAATCCAATCGAGAATCTGTGGAAAGAGCTGAAGACTGCTGTTCATGAATGCTCTCCATCCAACCTCACTGAGCTCCAGCGGTTTTGCAAGGAAGAATGGGCAAGAATTTCAGTCTCTCGATGTGCAAAACTGATAGAGACATACCCCAAGCAACTTGCAGCTGTAATTGTAGCAAAGGTTGGTGCTACAAAGTATTAACGCAAGGGGGGCGAATAATATTGCACTCCCCACTTTTCAGTTTTTCCTCGGGAGGTGTTCTAAGCACGTCCCACCGGGAGGAGGCCCAGGGCACGGCCCAGGACACGCTGGAGGGACTATGTCTCTTGACTGGCCTGAAAACGCCTTGGGCTCCCCCCGAAGGAGCTGGAGGAAGTGTCTGGGGAGATGGAAGTCCGTGTTTCTCTGCTTCCAACGATAAGTACGACGAGTTAGTCACCTAACAACCAGTAATAATCCCGGCACTCTCAGGCCTGCTAGTTCTTCTTTAAGAAGCCCTCCTGTTCTCCAATCATTACTATTAACTGCACCTGTTTGAACTCGTCCATATAAAAGACACCTGTCCACACACTCAATCAAACAAACTCCAACCTCTCCACAATGGCCAAGACCAGAGAACTGTGTAAGACATCAGGGATAAAATAGACCTGCACAAGGCTGGGAGGGCAACAGGAAAATAGCCAAGCAGCTTGGTGAGAAGGCAACAACTGTTGGTGCAATTCTAAGAAAATGGAAGACGTTCAAGATGACGGTCAATCTCCCTCGGTCTGGGGCTCCATGCAAGATCTCACCTTGTGGGGCATCAATGATTATGTTGGGACCCAGCCATGGATTTCAACATTAAACTCCGGTACGAACTCTTCTGGAACTTTTCAAAATAAAGTGCATTAACCTTCTTCTGGCACAGCCAGGAAACGGGATAACTGCGGACTTCCTGTGACGCCACTGCCCAAATAAAAGCACAGCTGTTGCTACATCCGCCCTCTTCCAAGCCGGTTTTCATCGGGATAGGAGGGGAACAAAGCGCGCTGATGTCTCTCTGCTGGCAAACAGACATAAACTCTTCAACTGGATCCAAGGATGTCATATGATCATCGATCATATGCAAAGATAAGTACGAATGAAATACTGTCTGTGTATCTGGTATTTTCATTCATGAACGGGGAAATTAAGGTGTAAGAGTTGCTTACTTTTTCTCTGAGGCCTGCAGAAGCAAATTGTCCCAGAGAAGTTCCCTACAGACAAGCGGTCTCTATGAAGCCAAGCGGAGCGGTCTCCCAGTCTGGAAGGAAGACAGCAGAGACCCCATCACCGTGTTAACGTGCAGTGTGGTTGGCGGACACAACGAGCCGTTTTTCATCCACAGCTGGAGGTTAGCGGGAAGCTAACCCTTTGTTCACAGAGCACTTTCAACCCCCAAAGCTAAGGAGGTTAGCTGTAGCTAACCATTGTTCACTGTGGATACATTCTTCAAACTTCATCGTCGCTTGGACAACATTCCTCACCACAGTTCATGAGGTTAAGAGTTTTGGGCAGAACAATAATAGAAAGATTTAGATTGAAATGATCTAAACGTTTTTCATTTTATGAAGTTTGGTTTGTTTATGTTGAACTCAGCTATCTTGGTGCTAGCAGGCTATCTGCAGCACACGTGCTCAGGTTGTGTTCTTTGTTTGTATGTTTTTAAAGTAAAGACAAACTTTACTTCAAGGGTGATTTTAAACAGAAGATTGATCATAACGCGCCGTCCGTGCTTATGCATTTTAACCCTTTTATTGACGGTATTTTTGAAGGTGTGTGTTTGAATCTGGTGCTAAGCTAGCAGCTTCTTTGTTAGCTTAACTGCTAACAGCTAAGGACATGTGCTTGCTGCTAAATAATATTTACCCAGAAAGGTTTAGTTTTATATCCAATAAATAATGTGTCCCTAACATCATTTGACTAAATTTGAAAACTAAGTAAACACCATTAAGCCCCATTTCTCCAAAATATTCCCTTAATAATATTACTTCAAATATTATTTTAATAAATAAAGGCAGCTAATGAGACACCGTTGAGAATTAGTCATCCAGAAGGTTGGTTTTATTCAGCAGATCATTATTTAAAACATTATTTTATTAAAATAATATTTTATCTGATTTGCATTGTGAATGGTTGTCTAAACGTTTGCTGATTATTTCCTAAGTTGGTTCCAAGACTAACTTAACTTCATTTCCAGATTCTTCAAGATAATCCTTGGTTCTCAAACATAAACATTGCATGGTAATGTTGCATCACTCTTTTGGTCATGGTTTTCCAATCATCTTTAATCAACTTGTTTATATTGTACATAGCCCATTAATCTTCCCTATTCTTTAATTCTGCTTGGTAGTTTAGTTGGATAGTTTTAGCATAGTAAAGAGTTTGTTGATTGAAATATGTTTGACTTTGAGATGACTTATGTTTGTTAATAAATTCTTGTATTTTAAGAAATTGTGTGAATTCATTCCATATATGTGCAGAGTTTATGCTGTTCAATAATGTCAGAGCTCGTCTCACACCTTTCTATTTTGTCCTAATACCATCGCCTTACTGGGCTGGTATTCACAGGACAACCCTTAACAGACCGAAATATTATTTGATAAAATATTAAAATATTAACATTAAATATTAAATAATATTCTCAGATTAATAATCACAACAATCATGATGAAGGTGAGGGAGCAGCCCAGAACCACAAGGCAGGTCCTGTCAATGACCTGAAGAGAGCTGAAGCCACAGTTTCAAAGAAGACCATTAGTAACACACTACAACGCCATGGATTACAATCCTGCGGTGCACGCAAGGTCCCCCTTCAAGATGCGTCGTGGCTGGGTCTTCCAGTATGAAAATGATCCGAAACACACTGCCAGGGCAACTAACGAGTGGCTCCGTAAGAAGCATCTCCAGGTCCTGAAGTGGCCCAGCCAGCCTCCACACCTGAACCCAATGGAAAATCTTTGGAGGGAGCTGAAAGTCCGTATTGCCCAGCAACAGCCCCGAAACCTGAAGGATCTGGAGAAGATCTGTATGGAGTGGTCCAAAATCCCTGTTGCAGTGCGTGCAAACCTGGTCAAGAACTACAGGAAACGTCTGATATCTGTAACTGCAAACAAAAGTTTCTGTACCAAATATTAAGTTTTGTTTTCTGACATATCAAGTACTTATTTAATGAAATAAAACGCTAATTAATTACTTAAAAACAACACTGTGATTTTCTGGATTTTTGTTTTAGATTCTGTCACTCACAGTTGAAGAGGACCTATGATAAAAATTAAAGACTTCTGCATGCTTTGCAATTGGGAACACCTGCAAAATCAAAAGTGTATCAAATACTTCTTCTCCCCACTGTACATTTCAATAAAACTAATGGGGAAGATTATACTACACTGCTCAAAAACGTAAAGGAACACTTTCAAAACACATCAGATCTCAATAATAAAAATCATGGGTAATGTGTTAGGAACAAAAGGATGCCAGATCACAGAGAGCTTAATTCGAAGTCACTGAGAAATCGAAACTAAAAAACTGATGCAGCAGGCTGGTCCAATTTGCTGAAAGGTAATTGCAGCAACTCAAAATGGTAGCTTGTATGGCTCCAAACCTGCCAATTCTGGTGTTCTCTGGCAAATACCAGTCGAGCTCCCCGGTGCCGGGCAGTGAGCACACTGTTCAGAGACACCAGTGGCCCACTGGGGGTCACTTTGTAGGTCTCTGGCAGTATTCACCATGTTCATCCTCGCACAAAGGAGCAGATACTGGTCCTGCTGATGGGTTTAGGACCATCGACGGCCCTGTCCAGCTCTCCTACAGTAAATGCCCGTCTCCTGGAATCTCGTCTATACTCCTCCATGAGACTGTGCTAACCCCTTTTATTAATGGTATTTTAAAGGTATATATTTGATTCTGATGATAAGCTATAAGCTTCTTTTGTTAGCTTCAACCGCTAACAGCTAAGAACACATGCTTGCCTGCTAAAGATCATTTACTAAAAAAGGTTGTTAGTTTTCAATCCAATAAAATAATATTTCCCTAAATATTACTTTACCAAACTTGAAAACTAAGTAAACACCATTAAGCCTCATTTCTCCAGAAAGATTTGGTTCTTTTTCTTAATATTTCCTTAAATATTATTTTACTATTTCCTTAATAATATTTCTTTAAAAATTATTTTACTAAATAAAGGCAGCTAATGAGACATCGTTGAGAAATGGTCATCCAGAAGGTTGGCTTTATTCAGCAGATCATTCTTTAAAACATTATTTTATTAAAATAATATTTTATCTGATCTTGCATTGTGATTGGTTGTCTAAACGTTTGCTGATTATTACCTAAATTGGTTCCAAGACTAATTTAACTTCACTTCCAGATTCTTCAAGATATTCCTTGGTTCTCAAACATAAACATTGCATGGTAATGTTGCATCACTCTTTTGGTCATGGTTTTAATCATCTTTAATCAACTTGTTTATATTGTTCATAGCCCATTAGTCTTCATTATTCTTTCATTCTGCTTGGTAGTTTAGTTGGATTGTTTTAGCATAGTAAAGAGTTTGTTGATTGAAATATGTTTGACTTTGAGTTGACTTATTTTTGTTAATAAATTCTCGTATTTTAAGAAATTGTGTGAATTCATTCCATGTGTGTGCAGAGTTTATGCTGTTTAATAATGTCAGAGCTTGGCTCATCCCTTTCAATTTTGTCCTAATGTCACCGCCTTACTGGGCTGGTATTCACAGGATAACAGACCGAAATATTAGTTAATAAATATTAAAATATTAATATTAAAAAATATATTCATATCATAATTACAACACCATCATTTCCAACAACCTCCAG
Source organism: Girardinichthys multiradiatus (assembly GCF_021462225.1). Lineage (NCBI taxonomy): Eukaryota > Metazoa > Chordata > Actinopteri > Cyprinodontiformes > Goodeidae > Girardinichthys > Girardinichthys multiradiatus. The sequence goes on from NC_061807.1 coordinate 20,507,857, forward strand.
AAATGTCCAGTTTGTGCGGATACTCCACAAATTTTCCAAAAAAATATCAGTTTCTCTCACTAAAGCCTCAATTTACAGACAAGAGGTTCAAAGACAGTAGAAAACCTCTGTTTGCAAAGCGCATTAGTGGGGAAGTGGGGACAAGTCCTGTGACAGCCTCTTTAAGCACTTGTTGGTACAAGGAGCTGACATTTCCGACAGGCAAGTAGAGCTAAAGGAGAGAGCAACATGAAACTCCATGTTTGCTCTGAGTGTCAGCGTCTTGCCAATCCCAACCTTTTGTCTGTCCTCAGTTTAAATCAGGTGGACTGTTATTGGTAAAGATATTTCTCAACCTATAAGCTGGAAATATAGAAGTTCACCAATTCATGATTGATTTTTAGAGACAGAAAACTTTACTATTTGCTGTGTCTATGATTACAGTTCAGTGTGTGCTTCTCAATTGGATCTAGATGTGGACTTTGACTGGGCCATTCTGACCCATGGATACATTATGAATGACAAATGAATATGATCTAAACCCTTTGCATTGAAACCAACTGCCTGGCCTCTGCTAGGTTGGCGGTTAATGCCAAAGAGGACTTCTGACAGCTTGCTCTGAAAGATGCCTTTTTTTCTTTCTACTCTTCCAAATCTGTGGGAACTAATAATTGTCCTGTTAACAGAACCTCATACCTGAGTTGTGCATGGGCGCAGCTCCTCCAGAGTTACCATGGGCCTCTTGGCTGCTTCTCTAATTAATGCTCTCCTTGCCCACCCTATCAATCTAGATGAATGGCTGTGTTCAAAGACAGATTCATATACTGTGATTAATTTACACACAGTAAATCATACACAGTAAATGAGTAATTGAGTAAAAGATGCTGAATACGATGACATGACGTGTTTCAATTTTTTATTTATTAAATTTCCTTCCACTTAACAGGTGTGTATTACTTCATGTTGATCTCTCACATTAAACGGACTTGAAAATATTCAAAGGGTACTAATACGTTTGCAGGAAAATTGAAGCATTAAAGCATCAAAATCTGTCTGCTTTTCGGGTTTAGTTCCACTTTAAGCAAATTATTATTGGATGCTTAACTTATAGTTTGAGTTTTAAGGTAACACGGCATGCATCAACACACTAGGAGTCTTCCTCAAACAGTTAGCCCTAAAATGAGTCTAAAACACAAAGGCACATTTTTAACAGTCAAATACAAATCCGCCTACATCACACTGAAGCAGAAAATCCCTGCAACTTTAGACTTTACCTAAAAGTGTTGTGTAAACAGTTCTTATCATACTAAAACCGCTGTTATCAGGCGGGAAGGAATCCATTTCCTTCTGTCTGATCCCACATCACGTAATGCTGATTTTAAGAGCACAACGTTGAGCTGGCATCCTTCCTCCGCTGCCAGGAAGACAAACAATAACACCCAAAGTAAACCTTCAATTTATCCTTTAGAATATGAAGGGCAAGGACATTTTTATCATTGTATTTAAAAATGCTCTTTAATCCTGGGCAGTTTTTTTGTGTGGAAAGTTTCCCTGATTTCACACTGGAGAAAGTTATTAAAGGAATTATTGACTGAATATCAAAGGGCAATGAAAGGCCTGAAAAAACAATGTGATTTCCATACAGATACTCCTTGAAAATGATAACCAGCACTTCATATTTTCTTGATGAAAGATGCTGGAAGGAAAAATGTTTCAGGACCCCTGCATCATGTCTCTGAATGATAAGGAAGAGGTTATTCATACAGTACCCTGAAAAAGTATTCATACCTCTTGAACTTTTTACATTTAGTCATGTTACAACGAGAGCTTCAATGGATTGTACTGTGGGTTTATGTAGCAAACACAAGTAGTGCACAATTGTAAGGAAAACTTTTTTTAAAGTGTTTTCTAGATTTGTTTGGTGACACTAGTGGTTTTTATTTTGTCATTTTTCTTAGAAAGTAGATCGACAGGAAATGGGGTGAAGAGAGGGGAAATACATGCAGCTCAGGTTGCTGGGGCTGGGACTCGAACCAGGGGACAGCTGTGCATGGGCCGTACGCTCTACTGCTGCGCCAGCACTGCAACCAAAGAAATTATCATTTAAAAACGAATCTGAGAAGGGTAGTGTGCTTTTCACATCTACAGACTGACATTTGTGTCCATTCGTTTATGCAAAAGTCTGGACTTTGACTAGGTCATTCTAACACATTAAAATACTTTGATCTGTAACTCTATGTTTAGGGTTCTTGTCCAACCAGAAAGTGACCCTCCGCCCCAGCCCTTAAGTCTTTGGACTGCCTTGTTTTTAGTTGTGTTTCTGCTAAAGAAAAGCATCTCCGCAATGCGCTGCTGCCGCTACCATGTTTCACTGAGGAACGTGCGCTCTACATGTTTGTGGTTCCCCCTACATGATTTGTGCTATGGAGCACAGAGATTATCTCTTCCACCTGAGCTGTGGATTTCTTGACTCTCCAATAAACCTCTGAGGCCTTCGCAAAACATCTGAATTTATACTGAGATTAAATTACATAAAAGGTAGACACTGTTTACTAATTAGCCTTCTGAAGGCCTTGATTGCACATTTAGGGGGTATCAAAGCACAAAAGGCTGGATGCATGGGCTCGCCACAGATTTCTATTTGTAATACAGAAAAATGTAAATCATGTCTGCTTTTCTTACCACTCCAAAATGATGCACTACTTTGCCTTAGTCCATCACATCAGGATACCATAAAATGCACTGAAGTCTGTGGTTTAATGTAACAACATGTGAAAAGTTTAAGGCATAGGAATATTTTTACAAGACACTGTAAAAAATTTTATATGAAAAGATAGTCTGAACTTTTTCCATCAATTAACCCGAAGCGTTCTTTAGTAAGAAAGACAGAGAAAGATGAAAAATAAGGACTTAAGGCTAACATTCGGCACATCAGATATTCAGCATCACAGATTGATGAAAAGTTTGCATTTTACTTGCAGGTAAGAAGCAGAGAAGGGTCCACTCAGGTTACACACAATCAACATAACCAATAATCGTGCGCAGATCCCACTGGAGGCCCGGTTAGGACCTTTTAAACTCAATGAGGACATGCGAACATGTTCATAATAAAAAGCTAGAATGGTACAAATGGAGCAATACGAAACTGCTCCAGTGTTCATTTAGACTACGAGATGAATGTACTCCAAAGCTGGATCTGCTTCTCAATCAGTGCAAAGTGGCTTGTAAGTGATTTATTTTCCACTTCTGAAATATTGATGTGTTAAAAAGGACGAGTAGTATCAATCAGGCTACCTCTATGATCAAACAGAAGGACTTCTAGCTGCTGTTATGGCAGCTTTGATTTTAAGTTTGAATAATTTGACCTCTTCCTCAGAGAAAATCTCCTTTGGTTTCTCTAATGATCCCCTAATGGATTTTTTGAGGAGGTAAAACAGGCCTGCCTCCTCTCTGGTGTATGGGTAATTCCAGCTTCTCTGTTACTTTCAGCTCCTCTAATTTTGGATTCTGTTATCACCTCCTTGCTGCTGGGACCCTCTGGGAGCCACAGCCAGGCAGTCGCTGATCCCACTTCTTTAAAATTCATTGCCACTTTGTCAATCTGCCTTCGAGGCCTTCTTTCTGAGCAACTCATCTCCTCGTAGATGTCAAGAGTCCCATCTTTAAGTTTCAGAAATGCACCTGCAAAGATTGCTGCACCAACATCAGTTCCTATACCACCTCCTCCCTTAAGGGACACTGTTGCGCTCTCACAATACATTTCAGTCTACAAAACACCGTCTTCATAATAAAGGTGTGCATTATTAATATGAACAGTTATCTTATCATTTCTAATCAATATAGATAAATATAGGTGAGGGGTTATTGAAACAATGTTCTTTAGCAGACATATTTATGTGGTGAAAAGTATTTGCCCGCTTGTAATTTTCTTCTGGGTTTTGTTTTTGCCTTTTTGACCCACTCTTATTTTCAAGATCGTTTTAATCCAGCCAAGTTGAAGGGTTTTTTTTTAGCATAAAAAGGGCCTGTTAGGGGCCTGCCAAGGCATCCAGATTTTAACTAAGCCACTCCGAAACCTTAAGCGTTTTATTTGCGGCTTTTCTGAGGTGTAGTCATGCCTTTCAAAGGTTGGATGTTTATCTCATGAATCCACAGTATGTTTTCTCAAAAGTACTGGGTATCATCAACATGTTTAGATAAGCCTTTGTGTTGTTTGTGGTCAGCAGTGGTTTTCGCCCTGGAACTCTCCCATGGATGCCATGTTTTTCCAATCTCTTATTGCTGAATCATGAACACCGACAAAAAACTGATGCAGGGGAGGCCTGCAATGCTTAAGGGCGCATTCACATTGCCGGTCCGGTCCAGGGATCTAAAAGGTGAGGAAATTCACACCTTCAGTTGGCGAGGTTTGCTTTCACACAGAGAGTTTTAGACCACACCAAACAACATCATGCAGTTGCAACAGATTGTTGAGAGACATGGTGCACAGCTGCCCGGTGGCGCAGTTGGTAGCACTGTTGCCTTGCAGCAACAAGGTCCTGGGTTCGACTCTCTCTAAATGGTCGTTAGGTGTGAATGAGTGTGTGCATGGTGGTTTGTCCTGTATGTCTCTGTGTTGTCCTGCGATGGACTGGCAACCTGTCCAGGGTGTACCCTAACTCTCGCCCATAGACCGCTGGAGATAGGCACCAGCTCCCCCGTGACCCACTATGGAATAAGCGGTATAGAAGATGAATGAATGAATGAATGAATGAATACTGCTCCAGTACTGCGCTGATCAGGAAAAACAGAAGGCATGGAGAAGAAAGTCTGTCTCATCAGGGTTTCTGTAGCTGCTTTGGTGTCTAAATGTAGTTGTGCGCCTACACTACTCCACGTAGTCCCACAAGACATTTTCAAACTCTTTTGTCTTTTACTTTGTTGTTGTTGTTCTTCTACTCAAATGCGGTGCTCGTATGTCACATCGTATGGCACGCTGGGAACGGCATGCATTCACTGCTCCAGGGTCCTTATAAACCGGGCCGAGACCAGCAGTTGTAGCCGTGCCAAGGTATGGGATGGGTTCACACAAGCGTGATCTGCTCCAGAAACCAGACTTTGGCACAGTACAAAATGTTCCAAAGGCTTGGTGTGAAGGCACTGTTAGATGCAGTTTTTGTTTCTTGTTTGTCTTCCTCAATAAGCTATTGATGCACTCTTGGGTTAATTTGGGTCAGCTGGTTCATCATCGTTCCACGTTTTCTCCATTTGTGGGAAATGGTTCCCACTGTGGTTCGCTGGAGTTCCCAAGACCTGGCTTTTTTACCCCGTTCCAGACAGATGGATGCCAGGAACGTGGATCAGATCGTGATGTGTTGCTTTTTAATGTTCATTTAACCTACCTCATGTGGTGAGTGATTTCTTTATTTTAAGCTCTGGAAATAATCGGGCCTAGGTGCGGCTAGGAAAGTTAAACTCCTCATTCCAAAAATGTGGTTAGCCACATGATTTAAAATGTCAGCAATTACTTTTCTACATAGAGCCTGACTGATTCTGATCAGTCAAGCCCCTTTATTAAATTAATAAATAGTTATTAGAAAACTATTTTGTTTTTAATCAGGTCATTCTTGTTTGATAATAAAATCTACCTTTATCTGAAACATTTAAATAACAAAAAAGAAGAAGAAATCATTAAGGGGGGAAATAATTAAATGTATTTATTTTTTTAATTAATATGAAATAATGTGTGCTCAACTGGTCAGACTATAACAGCTGATCGGTTAACCTGCAAAGCAGTTTAACTACACACCAATCACCTTGTCTACAATAGTGTTAGACACAGTGGATTTGTAAAATTATTAGGGCTGCAACTAAGAAGCTAAATCTATGCCAATTGAGGAGTTTTGAATAGAGTATATTTACTGAAAACGATGGTTTGTCATTTTAAATGCAAAATGTTTTTATTTTTTTGTTCAATTTTGGCCAAATTACTGCTCTGAGTGGGTTGTTCTTTAAACAGATTTTTTAGGGTCTGTATACTTCAGTTCATGATTATTCGATTACTAAATTCTTGATTATTGGATACATTTTGTAATGCATTTCCAGTTTCACATATTGTATCATATACAAACATTTAATGTATAACTTGTTTACTTATTGATAGGACTTTTAATATACTTGTAAAAACCTGTACTTCAATAGTAAGTAAATATTGAAAAATTATTATTGTAGTTAGTAATAAGATGAATAACAAAAAAATACCCAATAGGTTAGTTTTCAGTTAGACTATATTAAGGGCTGAAGTAAAGAAATAAAAAGACAGGACTGTTTTATGTTCAGTTTGAGGAAACTACACTGAAAAGAAACATGAAGCAAATATTGCAACTTCTAGCTCCTGCTCCAGTAAAGGAGGAAAAGAAAAGAGCATTAAAACTACATTAGGATGAAACTGGTTAAAAGAAAGTTTAATGTGAGATCAGCAACACTGGTCCCAATGAATTTTTTCTGTTTGAAAAACAATATCTCAGTTCAGACTCAGTTAGATAAAATGAGCTGAGTAGCTCCAGATTAACTCCACATATGCCCAGATGAAGATGCTATAAGCAAGAGCAAGAATTTTCTGATTCTATCCAACTGGGTTACATTCAAAAAAGCACATAAATTAAAAAGCTAAATATAAAAAAAAAAAACACGGCGGCAAGAAGATGCTGCAAAGTATTTTTGTCAGTGTTTACAAAAATGCATAATTTTTGTAAACACTAATTTTTGTAAAATGCAAAATGAATTTAGCTAGAAAGCTGTCTCAGCTGTACACACTGCATGACTGCCGCAGCTTCCAGAAAAACTGACACTGACTGAGTGCAGACACCAAAAACGTCCAGGTAACAGCAAAGTCTAAAACCTGGGACAGATGTTGGGTGAATGGTGGAGGATTGGGCAAAGTGGAGACGAGCGCTGAGAACTTTAACATACTGTCACGATAAATTCTGCTGGACGCTAAATTGTCCCAGAATTTATTGCGATAAACGATAATATTGTTGTTGGTTGACCACTTTCAACTAATATAATGATAAGTATAATAATTCAAGTAGCCTCTCAAAGATCAATAAACTTCAATTTCTGAAGAACATTTAACACGGGGACTGGGAGACATTTTAAATATCCAAAAGAAATAAATACTCAAAAGAAATAAATAAAATGGATTATGAAGTCTCTGTAAACAAAATTGTCAATCAAAAAAAAATTTACCATTAAGCTCAGAGAGGAAAAACAGGCAAAAGTGCCAGTTTCGTAAACAAAAAGTGCAAACTAACAACAAAAGCATTCCATTTGAATAAGAGCAGATGCTTCAACAGCTCATATGTGAATCTGGAGCTACTTTAGACCGGCAGATTAAACAATTAAATGCTACAGTGATTGTGGACTGTTGGGAAGACGAAGACAGCCCGGTTGTAGTTTTGTTTCCCAGCTGGGAAAACTGCACTGGATGATTATGTTGGAAGAATGTCAGAAATCATATGTCAGCTGTTCATATCACTCCTCTCTAACGAAACGTATTTACATCATCTATAACTCAACACAGTGCTGTTTAAAGCATTAAAAATACTTCAACCCAATAAAAATTAGAGAACACACGGGACCATTTTTTAAATAAAGATGGGAATTATACACTGAAAACTAAAAAATACCTGCTGTATCTGCCAGCACAAACATGAGCATCAAATTTAGGTAATTTGCTCAATCTTGCTCTCCTCCGCACGAAAGCTGCTATGTTTCCACTGACGGCTGGAGGTGGTGCCTCATTGTCGAGCACGGCAGTAAACACCTGTCTTATGGTTGGGAGCCGACCAAACATGAGATAAGTTTCAAGTAGAAGCATGCAAAGTTAAATTAACAATCACCATCGCATACCATGTCCCTCCAACAGTGATTTCGAACCAATGCCACAGCTTTTGGTTTGACCCGCTCTACCCATTATGGTGCGTTCACACCGATCGCGGATTCTGCGAATATTTCGCATCATTTGTGTGCTGTTGCTCGCTTCACATTCCGCGTGAACCCCACGTTGCTAAATGGGAACAAACGGCAACGCTTTGCCGCGTCATCAAATAGGAGGAGCTTCTATCTGCTGCTTGCTGGTTTCAACTGAACATGGCGGACATGGATTTCACGGACCTAATTACGGTGTTTTACCTGTGGAGAGCCGAAAAACGCCACCGACATCCCTGGGTTCACCAGATTCTTCAGGGACAGGAACAGTTCGGAGAGTACCACCACCTACTCCATAGGTGCATCTCACCTACCATCTCTTGCCATTCTCCGTGGTACCTCGGCGAACACTTTCTCATGCCCCTGACATTCAGCTGACCATGCTAAGAGCCAATCAGTGAACAGCAGTCTGTTCACGTGACATTTTGGCCCTGATCAGTCCCAATGGGACCTGCTGACAAGCAGGCACCAACAAACCCAGAGTGGAGCGGAGCCAAAGCAGAACCCATGGTAAAGGGGTCTTAGTTAATGTTTTCTGGTGTCTGCATAATAAACAAAAATCAGCTGGTTTCATTTGTCAGCACACTTTCTGGCCCCAGCAAAATATGACTGCTTGCTAGATTTTGACTTTCCAAACATAAATAGTTTTCATAGACTGTTAACATCATTAATTAAATATAGGTGACCAAGCTGTACTCTCAAAATCTGTTTTTTATTTGCTATTATGGGTTGAAGTGTCAAAAATCCTGATTGACATAAACTGACTATGAATTAAATTTGTAATCTACAAATGTACTTCCTGTTGGAGACACAGGCAGGCCACAACATCAAACTTTGGTCCTACAAAACCCTGACTTCTGAAACCCATTCATTCAACCACGGTTTTGTTCGTTCTCAAAGCCGCATAATGCTGGTTGATGCTTAATCCACACATACCAAAGGCAATATTGGCGATGTAATTTTATATCTGCTTCACAGCAAAATGCATTTCTTTACATAGTTGTAAATAAATTCAGGCATTAGGCGGCATGGGTTAGAGGACTTTAACTTCTTCCTCATCTGGGAAACACATTTATGTTTATATCCTTTGTTAAATTACTAAAACAAGATTATGTTTTGTTGTTTAGGTCCATGCAATCATATTATTATTTTTCCAGGGAGATAAAAGTATTTATAAAAAGATTAGACAACATACGAAAACATTTTTTAAATTAAAAAAACTGAACATTTAGTAAGGTGTTCCACTTTTTAACATTGCTGTACATTATCTTCCTCTTTTGGTACATAATTTCTCAAGACAAAGAGCTTTCTGAAAATCACTACAATGCGTACATACATAAACTTGGCATTATTTGAAAGTTGTTTTTAATGCTCTTCCAAACCAAAGAGTTTGTTTTAACATCCAAATCAAATTTAGCTAACAGACCTAATGCATACCCTTAGATATGACACATCCCAATCACGTTGACAGCTTGTACTTATTACTTAATTTATTTATTAATTGTTGCCTTGCGGCCTGTCGTGTATAACAAACCTATCATGTATAATTGTAGGTAGAAAAACGCGGTTTAAAGAAGCCTAAATAACCTCTTTTTCGGGTGGTAAGATCTGTGCTAAAGCTAAGAAAACAGCTAGCTAACAGGCGAGCTAACTAGCTAGTTCGCGAACTAGCTAGTTAGCTAGACTACAAGCAAAGGTTAGAAACGTTTATATTCACTCTTTGCTTCTTCTAATTCAGGAAGCCAAAGTGAAAACTGAAAGTTTATTAATTAGAGAACTTACATATCGCCGTAGCCGGCTGCTTGGTTTGTCCGCCGGAATAGTTCCCTCTATGGGAAAGTTCCTCATCAACTAGCGGTAAAACTGATGCGGGAAGTTCATCCAGCGGTGGGATTAGATGTGGTATGATCCACTTTAGGGGTGTCTGAAATTATAAAACTACATATTAGCATGTTTTGCTGCAATTAATATTGTATGAAGTGTATGACACCAGGTTATATTGAATATATAACATTTCGAAGTCGACTAAATATATATTTTTACACTTTTGGGGAGGGTTAAATCCGAAATAGAGGCCTTTAAACCTCACATTTCCCCCCTTGTATATTGAACCACGCTTTTAATTAAGTTGATGAAACCAACTGATGAAATACCCTGATACAAAGACACTATGGTGCCAGATTTAAACGTTTAAAGCCAATATAACCCTGTAATATAAATTTAATTACATTATTCATAATTTATAAAACACATGAACCATGGCCCTAAAAACAGTACAGTTAAACTAAGTATAATAAGCAAACAGCAAGTTCAATGGGTCTTGGACTGTCTTAAAAGTTTCAATAAATATACCACATTTTCTCTGCTGCAAAATCACGTATTATGTTTATTTACATCTCATAAATCAAAAAGTTTCACAAAACATAAACTAGGAACAGCGTGTCTTCAGTTTAGGCAGAGCTATAATGATGAATTGGGGAAGTTACACAATTTACAGTGTGATGAAAAAGCATTTGCCACCTTACTGAATCCTTTTGTTTTTGCTTTTTTGTCACACTTTACTGTTTTGGATCATCAAACTACTAGCCAATTTTAGACAAAGATAAACATTTTTTTTAATTTTAAGGTAAAAACGTTTTATTCAAATGTGTATCATTGAAATTATGTGACAAGTCTGAGAAATCACTTAAACAGAACTCTTGTCTGACAACATGAAGTAGGTTAAATAAGCTCCAAAAAGCATCATTCAACAATCTAAATAAATTCAGGACCAGATGAGAAACAAAGTCATTGACATCTATCCCTCTGGGAACTTATACAAAGCCATTTCTATGGTCTTTGGACTCAAACAAACCACAATGAGAACTATTAACCATAAGATAATGCTTGACACAGTGGAAAACCTTCGATGAAGTTGCCAAAGTTACTCCATAGGTGCATCGATGGCTCATCCAGGAGGCCACAAAAGAACCCAGAACATATAAGCACTGCAAGCCTCACTTGCCTCAGTAAATGTCATTGTGTTTGATTCCACAGTAAAAAAAAAGTAGCATCCATGGAAGAGTTCTAAGGCCAATACCACTGATGACCTAAAACAACACAAAGACCCTTTTCACATTTTCCACAAAATGATCCCCAGGACTTTTGGGAAAATATTCTGCACGCCTCCTTCAAATATTCTGCTCGCCTCTTTCATGTACTACCTGGCTACAATAATGAGGTTCACAGGGAAACACAGAAAAGAAGCTAGAAAATGTCTCCGCTCTCATTTGTGACGGTCCTCATGGGGCCATGTGATTGTGTGTCAGCAATAATGCAAAATTTGCCTCATTTGAATGAAAAGATGAAAAAAAAGTATACAAAGCACATGCACACACTTCTGAAAGAGGACAGGGACGTTTAGGAGGCACATGCATGCGTGCATGTGTGGCCACAGATGGAGCACAGGCAAAGATATAATGAGGAAGGCTTGCAGACTCCGAGACACAAGAATGAGTGTTTAAAATAGGTGGGAGACAGCCTGCAAGGTGCATGACACCTGCAGGAGGGTACAAAAGAGACAGAGCAAAAACCAAAATGACACAATTAAAGGAGAGGTAAAGATTTTGTGGGGAGTTTGGGACATGAGGAGAAGAAAAACAAGGAGAAGCAGAGTGGGAGGAGGCGAAGGAGATCACATGCACACAATGTATTCAGTAAACAGGAGAGAGGGATGGGGATGAAAGACAGGAGGTGGGGAGATAAGACCAACCACAGAGCATGCACAGAAAGAGAGAAGCGATGGAGCTAATTTGGGGAAAAAAGGAGAGACTAAGGAGGCGCGAAAGACAGGAGTAAAACGAGTGAAAGAGAGAAGGGATGTGGAGCTGCCATAACACATTATGGCTAATATTAGAAAGAGAGGTCTGCAGGGGGAAGGGATGGAAAAAAGGGGAGTGGAGGTTTAGGATTAAGAACCACAAATAAATCTAAGGATAAGAAGTCACAAAAAACATCCATTTATAAAGATACATGCCTTTTAAAATCTGTTAAGTACAGGGAGCGAAAGGAGGAAGGAGAGGAACTGGAGTGGAGGTGAACAAGATGAGTCTCTGGTGCAGGACCAAGAGAAGGGAGGTAAAGAGGAAGGAGAGATCATTATTTTACTCTGAGCTGTGCCCAAGCACATCTCGTTGTGTCACTTCACATTTGTTTTAAATCCCTCTCTTTTTCTCTCCTTCCCTCTGTCCCTCCACTTCATCATTCTCTCCACTGCCTTTCAGACCCTCACAGCACCAGACTGTGTGAAGCTTAAACTACTATAACTCTTCGTCCAAACACCTTCCTCCTCCTCCTTCATGGTCTGTATAGAATGCTATTTTTGCCAACAGAAGACTAACAGAAGAAAATGCTAAATTGTGAAGTGCAAGAAAAATGATTCCTGGCATTTTCACACCATCCCATTGTAGGGTATCCCCATCTTGCCAATTACTGGCTGACTTCCCTGTCACTTCTGAAGAAAACCATCCCCACAGCATGATGCTGCCACCTCCGTGTTTCACAGAGGTGATAATATATTCATGTTGATGTGCACCATTTGTTTTCAGAAACATACATTGCTCCTTGTTTTTTTAGCATTCTTAAGCACTAGATTTGTAATGGATCTTTTTAATACTTTGCTGAGGTACCTTGCAAACAGTTTTCTGTCTGACTTGTAAAGCATTGTTTTTTTTTAAAATGGTCTACACAAAAAGTTGACCTTGACTACTTTTTTCTCTACTTCAAAATTATAAACTACTTTGTGATGGTCAATCACATGAAATCCCAATAAAAAAAAACTGAATTTGTGGCTATAATGTGATAAAATGTGAAGACGTCTAAAGGGTAAGGCACTATTTGTGAATGGGCCTGCATGTGTAAGGGAAATATTTTCAGTCTTTAGTACATTTGTGTCAGTTAATTTCTTAAAAAATAAAACATTTCCCTGTGGAGCCGGGAAGGGCTCTTTGAGCTCTAAGTATTCTCCCTCCTGTCCGATTGAATTCTTTTAATTTCTACTTTTTCATAAAAGCCCTCCAACTTACTGTCAAGATTGACACTATAAATTTCCAACATAGTAATCCTTGTGACCATTTCTTTAAATTACATTATTCGGAGCTGATGCAGAAACTGAGTTCAGTTCAGTTCATTGAGTATTACAGCTCGAGGTCTGTGAAACGGGGCTTAATTTTACCAATTATAACAGAGCTTCAGTCAAATAAACTTCTTCTAAATGGGCTCTAATTCGCTTTGTCTTTCTGGTATTTGAGAAATCAAAAAAGCTGCAGCCTCGACATGGAGATCCACTGGTTCCTTTGTCTCCAACCAAGCAGAGAAGGTTTACTGCCAAGCTATGGAGTTGCGTTGCCACCAAGTGGTCAGAAAAGTCCAAACAGACTGAAGGTTGAATTATTTTAACGTTTTACTGGAACACAGTTGATTTATTTTGGTCAGTACTTTCACTGGTATGTTTTTGGACTAAAATATTTCTGTATTCTACACAGTAAAATATTGGTCTCATTTGAAGTCACATTATTTTATTGTTAAAAAGTAAACATTTTTTACAGTTATTTTTTAAAACTTACTATAAAAAAACAAGACATGAGAGATTTATAATTTATTCAACTGTGCCCATTCCAGTATTTTAACTCCTTGGCAGACCAGGAACATTTTGTCATTTCGCAGTTATAAAGCTGAGCACATGTGGGGTTCCTCAAGGCTCCGTTCTCGTACCAATTCATTCAATATTCACGTTTCTCCCTCTAACTTAAATTAGCTTGGAGTATTACAACACCCCTTACCAACTCTAGATTGCATTGTTACCACATGACCACTCCACTTTACTAAGGGGTATGTCTGTATCAGAAATTAGTAAAAATGCCATAAAATCAATTCCTGATTAAGAAAATACAGCAATAATTGATTTTTGCTCTAAAAATACAAAGTCAGAGATATAAACATGGTTAGACACAATGGGTCTGGTTTTTGCAACAACGGTTTTACAGGTCCTTGGAGAAAGAAATCCTCTGGAGCTCATCCGAAATGCTGCTACCACAGTCCTGACCAATACTAGGAAACTACATTTTATTTCATCAGTCCTTCAATCACTGCACTCACTCCGTTTGTAAAAGACAGATTTTAAATGTTGTTAGTGGTCCATAAGGCGTTGAAGGGTCAGAATACATTCCTGTTAGTTGTCAGGTTTAAATTATTAATATCCCTCGTGTCATCACAGACCCATTTACTCAGTGTTCCCAGAAGCAGAACAAATCAAAGGCAACCTGCTCTGAACTCCCTGAAAACCTGAATTGAGCAGAAACTGCTGGCTTGTTTAAACATTTCCCCCAGCTTTCACTTAAAGGCAGAAGCTTATTCTATCAGCTCTTAGCTATTTATTTGTCTTAAAATCTCATTTGACTGCTCTCATCTGTAGTGCCTGAGTGAATGGCGCTGTACGAATATACTTACCTTGTGTTTTTACCAACCTTACCTTAACAACACATGCATTTCCTCTCTCACTTCAGCCACTATTTATTTCAGTCAAGAAGAAGAAGGAGCTGGGCAAACACCTGCAGCTGTTGTCAAGAACTCAGCAGAGCACAGACAACAAAGGCAGATCTGTAAAGCAACATCCAGCCTTAAAGAGGCTGTCAACACCAGCAGCTGAGAGGCTGGAAAGAAGCAAACAGACACAGATACCAAAGCTGAAGAAAAGGGATGGTGACACAAAAAGTTTTTTATGTTGGTGTCACTTTCAGTACCTTCACAACCAGTCAAGAAGACTGTGGTAAAGTCCTTCAGCTCCAGTTATCAAACTTCCTGCAGCACGTCATAAACTGCAGCAGCTCATGTATACTTATTATTTATTCGTTTTGGTTCGATCATTCCTGTGAGAAAAGAGTTTTTCAGACATTGTGAGAAATAATGTTTTATGCAATACCCACGTGAATTCTCAGTTTGAAATTTTACCTGCTTGAGGAATATGACTCCAACAATTGTATAAAAGATGATTTTACAGGAGAGAAGATAGATATAAGCACTTTAACTGTGATGAACCCCAATTCTTTCATTCCTAACCCTATGGGTCCCTTCCTTTGAAGCTCCATGTGGGTCACTTGGGCACCAAGAAAACATATATGAATTCAGGTAAATTCGGTTCACTTGAGTTTATTTATATAGCGCCAATTCACATGTCATTTCAAGGGACTTCAGCCGAAGTTATGCCAAAATAAAATAAAAAAAATGTCAAGGGACCCAGAAGGGTTAAAAATGGATTCTGTCAAAGTAATCCAAATAATCCAGATGTTAAATCATCCTGCTTTAGATGCCATACCCTGCAAAAGTAGTCATGCCCATCAAATATTTTAATAATTTGGGATTAATAAACCACAAACTTTGGTGTTTTATTGACATTTTATGTGACAAAAAATATGTCAAATAAAATAAACTGGATAATCCTTAACAAATAATGCGGGAATACCACAACTAAAGCTGTTGGATACCAAGTGGTAAATTACTATTCATGCAGAAGAATGGGGTAATTAGCTAAATCAATGGGCTGGTGTTTAAATTGATGTCAGAGGTCACACTGCACTGCAAAGAAAACATCAGACCATAAAAACATGACACAGCTTAAAACTGATAACTGTTTAAACCAATGAGAACACTAATTAACATTTCAGATGATCAATTATCAGCCAATCAATTTAATGAGCCAACAAAGACTGACCAAGTAGCTTCTTTGGTGACTAATAATGCTAAGTGAATCCTAAAATTGGTTGAATCTGGTTTCTTGGTTTCATACTGCAGCCTATTAAGGCACATCGCACAAATATAAACCAGAAAAAGCACATTTAAGCTGCTAAAAAAGGTCCAGATAAGATGTTTTGCTGGCAGCCACCGAGCTCTGTTGAGATTTCACTTCCTATCTCTGTGCTGCTCTCTGGAGTGTCTGTGCGGGAAGATTAAAGTAAGGTTTTAAGGCTGGAAGAGATGAATGCAATCACAAGAGGAAAGTTTAACAAAGGCCTTCTGTGTGATGTAATACTGGATGTAAATTTCAACATACGATGAGGATGGGGGCACATACGTTTGAACCATAAAAAGCTGAGATTCAAAGAAAAAGGACTGAAAAGACAGACGGTTCTGCTGTATTCTGCCTCTGCTGCTTAGAAATGAACAACAATTGTCCAGTGCTCTTCTGTATAAAATAGTGCAATGTTTTCAGGATAAGTGTTTGTGAAATGTGTTTCTGTTGTGCAAAAAGCGTTTTGTTGCTCTGTGAGGTGTACGTTTTTTGGTCTTCTGAAGTGAATGTTTTGTTTTTGGTTTGTTGATTTTTAAAAATGTGTGTAAATATAAATACCCAAAATGTTTTGTCCTTTAAGGCTACATGAAGGTTTCCCAGGAGATTTTTAACTGCACTAAAGCAAGACAAAACATTAATATTAGGTGTAATAATTATAACATAATGCATAACATATATTTTATACAGTACTGTAGAAAAGTTTCTTTATACTTTGATTCTAAGCAGTCATGCTTTCTGAAATCTTTTAAAGAGGTCTTGATTAACAGTTCTTGAGGCTTTAAAAGTCTTCAAAAACTCTTCTTTGCACTTTGGCTGCTTATTAAATATTTTTTTTCAATCCACACCTCACACCTGGTCATGAAGGCTTGTTGTGCAGTGCAAAGCCTAAAATATGCAAAATGCACAAATGTAGGAGCCAGAAAAATGTATAGAGAATATAGACAGTATCTGAAAGTCATGTATTTTACCCCTAGTAGACAATTGTTGTGATTTTACACAACCAGTCAAAGGTTTTAGATACACTTTCTTACTTAATGGGTCTCTTTATTTTCACGACTATTTACATTGTAGATTCCCACCAAAGGCAACAAAACTGTGAATGAACACACATTTAATTATATAGTAAACAAAAAGTGTGAAATAACTCTAAACATTTTTATATTTTAAATTCTTCAAAATAACCACCCTTTGCTTTGATTACTGCTTTGCTTCTTGGCATTCTCTCCATGAGCTTTATTTCAATTTCACTTCAATTTTTTGTTTGCTACATAATTCCATAATGTGTTCATTCACAGTTTTGATGCCTTTAGTGAGAATCTACGTACAATGTAAATAGTCATGAACATAAAGAAAACCATTAAATGAGAGGATATGTCTAAAACGTTTGACCGGTATTGTATCTTAAACAACCACACAGCCAGGTTGAATCTGACTATTCAATTGTAAATGTTGATTTTTACTAAATCACTTTTCATGTGGGACCAATAGTAAATGAATTAAAAGGTTTCTGTCAAACACGAAGTCATGACACGTGTATTAGCCTGTTTTGTATAGAGCATGTGTATTGGGATGAAGGGTGTAAGTTTTGCTACTGTGTCAGGGCGATGTAAGTACTTGTTGCTGTGACGTAACCAGCGTTTTTTTATTTTTATTAATCTATACAAGACCTCTAGTGGTCAGGTAACAATCAACAGAATTATTCAAAAAGTAGGTCAAACATGTGTATTTTGCAGTGCCAAAGGGTTATTTCCTGTAGCATCATGTAGAACTGGTGACGTGGTCTTACATTTTTTTGTAAGGCTTGTCTACTACCCAAAAGTCAAGATAAAATTGTGCTTTTTTTTTTTTTTACATTTAAAACAATTTTCTTTCAATCATGAAGCAATCATGAAGTCAGCTAACAAAATGTCAACTAATTTTCCAAAATTACATTTTGAATTTGAAAATTAGAATATTCTTTACCGTTCCCTCAAACACAGTAACAATATTCTTTTTAAGGGGCCCAGGACAAACACTGCATGACACGATGTGATACTGACAATCAGTTTTAAACCCTGAGGACATTTCGCTAGACGGCACATAAACAAGAAAGGCTGTTATTGGTATCACACATCACTGTGTACAACAACAACTCTGTGACATGATCGTTAACGGGGTGGAAGTACACAAAAATACATTAGGTTGATGCTCACATGTCATCTAGGAGCTTTAAATATTTAATGAAAAAAATAAAGTGGTAAATAAAAGGGTCAGAGTTGAATCAGAGAAAGGAGGAAGCACAGTTTTATTAACTGAATTTCACATGTTGTAGATCTGTGTCTCATTTTCCATTCAATTGAGCCCGACACTAATAAAGTGGTTTAAATAATTTGTACTGAGATGATACATACACTCTCAAAAAAAAGGGTACAATAGTAGTACATTTTTGTCCCCTGAGGTACAGTCTGGACTTATGTATCCCTATAGGGCTAATAATTAAACTTTAAGGCACACAATTGTACTTTTTGAGGGCCTGAAAGGTACATTTTTGTTCCCAAGTAGTAAATGGTACATATTTGTACTCTTTATTAATAATTTTAGGGTACACTTTCAGACAAGGAAAGAAAAAATGATAAAACAAAGTTATTTGAAGGTAACAGATTCAATATAGATTTTACAACAAATGGCTATGGTAGAGTATTTTAACAAAAAAATATTAAATACTGAGAAATGGATTTGTGCGATTAAAAAAAATCTAACATATTTAAATGCAGTTTGCATTATTCTATTTCATATTATACTGTGATTTTGCTCATATTTTGTCACACTGGCAAATGAGTAGTACTTGCTCCTAGAGGCGGAGCTTTTTTCCCAAATTTAAATTTGATTGGTTGAATCAGCTGTCTAATATGTACAGCCAACACCGATTGGCTGTCTTTTGAATTTGACAAGTTAAACTATTAAAATCGATCTTTTTACCGGTTTGTGGAGGAAAGCAAACTATGGCGTTTACAGGTCTGTCAACCAAGGACCTATTAAGAAAAATTAAAGAAGCAGAAGCGCAGAGATTCAAAGGTAAGCTGTAAATTAAAATATTGTCCTATTAAAATTTACCAGACAATGTTTGTAATGCTAGCATTAGCGCTAGCTTAAAGCTCGCGCTACTACTTTAGTAAATGCGCTAATATTCAACCAACTTTAGAGTTGTGTCCACGCCAAATGTATTTATTTTTCACTACTACAGTAGTATTAAGTTATTCAAGTCAGTAGCTAACATTATCTCCTTCAGATTAGCCGCTTGATTTGCTATTATCGTATTGCGCCATTTTACTTCGGTTTAAAATAAAATGGCGCGATACTCTAAAAGGCAAATAAGCTAACCTTGGGATATGGTATGTGTTTGTTAGTTTAAGCATTTCTTTACAAACGAAATTAATATTGCATTTTTATGTTATTTGCATTTTCAGACAAATTAATATTGAATTTTTATGTTATTTGCATTTTCAGACAAATTATGTTATTTCCTGTTGTGTTGGTGGATGAATAAGTGCTCTTTTGACTAAGTTAAATCTTACCATTATTGTCAAATATATTATAAAAAGAAGACCAGAATATTGTTAGTCCAACCAAAATCTGACTTTTTGCCATGCATTTGAATAGGACTGTATCTTTTTTAAACTTTCGGATAATGATGTGGATGGTGATACAGTCGATCGCGGTACTTTTTCAAGGATCTTTCAAGAAGCAACTGAAATTTAATCAGTTTTTGTCCAAGCAAAAGGAGTCAACAATATCAATTACTTTAGAACCTGTGCCTCCAGAGGAATGGCAGCAAAGTACTTCTTCAGCATCATCCAGGTAAATGTATGAATGCAAATTCAGTTGTCCTCCTAGTTGTCCACACAGTGTGAATTAACAAAAAAATTCATATTGCTTGGATTTACAGTCTCACCAAATGCATCAAACTTGAAATGTTGTTAGGAAGAAGTCTGTAAATACATACCAAATATTGCGAATGCATAATTGATGTATTAGTTATAACCCTTTAAATTGTTCAACAAGCAATAAAAAAATTTGTATTTAATTTAATTTGTACCTAGGAAAATAAAAGTTTTATTTTTCAGCCTTATAACTAGTGTGGGACTGCCTTCTACTTTTGACATCCCGACATTCCCTAAAACTCTGCAAACAAAACTTGACAACAAAGAACCATGTCAGAAAAACCCAAAGGATAGACACACAATTATCAGAGTCCTCTATGAAGCTGTTGCACGGTATACAATGTGAGTTTTTAGTCTTGCAAAATTGTCTATATATCTTATTATTGGGGGTATGTTAACCAAGTTTTACAATAATACAAATGTTGAGTCAGAACTTGACCTCCATTATTTCAATTTTTTCTCTTGATGTTTTAGGTATCCCACAAATGCATAATATGTCCAGGCTGTAAAGATGTTGATTGTGAAGTATCCTTTTCTCAGGGATCTTGAGGGAAATGGTTATGTAAGTGAAACTGTACAGCAATGTATTTATTGTTAGAGATTAATTGTATAATATAAAATTAGGGATTTTACAAGTATTCTAGGTTTTAGGCATACTCAATGTCTTTCCTGTTTGTCTGGACAGAAATAACATGTCAATGAGATTCTGTTTAGATTCTCAGCGTACATAATAAATCGTTTTTAGTCATGCATGTCTCTCTTTCAATCAACATACATGTCTTTGAAGCGCAAATGTAAATTTGAGCGTGCACCGCTGATTGACAATGATGAAGTGAGACGCAGTAAGGAGATGTTTGGGTTCATGGGGTCAAAGCAGCCTGTTGAATCTGCAAAAACAAGTCCAAAGAAATGTTTCCAAGGTCAGAGGCACAGTTTAAAAAAAAAAAAGAAGGAAAATAGTAAATTGATTTACTTGCTGCCCAGATACACCCAACTACACAATGACACATTCTTAATGTTCTTAGTATCCCAAATGGATTCATAAAAGTACCCAAATTCTAATATCTTTGGGTGTTTGCTGATAAACCCGGGATGCCCACCGTATTTACATTACCTTTGAAAACCCTGTAACTCCTATTAATTGTTCTAAATGAAACAAATCACACAGGATTTGCCATTTTGTTTTAAAATTTAGTGGTCAGGGAAATCAGTCAGTGGACAGATCTTTAAAGAGTACAAAGGGAATGCCCATTGTAAATTTTACAGCTCTAAATACAGCATATTTAGTTCAATCAGATTTGCTTTTGTGGACATTATTCCCTTTCACCCTCATTGTTTAGGTTCCAAATGTCCTCGGTGAGGATCCGTTTTCCATTGAGGCTCATGTAAAGGTCCTACACAGCCAGTATCAGAAGGTGCAACCTGACACAAAAATCGTCAAAGACAGTATGCAGCAGACCTTTGCATGGCGGCGAAAGGAGATCGCAGAAACACTTGAGAAATACCCTTTCTTAAGAACATCAAGGGGTGTAAGTGTCTTAAAATGAAATGGATTTTCTTACCCTGATGTGGAGTATGTTAGTCTAGACAAGTGTGCTATGTGTAATAAAAAGGTTAGATTTATTAAGTGTTTTCCTTTCCGACTTTGTCCTAAATCTTTATTCACAATATTTCTTTCTGTCTTTTACATCGTAAATAAGAATTTAGCAATAAGACAGTCTGCAACAGCTTCTTCCGCTACTTGTGGTTCTCTATGACATGTGGCTTTTTAGGTTTACAAATGTTTTTCATAACATATTCATTTTCATCTGAAAAGTTTAATGTACGTGAAAGACCAAGATTTCACCAAAATTTGGACAAATTGTTTTCAACAAAATACTTAAGACTGCACAATATTTGTTCTTTTGCAGCTGTGTGATGAAGTACAGCGTATTCATCCTGCAATGGAAAACATGCAACAACAATTCAGTGAAGGCTTCGCCTGTATTATGCCTAAAGTGCTTCATCTGACACAAGGGAAGTCTCCTCTGTACCAGCTCTACCAGGAAGCAAGAAAGGAGGCTCTCATTGAAGATGTACCAGGTATACATTATATGATAATGTCCATGCTGGGGTGTTTTCAGGCCTACACTTTAATTTCTAATTTCTTTTTAATTTTCTACCTTTTATGTGTTTTGTTGATTTAGGTATATACAGGTCCTTCTCAAAATATTAGCATATTGTGATAAAGTTCATTATTTTCCATAATGTCATGATGAAAATTTAACATTCATATATTTTAGATTCATTGCACACTAACTGAAATATTTCAGGTCTTTTATTGTCTTAATACGGATGATTTTGGCATACAGCTCATGAAAACCCAAAATTCCTATCTCACAAAATTAGCATATTTCATCCGACCAATAAAAGAAAAGTGTTTATAATACAAAAAACGTCAACCTTCAAATAATCATGTACAGTTATGCACTCAATACTTGGTCGGGAATCCTTTGGCAGAAATGACTGCTTCAATGCGGCGTGGCATGGAGGCAATCAGCCTGTGGCACTGCTGAGGTCTTATGGAGGCCCAGGATGCTTCGATAGCGGCCTTTAGCTCATCCAGAGTGTTGGGTCTTGAGTCTCTCAACGTTCTCTTCACAATATCCCACAGATTCTCTATGGGGTTCAGGTCAGGAGAGTTGGCAGGCCAATTGAGCACAGTGATACCATGGTCAGTAAACCATTTACCAGTGGTTTTGGCACTGTGAGCAGGTGCCAGGTCGTGCTGAAAAATGAAATCTTCATCTCCATAAAGCTTTTCAGCAGATGGAAGCATGAAGTGCTCCAAAATCTCCTGATAGCTAGCTGCATTGACCCTGCCCTTGATAAAACACAGTGGACCAACACCAGCAGCTGACACGGCACCCAGACCATCACTGACTGTGGGTACTTGACACTGGACTTCTGGCATTTTGGCATTTCCTTCTCCCCAGTCTTCCTCCAGACTCTGGCACCTTGATTTCCAAATGACATGCAGAATTTGCTTTCATCCGAAAAAAGTACTTTGGACCTAAACGAGCTATGAACCTAATCATCTGAATCAACGAGTTAACTCTAAACACCTGCAAAAGATTCCTGAGGCCTTTAAAACTCCCAGCCTGGTTCATCACTCAAAACCCCAATCATGGGTAAGACTGCCGACCTGACTGCTGTCCAGAAGGCCACTATTGACACCCTCAAGCAAGAGGGTAAGACACAGAAAGAAATTTCTGAACGAATAGGCTGTTCCCAGAGTGCTGTATCAAGGCACCTCAGTGGGAAGTCTGTGGGAAGGAAAAAGTGTGGCAGAAAACGCTGCACAACGAGAAGAGGTGACCGGACCCTGAAGAAGATTGTGGAGAAGGGCCGATTCCAGACCTTGGGGGACCTGCGGAAGCAGTGGACTGAGTCTGGAGTAGAAACATCCAGAGCCACCGTGCACAGGCGTGTGCAGGAAATGGGCTACAGGTGCCGCATTCCCCAGGTCAAGCCACTTTTGAACCAGAAACAGCGGCAGAAGCGCCTGACCTGGGCTACAGAGAAGCAGCACTGGACTGTTGCTCAGTGGTCCAAAGTACTTTTTTCGGATGAAAGCAAATTCTGCATGTCATTCGGAAATCAAGGTGCCAGAGTCTGGAGGAAGACTGGGGAGAAGGAAATGCCAAAATGCCAGAAGTCCAGTGTCAAGTACCCACAGTCAGTGATGGTCTGGGGTGCCGTGTCAGCTGCTGGTGTTGGTCCACTGTGTTTTATCAAGGGCAGGGTCAATGCAGCTAGCTATCAGGAGATTTTGGAGCACTTCATGCTTCCATCTGCTGAAACGCTTAATGGAGATGAAGATTTCATTTTTCAGCACGACCTGGCACCTGCTCACAGTGCCAAAACCACTGGTAAATGGTTTACTGACCATGGTATCACTGTGCTCAATTGGTCTGCCAACTCTCCTGACCTGAACCCCATAGAGAATCTGTGGGATATTGTGAAGAGAACGTTGAGAGACTCAAGACCCAACACTCTGGATGAGCTAAAGGCCGCTATCGAAGCATCCTGGGCCTCCATAAGACCTCAGCAGTGCCACAGGCTGATTGCCTCCATGCCACGCCGCATTGAAGCAGTCATTTCTGCAAAAGGATTCCCGACCAAGTATTGAGTGCATAACTGTACATGATTATTTGAAGGTTGACGTTTTTTGTATTATAAACACTTTTCTTTTATTGGTCGGATGAAATATGCTAATTTTGTGAGATAGGAATTTTGGGTTTTCATGAGCTGTATGCCAAAATCATCCGTATTAAGACAATAAAAGACCTGAAATATTTCAGTTAGTGTGCAATGAATCTAAAATATATGAATGTTAAATTTTCATCATGACATTATGGAAAATAATGAACTTTATCACAATATGTTAATATTTTAAGAAGGACCTGTACTGACAAAATAGGCAAAATTGATTAATTGTAAATTAACATTAATTACTACTTTCAGTTTTTTGCAAAACATGGAAAATAAATATAAAGCAATAAAATTCTGATAAAATCTCAAATATATCTTATGTCTTACAGATATTGACAGACGAGCAGCCCATACATCTTCAGAGATAACACTGATCTCTTTATCATGCTTGGAGAGGTATGTCTAACTTGCAAATGTCTGTTGGTCAACCTAACCAATTTATACAGCAAACTTGGTGTTTTAAGCATTCCTATTGTCTAACTTAAATTTTGAAGCTAGAATATTTCACATTAGATACATTAGATAATGCTGCATTACAGGCTGTTAACTTAATTTCCTGTTTTTTTTCTTATTTCCATTTTGCTTTCAAATAGTGTGATTCTCCATCTCCATACCCAACAATTCACTTGACTAGCCAAGACTGGAAAATGGCCTTTACCAAGAGAGCTAACACCATTGTGAAAGCAGACGACGTTGTGGTTTGTCACACCTAAACAGTTGATGAAGGGATCATCTCAGCCTTCTGCACTTACTTTGTCTTCAACCTGGCATACCCAAGACACCTGAAGAACACCCTAGTGTTCCTCCAAAGGTATATTGCAAGAATAGTTGAGGATGGGGACCGGCCTCTACCGTTAACTGTCCCCAGGACAGTGACTTATGCAGGTCTAGGGTCAAGAAAAGAGCTGCTAAAATCTCTGCAGACCCCACACACCCTGCACATAAACTGTTCAGAGTTTTACCTTCTGGCCGCCGCTACAGAGCTCTGTTCACTAAAACCAGTCGCCACAGAGACAGTTTCTTCCCACAGGCTGTTTCTCTGTTGAACATTCAATAGAGTACAAAACAACAGCATACAGATGTTGCAAATACACCTTTTTATTATTATATATGTGTATATTGTACATTGTAAATATTTATATTCTGTAATGCAAAAACAGAACAAAAGAGCAAAGTCTACCGGAGTCAAATTCCTTGTTTGTATGTACGAACTTGGCAATAAAGCTGATTCTGAAAATAAATCTCCTCTATGGACGCTATGCCTCGTCCCTACCAGTGCCCCAAATGCCCAAGGAGAGCTTTCACCTTAATGAAGCTGATTCAGCACATAGGACTTATTCATGCACATGAAGCCAACTTTAATGTTACATGTGGACTTGATGATTGCCAGTCCGCGTCTACTAAATATGAGTCTTTTAGACGACATGTGTACAGCAAACATAGAGTCAAAATTGTATGTCTTGACAATGAATGTGACGAAAGCGAAACTGAGCTTGTCATTGATGACTTGGGGGAACCTTTGACAGAAAACGTTTTTGAAAATCCTCCCTCTTATGGTGAGCTGTTAAATAGTTTCAAAGAAAATCTTTTTAAGTTTATTCTGAAATGCAGGGAGAAAAATCATCTTCCAGTTTCTGTTCAAGAGAAGATTGTTGATGATGTTAATTTTTTAATGTGTTTTTTCAGGGAGAATTACGATGCTTTTATTGGTTACCACATGCAGAAAAGTGGTTTTGATATCTCAAAATCTCCAGAACTGGAAAGCGTTCTCCATTCTAATTATTTTTTTTTAGCAAGTTAAGAAACTCAGTAGGACAAACCGTTGGCTCATATTCATATGTACCCATTGATAAAGTGCTGAAACATTATTGATCACATGATGACATTCAGGATAATATCTTTTCTGAGCATAATCCAGAGATGGACAGTGAGTCTCTAAAAGACTATTGTGACGACAGCATTTTCAGACAACACCTCTTTTTCAAAGCTCATCCAAATGCACTACGGCTACATTTGTATGAAGATGAATTTGAAGTAGTAAATCCTTTGGGGTCAAAACGAAACAAACACAAACTATGTGCATTTTATTACAATGTTGGGAATTTGGATAAAAGGCATAGATCTAAGCAGACACACATTAATTTAGCATTTTTGGTACGGTACTCATTTGTTAAACAGTTTGGCTTGAATGTCATTTTGAAACCTCTACTAGATGATCTTGAAAAACTTGCTACTGTTGGCCTTACACTGAAAATTAATGACACTGAGCACACAGTTTGGGCTGCGCTTGCAACTTTATCTGGTGATAACTTGTCAGCTCATATGATTGGTGGATTCACAATGTCATTTAACTCGGGTAGAATTTGTCGCTATTGTATGGCTACTTATGATGATATTAAACACCTGTTCCAGGAAGACAGCTTTGTTTTAAGAACGCCTGAGGTTCACCAGTGCCACCTTGACAGAATCCTGATGATAAATCAACTTATGGTGTTTATAGTTCCTCTCCTTTTGATAAATTACAATATTTTGATGTTACAAAAGCTTTACCACCGGACATAATGCATGATCTGTTGGAGGGCGTAATTCTATGGAAACAAATCGTTACCATATTTCAAATGAAAAAGCATTTCCAGAAATGCTTTTTCATTTTAAGAATGTGGCTGCATTGTTTGACTCATAAATGAAATTAGTAATCAATCATCCTATTTGCATTTTAATTTTCTTCTTCACGACTGCTCATTCTTTCACTTAATTAAAATGAAAAAGAAAAATACTTTTGAGATTTATTTTTCAAAATGTACCCCAGCAAATAGATACCAAAATTCAATTTGAAATATAAAATTTGAAAATGAAAAAGCATTTCCAGAAATGCTTTTTCATTTTAAGAATGTGGATGCATTATTTGACTCATAAATGAAATTAGTAATCAATCATCCTATTTGCATTTTCTTCTTCATGACTGCACATTTTATGCCATAATCAAAAAGAAAACAAAGCAGACATTGCTTTTTCGTTTTCGTGGTCTGCCCGTAAAGTACCGCCCAGAACTCGAAAACGAAAAAGCATTCCGAGCGGCGGGCGCAGCAGAGTGACGTCAGCAGCCGCTCTTCCTCAGCTCCCTGCTGACCGAGCTACCCATCTTGTTCGGTAGGGGGCGCTGTGCACGTCTGCAGTGCATTACATTGCAAATGTGCCGAGAAATTGATTGAATTGCAGCAGGGCCGAGCTCAATTTGTGGCAGTGGCAGGCAGAACTGGTAGTTCCGGTGGCAGCCTCATGGCCTGGGAGATCCAGCGTGTTTTTAAGCATTTATTTATAATTTTCTGTGAGTGACGATTCAGAATAGCTGCTCTATAATAAACCGGCTGTTTGTGCAATAAATCTTCGTCATCCTTTCAACACGTCACACATACAGATAGTGCTATTTATTTTCCATGTCAAGTAAATACAATCACCTTATGTTATGGGTCTAAAGCTGTTTATTAAATAATAATCAATAATGAAATCATTATTTAAAGGTAACAGGCTATAACAACACTGACATCCCGTTTGCCGATAATCAGCATCAGCTTCCACAAAAACAGCGGCAACCGCATTGGCAAGTTTTACGGCCGGTCTGGCGCCTTCTGGCATCCTCGCGGAATCCTGTGCCACCCAGCGGCAGGCTGTAGCATTTCTCGGCACGTTTGCAATGCAATGCACTGCAGACGTGCACAGCGCCCCCTACCGAACAAGATGGGTAGCTCGGTCAGCAGGGAGCTGAGGAAGAGCGGCTGCTGACGTCACTCTGCTGCGCCCGCAGCTCGGAATGCTTTTTTGTTTTCGAGTTCTGGGCGGTACTTTACGGGCAGACCACGAAAACGAAAAAGCAATGTCTGCTTTGTTTTCTTTTTGATTATGGCATAAAATGTGCAGTCATGAAGAAGAAAATGCAAATAGGATTATTGATAACTAATTTAATTTATGAGTCAAACAATGCAGCCGCATTCTTAAAATGAAAAAGCATTTCTGAAAATGCTTTTTCATTTGAAATATGGTAACGATTTGCTTCCATAGTAATTCCACTTGTTATGAAACTAGTTATTTGTAAAGCTCAAAAAGACAAGCACATAACAATAAAAGAGATATATGAAGAACTGCAAAAAATAGGCATTGGTCAAAATGAGAAAGCGAATAAACCAGTGCTTTTACCAGAGAGACTACAGAACGTTGGTGTCACAGGATCTGCCTCAGAAATGGTGCCTTTTTAGGTTGTTGCCTTTCCTAATGGCACACCACATCCCACCTAATTATAAATATTGGCATGTTTTTCTGTTATGCCGTGAGATTTCTGAGATAGTCATAGCACCAAAGGTGAGAAGAGATAATCTTTTAATGTTAGATTTACTAGTTCAAGAGTTTCTGACAGAAATGAAAGATGTATTTGGTGATATTATTACTCCCAAGTGTCATTATTTGATCCATTATGCAAGACTGATGGAAATGTATGGGCCTCTTCGGTCATTGTGGTGCATGAGATTTGAGGGCAAACACCAATATTTTAAAATAGTGGCCCATAACTGTCGAAACTTTGTGAACATTGCTAAAACTGAGCAACAGACATCAATTTAAACAGTGCTGGGAGTTTTCTACACAGAATTGTCTGTGTGAATTTGAAAGTGTGCCTGGAAGAAGTGTGGCAACTCCATTTTTATCTGTACCTGTTGAACTGCAGGAAGCCCTGTCATCTAATCACAATCTTTGTAATGTGGATTTCACAAAAAGTTTTTCAACGTGTGTCTGAATTAACAATCAACAGTGTTAAGTATGCCATCAAAGATGTTTTCATCATAGATGTCCTGCATACAGAGGCTGTGCCATTATTTTGGCAAATAAAATACGTCTTCAACTTTGACACCATACGGATTCTTTGTGGGAAAATGCTGATCCCCCTGTCGTTTGACCGCCACTTTCATGCGTACAGAGTAAAAGTTGATGCAGAATAGACTTTACTGAAAGCAGGAGATGAAATGGACTTTCAGGCAAATGACACATACTCTGTTCATGACATTTTGTATGTTACAGTTCGATATTGTGTGTAAGTTTCTATTGAAATGAAAACTTGAAATGTCAAAATAGAAAATAAAGTTTCATTTTGTTAATTACCTGAGATAATGTGTGAGTGTGGAGGTTTGGGGTGGTTTTATACAGTAAAGGTCAATGAAAAGTAAGTTTTTTTTATTTATTTGTTTTACTTTTGTATGAGAGTACAAGATTGTCACCAAAGGTACAATTCTAAACTTATGAGGTACAATCTATAAGGGTACAAGTAAGTACCCACTACTGAGGGTACAATAGCAGTACCTTTGAGGGTACTGCCCCAGTGACAAGCCTTTGTACCCTTAAAGGTACAATTAGGTACTTTTCTTTCTGAGTGTATGTGTGACAAGAACTGGATCATTACAATTAAACACATTCATCAATTACAATCTCCAATCATGAAATCATTTCAATTTCTTCACTTTTTTTCCATTAATACCGCCAAATGACACCAAAGAAAGCTTTAGTCTGATAGATTTAGTAGCTGCAATTTTTGTAAACCACTTTGAGCTGCATTTGTCTGCATGAAATGTGTTATAATAGTTAACAGGAATGGCGCTTCAGTCTACTTCGCCTGCTAATGGCTGCCAAAATCTAATTAAAGTTTTCATTGCTTTTTATAATCCTTCTCCCAAGCCTTTACCCAGCTATTTGAATTTAATACTAGATTTTTGTCTGATACTACCATCAGGCAGTCTCAGTTCATTTCTTTTGAGTTTGCCGTTTTATAATGAAGAAATTGGCCATTCAAGGCTAGGAGGTTCTTTTCTTCCATCTATCGGTTCTGTTCTGCTTATGCCAGATCGGGTTGGGAGAAACAGTTGCAGGAGGGAAACTCAGACATCCCTCTCCAGCATATTCTCTGGCTACAAAAGATTTACAGTGTCTGATTCAAGGTCTAAGTCTGCCCAGGGGTCTTCTTCATCTTGAAACATCTCAACTGACTTCTTTTGATGTGGAGAAGCAGCTGCTCAACTATAAGCTCCCTATAGAGGATGGAGCTTGTCACGATGTCTCTTAAGAATGAGTTCAGTCACCCTATGTAATCTTATGTTTTTGGTAATAACCCAAATCTTATGACTAGAGGTGCAAGTCAGAATATACACGGACCAGTAAATCGAGCTTTGTTTTTTAGGTCAGGATTTTGGCTCAGCTTTCTTCACCTCCGACTGGAAAAACACCTACATTACTGCAGACCAGACCCCAATCCGTCCTACCATCACTTGTAAACAAGATCCTTTACTTGAGGCAAAAACTGACACCTCACCCTGTAGGAGCAGTCCCCCATTTTGTAGTTGAGAAGCAAGGCTTAAGACTAAGAGGAGCTGACCCTCATCCCGGCTGAAAACATCTCCAGTGCATGCTGAAGGTCTGAAGATGCCAAACAAAAACAAACCAGCCAAAAAAACATGTGACCCTGCAGTTCTGCATGACACTTTCCTCTCAACGACAACAACTTCAGATCTTGTCCATGAACACCATGAACACTACAAACAGGATCAGATGTGGGTTGCCGACCTGGCGGAGCCCAACCCAAACTGGGATTAACCTCAACTCTTGTCAGAAAATCCAGCCTCAGCTGTTGCTGTTGTTTTCTAAGGACCGGACGTCCTTTCAGCCTTTAAATTCTCGTCTCCTTAAATAAACCTTGTGGCACCTTTATTTTTGTTTTTTTTGCCCATTCCACCTTTATTGCAATGTTGACGGATCAGATTTTTCTTTTCTTGATAGTTAGTCAAAACGTTGTAAATAAATAATAATAATATCTTTATACTTTCCTGCCAGGCACGCAAACTTTCTGTTAATCTTTTATAGTTGTTTTGATCTACTGGTTTCTCAGGCTTTCTGGATGGTTTTCAAGGTTTTTGGGGGCTTTGGCTTCTTTTGGACTCATTTTGAAATGGGTCTTAAACGCATGTATGTCAAACTCTTATCTTCATTGGCATTTTCAAATTCAGCTAAAGAAATATAATACAAAAGGCAAACAAAAACCAAAGAGAAAACTTTTTAAAGACCTTGAAAAACTTGAAAAGCTATCAATCAAGACCATTTAGACCATGAATTTCCAGTAAAGTCTGCCTTTCTGAAAGTCGTTTATGTTATGGCTTACGAAATAGGACCCCAGAATGCAGATGAGCAGGCAGCGTGATGGTAAGTGAAAAAAAGATTTAATCAACAGAAATTCACTCACAGATGAGGCAGGAACAAAACAGAAACAGGCTGGCTAGACAGGCATGGCATGGTCCAAAAAGCAAGACATGAGCATGATCTGTAAACAAGACATGATTTGAGAAATGTTTCCACAAGGAATAAACAGAACAGGTGTGTATATATGGAGAGTGAACCAGGTGAAGCAAGACAGATTAACTAGGTGCAGGTGAACCGAATAAAGATAATTGACAGACAGAACAAAACGTGACTGGAGCAAAACAGGAATTCAAGAATACAAACTAATAGAAATCAAACTAGAAAAACATGAAACCAAAGCAGAACCAGAAGCCCAATCCAAGAAAACAACTTAGAAAAACATGAAAACAAAAACTAAAGCATGACCAGGAAAACAAACAGAAACATGATTCAAAAATCTAACAAGAATAATAATAATAAACAGAAGAACGATTCAAAACTTCAACTGTGAAAAACATATAAAGAAAAACCCGAAACCAAAAACCAAACCCAAATAATAACAGTTTAATGGAAAAGAGGAATTAACTCACCTCTTCCCCAACTTATACCAGTATTTTGTACCTACATGCTACCATATTGTCCTAACCCACTTCCAAACCTTATTTTCCTAGGATGAGGATCCAATGTTGCACCTTTTCCCTTATTGAATGTGGAAAGAAATAGTTTCCCCTTTTCTTCTTGTTCTAAATCTATATTGAGACATTAGAGTTTTTGGATTGTTCGATCATTCATTTATTTTGAATGCTCCAAATTGCTCAAAAAGGCTTAAAACTGCAGCTGTTTTTTTTATTTTATTTATGGAAGCGCATATGTTTGCTGGGGACCATTTTCACTTTTTGTTAAATTTTGCATTTGTTGTTTCATACTTAGCCGAGTCTGTAAGACAGATAAACACTGGAGAGGCCTATAAACACCATTAAACTGGGGTAAAAACAGCCAGTCTCTGTTTCCCTCCCAACTATTGTAGTCATTTTTTAAATAAATGTAACACAGGCTACTGTCATCCCCTCAGCATTATGTATTTTACTTTTTGTGGGGTGCATCTCTTGGCTTTAACCAAGCATTGTTATTAATTAAGAAACTATCTTGTAGGCCAATCATTGATGGTCGATAACTTCGTCCAATTGCCCAACCTTACTGTAAGCAAGTAAAAGAATAGCCAACGTCTAAAGTTAAACTGACACTTCATCTTCAGAAAGCCTTTAGAAATGTTCAACTTGGAAACGTTACAACAAAGTCCATCTGCTTGGAGAGAATTAGAGCATTAGATGAGGTAGTGTAGGAACAATGTTTATAAGTTATCATTGTTTAGTTTAAACTATGTTTATGTTTGAAGTTCTACTCTAGTTAAGATGATTCCTGTGACTGGTTTTAGTGTGTAAAAGGGTTTGTGGAAAGTTAAGGAATGTGGTCTGGAGTGGATCAATCCCTGGACATGACAAGCTTATACCATATATGGGAATGACCACTCTTCTAAGTTGAAATCTCTGTAAGAATTGGCTGAACCAATTCTCGCTTTTTGCTTGTTGAAATGTGAGTTGTAAATAAAAGGCTGGTGCAAGGATTTTCCCTTTGTGAGAAGGAAGTCGCTGTTCTGCAGAGGACTGTCTCACCCTTGCAAGACTTGTGTCTTATTTTACACTTGTCTGTATTTATCAGGTTTCTAACTCTAACAGGTGGCGATGTTGTTTTGTAGGTAAGAACCCAGAGAACTCTTCAGAAGCCCCATTTTTCTCTGGGTGAAAAACAAGGACCACAACCCCAGCCGTCTTCCACTCTATCATTTTATTTGTGTCATATAGATCAACACAGCCAGACAAGGAGTGTTATGCTGTGGAACATGGAGGCTCAGTCACAAAATGTAAACGGTCTTCATCTAACGGTGCTGTCAGCTCAGTGATTGAAGCTTCCATTACTTGTGATTGATTATAAGTTCAGCAAAATATACAAGTCCAGCCAGAAGCAGGGATATGAACTACATTGCTTCGCTAAACATTCTGTCAGAATTAAAAAGAAAAAAGGTAACACCACATAACAGAGTCCATACTTTCCCAGAACTCATATTTTACCTTCCAGAACTTATCACGCAGGTACGGGTTGAGTTCTGGAAAATATCATCTTAGCCTGGAAAGGTAAAGTTCATGAAGGTTCAAAGAAAGTACTGGGTAAGTTCTAGAAAGTACATTGCAAGTTCTGAAAAAAAAAAAAAAAAAAAACTCCAGTCCAGAGGTTACTTTCTGGAATTTTGGGATACATTCTGGAACATAACAGGAAGGTTTTTGCTATGTCCAAAGAGAACTTGTTGAGTCCCAGAAAAGACCACAGTAACCCCTTTCAGGAAAGTCAAAGGACATTTTTTTGTGAGTTCCAGAAAGTACCTGATAAGCTCAATCAACGTTCAAGGCAATTACCTGGTAAATAACTGGTAAAGTTCAAGAAACCTTTTGAACCATATAAGGTCTTGAAATTACCAGTTAAAGTCCAGAAAGTAACCTATAAGTTCAGAAAAAGTAAGTCCTCATGGGTTCCAGGAAAGTGCCTGAGAAGTTCTGGTCAACTTTCCCGACAACCTGGTAGGTTCCAAGAAAGTTCCAGAAAGTCCACATCAATCTCCAGATAAAACCTGGTAAGTTCAGTGAAAACCTTTAAGTTCTGGAAAAACACAGGCACCATTATGCGGTGCTATCAAAAAAAGCGTAAGATCCGTAGAGGTTAAGAGGACACTGGTCAACCAGTGGTCTTCCAGCCACTGAACACACTTGGTGTGATATCACTGACAGGTCTGTGTGCAGATGTTTGACATACCTCAGTCTCAATGCTGTTTTCTTCCTGGTCTGTTTCACTGTTGATGTGCTCTCTGAATACATTGTAGCGTCTGTGTTGTCACAATACTTAAGGCTTTGCTGCCATCTAGTGGACACAATCTCAGCTCTTAAATTAACCCAAACACATTACATTTTAAAAACATTCTGGTTAGATTTACACACAAACTTCATGTCAGTCAAATACTCAACATAAATATTGACAATAAACCTGCATGTTAGAAACACTGATAAGTGCTCTTTGTACATAGATAATTTCACTATTTATGTGTTTTCTTTCTGTCTTGTAAGTGTTTGGACTCTACAGCGAAGGCCAGACTATTGGAAATAACCTGCCCTCTCTCTGTCACTTAGCCTTTTTTTTTTTTTTTTTTTTTGCTTTGGTATGTTGAGGAAAATGTAGAAGAAGACACATGGATGCAGAAATAACGGAAAAACCTGAGCAGAAACTGTTGGCAACCTAGGAAACAAAGGCAACCGCATCCACACATTGCCATGCTTGAGGAGCGTGTGGGGGTGATTACATGTCTAGACCTGCAGAGACTCCATTCACTTACAAAAAGGCTGATATATTCGCTATGTTCCTGCAGTGATTAAGCATGCA